>NC_069780.1:94277500-94902500 GCF_027406575.1 Nycticebus coucang
TGTGAATGTTACTTTCTTTGCATTATTATTGTTATTATTATTGCTTAATATTTCAATGTAGCAATTGTCTGATTCCTTTTCTGAATGTATGTATGCTCGTTCGTTCTTTTTTTTAATTTTTATTAAATCATAGCTGTGTACATTAATATGATCATGGGGAACCATACACTTGGTTCATAGATCGTTTGACACATTTTCATCACACTAGTTAACATAGCTTTCATAGCATTTTCTTAGTTATTTTGCTAAGACCTATACATTCCACATTTACTAGGATTCACATATACCCTTGTAAGATGCACCACAGGTGTAATCCCATTAATCCCCCTCCCTCCACCTCCCTCCCCCCTCCCTCCCCTCCCTTTCCCCCTTCTCCCTATTCTTAGGTTGTAACTGGGTTATAGCTTTCATGTGAAGGTCCTACATTAGTTTCATAATAAGGGTGAGTACATTGGGTACTTTTTCTTCCATTCTTGAGACACTTTACTAAGAAGAATATGTTCCAGCTCCATCCATGTAAACATGAAAGAGGTAAAGTCTCCATCTTTTTTTAAGGCTGCATAGTATTCCATGGTGTACATATACCACAATTTATTAATCCATTCGTGGATCGATGGGCACTTGGGCTTTTTCCATGACTTAGCAATTATGAATTGGGCTGCAATAAGCATTCTGGTACAAATATCTTTGTTATGGTATGATTTTTGGTCTTCTGGGTATATGCCCAGTAGAGGGATTACAGGATTGAATGGCAGATCTATTTTTAGATCTCTAAGTGTTCTCCATATCTCTTTCCAAAAGGAATGCATTAATTTGCATTGCCAAAAGTAGTGCAAAGTGTTCCCTTTTCTCCACATCTGTGCCAACATCTCTGGTCTTGGGATTTTGTGATATAGGCTAGTCTCACTGGAGTTAGATGATATCTCAAAGTAGTTTTGATTTGCATTTCTCTGATGATTAAAGATGATGAGCATTTTTTCATATGTCTGAAGGCCGTGCGCCTGTCTTCTTCAGAGAAGTTTCTCTTCTATCCCTTGCCCAGCCTGCGATGGGATCCCTTGTTCTTTTCTTGCCAATGCGTTTGAGTTCTCTGTGGATTCTGGTTATTAAACCTTTGTCGGAGACATAACCTGCAAATATCTTCTCCCATTCTGAGGGCTGTTTACTTACTGTGTTCCTGGCTGTGCAGAAGCTTGTTAGTTTGATCAAGTCCCAATAGTGTATTTTTGAAGCAGCTTCAATTGCCCGGGGGGTCCTTCTCATAAAAAACTCGCCCAACCCAATTTCTTCAAGGGTTTTCCCTACACTCTCTTCTAGTATTTTTATAGTTTTGTGTCTTAGGTTTAAATCTTTAATCCAGTGAGATTCTATCTTAGTTAATGGTGAGAGGTGTGGGTCCACTTTCAGTCTTCTACAGGTTGCCAGCCAGTTCACCCAGCACCATTTGTTAAATAGGGAATCTTTTCCCCACTGAATGTTTTTAATTGGCTTGTCAAAGATTAAATAACGGTAAGTAGCTGGATTCATCTCTTGGTTCTCTATTCTGTTCCAGACATCTACTTCTCTGTTTTTGTGCCAGTACCATGCTGTTTTGATCACTATTGATTTGTAGTATAGTCTGAGGTCTGGTAGCGTGATTCCTCCTGCTTTGTTTTTATTTTTGAGTAATGTCTTGGCTAGTCGAGGTTTTTTTCTGATTCCATATAAAACAAAGTATTGTTTTTTCAAGATCTTTAAAGTATGACAGTGGAACTTTAATGGGGATTGTGTTGAAATTGTATATTGCTTTGGGTAGTATGGACATTTTAACAATGTTAATTCTTCCCAACCATGAGCATGGTATATTTTTCCATTAGTTAACATTCTCAGCTATCTCTTTTCTTAGAGTTTCATAGTTCTCTTTATATAGATCTTTCACGTCCTTTGTTAGATAAACTCCCAAGTATTTCATCTTCTTTGGCACTATTGTGAATGGAAGAGAGTCCTTAATTGTTTTTTCAACTTGACTATTTTTGGTATATATAAAGGCTACCGATATATGAATGTTGATTTTGTAACCTGAAACACTGCTGTATTCCTTGATCACTTCTAAGAGTTTTGTAGTAGAGTCCCTAGTATTTTCCAGATATACAATCATCTCATCTGCGAAGAGTGAAAGTTTGATCTCTTCTGACCCTATGTGGATACCCTTGATCGCCTTTTCTTTCCTAATTGCAGGGCTAAAACTTCCATTACAATGTTAAAGAGCAATGGAGACAATGGGCAACCTTGTCTGGTTCCTGATCTGCGTGGAAATGATTCCAATTTAACTCCATTCAATATGATATTGGCTGTGGGTTTACTGTAGATGGCCTCTATCAGTTTAAGAAATGTCCCTTCTATACCAATTTTCTTAAGTGTTCTGATCATGAAGGGATGTTGGATGTTATCAAAAGCTTTTTCTGCATCGATTGAGAGAATCATGTGGTCTTTGTTTTTTAATTTGTTTATGTGCTGAATTACATTTATAGATTTACGTATATTGAACCAGCCTTGAGATCCTGGGATAAAACTGACTTGGTCATGATGTATGATTTGTTTGATATGTTGCTGGATTCTGTTTGTTAGAATCTTGTTGAATATTTTTACATCTATATTCATTAGTGATATTGGTCTATAATTTTCTTTTCTTTTTGGGTCTTTTCCTGATTGGAGATCAGGGTGATGTTTGCTTCATAGAACGTGTTGGGTAGTCTTCCTTCTTTTCCTACCTTTTGGAACAGGTTGAGTAAAATAGGTTCTAATTCCTCTTTAAAGGTTTGGTAGAATTCTGACGTAAAACCATCTGGTCCCGGGCTTTTCTTTTTGGGGAGATTTTGTATGGTTGATGTTATTTCCGAAGTTGATATGGGCCTGTTCAACATTTCCACTTGATTTTGTTTAAGTCTTGGAAGGTGACGTGCTTCCAAGTAATGGTCAATTTCCTTCAGATTTTCGTATTTCTGAGAGTAAAGTTTCTTGTAATATTCATTAAGGATTTTTTTGATTTCTGAGGAGTCTGTTGTTATTTCGTCTTTGTTATTTCTGATTGATGAGATTAGAGATTTTACTCTTTTTTCCTGATTAGGTTGGCCAAAGGTTTATCTATTTTGTTGACCTTTTCAAAAAAAACAGCTTTTTGATTTATTGATCTGTTGTATTATTCTTTTGTTTTCAATTTCATTTACTTCTGCTCTGATTTTGGTTATTTCTTTTCTTCTACTGGATTTGGGGTTGGAGTGTTCTTCCATTTCCAGTCTCTTGAGTTGTCCCATTAAGTTGCTTACTTCCTCTCTTTCCATTCTCCTGAGGAAGGCTTGCAGTGCTATAAATTTCCCTCTTAGAACTGCCTTTGCGGTGTCCCAGAGGTTCTGATAGTTTGTGTCTTCATTGTCGTTTTGTTCCAGAAATTTGGCAATTTCCTCCTTGATCTCATCTCTGACCCAGCTATCATTCAACATAAGGTTATTTAACTTCCGTGTTTTCGTATGTGTATGCAGATTCCTGTTGTTACTCATCTCAAGTTTTATTCCATGATGTTCCGAGAAGATGCAAGGAATAATTTCTATTCCTTTAAATTTACTGAGCTTAGACTTGTGACCTAAGATGTGATTGATTCTGGAGTATGTTCCGTGGGCTTATGAGAAGTATGTGTATTCAGTTTTGTTGGGATGAATGTTCTGTAGATGTCTGCTAAATCTAAATGCTGGATGGTTAGATTTAAATCTAGAATTTCTTTACTCAGCTTTTTGTTGGAGGATCGATCCATCACTGCCAAAGGACTGTTAAAATCTCCGACTATTATAGAGTTGGAGGAAATCAAGTTGCTCATGTCTGTTAGAGTTTCTCTTATAAATTGAGGTGCATTCTGGTTGGGTGCATAGATATTAATAATTGGAATCTCATCATATTGAGTCTTACCCTTAACAAATATGAAGTGACCATTTTTGTCCTTCCTTATGTTTGTTGGTTTAAAGCCTATTGTGTCCACAAATAAAATTGCAACTCCTGCTTTTTTCTGGTTACCATTTGCCTGAAATATGGATGACCATCCTTTCACCCTGAGTCTGTATTTGTCTTTTAAGTTAAGATGTGACTCTTGTATGCAACAAATGTCTGGCCTGAGTTTTTGTATCCAGTCAGCCTATGTCTCTTTAGAGAGCAGTTTAAGCCATTCACATTAATGGAGAGTATTGATAAGTTTGGTGAAATTTGGGGTATTGAGTTTTTTGAAAGTCCAGTGGGCATTTTTAATCCTTTTGCCATTGTGGAAGTTGGAGTTTGATCAGAAGTTTCTGAGTGAGTTTACTTTTGTAGTAGAGGATTGGGTTGGTTATTATGGAGGATAGGTCTGAGAATATCCTGAAGAGCTGGTTTGGTTATGGCAAATTTCTTTAGCATATGTATGTCATTAAAGTATTTAATTTCTCAGTCATAAATGAAACTCAGTTTAACTGGGTACAAGATCCGGGGTTGAAAGTGATTTTGCTTGAGGAGATTAAATGTTGATGACTACCCTCTTCTGGCTTGAATAGTTTCAGCAGAGAGATCTGCAGTCATTCTAATGTTCTTCCCTTTGAAGGTAATAGATTTCTTTTGCCTGGCCGCTTTGAGAATTTTCTCCTTCATATTAACTTTACTGAAGTTAATTATGATATGCCTGGGGGATGTCTTATTGGGGCTGAGTCGTGCTGGGGTTCTGAAGCTATCTGCTATCTGAATTTCAGGTTCTCTAGGCATGTCTGGAAAATTCTCTTTCATAATTTCATGCAGAAGGGCCTCTGCGCCCAGTGAGGCCACTTCATCTGTTTCAGGAATTTCTATGAGATGGATATTTGCCTTCTTCGAGTTATCCCAGAGCTCTCTGAGTGAGTGATCCATTTTTGCTCTCTATTTCTCTTCCTCTTTGAGAGTTTGGGAGCATTCAAAGGCTTTATCTTCAATGTCGGAGATCCTTTCTTCTGCTTGGTCCATTCTGTTGCTAAGGGATTCTACTGTACTTTTCATATGTTTGAGGGCTGCAAATTCTTGTTTCAGTGTGTCTAAGTCTTTCGTGGTTTTGTCTTTAAATTTGTTAAATTCTTGAGACAGCTTTTGAATTTCTCCATGAATTCCTAATTCCATTTTTTTAATCTTGTTTGCCATCCAAATTCTGAATTCGATTTCTGACATCTCAGCCAGTTGTTTGTGAATGGGATCTTCAATTACATCTGCCGTATCTTTCCTTGGGGGAAAGATAAAAAAATTAAAAAATATATAAAAAATTGATGAAGAAATCAAATCTTTTACTGATATGCAATCATTGAGGAAATTTGCCAGAACAAGACCAGCTCTACAAGAAACACTTCAACATGTTCTACACACTGACCATCAGAATGGCCCACTAACAAAGTAAGCACCCAGAAATTAAAGGATGGAACTTAGCTTCCACAGTGATTGAAAAGATAAAACTAAGCAATGGACTTTCACAAAAAAGATGAATAGCATGCTACCACACTTATCAATTATCTCAATAAATGTTAATGTCTTGTATTTCCCACTGAAGAGGCATAGATTGGCTGATTGGATTAAAAAGCACAAGTCATCCACTTACTGTCTGTAGGAAAAACACCTAGCCTCAAAAGACAAAACTCAGAGTTAGGGGTTGGAAGACAATTTTTTAGGCAAATGGAATTCAGAAGAAAAGAGAGGTTGCAATCTTGTTTTCAGACACAAGTGGATTTAAAGCAACTAAAGTCAAAAAAGACAAAGATAGACATTTCATATTAGTCAAGGGGAAAAAAAAACAAAACAAGAAGACATTTCAATTTTAAATGTTTATGCACCCAATTTAAATGCTCCCAGATTCTTGAGAGACAACTTAATTAGTCTGAGCAATATGATACCGTATAAAACCATAATAACAGGGGATTTTAACACGCCTCTTACAGAGCTGGACAGATCCTCTAAATAGAAATTAAACAATGATATAAGGGACTTAAATGAGACTCCAGAACAACTGTGCTTGATAGATGTATATAGAACACTCCATTCCAAACCTAAAAAATGTACATTCTTTTCATCAGCCCATGGAACATTCTCCAAAATAATCATATCTGAGGACACAAAACAAACCTCAACAGAATCAAAAGAACTGAAATTTTACCTTGTGTCTTCTCAGAACACAAGGCACTAAAGGTGGAAATCAACTCCAACAAAAACATTCAACTCAACACAAAGACATGGAAATTAAACAACCTTATGCTGAATGACAGTTGGATGCAGGAAGAAATAAAAGAGGAAATCATTAAGTTCTTTCAGCATAACAACAATGAAGCCACAAGCTACTAAAACCTGTGGGATATGGCGAAAGCAGTCCTGAGAGGAAAATTTATTACTTTAGATGCCTACACCCGAAAAGAGAAAGAGAGCATCAACAAACTCACAAGCCATCTTATGAAACTGAAAAAAGAAGAGCAATCAAAGTCCAAACCCAGCAGAAGAAAAAAATCCAAAATTAAATCAGAGATTAATAAAACTGAAAACAAAAGAATCAATGAAATTGATGAAACAAGGCATTGTTTTTTTGAAAAAATAAATAAAATAGATAAAACTTTGGCCAGACTAACTAGAAATAGAAAAGTAAAATCTCTAGTAACCTCAATCAGAAATTATAAAGGGGAAATAACAACTGATCCCACAGAGATATAAGAGATTATTTCTGAATACTACAAGACACTCTATGCTCAGAAATTGGACAATGTGAAGGAAATGGATCAATATTTGGAATTACACCCACTCCCTAGACTTAGCCGGGAAGAAATATATCTCCTGAACAGACCAATTTCAAGCATGGAGATCAAAGAAACAATAAAAAAATCTCCCAACCCCCAAATGCCCTCGTCCAGATGGCCTTTCACCAGATTTCTATCAAAACTTCAAAGAAGAGCTTATTCACATACTCCAGAAATTATTCCAAATAGTTGAGGAGGAAGGAATCTTCCCCGACACTTTCTAGGAAGCAAACATCACTCTGATACCAAAACCAGGAAAAGACACAACTAAAAAGGAGAACTTTAGACCAATTTCACTAATGAATATTGATGCAAAAATTCAAAAAAATCCTAGCCAACAAATTACAGCTCATCATCCAAAAAGTCATACATTATGATCAAGTAGGTTTCATCTCAGAGATGCAAGGTTGTTTTGACATACACAATTCCATAAACATTATTCACTATATCAACAGAAGCAAAAATAAAGACTATATGATCCTCTCAATAGATGCAGAAAAAGCATTTGATAAAATCCATCATCCTTTTCTAATTAGAACAGTAAACAGTATAGGCATACGTGATACATTCCTTAAACTGATCTAAGATATCAATGACAAACCCACAGCTAATATTTTACTGAATGGAATAAAACTGAAAGCTTTTCTACTTAGAACTGGACCAGGTTGTCCTCTATTGCCACTACTATTCAACATAGTGCTGGACGTTTTAGCCAATAAAATCAAGCAAGAGAAGGAAATAAAGGACATCCATATTGGAGCAGAAGAGATCAAACTCTTCCTCTTTGCTGACGATATGATCTTATACTTAGAGAAGCCCAAAGAATCAACCACGAAACTCCTGGAAGTCAACAAAAAATACAGTAATGTCTCAGGATATAAAATCAATGTCTGTAAGTCAGTAGCATTTTATATAAACCAATAACAGCCAAGATGAGAGGCTAATTAAGGGCACAACCCTCTTCACCATAGCTACAAAGAAAATGAAATACTTAGGAATACATCTAACATAAAGAAAATTATGAAACCCTTAGAAAAGTAATAGCAGAGGATATTAACAAATAGAAGAACATACCATGCTTATGGTTAGGAAGAATCAACATTGTTAAATGTCTCTACTTCCCAAAGCAACTTACAGAGTCAATGCCATCCTTATTAAAATACCAACATCATACTTTCAACACTTAGAAAAAAATTGTTTTCATTTTGTATGGAACCTGAAAAAAAACCTGTATAGCTAAGGCAGTTATTAGTAATAAAAACAAAGCTGGGGGCATCAGCTTACCAGATTTTAGGCTGTCCACCAAGACCATAGTGGACAAACAGCATGGTACTGGCACAAAAATAGAGACATACATATTTGGAATCAAATAGAAAATAAGGAATTGAAACTAACATCTTATAATCACCTAATTTTCGATAAACCAAACAAGAACATACACTGGAAGAAAGAATCCCTATTCAATAAATGGCGCTGGGAGAAATGAATATCCACATGTAGAAGACTGAAACTTGACCTACACCTTTTCCACTCATGAAAATTGAGTCAAGATGGTTAAAGACCTAATTTAAGGCATAAAATGATAAAACATCCTCATGAAAGCATAGGAAAAACACTTGAAGATACTGGCCTGGGGATAGAGTTTATGAAGAAGACTTGCAGGGCAATTTCAATAACAACAAAAATAAGTGGGACTTAATTAAACTGAAAAGCTTCTGCACAGCTAAGGAGATAACAACTGAAGCAAATAGACAATCTACACAATGGGAAAGGATATTTGCATATTTTGAATCAAACAAAAGCTTGATAACTAGGATCTATAGAGAACTCAAATTAATCCACATGAAAAAAGCCAACAATCCCATATATCAATGTACAAGACAGATGAATAGAACATTCTCTAAAGAAGACAGATGAATGGCTAACAAACATGAAAAAAATGCTCATCGTCCCTAATTATTAGAGAAATGCAAATCAAAAACACCATGAGATATCATCTAACCTCAGCAAGAATGACTTACATCACAAAATCTCAAAACTGCAGATACTGGCATGGATGTGGAAAGAAAGGAACACTTTTATATTGCTGGTGGGACTGCAAACTAATACAACCTTTTTGGAAGAAAGTATGGAGAACCCTGAAAGAACTCAAGCTAGAATTCCCATTTGATCCTGCAATCCCATTACTGGGCATCTACCTAGAAGGGAAAAAATGCTGTTATCATAAGGACACTTGCACTAGACTTTTTATCACAGCTCAATTTATAATTCCCAAAATGTGGAAACAGCCTAAATGCCCACCAACCCAGGAATGGATTAATAAGTTGTGGTATATTTATACTATGGAATACTATTCAGCCATTAAAAAAGATGGAGACTTTACAGACTTTGTTTTAAACTGGATGGAAGTGGAACACATTATTCTTAGTAAAGCATCACAAGAATGGAGAAGCATGAATCCTATGTACTCAATTTTGATACAAGGATAATTAATGACCTAGTACACAGTGGGGGTTGGGGGAAGGGCAGAGCAGAGAGAGAGAGAAGGAGGGAAGAGGATGGGGAAAGAGAGAGAAAAGGAGATGGGGGTGGTGGGTCTCGGTGTGTGACACACCTTCTGGGGACAAGACACAAGTATAATAGGGACTTTACCTAATAAATGCAATCAGTGTAACTTGGTTTCTTGTACCCTCAACAAATCCCCAGCAATTAAAAAAAAAAAAATACAGAAATTACCACCACAACCAACAACAAAAATAAATGCTTTGAAAGGATAAATGTGATCATGTCACTTTTCTGCTCCAAATTTCTAATAGCTCCCTACTTTGTGCAATATAAAAGCCACTTCAGATGGTGGCTTGCCAGGGTCTTGGGGACCTTCTCCAAGCTGAAGCACGCCCCCTCCTTCAGTGCACAAGCCTGCTGATTGGCTGCCCAGAACCCACCATGCATGTTTCTATTTCTTCCTGAAACCCTCTCCCCTGGTATCCTTCCAGCTGACTCCTTAACACCTTTTCTGCCTTTGCTCAAATTTGACACCTTCAAAATGTTATATAACTTGGCCCATCCCTTATGTTAAGTTGCAACCTCTGCAGTCCCCCCGAAGCTGTCCTGTATTCTGGCTGTATTTTATCTAATGTATGATTTGATTACCTTAGAACCTACACAAATGCCTTTACTTATTGAAAAATATTGATTTTTTTCTTCTTCCCCTGGATAGTAGGTAAGTTCCAGAGGCAGGAGGCAAAGATTTTGGTGTGTTTTTCACTTTAATGCTAATTCCCCGGCAAGTTAAATCACAGAATACCATGTAAACACCAAGCAATGTTTTTGATAAAATAGACACATTTTCTTTTTTTTTTTTTTTTTTTGTAGAGACAGAGTTTCACTTTATTGCCCTCGGTAGAGTGCCGTGGTGTCACACAGCTCACAGCAACCTCCAACTCCTGGGCTTAGGCGATTCTCCTGCCTCAGCCTCCCAAGTAGCTGGGACTACAGGTGCCCGCCACAATGCCTGGCTATTTTTTTGTTGCAGTTTGGCTGGGGCTGGGTTTGAACCCGCCACCCTCGGCATATGGGGCCGGTGCCCTGCTCACTGAGCCACAGGTGCCGCCCAAATAGACACATTTTCATATTGAGCTTGATGTTTTAAAAGTGAATCATATCTGAGAGTATTAATGATGTACATTAATTACTTTCAAATTATTTGTCAAAATTATTTTTCTATTGTGACTACTTAGATTCCTTCTGTGATGCTAGAATAGTGAGATTCTTTAATAGTTTATTAGTTTGAATTAGTGAAATGTGCAGATATTGGCTTTTTGGATAGCAAACATGCTATAGTTAATAGAAAGTGAAGCTACGTGGCCTCAAACTACATTTCAACCTTCTTTTTATTGGTAAACTTTAGATAAATCACAGTGGAAGAATGCCTGATATAAATTTTTTTTAATTGTCTTTGCTATTGCAGTAAAACAGTCCAGTATGTTAGTGGCAAACAAAATGTACAAGCCTCAATGTCAAAATTCATAGACTCTTCTAAGTGAATTAGTTGCTTTTTGTATTTTAGATTTCAGACTATAATTGCTTGTTTTAGGTATTTTAAATTCAAACATAACGTGGCACCTAAATCACACTTAGTGGATATTAGATGATGTAATAAGATACAATGGCAAGCAGGGAGAAGTGATATTCTGTTTATTTGCTTCTGGCTCTTGACATGTGAGTTAGCAACACAGAAATGACAAGTAATTCTCCGTGGTCCTCTTACCAAGGTGAAGACTCCTGAACTTAAGAGCTCATTTTTGATTTGTTTTACCACTCTTTAGGATGAGGACACTTGAAATATATATTTGTTAAGTTTATTAAACTTCATGAAGTCCCCAAGTGTTATGAGGTCAGCACCTATTGCCTTACCCTATCAAGAATTGACAGTCTTTCTTAAGATAGTTGCCTTGGGCCAAGAACAGTGGTTCACACCTATAGTCCTAGCACTTTGGGATGCTGAGGCAGGAGGGCTGCTTGATCTTGGGAATTTGAGACCAGCCTTTGCAAGTCTGAGACCTTGTCTCTACTAAAAATAGAAAATCTAGCCAGGCATGGGTGCCTGTAGTCACAGCTACTCTGGAGGCTGAGGTAGGAAGATCACTTGAGCATAAGACTTTGAGGTTGCTGTGAGCTATGACACCAAAGCACTCTTTGGATAAGGATAAAGCTTTGTGTTTTTGCAAAGTGGTGTCCACACTGCAACCACAAGATTCTAACATTTGTAAAAATTTCTGTAATAATGGCTACTGCTTATTTATTCTTATTATGGGCTACTACCTAATGCACACACACACACACACACACACACACACCAAAATAACATATGCAGATGATCTGAAAACTCACTAGGAACTGGACACACAACACTATATTGGCCAATCACTCTCTTGCACTGCCATTTGCAGTTGTGCTAAGTACCTAAGTAGCACCAGATTACTTTGTGTTTCTAGAAGTAATGCAACATTTTATGTCTCTCTAAAACTTTATTATATTTTTTATGAAACAATTTGCCTAACATAGAGTTCATATAATCTAGAATATGTAACCTATAGAGTTTTGAAGGTAGTTATTTATTTCGAGCAATAGTAAGGCCCTTCAGCAGTACCAGCTGTTTTTTTCCCCATATATATCTTTTCTCTACATCAGCTCAGCCAGAGCCAAGTGTGTAGAAGAATACTCTCTTTCACTCTGAAATTATCTCCATATGTTGCTATTGTTCTTATTTTTAGAGCCAAGTAAAATCTGCTTCTTACAGGAGCAAGGAACAATGGTCAGCACAAACTCTGAAGGTGTCAGAGCAAGGTGATGAGGCCATCATTTCTCTGAGAGAATGGTCACTTGCATACTGTTGTCCCTGGACAGCAGCAAAGGGTAAGCAGTTTTAGTTCTTGCTGTGGGCTTCACGTCTCATGTTTAGACACGATATGTGAAGTTGTTGAAATGTACACATTCTGAAAATTAAGTTCAGAAACTCATCCTGTAAAAGGGGCTATATACCTCATTGCTGAGTAGCACTACAGTCACCTTAAAAGGACTCCCCTTGGGGAGGTAGGTACTGACACTAGCACCTAGTCCACCCTTCAAAGCAATTTTGGAACTATTTTCCTGGAATGGCCATCAGAGCTGTCATCACAGAAGATGTGATAATTAAGCTTGCAAACTTGCCACCATGCACTTACATTGACAGCACTGTACAAACAACTCAGTAAGGTTTCATAACCTTGGTATATCAGTATCTAACAGCTTTGTTCATGTAGATTTGTGGCAGTATTTGGCTGAGTGGTGTTCATTATTGTTCTTGCCTGTTTTTGTATGCCACATAACAGCACTTTTTCTAGGGTGAGTTCACAAACTGAATTGTCAGGCCTCATGTGTGCACCTTACAATCTGTGCACATTTATACCAATATTGTCCCTTTCTGTTTTGTATCACAACATACAAAGCAGCCATAAGACCGATCAAGGAGGAGTAGTTTGTCTGAATTCAGCAAAAATAAGAGCACAGCATTGCCCTGAAAGCCTGAGGACATGAGTTCAAGGTTATAAGTCACAGACAGCCAGACAAAGACAGAGATAAAGATCAACAGGTTTATCCTATTCATGATTCTTGAATCAGTAAAATTGTAGGATTTCTGAGGTACTTGTCTTTTTCTTGGAAAGTGTAAAACATGCTGATTATACTCTGTGCATGAGAGCATGCATAAAAGAACTCTGGGTTAGAAAGTATTCTGAGCAAGAAATGCAGTAAGTCTATCTCTTAGAACCCAAATTCCTCAGAATTCTGTCAGTTTAGGGAAGAGGCTGAGTATGGTGGCTCATTCCTCTAACGTCAACAGTCTAGATGGCTGAGACAGGAGGATTCCTTGAGGCCAGGCATTTGAGACTAGGCTGAGCAATATAGTGAGACCATGTCTCTAACAAATGCATATATAATGAATAAAAATTAAAAAATCATCCAGGAGTGGTTGCAGGCACCTGTAGTCCCACTACTCAGGGAGGCTGAGGCAAAAAGATCACCTGAGCTCAGAAGTTAGAGGCTGCTGTGAATTATGAAGCCACAACACTCTAGCCTAGGCAGCAAGGTGAAGTCTTGCTACTCTAAGGAAGAGGGAAAGATTTCTTTGAATAAATTTGGAGAATTCTGGTTTGAATAAGATTAACAAGATTCTTTCATGCAGAAATTTTCAAAACTTTTAAACACATTTCTTTCTTTCTTTCTTTCTTTTAAAACACATTTCTAAACGATATCAGATCATGGACACTTTTGACATTAACTATCCAGAGGAACTGGCTCTGAGGAAAACTCTTGGAAATCCCAAGTAACATATCTTGGTCTCTTAAGAAAGAAATCTACTGTGCTGGCTTCCAGAAGTCCCAGTAAAGACCTGGTTGTTAGAATCTTTGCTGTATGATTGTGATTTCATCAGTGTTTTGTGAAGAAATAGGAGAAAATTGTCATCTGCTATTTTCATTTTATCTCCCCCCAGTAAGGTATTCAGCACCACAATGTAAACTTTCACCCCTCTTTTAATTAAGTATACTTCTTAATCCCACATATGAAGCTGTGCAGTGTGTCTGAAAGACAATCATATTTCTCCAGCAGCCTGTTGGAATATTCAGTAGGGTAGATATATTTAAATCAAGTTAAAATTCCCCCTTAATGTATTGTCTAGCTCATTTGTAAAACCCACAAACAGCAATGGCTAGCAGCAACAACGATAGTTACTAACATTTATTATGAAATTGTGTGCCAAACATGTTCCTTGAATTATCTTATTTAATCTTTGCAAAAGGTCCGACAGGTATGCACTGTTTTTATTTCATTTTATATACTTAAGAAAGAGTCTCACAAAGATTGGGTAAGTTGCCCAAAGCTCCTATTGAGACAACATATGTGCCAAGCAGGTTTTTCTTCAGAGTCCACATGTTTAGTTACAATTATTTTATCTCTTACTATTTACTGGTTCTATCTACAAGAGTTACATTTTTCTAATGACAGAGGCTTAATTACCATTTTGGTGTTATTGACTCCAAATTTAAACTCCATTCAATCATTAGGTGTTTCAAATCTTCCTTAATTACATTTCTCCCACTTACCTCTTTTCATTTCCCTGACCAATAGCATATTCTTCCTTTGCTAGATTTTAGCAGAAATCAGTGACTAATATCCTAGCTACAAACTCTTCTATTCCCACACAATTTGCGTACAGGTGGCAGATAATCTGCAGACATTACTGTCACCAAGTCACCCTATTCCTCAAAGAGCTCTAGTTGTTCCTTTTTCTTTTTCTTTTTTTTTTTTTTTAAATTTTTTTTGTAGCGACAGAGTCTCACTTTATGGCCCACGGTAGAGTGCCGTGGCCTCACACAGCTCACAGCAACCTCCAACTCCTGGGCTTAAGCGATTCTCTTGCCTCAGCCTCCCGAGTAGCTGGAACTACAGGCGCCCGCCACAATGCCCGGCTATTTTTTTGGTTGCAGTTCGGCCGGGGCCGGGTTTGAACCCGCCACCCTCGGTATATGGGGCCAGCGCCTTACTGACTGAGCCACAGCCGCCACCCTGTTCCTTTTTCTTAAAGATAAATTCCAGAATGTGTAAGTGTGATAATAGAACTTTCAACTTGCACTTTTTATTACTCTTATAAATTAAGTTTCCATTCCAACAGAGAGACCTGCTAATCATGGCCTCAACATACCCTTAAAATAAGTCTTGACTTTTCACATGCAGTTTGTTCCCATACGGAAGCAAACTGTCCCTTGTCCTTCATTATCCACATTTTGCCTTCACATTATATTTTAATGAATGCATAAGAATTTTTTTATTAAGTAACTACATTAAAAGTTTCAAGGATTAGGTTGGTGTGTTGTACCCAGGAGTTCCACAAAGACCACACTGCCAAACAAGTTAAATTTAAAGAGGAGTCCTTTTATTGAAGAGCTGGCTGGCAACTGCCTCAGTGTCCCAACATAGGGTTTCTGAGAGCAGCCCCACGTGCTTAAGACCTGGTCTGTATCCTGGTTGGCATACAGGGTGTCCAGGTGCATCCAGGTAGGGTAGGAAGCAAGCATTGTACAGAAGCAGAATTTTGCATTTAGTCATATGTCATACATTGTTGTTTTAATATTTTCCCCCATACACCTTAGTTTCAGTACTTTCCCCACCTAATATTATTTAAAGGTCAGTCCAGGGACAGTTGGTGCCTCCTGGTTCGTTTCCCAGGGAGTTAGCCAAGCAAGAAACTGGGAGTGAACTAGAAAGAAGCAAGAAATCAATTAGTACTTTTTAATCTATCTTGGGAGTGAACTAGACTTATTATTATTTTTAAAGCTTGCAGTCCAGAAATTTGCCAGGATTAATTGGTATTTTTCTTTTATAGCCTAGGTCTAACACCTTTCTGCCTTGGCCTAGGACCCCTAGGCCTAACAGGTATAATTCAGTTATGGGAAGTCCTTGATGTTCCTTTCTACTCATGCTTTGTCTTTCAGTGCCTTTGCCAACCCTGTAATTCAGTTGCCATCCTTTAAAGCAGTGATTTTCAGCCAGTGTGCCAATGGTGTGCCATTAGAGGATCTTAGCTGTGCCAGGAAAATTTTTATTTTTTTAAAGTGACATCTGATAATTTATTTTTTTGACTTTTTAAAATTCAGATTAATGTGAGGGTACAAATACTCATAGTCTCTGATCATTAGAGAAAGGTAAATCACCCCCCCCACCCCCAGATATCATCTAACCCAGTGAGAACGGCACATATCACAAAGTCCCAAAGCTACAGATGCTAGTGTGGATGTGGAGAGAAGGAAACAGTTTTATGACACTGGTGGGACTGCAAACTAATACAGCCTCTTTGGAAAAATGTATGGAGTACCCTCAAAGAACTACATGTTGACTTTCCATTTGATCCCATAATCTTATTACTAGGCATCTACCCAGAAGAAAATAAATCATTTTATCACAAGGACATTTGCCACAAAAATTTTGAAAGATCATTAATTAATTTGTTTTTGAAAGAAGTTCAAACCATAGCAAATATATTCTTTTTTCTTATCAACATATTTTAAGTGTGCTGAGGAAGTTTAATTCTAGGTTTAAGTGTGCTGTGAGATGAAAAAAAGGTTGAAAGACACTGCTCTAGGGAAACTGTCCTGCCCTGCAGTGTGTGGCTGTCTTGTCTACTTGCTAAACAAATATCTGGCAGGCAATGGGGATTTTTTGCAATATTTTGGGTTCAGGAGCTTGAGATAAGCCATTTGGCTGATTACAAAGGAATAAGAGAGTTGTGAGAAACGCCTTGCAAACCTCTGTCCATTAATTATTTGATCAATGTAGAGAAATCCAAAGGATAAACTCTCTTAATCTCCCTCTAAAATTAGCAGTTATCTAGCTAAGTAATTTGAGAAAATTATTCAGTCATCTGTACTTTCAAATTAACACTCTCGCTAGAAAAATGAGGAGGCAAATAATTTTGAGAGCTAGCCTACTTACCCCAACTTTAGAGACAGCCTTACATGTAGCTCTAGGTTAATTTGGAACCTCAGAGCAAAATTCGGTTTCATAATATTAAAGTATCAATATTTTTTTGTTGTCGCTTGATAGAACCCACTGCATTCATCAGTGTTGATCTTGCAAACTGTTCTTATATATAACAATTTTCTTCTTTGTAAATACAATGGTAGCATTTTTCTGCAGTGATTTCAGACAAAGGCATTGCCCACAGGCACAGACAGAGAGGGGAACTGAAAGCGTTATGATACTTAATTTGATTAATTACCTCACTGTGGCCTGGATCTTCCATTTGCCTCTGTGAGTGAAACAGCCAAAATAAAAATTTTCTAAAATGTTCTAGGTATCAAATTACATGTAGGGTTTTTTTTTTTTAAGGAAACATCTAAAATCCCTATGAACCATTCTACCTAACCAAGTTAAGCCTCAATTGTTGAAGAAAATGATAAATATTCACTGAAATCAATTTGCATCTGCAAATCAGTCTTGTAATATTTTATTTCCTCTTAAATACAATAGCAAAAAAAGTTGGATTTTCTTCTATGAGCAAAAATGTAAAATCTCAGTGCAAACTCCATTTCTTGTGAGTTCACAATACTTGAGCAGTGTTTCAAAGCCTGGATGTAAAACTCAAGACAATTTGTACATGAACAAGTTACCTGTTTCTATACACTGCTTCTAAAGCAGTGTTTTTCCATCTTTTTTTATTTCTTGGTACGCTTGAACCTATACTTAAACTTCCATAGCACACTTAAATTATGTAGATCAAAAAAAGAGTAACAAAAAAAATCTGCTTACCTTGCTTTGAACTTTTGAAAATTAATGACCTTGAAAATTTTTCATGGCATATCTAAGATCCTCTTATGGCACATCGGTTGAAAATCAGTGTTCTAGAGAGAGTTTAGTCATATTGGATCTAAAGTACTCATTTCCTGATAGAACTTTACAACAAGGTGAAATCGCATTGATAGAACCCACTTGTAACAAATAGACTAGATAGTTCCAATTTCAAATAAGATGAAAGACCCACAAAGCTAGTGAAGCTGGAAAGAGAAAACGACATCTCTATCCTGTTGTACTGTTTTGATTCTAATGACTTAGTGGTTAAGACCACTCTTCATGGGAGTTTGACCATGTTTAGTGTTTTTTAAGAGATTGGAGTTTGAAACTGGTTCAGTGTATGTTTGTATGACAAGAAAACCATCTCTGAAAGTTTGACAAACAAAAATGTCCATGTCAACAAAGTGAAAAAGAAACTGAGGGGACTGCAAGCACATAAAAAATATTTTTTTTAATTTTAGGTTGGTCTCTTCATTAGCGAGTTCATTACCACAATTTTATGCCGAGCATTCATATATCAACCCACCAGATTACCAAGATTATATTCTCAGCTGCCACAAAAGTCCTTACCCTGTTAAAGATGAGGCTATGTGACTAAACTTAAGAAATACCTGGTGCCTGTGGCTCAGTGAGTGGGGTGCTGGCCCCATATACCAAGGGTGGCGAGTTCAAACCCTGCCCCAGCCAAACTGTAACAACAAAAAAATAAATAAATAAAATAAACTTAATTAAAAAAAAGAAATACATGGTACGTTTCCAAATTCCACCTGAAATAAAGTAAAATTAATATTATCACAAACTCACATGTACTCATGCATATAAATCTTTTATAATAAATTTTACATATTCAAAATTCATTTTCTCTCCCCACAAAAATATGCTCCATATTTGGCCATGCTGGAATATTTCTTGTGTCTAGCACATACATGTGCTGCGCCAGGGGGAAGAGAAGTGTTTTAATTTCTATAAATAACAATCAACACACAGTGACCACATGTTCTAGCTTGCCTAGAAGTTACAAGTGTATTAGTCCATTTTCTTTTCTTGTAAAAAAGAATACCTGGAACTGGATAATTTATTTAAAAAGGAAATGTATTTCTTCAGTTATAGAACCTGAAAAGCCCAAGGTGAAGAAGCTGCATCTGGTGAGTGCTTCTTGGCTAGTGGGGACTCTGCAGAGTCCTGAGGTGGCACCGGGCGTCACATGGCAGAAGGGCCTAGTGTGCTAGCTCAGGTCTCTCTTCCTCTTGTTATAAAGCCACTAGCTCCACTCCTATGAGAGCCTGTTAAAACTATTAACCCATTAATCTATGACTGGATTATCCTATTTGTGAGGTCAGAGCCCTTATGATCCAATTACCTTTTAAAGGTCCCACCTCTTCAATTTCAACTTGGGTTTTGGAGAGGACAAATACTCAAACCATAGCACCAAAGTTATAATTTTTGCTCTGGTATAATTATTATTTGCCCTTTCATTCTGGAACATGTCCCAGGTTGCAATGATCACTCACTCACATCCTGCTCTTCCTGCATATACTCTCCTCCAGGAAGTCTCAGGGATGATGGGGCATGTTTCTATGGACCTGTTCTCACTAATTACTGATGGATTGATGGAGTTATGAGAGTAGCACTTTGCAACACCTAATGCAGTAATGGTTAGGTGTCAGTCACCAATGGCTGTTGATGTCACATCAGAGAGCCACCCAAATGCCTCCAGGTGAAAGCTCACAACACCTACAGGCCTTTCCTTTGAAAATATCAAGCCCATATTTAATCAAGCCTCGAGATTTAAATGACAATGCCCAGGAAATACAGAGCTGAAAGGATGAGATCAATGACATCACTGGAATAACGTCTGCAGAATCCAGTTGGTGGAAAATTCTACAAAAAAAAAAAAAAAAGAAAGAAAGAAAGAAGAAAAACAAACAAAAGAAACAATTCTTACAAAAAAGAAATTACAAGGAAAAATGGTTAAGAAATCCATCAAGTAGTTGCAACATGTGGATTTTATTCAGATCCTACAAACAAATAAAATCACATACACATAACAGATATGCAGAATATTCCAGTTCTCTCTCACCTTCTCTCCATCACAAGAGAGGCCCACTTCCAACTCTGTTTGGAAGTGCTCAAAGCTTTGTCTTTCTTGTTAAATAAAATTTATTTTGCTTAAAAAAAGAATATTCCTGCACATCTAATTAGATAAAAGAATTACTATTAATTTCACATATACACTGAAATGCTTAAAAGCTGATACAATGCTGAGAATATGTTTTAACATCCTCTAGGGAACAGGGGAAAGAAGAGGCTATGTAGACAAAGCAAGGTTAGCTTTAGCTTGGTAATTGAAATGAAATGAAAAGGGGAATTGATTGAAGAGTTTTGTTTACTATTTTCTCTATTTGTCTACCTTTAGATTTTTCCCAAATAGAAATTTTTTTAAAGTTTAAGGGCCTTTTGATTTGCACTGTGAATTATATAATTGTAGTGGTTAATTCATTTCAGGGATGAATAATAACAAGTAGTGTCTTCAAGTTTGTTGGTATCAGACTGTGTAGCCAAATTTAATGATCAGAATATCTTGAAGGAAACAATGTTAAAAAAAAGAAAAATGGATGATAAAAGTAAATTGTACTGTAGACAGGAGCACACACACAGTAAGACACAAAGTCAATGTACCCACGCAGTAACTGGTTAGAACTAAACTTACTTATGCTCTCCCTCCTCATACTGAATTAGAAATTCTGGGCATAGAACCCAGCAATCTTTGCTTCTACAGGCCCTCCATGGCAACCTGATCCAAGCTTACCTTTGACAACTACAAGTGAACCTCAATGATATTACTGGTTCAGTTCCAGACCTGTACAATTTACAAAGCCAGTATCATTATAAAGGGAGTTGCACAATTTTGTTTTGTTTACAGAAACATAGAAAAGTTATCTTTATATTAATACTAAGTGTGCAATAGTATTTTCTCTAAAAATATAATGTGCATATCTTAATTAAAAATAATCTATTGCTAAAAAATGCTAGTGGGCTGGGTGTGGTGTCTCACTTCTGTAATCCTAACACTCTGGGAGGCCGAGACAGGTGGATTGCTTGAGCTCATGAGTTTGAGAACAGCCTGAGCCAGAGTGAGACTCCATCTCAAAAAAAAAAAAAAATAGCTGGGCATTGTGGCTGGCTCCTGCAGTCCCAGCTACTCATGAGGCTGAGGCAAGAGGATCTTTTGAACCCAAGAGTTTGAGACTGCTGTGAGTTATGACACCACAAAACTCTACTGAGGATGACCAAATGACACTGTGTCTCAAAAAAATAAAAAAATTAAAAAAATGCTACTGATCATCTGCTCCTTTAAGGAGTCACAATCTCTTTGCTGGTGGGCTCAAAGTTGTTGGAAGTTGACTAATTGATCACGGTGGTGTTTGTTGAAGGTAGAGGGGGAGCTCTGGTGATTTCTTAAAATAAGACAATAATAAAATTTGTCAAATCAGTTGGCTCTTAGGTTCACAAAAGATTTCTCTTTAGAATGTGATGCTGTGATAACATTTGCTCACAGTAGAACTTCTTTCAGAATTGGTCTCCATCCTTTCAAATCCTGCCACTTTCTTGTCCTAGAAGTTTATGGAATATTTTAAATCCCTGTTGTCATTTCAACAATGTTCACGGCTTCTTAACCAGGGGTAGATTCTATCTCAAGAAACCACTTTCTTGGAATGCATTCTTCTTAGTAAAGCACCACAACAACGGAGAAGCAAGAATCCAATATACTCAATTCTAATATGAAGGCAGTAGATGATCTAATACAAGATGGAAGGTAGAGGAAGGAGGGGGTGGATAGAGGGGAGAAGTCAGGGAGACAGGGCTCATGGTGTGTGGCACACCTCTTGGGGGTGGGACACAATTATAGGAGGGACTTTATCTAACAAATGCAATCAGTGTAACCAAATTCTTTGCACCCTCAATGAATCCCAAACAACAAAAAAGAAAAGAAAGAAAAGGAAACCACTTTCTTTGCTCATCCATAAGAAACAACCCCTCATCCATTCAAGTTTTATCACAAGAAGAAGACAATTTAGTTACATTTTGGGTTCCACTTCTATTTCTCTTTCTTTTTCTACCACATTTTCAATTATCTCCTCTACTGAAATCTTGGACCTGTCCAAGTCATCTATAAGGGCTAAAATTAACTTTTTCCACCAGATGGCCCACGGGAGTACTTTGAAGGTAACTGCATTGCTGATATTCAGCAATGAATACATTTTCTAGGATGAGTTCACATACTTGTCTGACCTTGTGCATGTACTCAAGAGATTCTACTGAATTTTTACCATGAGCAAAGCCTTTTTCTTATGCTAAGGAAACATCAGTGAAGAAAAACAAAAATTCCTACTTTCGTAAAGCTTACTGTATAAAAATAACAACTCATACCATCTTAATATATGTATTTTAGTAGATATTTCTTAAATTATGTTGTTAATTTATGATATTATTAGCTATTACTTTAGTTCCCAGTGACAAAGTCCCCACTAAATTTCTAAGAATGGACTGTCACTCCACTCTTTCTCTCATGAGCAGCTGTCAATAGTGAATTTGGGTTAATTTAAGAACGATTTAACTCATCAAAATTCTGTGAGAGTAAGAGGGATGGTCAATATGTTTACTGAGAACTTGGAAATAGACTTCCAGTGCTTACTGATCCAGGCAACGAGCAGGTGGTTGCAATCTGCAGCAGTTTTACTTAACTACTTTTCATTTTGCAAGCTTTGCTTTCTCAAGTACAATGACACTGCACCTGAGAGCTCATCAGTATGCAAAGACATGCACGCCTGCCTACAATAAACACGAATCTCTCTAAAAAAAATAAAATAAAATAAGACCACCACAAGACATCACTTTCCTTTGTAGGGCTTGTCACTCATCATTTCAAGGATTGTGTTTTTCTAAGGGTAAAGCTTGTTTTATTTTGTTTTTAAATGAGTCATTAATCCAAATGAGGAAGATGTACAGGTGTGAGAATTTCAGTGCCTGTGATTGACCTGCCCACCCACAGAGAATTCCAACCAGAAAATTAAGGCTATTTTCAGTGTTTGCCAGCTTGATTATACTATCCATTATTAATTAATTCTTTTTTAAAATTTCAGATTAATATGAAGTTAAAAACAAGTAGGTTACAATGTTTGCATTTATTAGGTAAAGTCCCCGTTGTAGTTGTGTCCCACACCCAAGAAGTGTGCCGTGTACCCTTAACATTGTGCCCATTAGGTGGGAGCTAACCAATCCTCCCTCCTCCTTCCTCCCCCCATCGTGAAATGAATCGAATTTTCTCTTATGTGGGCATGTATTAGATTGTCCTCTGGTTTCATATTAGTATTAATGAAGTATTGGCTTCGTATTAGTATTGATATTAGTATTGAGTACATCGGATACTTACTTTCCCTTTCTTGTGATACTTACTAAGAATGTTTTTCAACTCCATCCAGGTTAATACAACAGATGTAAAATCTCCATCTTTTTATAGCTGAATGCTATTCCATGGTATGCATATACCACAGTTTATTAATCCATTCAGGAGTTGGTGGGCATTTGGGTCATTTCCACATCTTGGCAATTGTAAATTGAGCTGTAATAAACAGTCTAGTGCAAATGTCCTTATGATAAAATGCACTTTTTTTTCTTCTGCGTAGATGTTTGGTAATGGGATTGTGGGATCAAATGGGAGGTCTAACTTGAGTTCTCTGAGGATTCTCCATACTTCTTTCCAAAGAGGTTGTATTAGTTTCCAGTCCCTCCAACAGTGGAAAAGTGTTCCCTTCTCTCCACATCCACACCAGCATCTGCAGCTTTGGGATTTTGTGATGTAAGCTATTCTCACTGAGGTTAGGTGATATCTCAGGGTAGTTTTGATTTGCCTTTCTCTGATGATTAGGAAGGATGAGCATTTTTTTATGCATTGGTTAGCCATTCCTCTGTCTTTATCAGAGAAGATGTCTCTTGCCTGGTGAAAGATGGGATTGTTTGCTCTTTTTTGTTGATTAATTTGAGTTTTCTGTAGATTCTAGTTATCAACATTTTGTTCTCATAATTTCAGAGATGCTTAGCATGCCACAAGGAGATCCTTCCCATTTTTTTCTAAAACCTTCTGGGAAATCTTATTATACACTGCAACTAAAAACAGCATACCCAGACCAGACAATGTAACAGATGTGATTCCTTTTAATTGTTTGAAAAATAGTGTATCAGCTAGCTTCCAGTCAGTTCTAGCTGACATGAGCCACTTGATATCCATGTTCTGTACCCTAAACCTCTGCCCCCCACAGATTGCTCCTTCTGACCAGTGAGGGGACAGCATTTAGTTAGGACAGTGTTCCCACAAGGGCTTGGTTATAAAAATGTTTTACAATTATTTTGCACCCCTTTTTTCTAAATTTACCCAATTTGTAATTTCACAATTATTGATAAGGTAAGCGTGAAAAAAGGCAACTAAGAGGACCTTATTGAAGACCACAAATAAACTCTAGATACATATGAATATACCTTGAGGTGGGGCAGAACTGACCCAGGCATAAGAAGCAATGGATTATAATGGTGAGAGCAAATGGTCTTTCTGATTTCCCAGTGCCCATAGCCAAGGACAGGATGTGAGTAGGTGTAGGCGGGACATCATTGCTACAATGTTATGACAGAAAATTATACCTCACATTTGGGAAAGGGTAATGAGGTAAACCATAGCTGACTTGAAGCAATGGTAGATATTATCTGATCTGTTGGTTCCACTGATGCCCTATATTTTCATGACTGTCCTCTCACCCCCTGTGGGGGGAAAAAGTGTGAAAGAGACTTATTTAAGGCATTTAAGTTATGCCTAACATAGTTAGTTGTACATAGGTTATTATGAAAATGTTGAGATACACAAAAATAAAAAAAAAAAACATAAAAACCACTCGGATGGTGGTAACAAATGAAGGCCTCCCAGCAACACTGACAAGCTGAGCAAGTTGAGACTTGCACAGGTGAATCACAAAGGACGCCAGTGACTGTGTTTCTTGAAAGTGAGGTGAAGGACCATGACACAATCTGTCTCAAAACTTTTTACAGTGACCTATGTACTTGAGCCCATAGCTGAGTAATTTTCCAAGTATAATTCTACTATCCTCAAAAAGAATTGACTCACAAGATAGAACCCCAAGAGGAATTAAACAAATAGAATTATATGAAATTCCAAAAAAGAAGATACATATAGAATTTTTCATCCACAGATAACTACATTTTGTATTTTCCACTTCTAAGTTTCTCCATGTCTTACCATGGTAACTTCTTGAAATATCTAACCAAGTCAGGTTCATGTAAAAACTAAATTTACTTAATTTACTATCTAGATAAATTATGTTTATTCACATTTTTGTTTCCTAAATATTTTATTTTCATAGATGAAATCTATTTAAAAAATTAATATTCACAAATGAGTGATTAATGAACTGACTTAAAAATCTATTTTTGGTAAATAAGAGGTGGTCAAAGAATAAAACATATTAGCCTCTTTATACAAAATTCAGCGTCAGAACTACTTACTCTTTCTATATCTGTGTTCCTGCATTTTACAGGAATTGCTCTTATACTTACACATGTGTATTATCTCTAAAAGGGAAGTTAATCTGAAATCAATATTCATTGATTTTTTATAAGATGTAGTAGTGTTAATAATTGCAGCCAATATTAATTGCATCCATAGAATTTTCTTTTGTTTCTTTAGAAACAAAGACAACTCACATAAAACCAATCAGTGGTATGTTATCTCTGAAGTCACAAGTATAAGTAAAAAAACAAACCGATAATAAAACCTCAGAAATAGGGATGATGATTTTTTAATGCTTTAAATCCTTGCTTATAAAATACTAAATTTCGAGTTGCTGTTCAAACTGGAGTCTTTTAACAAGTAGCTCAACAAGTAGCGTATTGACTTGATACAACTGTTGGGTAGTTAAATTTGCAGTTTGACTTTTAGAGATAATAAATCCCTAGTGATTAATACCAGGTAAAGGCAGTTCTTAAGTTTGTAAGATGACGATTGTACAGAGTTTAGCTATTGGTTGTACTATTATTTCAGTGGAGGATAATTGGACCACTGGCTATCTAAGAATTTAAAATTGTTTTAATAATGTAATATATATAATATCAGCTATATTTTATGATAATAAATTTTTCAGTAATACATTTAAATATTAAAACATACAAAGCCTACCCTTTTTTGCTTTAATTACTCATTGTTATCCACCTAAATATAAAAATTCCTAGTTAAAGTAAAAGCACATTGTGTAGAAATTTTAAAATACAACTTTCTTCCATTTGTATAATTTATATTTTCTAAGTACAGTTTACTAATACTATTTTAATGCTATTTTCCACGTTACTTTTAAGTAATTTTAGTGAGTAGCTACTAATGGTATATCTATTTATGATGTTATATTTTAAGAAACTTAACTCTACTTGCAAAAGTAAAGATTGATAATTCACTGTTGTCAATAATACAACAGTATTGTACTTGTATTGCATGTTATGCAAAGGCAATTGCACGAGGACAGTATAACTGAATTTGGTTTTTAGGTATAATTTAATAGACTTTAAACATTTGACTGCAATTTGATGAATATAAAAATGGATGAGTTCACATTTTTCTGCTTGGTGTTTCAGAGACAGTACATGATAGTGACCTACATACTTGAGCTATGAGATATGACCACATGGCACTCTCAGCTGGAGTGGTCTCAGGAATAAGTGCTGCTGACTTAATATTTGTCTAATAAGACTTGTCCATATAAAAAACTTTTTATGATTTGGGAGCCATTACATATGCAGGAAACTTTTCTAGAACAAAAAAGAGCATAGCCTTTTCTTTTTTTTTTTTTTGTCAAAGTCTTTTATTTTCATTCTAAATTTGGCCTTTTAAACATTTCACCATGACTTTTTAGGATTGACCCATAGATTGTTTTTTTCTTGAAAATTCCAACTATACTAATTTTCTGTGATTATTCTCTCTAAGCCCTGATCAGGGAATGGGGGTGAAGAACAGATGAGACAATTGTGAGATTAAATCAGCAAGATAAATAAACCGTAACTCAGAAACGTCCTTAAAATACCTTTATAATTTGGTGCCTCCAATCCTAAATCTCCAATATGAATAGGTTTAACATACCACATGAAAACCTTAAGTTGAATTTTTAAAAATTCTCCCAAAGTCTGTTTATTTGAGAAGCATGATGATTAGGTTATTGATTTATTAATTTATTTGTTTTTAAATTTATTTTTAGGCCCCATGTCTTATCAATGTCATTTCCCCATTGAATAATTTTATCTTAATGTAAGCACAAATGGTATAAAATACTATTGTAAAAATGTAGATTTTTTTACTATGATTGTATAAAATATAACTATATCAAAATCAGAACTAAGGTGAATTCCAAATCACTATTTTTGTCATTTGAGTTTTGGTTGGATCTCATACATTTCAGTATCATAGATAATTTTTATTTTAGTGGCATTTTAAAAATGTAGGACTTTTCATAGTGCAGAAGAAAAAGAGATTTTGATAATCGTTAAGCCAGTCTGAGTTTTAGTCCTGACACTAGTTCTAATGACATGTCTGATCTTGACTGTATTTCTTTAACTTTTTTGGCACTTGGATCACTGATCTGCTAAATGCAGGCTTGGGCCAAGTTCATTTTTTGAGTAATTTTTATGCTGCCTTGAACTGCATGATGGATAATATTCCCTATGCGTTACACTCCCAAGTTGTTCCTTAAAACGTGCTGAATTCCCAGGGTATTTATTAACTTTATGACTATTTGCAAGTTAATTAGTATCTCTGAACTTCATTTGCTCATTGATAAACAGGGCTAATATTATTAAATACATAAGAAAGGCAAGAAATGAGCACAGGCTTTGGCATAAAAAGTCTTATCAAATGCTAGCTATTGTATGATTAGACCAAATCTCACGTAATCACACTCTGTCATTGAATACTTATACATAGTTATTACTATTGTCATTATTATTTTTAAAATAAACTCCACTAACATCCTTGCTCATCAAAAAAGAATATTGGAATGCAAGCTATTACAAGAATAACTTTATATCTATGTCACTATCATCTAGTAATGAAGTAAATTATCTGAGCTTACAGGCTATTCATGTCACCCAGATTGAGAAACACTGAAATAGATGAGTGGAAAACACCCTTTGTGTACTATATATATTTTTTCAAGAGCATTCCTTTATTAGTTGACTAGGAATACTATGACAAAATACCAGACTGGGCAGCTTAAACACAGGAAATTCATAGAGTTCTGGAGGGTAGAAGTCCAAGCTCAAGGTGCTGTCAAGGTTGGTTCCCTTTCTGTGTTCTCATGTGGCATTTTCTCCTTGTGCAAGCTCACTTGTGGTGTCTGTTCCTCTTCTAACAAGTTCACCTATTCTATTCAGTTAGGGCTCCATCCTTCTGACCTCATTTAATTTTAATTTCCTCCTTAAAGGCCCCATCTCCAAATACAGTCATGTCAGGGATTAGAGCTTTAACATATAAAGTTGGTGGGGTTACTGTTTATTTCATAACAATCCTGCAGTGCCATGCCTTCCTTAATCAACACTGGAGAGTCATGGGAACATTTTCTGGGGTATGGTCTCTCTATATAGTGACTTGTCTGGTCATGCAAGGAAGCATGAGAACAGCTCAGATAGTGTGCCTCACTTCATCTTCCTATGTGTGGCCTTAAGTTACATTTAAGAATTATTGCACAAAAAGCCCTAGGACCCTGTTATAGATTCCTTAGTTCCTTCTCTACTCTCTTGACTAGCCAAAAAAAAAAAAAAAATCTAGAGGTGGTATGTCCAAACTATGATTCCATAAGAATGACCACATACAAATTCTGAAATGCTCTTCTGCCCTAAAACACCTAGCTGCTGGATAAATTACTATAAATATTTATTTGCATAAATATATTTATAAGGCATAAATAAATGCATTAGTGATTCCACAAGAGAGTACCAGAGCTAGCTTAGAAGCCTGGGATGGATGGAAGAGACCCTTCTGCTTGTGGAGTTGCAAAAGTAGTTTCTTTGATGACTTATCCTAGTGTGCAAAGACCCTATTGTGACATGAAAACACAAAAATACAATATTAAGCAGAGGCAACCTTCTAGTCCAACAATCACATAATATGACATATTGCATCCCATTATGGAAATTATGGAAAAAATTTTTGAGCTATAACGTATATGTATATAATATATACATATGTGTGTATATATACACACACACACATACCAGGTTAAATATGAACCCTATATGTTAAACCAAAGGAATGAATCTGTTTATCTTAGTAGCCCAAATTAGCCTATAGATTTTGCTTATTCTTTGACTTGTGTTATTAAAAAGTTCTAATTTTTCAAGCTCAACAAATCTCATTGGAAACACAACATTACAAAGGAAACTGCAAACATCCAGGGTTTGTTTATGCTAGGTATATTTAAAAAGGATACTCAGGCTGTGAATTAACCTCATTACTCCTTCAGCACAAATCAAGTAATCAATGCTCCTGGCTGAAAGCCAGATAACCCCCCTACTTATGCACTGCTGCAAAAGAAAAATAAAGTCGCATTCAAGAAAGCTAAAGTTTTCAGGAGACTGCACTGCACTTTGAATGGCATTACAGCATGGCTAAGATAGTTGAGGATACAGAGCACATTAAAGCCATAACCATTAAAGTCAAAACCAGCCAGGATTTATTTGCATTTTTTAATGGGCCTGCAGCAGGAAGCAGGTGATATTACAGTGTTTACACCAAACCACATGAGCTGAATAGGCTAAAAGAAACAGTTGGATTATCCATGTGTCAGCATTCTAATCCTATCAGGGTTGTCAACACTATAATTTTCAACGTATCACTTAGTTTAAAATACAGTAGGGAAGAGCCTCAATGTTTGTTTTGTTCTGATGAGCCAGAGGGCGCAGAGCAAAGATTTAGAATACTTCAGAAATTGAGGGAGTTTTGAAAATTATAGTGGTTTTGTTCACAGCTGTATAAATTTATTTTTTCTTTAAAGAAGGTACGCATTGAGCTATATTTCCTGGGACCTAAATTCCTCAAACAGTAATTTTCCTTTCTTCTCTGGTTGCCTGAAACCAGGCAGCTAGCTAGTTTTGCCTAATTCAAATGAAATAACTTTGAAAATAAGATAACTTGCTTAACTCTGACCTTGTGATTTAATTTTTTCAAATGCAGCAAAAGAGGCCTATGCTCCACAACCCAGACATCTCCTAGTTTTATCCTCATATGCAAGCCCTTATAAAATACTGAAGAAAATTATTTCAGAAAATACCTGAGGGCCCCAGGGTACAGATCTTTGTTTCCATCAGAATGGCAAAGTAGATACTCTTTCTGACATAAAACATACAGATGCTGGATGAATCATAGCATCAATTTTTTTAATGCATTGCTGAATGTACAGGAAGGTGATGGACGTCTCAAAGGGTTTCCACATCCTGTTTCCCCCAGACTGGTAAATGTAGAGATTGTGGTTTTGATTTGCATTTCTCTAATGATTAGAGAAGTTGAACATTTTTTTGTGAGTTTGTTGGCCATTAGTATATCTTCATTTGAGAAGTTTCTGTTCATGTCTTTTGCCCACTTTTTTCCTAGTTTCAGATTAATATGAGGGTACACATGTTTAGGTTACATTGTTTTTGTTTCCAAGGTAAAATTCAGGTTGTGGTTGAGGCCTCCACCCAGGAGATATGTTGTATATCCTTACATTGTATGCATTAGGTGAGAACTTTCTGCCCAGTTTTTAATGGAGTGATCTGATGTTTTTCTCACTGATTTGCTTTCTTTGTATGTATATAGCAGATGTATATAGCATGCAAAGATTTTCTGCCATTTTGTGAGTTGTCCATTTCCTCTTTTGATTGTGTCCGTGGCTGTGCAGAAGATTTTTACCTGAGCTTTGATATTAGTTATATGGTGGCTTTATTAGACAAGTTAAGAATATTTTTTCTTCCTTCACTGTTTTCTAAAAGAGTTTGGTCCCACCCTATCCCTTACACCACAGGCTGGCCTCGCCACTGGAAATTTCAGTGCCTTTGACAAAGAAAAAAGGACCCAGTGCAGAAGAAAAGAGCCTGCATGTTGGAAATCTTTTTGAGACAAAAGATGTAGTTCAATTCAAAGATATGGAGAAGATTGCTCCCAAGGAGAAAGGCATTAGTGCTATGTCAGTAAAAGGAGTTCTTCAAAGTTTAGTTGATGATGGGTGTGGTTGACTATGAGAGGACTGGAACTTAGTCCAGTCCTAAAATTGGACTTTCCAAGTAAAGCTGTTCTTGCAAGGAAATGTAAGTTGGAGATTCTGGAATTTCAGTTGTCTGAGAGAAGCCAAAATCATGTAAATCTACAGAAAAGCATTGAAAAAGCTAAAATTGGTCAACATGAGATGGAGGAGTGAGCTATGCTGGTGAAAGAACTTTCCTCACTTCAGGATCAAAGGGAACAGCTAAAGACAGACGTAAAAAAGATACAAAAAGTGTAACCCACAAGTTGTAGAAGAAATACATCAAGCAAATAAAGTGGCCAAGGAAGCTGCTACCAGATGGATTGATGACATATTTGCAATAAAATCTTGGGCCAAAAGAAAATTTGGATTTGAAGAAATAAAATTGATAAAAATTTTGGAATTCCAGAAGACTTTGACTACAAAGAGTACAATGTTGGATGGTGGTAAAGAATGGATTAGTGAGCTTGTGAATATGTAAATGTATAAATATTATACAACTAAATGCACTGTAATTTTAAATAAAGTATAAAGTGCTAAAAAAAATAATTTATAAGATTGGTATTGTTTACCATAAAATACTTGGTAGAATTTACCAATGAAGACGTTAATACCTGTTTTTAATTATGAATGCAATATGCACACCTATTTTTTTATATCTTAATGTGTGAGTTTCAATAATTTTGCTCTAAGAGGAATTTTTCCTTTTCATCTTATTTGTTGAGTTAATTGGCATACAATTTTGGTGTTTGTAAGGTAAATAGTGACGATCCTCCTTTCATGGAAAAAGGAGGACAGTGATGTTCCTCTTTTCATACTAAATAATTTTGTTTCTTTTTGCTTGATTAATTTGTTAAGCATTAATAATCTTGGTTGATTTTCTCCATTGTCAGTTTTGTTTTTGTTTGTTTGTTTGTTTTTGCTTCTGCTTTTGCTTCTTTTTCTTTTTCTTTTCTTTCTTTCTTTTTTTTTCCTTGACAGAGTCTGACGCTATTGCCCAGGTTGGAGTGCAATGGCATAATTAGAGCTCACTGCAACTTCAGACTCTTGGCCTCAAGCGATCATCCTATCTCACTGTCCCACTATAGTCTCCCACTATGCCTGGCTAATTTTTAAATTTTTAGAGCCATAGTCTGGCTGAGTTGCCCAGACTGGTCTTCTACTCCTGGCCTCAAGGAATCCTCCCACCTAGACCTCTCAAAGTCTCAATGACAGACAAGAGCCACCATGCCTGGTTCTGTTGTCAGTTTTTCCATTTTTATTTACTTTCACCTTCATTTTTTCTTTCAATTTTTCTACTTTGTTTACTTCCACTTTCATTTCTATTTGATACATTCTTTGATAAAAGTTCTTAATTTTGTAATTTTTAAAGTATAAACTTAGATAAGAATTTTAGACTTTTATATTTCAAAATACTTCAGTATAGGATATGTTTTAATATCTCTTGTGTTTTCTTCTTTGATCTGAGTAATTTAGAAGTTCACTTTTTAATTAAAAAAATAGGGAGATTGTCATCATTTTTGATATAAACTTTAACACTGCTGTAAGAGCAAACATATACTTTTTAATGACATTCAAGAAACATCAATTAGGCAAGTTTTATTGATTGTTCTGTCAGATCTCTTATGCTATTATTTTTTTCTCTGTTTTTCTGTTACTGAAAGACAGGCATTAAAAATCTTTTTTTGTTTCTTCTCTTTATTTCTGTCAGTTTTTGAATCACATCTTTTTGTGACACTGTTATCAAGTGTATTTAAAATTATTTACGGCTTCCTATTTAATTAAACTTTTGTGATCACAAAATTTTTTAACTTTGTTTTTGGTTATATTGATTGCCTTGAAGTCCACTTTTATTGATAGTAATATTGCCATACCAATTTTCTTATACTTAATGATTTCTTGGACTATATTTTTCTTCCCTTGTCTGTTTCTTTTTATTTCAAAAATGTTTCTTTAAACTGTCTATTACTGGACCAAGTATTTTTAAATTAATTAATCCATAGATTAATTTTTATTTACAATAAATATGTCTTCTTTTTACATGGTGGGGTGGTGTATTTCAGTTAGGTAGTTACTGATAAGTATTGGTTTAAGTCTACCATGTTGGCATATATTTCCTATTTGTTCCGTTTATTTTTTGTCTTGTTCTGTCCTCCTGCCTTATTTTGAATAATCAAGTGTTTTTTTTTTTTTTTTTGGTTTTTGGCCGGGGCTAGGTTTGAACCTGCCACCTCCGGCATGTGGGACCGGCGCCCTACTCCTCGAGCCACAGGCGCCGCCCTAATCAAGTGTTTTTAATGTTCTTTGTTTATTCTGTTATCTTTTAGTGACATCTTTTTGTATATATGTGTGTGTCTATGTGTCTGTGTGCTGAATATCTGTCAAAAAATTACAATAAAATCTCAACAATATCTTCCAATAACATGGAAAAGACACCTTGTAAGTAAGAGACAAGTTACCAAAAAGACATACAATTTTGTCTATTTCTCATCACATACACAAGGGAACCCATTTGTAATACATTTTAGTACATATTGTGTGTTATTCTTTATGTGTGTGTATGACAGGATAAGTGGTTTTAAAAATATAGAAATACTTTTACTATTAAAGGACTGACTCTAATCCCTTATGTATTTTGAACATTCACTTAGTTTCAACTTTTTAAATTATAGGCATGGTTTATAATTTCTATTTATCTTTCTAAATCTTTTCAGTACTAACAATTAAAAGTTAGGTAAAACTTCCTGTAAAATATAAATATTAAACATGAGAAGCACTGGCCCTGTGCAAGATATTAATGAATAAAATAGCTCTCTTGGATAATATAAAACTTTGGGCAATTGTGACTATCATTCGTTTTCAGTGACCTGTGTATCCTTTTGCTAAGGTTTTTCGCTAGCATAAACTGTCAAAATTATACAAAAAAAAATACTTTGCGCCCAATTCAAATCCCTCTTAAATTAACTTTATAAGCAAAAAGCCCACATTTGACAAGGCTTTAGTTAAGTTTTATATTAACAAAACAATTCTTAATTGGATTTCTTTAATTAGCAATCCTCCCTCAGGTATTTAACTTATGAATAATTTATCAAACAAAAAACCAAACAGCTGTATACAAGAATTCATCTATTGTGCCAAATGAAGCATACTTCTATTTTCAAATAGAGCATGAAAAACTCCTTTCTTTCCTTCTTTATTTATTTCCTTCCTTCCTTCTTTTTTTGAAACAGGTCTCACTATGTTGCCCTCAGTAGAGTGCCACAGCATTACAGCTCACAGCAGCCTCAAAGTCTTGGGCTTAAGTGATTCTCTTGCCTCAGCCTCTCAAGTAGCTGGGACTACAAGTGCTGCCACAACAGCCGGCTATTTTTTGTTTGTTGTTTGTTACTGTTGTCATTGTTGTTCAGCAGGCCCTAGCTGCGTTCAAACCCACCAGCCTCGGTGCGTGTGGCCAGTTCCCTAACCACTGAGCTATGGACGCCAAGCCAAAAAATGCAATTCTTTAATTTCTCCTTTAAAGTATCTTACTACAAGTATGATTTATAAGAATTATTACTCTAAGAAGATCAATTATTTAAAATTTTATTAACCTTTAAAGATTAAGGTATTTTAACATTAGCTGCTATGTCATCATTGGTCTTATTCACTTTCTGTTGTATGGTTAAATGTTTATCTACAACCCTGAATTCTTCCTCACTTTCATTTACCTTTTTTTTTTTTGCAGATTTTTGGCCGGGGCTGGGTTTGAACCCGCCACCTCTGGTATATATGGAGCTGGTGCCCTACTCCTTTGAGCCACAGGTGTTTGTTATTATTAAATTATCCTCTTTTGTTAAATTATCTCCCATCAAGTACACTCAGGTGAAATCTTAATTTATCAATTAAAAATAAGAAGATAATTTGTTATTAACAAGAAAATGGCAGTAAAAGAATAATAAACAGTATGTAAAATGAAACTACTGGTATCTATGATGAGGAAATGAATACTTTTTTCTTCAACGATGTGAGACATATTTATAAATATACTTTGAATATACCTGTACTGAAGTGTTATTAGACAAGTAACATGCATACCAAATTTCATGTATTATAAAAGCACAAAAGATGATTTTTACGGGGAAAATTTATATGATATACGTATATATATAAGCTATGTTTTATGTATATATAAAATAAAAATGATTACTACACAAGATAAAGGATAATTGATAAAATGGCCAAGATAAAGCAATATTTCCAATGGCTCTATCAGTTTTTAATAATATTTCGGCCACTTTGTTTAATTTTCACCACTTTCACTAATGAAATGTAAAATACGGCAATCATACCATAACACCAGGAAGACAAGGAGATGACCCTCCTGGTGGGCAGCCTCACTATTAGAATCAAATACATACACCATTATCCTTCTTTACCTTATTTATCATATTTGATAATTTATAAAGAGAACTCTCATTAATGAGGGACCTTGTCTAGTTTTGGTTCTATTGAGTGGAGATAGTCTTACTTTCCATCTTTTCTAAAAGATCCATTTTAGTTATACAAGTGATACATTTTTAATTTTTTTTCTTGTTTACATTGTCTTTTTAGTTAAACTAACTTCCAACTTTTCCACTGTGTAAACTTGGTCAGTGTGACAAACCAGAAGTTTGCCCTCCACATTTTTTTTTCTTTAATCTCTGGAAAGGAAGATTGGGAAGCTTTGAGAAAGCAGTTTTTTTTTTTTTTTTCTTTTGGCCAGTGCGGGTTTGAACCTGCCACCTCTGGTATATGGGGCCGGCTCCCTACTCCTTGAGCCACAGGTGCCGCCCTGATTGGGAAGTTTTGAAATGTATCTTCTCTGTCCCATGTTCTAATATTTGGAGACTGCCATCTGCAACATATGTTATTATGTATCATCAGCCTGCACTGAAGCAAATGATTAATTAGGTGAGAATCTTCTCCACAATGGAAACTTTAGTGCTGAGGTATTGTCTCAAGAGAAGCACTTTCTCTGTGGGAACAGCTCCTCTGCTCAACCAAGGTACTCAGCCCTCAGGTGGGCAAGAGGGTCCAGAGAGTTCTACCAGAAAACAGCTGCTCCAGACTCCTCACTTGCAAATGCAAGAAAGGGAGCTTTTATCAAGGCATGGATTTGCAGACTTTGCTGAAGCCAGGGTGATCAACAGATGCTTCTAGCAATCAGAGACCAAGGGTTAGCAAACAAAGGTGTTAAACAGCAAGTGTTGCATGAAAAACAACAAGCACTCTGTTTGCTGTATTTCCTTCACTAATTCTTGCAATTTCTATCAGCACAGCATCTTCAAAAATAACAGAAATTAGGACAGAGTTCAGCCATCTCAGACATTCCACTTGAAGCAGTAGGTATTCAGATAAAGCATGCAGTTGTTTTATTGAGATTCATCTGTGGAAGACTCAGCAAATATTTTTTTGGGGGGGGCTTATAAACAACACAAATTTATTTATTTATTTTTTAGTATATATATATTATTGTTTTTCATTATTATTAATTTTTTTATTGTTAAATCATAGCTGTGTACATTAGTTCAATAGCCTGTACCCATTCTAAGATGCACCATAGATGTGGCCCCACCAATTACCCTCCCTCCACCAAAACCTCCCCCCTCCCTTCCCCTTCCTTGGCCCTTTCCCCATAGTCTTGTGCTATAGTTGGGTTATAGTCTTCATGTGAAAGCTATAATTTAGCTTCATAGTAGGGCTGAGTATGTTAGATACTTTTTCTTCCATTCTTGAGATACTTTGCTAAGAAGAATATGTTCCAGCTCCATCCACGTAAACAGAAAAGAAGTAAAGTCTCCATCTTTCTTTAAGGCTGCATAGTATTCCATGGTATACATGTACCACAATTTGCTGGTCCATTCGTGGGTCGATGGGCACTTGGGCTTCTTCCATGAGTTAGCAATTATGAATTGGGTTGCAATAAACATTCTGGTACAGATGTCTTTGTTATATTATGACTTTTGGTCTTCTGGGTATAAACTTAGTAAAGGAATTATAGGATCGAATGGCAGGTCTATTTTTAGGTCTCTAAGTGTTCTCCAAACATCCTTCCAGAAGGAATGTATTAGTGGGCATTCCCACCAGCAGTGTAGAAGTGTGCCCTTTCCTCCACATCCGTGCCAACATTTCCGGTTTGGGGATTTTGTTATGTGGGCTTCTCTTACTGGGGTTAGTTTTGATTTCTCAGAGTAGTTTTGATTTGCATTACTCTGATGATTAAGGATGATGAGCTTGTTTTCATGTGTTTGTAGATCTTGCATCGGTCTTCTTTAGAGAAGTTTCTCTTCAAGTCCCTTGCCCACCCTGAGATGGGGTCACATGTTCTTTTCTTGTTAATATGTTTGAATTCTCTGTGGATTCTGGTTATTAGACCTTTATCGGAGGTATAACCTGCAAATATTTTCTCCCATTCTGAGGGCTGTCTGCTTGCTTTACTCACTATGTTCTTGGCTGTGCAGAAGCTTTTTAGTTTGATCAGGTCCCAGTAGTGTATTTTTGATACTGCTTCAATTGCCTGGGAAGTCCTCCTCATAAAATATTCACCCAGGCCGATTCCTTCAAGAGTTTTCCCTGCACTTTCTTCACGTATTTTTATAGTTTCATGTCTTAAGTTTAAATATTTTATCCAGTGAGAGTCTATCTTAGTTAATGGTGAAAGGTGTGGGTCCAGTTTCAATCTTCTACAGGTTGCCAGCCAGTTTACCCAGCACCATTTGTTAAATAGGGAATCTTTTCCCCACTGAATGTTTTTAATTGGCTTGTCAAAGATCAAATAACAGTAAGTAGCTGGATCCATCTCTTGGTTCTCTATTCTGTTCCAGACATCTACTTCCCTGCTTTTGTGCCAGTACCATGCTGTTTTGATCACTATAGACTTATAGTACAGTCTCAGGTCTGGTAGCATGATTCCTCCTGCTTTGTTTTTATTGCTCAGTAATGTTTTGGCTATTCGAGGTTTTTTCTGATTCCATATAAAATGAAGTATTATTTTTTCAAGATCTTTAAAGTATGACAATGGAGCTTTAATAGGAATTGAATTAAAATTATATATTGCTTTGGGCAGTATGGACATTTTAACAATGTTGATTCTTCCCAGCCATGAGCATCATATGTTTTTCCATCTGTTAACATCTTTGGCTATTTCTTTTCTTAGAGTTTCATAGTTCTCTTTGTAGTTTCACTACAAATATGATATTGGCTGTGGGTTTGCTATTGATGGCCTCTATTAGTTAAAGTTTCACTACATAGTTTCACTTCATAGTTTCACGTCCTTTGTTAGGTATACTCCCAAATATTTCATCTTCTTTGGCACTACTGTGAAAGGAATAGAGTCCTTGACTGTTCAGCTTGGTTATTGCTGGTATATATAAAGGCTACAGATTTATGGGTGTTGTTTTGTAGCCTGAGACATTGCTATATTCCTTGATCACTTCTAAAAGTTTTGTAGTAGAATCCCTAGTGTTTTCCAGATATACGATCATATCATCTGCAAAGAGTGAAAGTTTGATCTCTTCTGACCCTGTGTGGATACCCTTGATCGCCTTTTCTTTCCTAATTGCAATGGCTAAACCTTCCATTACAATGTGAAAAAGCAATGGAGACAATGGGCAACCTTGTCTGGTTCCTGATCTAACTGGAAATGATTTCAATTTAACTCCATTCAATATGATATTGGCTGTAGGTTTGCTGTAGATGGCCTCTATTAGTTAAAGAAATGTCCCTTCTATACCAATTTTCTTAAGTGCTCTGATCATGAAGGGATGCTGGATATTATCAAAAGCTTTTTCTGCATCAATTGAAAGAATCATATGGTCTTTATTTTTAAGTTTGTTTATGTGTTGAATTACATTTATAGATTTACGTATATTGAACCAGCCTTGAGACCCTGGGATAATTCCAACTTGGTCATGGTGTATAATTTTTTTGATGTTTTGTTGGATTCTGTTTGTTAGGATCTTATTGAGTATTTTAGCATCTATATTCATTAGTGACATTGGTCTATAATTTTCTTTTCTTGTTGGGTCTTTCCCTGGTTTGGGGATCAAGGTGATGTTTGCTTCGTAGAATGTGCTGGGTAATATTCCTTCTTTTTCTATATTTTGGAAGAGGTTTAGTAGTATAGGTACTAGTTCTTCTTTAAATGTTTGGTAGAATTCTGACGTAAAGCCATCTGGTCCTGGGCTTTTCTTTTTAGGGAGATTTTGTATAGTTGATGCTATTTCAGAACTTGATATAGGCCTGTTCAACATTTCCACTTCATTCTGGTTAAGTCTTGGTAGGTGGCATGCTTCCAGGTATTGGTCAATTTCTTTCAGATTTTCATATTTGTGAGAGTAGAGTTTCTTGTAGTATTCGTTAAGGATTTTGTGAATTTCTGAGGGTCTGTTGTTATTTCATCATTACCATTTCTGGTTGACGAAAGTAGAGATTTTACTCTTTTTTTCCTGGTTAGGTTGGCCAAAGGTTTATCTATTTTATTGATCTTTTCAAAAAACAAGCTTTTGGATTTATTGATCTGTTGTATAATTCTTTTGTTTTCAATTTCATTTAATTCTGCTCTGATTTTGGTTATTTCTTTTCTTCTGCTGCGTTTGGGGTTAAAGTGTTCTTCTTTCTCCAGTTGCTTGAGATGTTCCATTAAGTTATTGACTTCCTCTCTTTCCGTTTTCTTGAGGAAGGCTTGCAATGCTATAAATTTCCCTCTTAGGACTGCCTTTGCAGTATCCCAGAGGTTCTGGTAATTCGTGTCTTGATTGTTGTTTTGTTCCAAAAATATGGTGATTTCCTTCTTAATCTCGTCTATAACCCATATATCCTTCAGCATAAGGTTGTTTAGCTTCCATGTTTTTGTATGGGTATGCAGGTTCCTGTTGTTATTTAGTTCAACTTTTATTCCGTGATGGTCTGAGAAGATGCAAGGAATAATTTCTATTTTTTTAAATTTGCTGAGGTTAGATTTGTGGCCTAGGATGTGGTCAATTTTGGAGTATGTTCCGTGGGCTGATGAGAAGAATGTGTATTCATTTTTTGGGGGATGAAATGTTCTGTAGATGTCCGTTAAGTCCAGATGTTGAATGGTTGAGTTTAAATCTAAAATTTCTTTGCTTAGCTTCTAAAGGGGTGTTAAAATCTCCAATGACTATGGAAGTGGAGGAAATTGAGTTGCTTATGTCTGTTAGAGTTTCTCTTATAAATTGAGGTGCGTTGTGGTTGGGTGCATAAATATTAATAATTGAGATCTCATCATATTGAGTATTACCTTTAACAAATATGAAGTGTCCATTCTTATCCTTAATTATTTTGGTTGGTTTAAAGCCTATTGCATCTGTGAACAGGATTGCAATGCCTGCTTTTTTATGCTTTCCATTTGCCTGGAATATAGATGACCATCCCTTCACCTTAAGTCTATATCTGTCTTTTAATGTAAGATGCGATTCTTGGATGCAGCAGATATCTGGCTTGAGTTTTTGTATCTAGTCCGCCAACCTATGCCTCTTTAGAGGACAATTTAAACCATTCACATTAATTGAGAGTATCGGTAAGCCTTTCGAGAGACCGGTGGACATTTTTAATCCTTTGGCGACTGTGGAAGTTGGAATTTGATCAAAAAATTTTTGGGTGGGTTTACTTTTGTGGTGGAGAATTACACTGGTCTTTATGGAGGATAGGTCTAAGAATGTCCTGGAGAGCTGGTTTAGTTGTGGCAAATTTCTTCAACATGTGAATGTCATTGAAGTATTTAATTTCTCCATCATAAATGAAGCTCAGTTTAACTGGGTACAGGATCCTGGGTTGAAAGTTATTTTGTTTTAGGAGATTAAAAGTCAATGACCATCCTCTTCTAGCTTGAAAGGTTGCAGCAGAGAGATCTGCAGTTATTCTGATATTCTTCCCCTTGTAGGTAATGGTTTTCTTTCATCTGTCAGCTTTCAGAATTTTCTCTTTCATATTAACTTTAGTGAAATTGATTATGATGTGTCTGGGGGATGTCTTATTTGGGTTGAGTCGTGCTGGAGTTCTGAAACTGTCTGCTATCTGAATTTTGGAATCTCTTGGCATGTCTGGAAAGTTCTCCTTCATAATCTCATGGAGAAGAGACTCTGTGCCTAGTGAAGCCAATTCATCACTTTCGGGGATCCCTATAAGACGAATATTGATTTTCTTCAAATTATCGGAGAGCTCTCTGAGAGAGTGGTCTGTTTTTGCTCTCCATTTCTCTTCTTCTTTGAGGGTTTGGGAGCGTTTGAAAGCTTTGTCTTCAATGTCCGAAATCCTTTCTTGTGCTTGCTCCATTCTGTTACTGAGGGATTCTACTGTGTTTCGCAGATCTTTGAGGGATGCAACTTCTTGTCTCAATGTGTTGAAATCTTTGGTCATTTGGTCTTTGAATCCGTTGAATTCTTGAGATAACTTTTGGAATTCTAATTCGATCTTATTTGCTATCCAGATGCTGAATTCAATTTCTGACATCTCAGCTATTTGTTTGTGCATGGGGTCTTGTGCTGTTTCTGCCCCATTGGTCCTTGGGGGAGTTGATCTATTCTGATTATTCATATTGCCAGAGTTTTTCTGTTGATTTTGCCTCATGATTGTTTTTCACCATTGCCTCTGGCTGTCCTCAAAGTTGGGGAGGTGTGTCTCCAAGATTAGACCCCAGCGGGATCACTCTATTGTTGCTGGATCTTTGTAGGGAGTGACCCTGTGTAGTTCCTCTTGGGCTGCATGAGCTAGGGAGTTCTGGTTGTGTAAGCAGCTCTGGTTTGTGGATCCAGCAACAGGGCTGGGCATGGTGCACACGGTTTTGGGAGTGCCAGGTACCCAGTGACTTTGGCACAGAGAGCCCAAGGCTCTAGCAGTCTCTGGCCAGGAGAAGAGCTCTTCGCAGAGGCAGGGAGGGCTCCAAAGGGCACACAGCTACCAGAGTCCCTGTCCAGATGAATGGGCTAGTGTGGAAGCTGGGAGGACACAGGAGGGAGGATGCAGGGTTGTGTGGCTCCCGCAGTTCCTGGTCCAGGAATGTGGAGGCCCGTTGGGTGCGGGTCACCATTTGGGGGTCACTGCACAGCTCTTATGGAGGTCTGGGCAGCACCAAGTCCAGGAGTTTGAGGTTGCTATGAGCTGTGATGTCACGGCACTCTACCCAGGGCAACAGCCCAAGGCTCCAGTGTGTCAAAACCATCTCACTCTGCCCCTAAGGATTAAGGCTGTAAGGCAGTTCATTCCCTGCCTTTGGGCTGCTGAGTCAGTAGGTTACTTTGACCTGCCCATTCCTTGCTCTGAGACCCTGAGGGCGGAGATTGCCAGGGCAGTTCTTTCACAATGGCTTCCTGCGCCCAGCTCAGTGGCTCCATCTGGGGCCCCAGACAATGCCCAAAGTTCTCCACACTCCTGCTCAAGCTCTCCCCAAGGCAGTTCAACTGAGTGCCAAGTCCAAGAACACCGAAACAGTTCACAGGTAAGGCCTTTCCGGTTTGCAGTCTCACTGCTGCTTGTACTTACGGTTGCCGGTGTGATTAGGTCGATTGAACACATGCAACCACTTGCCAGTTTTCCACTGTTTTTGTCCTCCTCTTGGGGTCCAGAAGTCCCTTGCTGGCTCCCTGTATCCTCAAAGGGATGATTATAGCCAGATCCCACTGGCCAGAGATGCCTGGAGTCTTGTCTCCCCAGACTTGCTGTTCCCAGTTGCAGGGAAGCTGTTACTTGGCCACCATCTTTAACCTCCTCTATGATTCAGCAAATATTGTTAGCTCAAAATTGTAAAATAGTTTCACTCTTGATCTTAGCCAAAAGGCCAAAAAGTGATTGTAAAATAGTTTTAGAAATAAAGATGTTTGTAGCACTTGTAATTATAAATAAAAAACATAAAACATATTCCTTAATCCCTCATGTGTGAGTTTTTCCTGCATCTGGAATCCTTGATTTCATATAGACTTGCAGAATGCTAATAAAGGTCAGTGGAAAAACAAATCTCATCCCTTGTCTTTGCACAAAATGGAGAGGCCTGAATTTTGAGAAAAGTCTAGTCAGCACTTAGGTTTCCTGAACTGCTTTGTAAAACCCAAAGGAGTGCTGCAGAAGAGGGTGCATTTGAGGGGCCATTGAACACGGAGTATTTTTCCAATTACAGAAACACCTGCGCTAGGGGCTTTGTGCTGATGTGTTGCGAGCGTTTTACAGAGTGTTTAATAGTCCTTCAAATTCCTCATTCGGCAGAATCCAAAATGGGCTGGGGGTGTTGCTGGCATGCAAAGACTAAGGAGGCATCTCAGTGGGGTTAATTTGATACCCTACCCACACACATGCATGAAAGGTGTAAACAATGGTGCCCAGAGATAAGGCCGCAGAGGAGATGTTCAGTCCAGGTTTATTGAGAGGAGAAGGCACCGCCTGGGCAGTGCAAAGGGGGAGGCAGGTAGAGCCCCCTTTTATATGGGGCATAAGGGGTGGGCAATTTCCGCAGCTTGCCTGGAAAGTTAGGGTCTTTTGGCATAAACTTGGAGGAGGGGGGCTCACCACATCCTTTGTGTCTCTGTCTTAGGAGGACAAGAGGAGGCAGGGGGAGCGGAAAGGGTTTGAGTGTGGCTGTGATAATCCCCCCAACAATGCAGGGTGTTTGGCTTTTTGGAATCTCAAATGCCACCCATAGCCTAGCTCATGAAAGGCCTGTGTGTATTGGCTTCTGGGGGTGGGGAGGGAAGTATTGTTTTCTTTTACTTACTGAGAAACCATTGTTGGAAAAAAAGCAGTGACTCAGCTCTTCAGCAGTGAAATTATTTACATGGGCAAGAAAGACCTCAGGCTTGTAAAAAAATCTTGCTGCAGATATATTTTTTTTTTTTTCTCTCTCTTCATGAAACTGTGGTTCAGGCACAGCTACGAATTTTCATTCATCCGTTTGAACATCCATTGCTCAAAATAAACGTGGGCTTTGCTGCAGAGGACCACACAATAATTACTTTAATTATTTCTGTTTACTTTTAGAGAAATTTGGTGAAACTGCAATGTGGAAGTTCTTTTTTAAAATACTTCGCTTCTGTACAGTTAATAAACACTAAAGGATGAATATAGAATTTATCTGTATTTATGTGATGGTTTCAAAAACCCACGTTTTTAAAGTGCAGCTCCTGTGCTTTGTAGCTGTATTTTGAAATCTCCTTTGGAGTAAAACATTAATGAGGGAGAACAGTTTGCTTTTCTAAAGATGAAACTACATTTGAAATCTTTTTCATTGTTATTTATTGTTGCTATTATTTAAATTTTCTAAGTAAGAAAGGCACGTTTGTAGTAAAATGAAATGAAAAGATGTGACTGAAACCATTTTTTAAATAAGTTATCTAGGAGAGACATGCACACTAAACCCTTCCTATATTCTGTGGAGGAAAGCAAGTACCGGCCTTCATATGCTCATGTTATTGATGTTCACATTAGAGAAAATATTCTAGCAATGAAACTGGTGCCTTCTTATTTTAATTATGTCCCGGGTTAATGTTTTCGTAATTTGAGTTAAATTAGAACTTTTTTCTTTAGCAATATTTAAATTCACTGAAAAATAGCTACATTTAATAACCTGTCATCAGGAATTGTTTTAAGTCACACAGCAGAAAGGAATAAAAAATGCCTGCTATTGCACCAATAAGGCACCAGTGTTAGTCATGAAAAGCAAAACACACTAGCAACAACAACAAACAGTGCACCCTAAAACTTGTTAAATATTACTTTGGGAATCCAATTACTAGTAAATGCCATACCGTTAAAGTTGCCATGCATTTAAGTATAAAATTCCTTTCTGTGGCTCAGGGCCTCATCTAAAATAAAAATGTGTACCTCCTTCTATGAAGGGAGTGCTATAACCCTGGCTCATTACATTGAATCAGATTCTTTTTGTGTGCTGTGAAAACCAATCATAAGAATCAGGGTTAGTTCTGTCATACCTGACTAAATAAATCCAAGTCAAGGGGTCAGATAGGCAAAGCACTAAGGACACACAGCACCTGCTCCAGGAATTATCTTAAAAGCACGGCTGCCAAAAAGGCTTATTATAGTCTTAGGAACAGTCTTACCAGGTAGCTGTCAAATTGCTGTGACTCTCAACACTATTCTGATGCAATCAGAGCTGGCCAGCTCCAAGAAGTCAGAGCTAGCACTAGTAAACTTATTTGCCAACCAATTTATGTAACATTTATTTTTCCTAATAAATTCCTAAGCGCTTCCTTTGGTGTTTGGACGTATGAGACTGCCCTGGTTTGTGCTTATATCTTGAGGACCAGTAATTAATCCTTCAGGCCATTCCAGTGAGCATATTCAAATAGTATTTTGTGTATTGGCCTTTTAACTGTGGATGGGGGCCTCTAAAATATTCTCAGATTATAATAAAGTATTAATGTTAGAACTTAACTAAGGGGTAATATACTAATTGCTGTAAATAGTGTTCAATTCATTTCTAAGGAATGTCAGATATTTCAAAATTTGAATGAGTCTGGAACTCTGTATAAATTTTCAAGTGTGTATTCTATTTAAAAAGTTTTGAAATTACCATTTTTTTCTCTTTTAGTTATCTTTCTCCACACAACATAAAAAGAAGTTGAATAAGAATTCAGTTATACCTAAAACCAATGGAAATCAAATCTAGAGGCATATTTGTGGTACTAGAATTCTTTGGATTATAGCCACCATGTAATCTGAAGCAACATTTTCTTTTTTTTTTTTCTTTTGTAGAGACAGAGTCTCACTTTATGGCCCTCGGTAGAGTGCCATGGCATCACACAGCTCACAGCAACCTCCAACTCCTGGGCTTAAGCGATTCTCTTGCCTCAGCCTCCCGAGTAGCTGGGACTACAGGCGCCCACCACAACGCCCGGCTATTTTTTTTTTTTGGTTGCAGTTCAGCCAGGGCCGAGTTTGAACCCGCCGCCCCGGGTATATGGGGCTGGCGCCTTACCGACTGAGCCACAGGCGCCGCCCTGAAGCAACATTTTCTTTCTCTCTTAGTTTCTTAATTTTTCCCCCCTAAGCAATTAAAGCTGCATTGCTTCTTAATATAGCTCGTCCTACAACTGAATAGATTAAGGTTCAATTTGTGTTCATCACATTGATTGTAATTTTATAGGAAGCGTCTTGTATAAAAGAATTATTTAAAATAATGTTTGCTAATGAGCTTTCCCTGATTTTTGTTCATTTACAGATGAAATTGAATCTTTACTTTGAAGGAAAAAAAGTTTGTCATTGTCATATAGCAAAATGAGGACTTTTAGGATTCTATGTAGAAATATAGTATCTGCCATTAAACAGGAGCCAAAATTTTGTTTCTTCCTGGGGCCATCATCAGTCAGCATGGTTTTATTCTGAAACTGGCTACAGGTGAAGATAGAGAATGGTCAGCTACCCCCAGTAGTGCACACTTGCATAGGCGATGATGCTGATAATGATGATGCTCAGAAGGCACTGCCACTGGGAGCATGTTTAATGTGGTTCTGATGGTCATGGGCCAAATTACTATCAATGACTTACGTGATAGCCATCCTTTCACCTACAAGGAAGGCTCAACACAGTTTTTTTAGCCTCCAGACCAATCAGAAATTATTTGTTTTTCTTTTACAATGATTTAAAAACACATGTATGATTTGTTTAAACATTACAGCTATTGGAATGTTACATTTGAAGACAAGCCTTACTTGGTCTCTGACTGAAATTCCCTTTTTTTCTATTAAGCACAGACAGCTTCTGACTTACAAGGGTTTAACTTAATGAGTTTTTAACTGTATAATGGTGTGAAAAGTGTCCGCATTCTTTAGAGACTATGTTTCCCATCCACGTGACCATTCTGTTTTTCACTTTCAGTACAATAGTTGAGAAATGACATAAAATATTCAACACTTTATTATCAAACAGGCTTTGTGTTAAATGACTTTGCCTAGCTGTAAGCTAATGTGAGTGTTCTTAGCATTTTATGGTAGACTAGGCTAAGCTGGAATGTCCTTAGGAAAATGCATTAAATGCATTTTTAACTTAAGATATTTTCAACTTTTTATGAGTTTAGCAGGACCATAACCCTATTATAAGTCATTTGTAGTGAATTATCCAGGGGCCATTTCATTAAGACTCTATTTGCAAAGACACCACAAGGAAGCTAGGCTGGCTTCTGAAAATGTTTGATTTGTGGAGACAGATTAAAACAAGTATTCTTACTATTACACCTGAACAAGAAATATCTAGTAAATTTGGAAAATTTTCCATTCAGACATTTAATGATGAAGTTAGTATCTCTAGGGAAGTGATTTTCAACTGGTATGCCATGAAAGGATCATAGGTATGCCTCAAAACTTCTTAAAGATCATTAATTAAATTATTTTTGAAAGAAGTTCAAAGTACACTAAGTATATATATATATTTTTTTACTTTCTCTCTCTCTCTCTCTCTTTTTTTAGCAACATAATTTAAGTGTGGTACAGAAGTATAACTCTGGGTTCAAGTATGCCATGAGATAATAAAGGTTGGGAAACCCTGCTCTAGAACCTGGAGGTAGTGGTGGAATCAGAACTTTCTTATAGGAACCTCATAAAAAGGAAATTACTTTTTATATGCAATGTATTTGGTTGAAACCCTGGAGTAAAATGATAGGCTCATGGTGAAAAGACACTTTGGGACAACTTGGAGGTCCCTTGGCTTTAAAATTCCTGAATACCATACTTTAGAACTTTCCAGAAGCCATACTGTACACAAGTTGTTCCCTTGAAAATTCTCATTTTGAAAATAAAATCTAGAATTACAGAGCAAATTATGATCCAGTGCCTGTGTCCAAAACATACATGTGACCTTTGAAGAGAGGATATACCCGTTGAGAAAGTGGGCCTGGGCTTGAAATTTGTTTTTTCTTTTCAAGTTTTAGGATGAGCTAATTTCCATTGAGATGTGTCCAAATGGGTTCTTATATTCTAATTATTGACTCATATTTCCTGTTTGTATGTAATTATTCTCTAAATGCAAATTCATATCACAGAACAAAAGAACAGAAGTTCTTTTGGATTTAGAACTTTCTTTTGTCAGGTCAAAATTTTTTCTTCAAGAGAAAAAATGTTAAGTGATCTTCAGCACTCATGAGAAAGACTGTAGACCTTAATTTATCTTTGAGCAAAGAAACAAACCCTGGGAAGGATAAAAGATACTGAGCATGGGATAGAGCCAAAGGGAGCCTTGAGTCAAATCTTCTCCATCCACAAGTGAGGACATCGATGTCTAAACATGTATTCCAACTTATTTAGCTTAGGACTTTGTAGAACTAGAAATTAAGCTCTTTCTACTCTCTGTTTGGTTCCATTACTTGGAGGTCTGCTTGCAGTTTACATGAGTTGCTTTGTTATTATTCAACTACACTACACAATTTATAATCAAAGCATTATGGATGAGCTATTCTATAGGTAGTATGATTTTCTTTACTTTTCTCAAATCTTAAGTTAAAACATAGATTTGACTTTAAAAATCATTACTAAATGTCTGTAAATTATAGATGCTCAATTCTCAATCATACCAGATTTCATTCAGTGTATTGCAAGACTCCAAATGGGGGGCATATGATTAGTGGTGCAATTTTGTGTTCTAAGAGCTCTAATCTAATGAGGCAAAAGGAATCAAACAACAATTCAAAAATAGACTGGACATGGGGGCTCACTCCTATAATCCTAGTACTGTGGGAGGCTGAGGAGGGTGGATTGCTTGAGCTCAGGGGTTCAAGACCAGTCTGAGCAAGAGTGAGACCCCCATATCTTCTAAAAATAGTAAGTGGAAAAAAAAAAAAGAAAAAAACTAGCCTGGCATTGTGGCACCTGCCAGTAGTCCTAGCTACTTGGGACTCTGAGGCAGGAGGACTGCATGAACCTAGGAGCTTGAGGTTGCTGTGAGCTACGATGATGCCAGAGCACTCTACCCAAGGTGATAGAGACTTGGTCTTCAAAACAAAAAGTTTTTGAAAAAAAAAAAAAGCTCTAAACAACGCAAGTGTCCATTCATGGATGAATGGATAAACAAAATGATACATACAAACAATGGAATATTATTCAGCCTTCAACAGGAAGGAAATTGTGATTCATGCTACAGTATGGATAAATCTTGAGGACATTATGCTAAGTGAAATAAGCCAGTTATTAAAAGGCAAATATTATATTCTTCCACTTATACGAGGTGCCTGAGTCGTGAAACTCAAAGATGAAAAGCATACTAGTAGGTGCTTAGGTGGGGGACAGTGGGTAGTTTAATGAGTGCAGGCAGACTCTGAGCCTTATAAGATGAAAAGAGTTCTAGAGAGGGTTACACAGTAAGAATGTACTTAACGCCACTGCAGTGTACAATTAAAGACGGTTAAGAGGTAAACTCTATGTGATGTGCACTTTAGGACAAGTTAAAAGTAAATGAGCCATAAAAACTGACAAGACAAATAGAAAAATATAACCATTTTCCTTTTTTTTTTTTTCATATGTCTGTAGGCCGTGCTCCTGTCTTCTTCAGAGAAGTTTCTCTTCAAGTCCCTTGCCCAGCCTGTGATGGGATCACTTGTTCTTTTCTTGCTTAAAAAAAAAAAAAAAAAAAAAAGAAAGAATGAAAAGACAAGCCCCCAAAATGGAGAAAACATTTGCCAATCATATATCATGTAAAGGAATTGTATCCAGAATATATAAATAACACTTGTAACTCAATAAGATTAAAAATCCAATTAAAAATAAGGTTCATACCACTTAAAAAAAAAAGAAAAATGTAACCAAAAAAATCCCCAAGGAAAAATCAAGTCCAATTAGGAGATTTCAGCAGACTTTTGCTAGGTGAGCTCTTCCTCCTCTTTAAGTGAAGCAAATTATTATCTTTGCTGGTGAAGATAAGAGACCTATACTAGGAATGTTTCGAATCAATTTTCAGAAGCAATTCCCTGTAAAAATTTATATGACTATGGGGTATCTGTAATTTAATTATGCTGCTATAATGGATTATGTTTTAATTTTAGAATTCCTGGGATTCATCACAATGTTATGACTAGCATAAGCCTTTCACAAAGGCATAGTTTTAATAAAACAAGTGACTGCAAACATTAGGTAAGGCCAGAGGTCATTCTTCTTTTCTCTTTTCTGCAAGCTTGTGCTTTCATAGAGTTTTCAGAGCATACATGAAACTATTTCCTTTTACTGTTGGAGGTGCTTCTCTGACCAGACTCTTCATTAATTATGCCAGTTACATTTTGTAAGGTGTTAGCATATGCAAAGGCTAAAACATGAATCAGTGTATAATTTCCATACTTGATTTTGTCCAGAATGTTATATCCCTTAAGGGTTATTTCTGCTCAAAAACAAAGTATCTATAAAAATTATCTATAACCAATTGTCATTTTCTTTCTAGTCACATATTTGAATACATTAGAAGTGGCACTCACCCAGCCCTTACTAGAATCTTTTCTGTTAAAAAACATGAGATAGTAATCAAAGTTTAAATAATAAAATGAATATACCGTATGTAAAGTAAGAGAATTCTCAATGTCAATGTTGAGTTTGATATAGAATGAAATGGACACTCAGATACTCACCATCCAACTTAAAAAAAAAACCACACTGTGATAACTTAAAGTCCCCTCTGTGCCTCTGCTAATTCTACAGTGACCTAGAAGTAACCCTCATCCTGATGGTGAATTGTGTACTCATTTGTCAAAAGATAGAACTGCAACAAATTTAGTTTAAAGGTCTTAATTGGCTTTTATGTGCAATTCTAGAAGGAAGCCAACACCTCACAGAATAAAATAAAAAGTGTATGCTGATGAGCTGAGCAGAGGAGATTGGCTTTACAGAAGAGGGCCGAGGAAAGCAGAAACAGAGAATGGAAACCAGATCTGTCCTTCCAAAGTTACTGTCCTTGTAAAGGAGAAAGCAGAGGGACTTCCTGGTCATGGTGGCTAAGACTGGCTTTCTTGGAATATCTGTCTCCTGATTTCTTGGAAGGACAAACAAACAAGTTGGTTTTTGCTTGTTTACATGGAATTAAAGTGTGAGTACCTCCATTCTAGTTTAATGTGTTGGGTCTAGGGCAGGAGCTCAGTTCAAATGAATAGCCGCCTCTCAATTTTATTTAGCAATCCTCCCCATTTATCTCGCCAGGCAGGTGAGAGCATGAGCAAAACTGAGAAGATCAATGCTACTCTCCTTCACTATGATTTTTGGGTTTTGATATCAACACATTATTCATTGGTGAGAGTGTCCTTATTATCATGTATTTCTTGGAGGTTTTATCACTTCAGCCAAAGATAGACCATTCAGCATTTAACAGATGGCTTCGTGTAGACATTTAAGACCTTTCGAGAGGATATAGTGTACCAGGGAGACTATCATTATTACTCTCAAAAGGTTAAGATTAAAAGTTTGGAGTATGCCCTTAGCCAAGGTTCTCATGAACCAAAACCTCCTAACATTCAACAAATTGAAGAACTGCCAGATTTCTATCTATCCACTTAAACCAAGTAGCTCAATCATTAATTTTTTGCAAGGGAGCCTCTACTACTCGATATATTTGTCCATGTGCAATAAGAAGTGTTAGTAACTGCACCGACACCTCCTTATTCAGCTACCGGGTAGCAATTCAATTATTTAGTATCCCATGACTGGGTTAAATTAAATCAAGAAGTGAGAATAGGTGGATCTAGAAGTAAGGCTCTGTAAAAGGGACAATTTGAACACAGTCGCCTAAGAGCTGCTGCTAAAATTACCCACTAGGTGAGCTGAAGGACCCATTAGGTCCTGTGAAGATCTAGATTTGGCAATACAGAGGTGGGACTTTTTCAGGTTACTCACAGACACTTCTGATTGCAAAATTATAACTACAGCATTGTCCTGCCATGTGCAAAGGTAGGTAAAAACAAGAAAAAATTAAGAAGGACAAGAGTCTTACAATGATAGGAGGTCTTGTTCCTGCATCTTAGGAAAAGGTTTCCACAGGATGAAGTTGTCACCTTGCCATCCTGGTTTGCAGTTTCAATGTCTCTGGGTGTGACACCAGGTGTTTTAGTGAACTCTCTGGGTGGCCCTACATGCAAGGCATGAGGGTTGGCCCTTGAGATTTGCATCAAGCCATTTAGCTGCAGCTCATAGGGACTCAGAAATAGAAAAATTGTTCTTAGTGGGAGAGTTGTAGCCAGATACTGGAGGAGACTAGAACAATTCAGATTGTATCCCATAAAAAGAAAATTATTTCTACAAATAGGGATTTTAGAAGAAAAGCTAAAAACAAAGTAGTAGTGAAGTAAGTAGTCATTTCAAATTCTCCATTAATTTTTATTACGAATGTCACATGCATATAAATATGCAGTAATGAAGCGGTAGTCCATGCACATCTTTCAGGGTGCTTTGTTGTGATTGTAATGAAGAGAAAGCTATCACAGACAAGCTCCTTCAAGCTGCATACTAAGGGGACAATATTCTATGTGGAGCAAAGCTTAAAAAGAATAACAAATAAAAATATAAGTTAACATTGTGCAGAGCATCCACCATTTATCTTCATTTCTGAGGTCAGAGGCTGAATTCAACTGCATCCAAAATTTGGCAATAGATTGACCTTTAATGTGATCTGCTCTAGTCTCTGACAGGTATTTGTATGTGTCTTAGTCTACATTTTAATGCTTTGTCTTTTTGTTAGAATTCTGTTATAATAGTTACTTCTCTAAAAAAGCAAAAAAAATTTAGAAAGACATTGGTTCATTTTGGAAATGGATCACTTTTTAAAAAGTCATATCTAGATTTGACCCTAGTTTATATTTTTATGGCACAAAGGTTAAGCTTAAATGTCACTGGATGTGTATTTACATAAAATTCAATCTCATTTCTTTGGGGAAATGTAAGAAATTTGCAAAAGATGCTGGTTCCCCAAGACAACAGTAAATGACAGATAAATTGGGTTTTCTACTCTGCAATTCTACCTGGGCACCAGCTGTGACATACAGAGTGGAATGACTGCCTTGGAGAGTTTGCTGGCTACAGTGGTTAGTTCTATGCTTGTATAAAAGTCTCCATAAATTATGGAATACAGAAAAAATTTTAAAAAGTATCAAATTTATATTTGAATTGTATCAATATATAAATGAATAAATAAATAAAGAGAAATATGTTTTATCCATGAATTAAGACTCATTAAAAAAATGTCAAGTTGTTTAAACACAGACATTTATTTAGAATATCTCCAAGAAAATTCACTTTTGGGTGGCAATAAACAAGTTAACACTTAACTTGCATAGAACCTCAAAGGTCTAATGAAAATGCCTTTAAACTACCCAAATCCCAATGGAACACAAAGTAGAAGAACAAATTCTATTTATTTCTTTGTGCTTGATTGGAAGGTCTGGAGAAAGACAATTGATTTTAAATGAACATTGGCTTTTATTACATTCTAATCAATTGTGATAATAATAAATTGAGCTTTCCATTTTACCATTTTATTTAGTATTCATATAGCCAAATTCTTGAAAAGAATCTGATTAGGCAGAGAGGTGTGAGTAGTTGAAGGTACCATTTTAATCTTTTTTTAAATAAAATGATCAGGTTTTCCACTCTGCAGAACATGCTCATATTCAGTCCCTGTTTATTGATACCCACAAGCCACTTAACACAATGCTGTACAATCACCCTCAAAAGATGGATTGCACCTTTTGGACAATGGACAAATGGACAGATGCAACTTAGTTTTAAATTATTTCCACTTAATAAAAGGAAAATATATTTGTAATAATAATTCTATAACTGGATTCTCGCCTGAGTGTAACTTATAAGAATTACTGTGTCTCCACTGAACATTGGTTCCAATACATTACTCTGTCATCTTTGTTTGATCTTGAACCCTTCCAGTTAATTATTTAACTTCAGAAGTTGTATTTCTGGTACTAAAATTTCATTTGGTTCTTTTTACATTTTCTGTTTCACTACTGAAATTTTCTATGATCTCCTTCTTCGTAAGTATATTGTATGTTTCCCTTCATGTCATAAAGCATAGTAATAATAATTGCTTTAACTCTTTTGTCTGCTAATTATAACATGTGGATCATTTGGGGATTGAATCCTATTAATTTCCTTTCATTTTGAATATGCTTACATATTTGCAGTTTCTTTATATATCAAACAATTTTCTTATATCCTGAACATTGTGAATGTTGCATGGTAGAAGATCTAGATTCTGTTAGAGTCCACCAAAGTATTTTGATATTTTTGTTTTAGGAGGCAATTAATTAGCTGAAACTCAAGCTGCAAACTTTATTGCTGGGGCAGGAGCTCTAATAGCTATTTATTTCTACTGCCCTACTCTGTTCTTAAGATGCATAATTGAAGAGTCAGCCAGAGACTTGGAAGGATTTCCTCAACAGAAATTGGAGCCCTCATCTGCTTCCTTTGTTTCTGAGATGTCACCCTTACTTTTCAGAGCTTCCTCAACTCTGCCCTCTTTATTCAGCCTGAAAAACTGGAGAAATTCTCCGTGTATCCACGTAACACAGATTTTCTTCATGCTAGAAGTGGGCAAACAGCAAGCTTGCCTGGTTTTGTCTTGTTTCCATCTTCCAAGTCTTCCCTCCTAGATTCCGCACATTTTTTGTCAACTCATCATAGCCTCCTGGGTTTTGTCTGTTTATGTATTTTAAAATGCATGGTTGAATGGCAAATCTATTTTTAGATCTCTAAGTGTTCTCCATATCTCTTTCCAAAAGGAATGTATTAATTTGCATTCCCACCAGCAGTGCAAAAGTGTTCCCTTTTCTCCACATCCACGCCTTGAAGAAATTGGGTTGGGCAAGTTTTTTATGAGAAGGACCCCCCGGGCAATTGAAGCTGCTTCAAAAATACACTATTGGGACTTGATCAAACTAAAAAGCTTCTGCACAGCCAAGAACACAGTAAGTAAAGCAAGCAAACAGCCCTCAGAATGGAAAAAGATATTTGCAGGTTATGTCTCTGACAAAGGTTTAATAACCAGAATCCACAGAGAACTCAGACGCATTAGCAAGAAAAGAACAAGGGATCCCATCGCAGGGACTTGAAGAGAAACTTCTCTGAAGAAGACAGGCGCACGGCCTTCAGACATATGAAAAAATGCTCATCATCTTTAATCATCAGAGAAATGCAAATCAAAACTACTTTGAGATATCATCTAACTCCAGTGAGACTAGTCTACATCACAAAATCCCAAGACCAGAGATGTTGGTCCCTCTACTGGGCATATACCCAGAAGACCAAAAATCACATCATAACAAAGGTATTTGTATCAGAATATTTATTGCAGCCCTATTCATAATTGCTAAGTCATGGAAAAAGCCCAAGTGCCCATCGATCCACAAATGGATTAATAAATTGTGGTATATGTATGCCATGGAATATTATGCAGCCTTAAAAAAAGATGGAGACTTTACCTCTTTCATGTTTACATGGATGGAGCTAGAACATATTCTTCTTAGTAAAGTGTCTCAAGAATGGAAGAAAAAGTACCCAATGTACTCACCCTTATTATGAAACTAATACCTATACCACAAAAGTAAACTCAATCAGAAACTTCGGATCAAACTCCAACTTCCACACTGGCGAAAGGATTAAAAATGTCCACTGGACCTTTGAAAAACTCGATACCCAAAATTCCACCAGACTTATCCTTACTCTCCATCAATGTGAATGGCTTAAACTGTCCTCTAAAGAGGCATAGGTTAGCTGACTGGATACAAAAACTTAAGCCAGATATTTGTTGCATACAAGAGTCACATCTCAACTTAAAAGACAAATACAGACTCAGGGTGAAAGGATGGTCATCCATATTTCAGGCAAATGGTAATCAGAAAAAAGCAGGTGTTGCAATTTTATTTGCAGATACAGTAGGCTTTAAACCATCAAAAGTAAGGGAGGACAAGAATGGTCACTTCATATTTGTTAAGGGTAATACTCAATATGACGAGATCTCAATTATTAATATCTATGCACCCAACCAGAATGCACCTCAATTTATAAGAGAAACTCTAACAGACATGAGTAACTTGATTTCCTCCAGCTCCATAATCGTTGGAGATTTCAACACTCCCTTGGCAGTGTTGGATCGATCCTCCAGAAAGAAGCTGAGCAAAGAAATCTTAGATTTAAACCTAACCATCCAATATTTAGATTTAGCAGACATCTACAGAACATTTCATCCCAACAAAACTGAATACACATACTTCTCATCAGCCCACGGAACTTACTCCAAAATTGATCACATTTTAGGTCACAAGTCTAACCTCAGTAAATTTAAAGGAATAGAAATTATTCCATGCATCTTCTCGGACCATCATGGAATAAAACTTGAATTGAGTAACAACAGGAATCTGCATACCCATACAAAAACATGGAAGTTAAATAACCTTATGCTGAATGATAGCTGGGTCAGAGATGAGATTAAGAAAGAAATCACCAATTTTTTGGAACAAAATGACAATGAAGACACAAGCTATCAGAACCTCTGGGATACTGCAAAGGCAGTTCTAAGAGGGAAATTTATAGCACTGCAAGCCTTCCTCAAGAGAACGGAAAGAGAGGAAGTTAACAACTTAATGGGACATCTCACGCAACTGGAAAAGGAAGAACATTCCAACCCCAAACCCAGTAGAAGAAAAGAAATAACCAAAATTAGAGCAGAATTAAATGAAATTGAAAACAAAAGAATAATACAACAGATCAATAAATCAAAAAGCTGGTTTTTTGAAAAAGTCAATAAAATAGATAAACCTCTGGCCAGCCTAATCAGGAAAAAAAGAGTAAACTCTCTAATATCATCAATCAGAAACAACAAAGACAAAATAACCACAGACTCATCAGAAATCCAAAAAATCCTTAATGAATATTACAAGAAACTTTATTCTCAGAAATATGAAAATCTGAAGGAAATAGACCGATACTTGGAAGCACGCCACCTTCCAAGACTTAACCAGAATCAAGTGGAAATGTTGAACAGACCCATATCAAGTTCAGAAATAGCATCAACTATACAAAACCTCCCTAAAAAGAAAAGCCCGGGACCAGATGGTTTCACGTCAGAATTCTACCAAACCTTTAAAGAGGAATTAGTACCTATATTACTCAACCTGTTCCAAAATGTAGAAAAAGAAGGAAGACTACCCAACACGTTCTATGAAGCAAATATCACCCTGATCCCCAAACCAGGAAAAGACCCAACAAGAAAAGAAAATTATAGACCAATATCACTAATGAATATAGATGCAAAAATATTCAACAAGATCCTAACAAACAGAATCCAGCAACACATCAAACAAATTATACATCATGACCAAGTTGGTTTTATCCCAGGGTCTCAAGGCTGGTTCAATATACGTAAATCTATAAATGTAATTCAGCACATAAACAAATTAAAAAACAAAGACCATATGATTCTCTCAATTGATGCAGAAAAAGCTTTTGATAATATCCAGCATCCCTTCATGATCAGAACACTCAAGAAAATTGGTCTAGAAGGGACTTTTCTTAAACTGATAGAGGCTATCTACAGCAAACCCACAGCCAATATCATATTGAATGGAGTTAAATTGGAATCATTTCCACTCAGATCAGGAACCAGACAAGGCTGCCCATTGTCTCCATTGCTTTTCAACATTATAATGGAAGTTTTAGCCACCGCAATTAGGGAAGAAAAGGCGATCAAGGGTATCCATATAGGGTCAGAAGAGATCAAACTCTCGCTCTTCGCAGATGATATGATTGTGTATCTGGAAAACACTAGGGACTCTACTACAAAACTCCTAGAAGTGATCAAGGAATACAGCAGCGTCTCAGGTTACAAAATCAACATTCATAAATCGGTAGCCTTTATATACACCAACAACAGTCAAACTGAAAAAGCAGTTAAGGACTCTATCCCATTCACAGTAGTGCCAAAGAAGATGAAATATTTGGGAATTTACCTAACAAAAGACGTGAAAGATCTCTATAAAGAGAACTATGAAACTCTAAGAAAAGAAATAGCTGAAAATGTTAACAAATGGAAAAACATACCATGCTCATGGCTAGGAAGAATCAACATTATCAAAATGTCCATACTACCCAAAGCAATATATAATTTCAACGCACTCCCTATTAAAGCTCCACTGTCATATTTTCAAGATCTTGAAAAAACATTACTTCGTTTTATATGGAATCAGAAAAAACCTCGAATAGCCAAGACATTACTCAGAAATAAAAACAAAACAGGAGGAATCACACTACCAGACCTCAGACTTTACTACAAATCGATAGTGATCAAAACAGCATGGTATTGGCACAAAAACAGAGAAGTAGATATCTGGAATAGAATAGAGAACCAAGAGATGAATCCAGCTACTTACCGCTATTTGATTTTTGACAAGCCAATTAAAAACATTGAGTGGGGAAAAGATTCCCTATTTAACAAATGGTGCTGGGTGAACTGGCTGGCAACCTGCAGAAGACTGAAATTGGACCCACACCTTTCACCATTAAGTAAGATAGACTCTCATTGGATTAAAGATTTAAACTTAAGACATGAAACTATAAAAATACTAGAGGAGAATGCAGGGAAAACCCTTGAAGAAATTGGTCTGGGTGAGTATTTCATGAGGAGAACCCCCCGGGCAATTGAAGCAGCTTCAAAAATACACTACTGGGACTTGATCAAACTAAAAAGCTTCTGCACAGCTAAGAACACAGTAAGCAGAGCAAGCAGACAGCCCTCAGAATGGGAGAAGATATTTGCAGGGTATAACTCTGACAAAGGTTTAATAACCAGAATCCACAGAGAACTCAAACGCATCAGCAAGAAAAAAACAAGGGATCCCATTGCAGGCTGGGCAAGGGATTTGAAGAGAAACTTCTCTGAAGAAGACAGGCGCACGGCCTTCAGACATATGAAAAAATGCTCATCATCTTTAATCATCAGAGAAATGCAAATCAAAACTACTTTGAGATATCATCTAACTCCAATGAGACTAGCCTATATCACAAAATCTCTAGACCAGAGATGTTGGCGTGGATGCGGAGAAAAGGGAACACTTCTGCACTGCTGGTGGGAATGCAAATTAATACATTCCTTTTGGAAAGATATATGGAGAACACTCAGAGATCTAAAAATAGATCTGCCATTCAATCCTGTAATTCCTCTGCTGGGCATATACCCAGAAGACCAAAAATCACAACATAACAAAGATATTTGTACCAGAATGTTTATTGCAGCCCAATTCATAATTGCTAAGTCATGGAAAAAGCCGAAGTGCCCATCGATCCACGAATGGATTAATAAATTGTGGTATATGTATACCATGGAATACTATGCAGCCTTAAAGAAAGATGGAGACTTTACCTCTTTCATGTTTACATGGATGGAGCTGGAACATATTCTTCTTAGTAAAGTATCCCAAGAATGGAAGAAAAAATACCCAATGTACACAGCCCTACTATGAAACTAATTTGGGACTCTCACATGAAAGCTATAACCCAGCTACAACTTAACAACAGGGGGAAGTGGGAAAGGGGGGGGTGGGTAGAGGGAGGGGAATCGGTGGGATCACACCTGTGGTGCATATTACAGGGGTATTTGCGAAACTTGGTAAATGTAGAATGTAAATGTTTTGGCACAGTAACTGAGATAACGCCGGAAAGGCTATGTTAACCACTGTGATAAAAATGTGTCAAATGGTTTATGAAGTGAGTATATGATGCCCCATAATCATATCATTGTATACAGTTATGATTTAATAAAAAAATTAAAAAAAAAAAAAAAAAAAAGAAAGGCAAGACGGACCTCTCATACTGGTCAAAGGAACAATATAAGGAGACATCTCAATTTTAAACATTTATGCACCTAACTTAAATGCTCCCAGATTTATGAAACAGACCTTGAGGGATCTGAGCAATATGATATACCATTACATCCTAATATCTAGGGACTTTAAAACCCCTCTGACAGAAATGGACAGGTCCTCTGCACAGAAACTAAACAAAGATATAAAGGACTGAAATGTGACCCTAGAACAAGTGAGATTAATAGACATACACAGACCACACCATCCCAAAACTAAGGAATATACATTTTTCTCACCAGCCCATGATATGTACTCCAAAATCAACCACATCCTAGGATACAAATCGAACCTTGAAATGATGCCTGCTACTTAGTAGGTGTACAATAAATATTTGTTGAATTATGAAAAAAATATAAAGCAATGAGGGGATGTGCTACTAGATAGTAAAAAATCTCAAAAGTCTACATCTAAAGAGTGTTCAGTGACTCACAATGATACAGACAGTGAGCACAACAGGACATCTGGCCCAGAAAAGGACCTACTATGTAAAAATAATGCATTCTAAACTTCAGAACGACTATAAACTCGTGAGGCATCAATGCATTATTTTCTCATTATGTTTGGAAAATGGCTATATAATTAGAAAAGTTTCTAGGAAATTCTTTATCTGTCTCATAGATAGCATTACAGGCTTTTAAAAAAATGTAGAAAAGATCATTATTGAACATGAAAAAAGATTTTGTGTATGGGGTCTCTGATGAAACACTATGACACATTTAATGCTGTCTGCGGGTAGATGACTACAGCTGGACCCCTAAATAACCATCAGAAATATACCAAATAGGGAGTGATTAGGATATGAAAACAATCAAAAAGTAATTTCCATTAATGATCATGAAAAATAGTCATTAATACTTACAGAATGTAATTATCCTGATAGCTAACCTATGCACCCCTAGTTAGATTTGCTAGAACTTCATAATTATCTCAGTAAACATGTGTTAGTGTCAAAACAGAGTTAGGAAGTGGCCTCATAACAGAGCAAGGCTCTCTTTACTAAAGCATTTTAGTTAAGTATATAATAAACTACCTCTCCTTATTTCTTGGTAGATATAATAGAGCCACAATATGTTACTTTATTGATCCCTATAGAATTTTATTATGGGTTTTTGAAAAAGTTTCTCTTAATAATGTTTAAAGCATAACAATTGAAATTGGAGGCCTAGTGTGGTGGCCTACACCTGTAATCCCAGCACTCTAGGATGCTGAGGTGGGTGGATCCTTTGAGTTCAGGAGTTCGAGACCAACCTCAACAAGAGTAAGAGCCTGTCTCTACTAAAAAGAGAAAAACAAACTGGGAGTGGTGGCAGGTGCCTGTAGTTCCAGCTACTAGGGAGGCTGAGGCAAGAGGATCACTTGAACCCAGGAGTTTAAGGATGCTGTGAGCTATGATACACAGCACTCTAGCCAGGGCAACAGAGTGAGACTCTGTCTCAAAAAAAAAAATTAAGACATAAATTTGAGTCAAAGTTCTTAGAATGTCACCTCAATGAGAACTGATATCAATATTTTCAAAATGAGAGACAATCTGGACACATTTTGCTCCCCCGCCCAATATGGAAAGCAGTTGGTAACTTACTTAAAATGGCAGCTTTTGTTGTGCTTTAAGATTATTACTGGATAGATATAAATAGTACATCTCATCACACTGCTAAACTAATTACAGATTATATTCCATTTTAATTTGTCACTCATGACAGCCTTTTGCTTCTTGGGTCAGAACCAAAATGTATAAAAATATTTTTCTTTCTGCTCTCAAAACTGCTAAAATGTACACCTAAAAAAGATATAAAATTGGCAAAAAATTATATTTACCTTTTTCTTCACAATTTTCATTTTAAATTTTGTTTTAATAAATATTGAGGGCTCCATGTTGTAAAGATTTCTGGGGCTACTGTGGGGGAGGATTTCTTAATCCTCCCTTTATACTTAACAAGCAGAGGTGATTATTTTAGAAATATTTTTTGAACTGAGATTTTTAAATCACAATTTTGATGCTTTCTTGTTTGGTGGGCTAATAGGTTTGATGGATTGACTATAATGGAGATTTTTTTCCTGAAAGTAAAATAGCTGATTTTTCAAGTGGAGGTTGAACTTGATGTTTGTGGAGGGATTAGTGAGGGCAGCTCCAATCTGAAAGGAGACATATGCCTTACCCTTTTGTATCTGCCCGGAGCCTTTTTTTCCATTACTGAAATGAAATGGAATAAGAACACAAGCACACAGTTTATGAGTTTGGGTGGACCGAAATGAGTTCCTTTTGTTTTCTTTGTGTTCATATTTTAGATTAGCTCACAGGGCCACTGTTAGCCTTGTGTTAATGTATCGTTCTCAAGTGGTCCAACAGCTTGACTCATGTGCCGTGACAGCAGGGGACCTCATATTAGGGACCCATGGAAACTAGCAGAGCAAACTGTAAATTGCATTTGATTTCCCTGGGCCCAAAGAATTAGAGTGTTTTCCCATATGGGCTTCAAACTTTGGCTTGCTCTGGTCTAGATCCAACTTCCTAGGGTCGTTATGCTCTCTAGATATGCGCTCTCACTTTCTTTTTTATATTATTATCATTATTAAATCATAGCTGTGTACATTAATGTGATTGTGGGGCACCATACACTGGTTTTATAGACCGTTTGACACATTTTCATCACACTGGTTAACATAGCCTTCCTGGCATTCTCACTTTCAATAAGAATTCAGGTAATTGGCTTAAAACCCTATGTCAATTATTCCTGTATAATAAAGGGGCTGAGAAGATGGAAGTTTTGTCAAATCCCCTTCTTTCCTGCCCATATTATTAAAGTATTAATAGATCTTATGTTTTTTTCAATAAAAACTGCTAGTGGCTTCTTACTAAATGAAAACATTGTCATTACCCATGAGAATATTTGTTTGTTTATTTATTTATTTGAATCAGAGACTCACTCTATCACCATGCTGTGGTCTTAGCCTCACTCACAGCAACCTTAGATTCCTGGGCTCAAGCGATCCTCCTGCCTCAGCCTCCAAGTAGCTGGGACTACAGGCGCCTCCACATGCCCCGCTAGTTTTTCTCTTTTTAGTAGAGATGAGGACTCGCTCTTGTTCAGGCTGATCTTGAACTCCTGAGCTCAAGCAATCCACCTGTCTCAGACTCCAACAGTGCTAAGATAGCAGGTATGAGCCACTGCACCCAGCCAAACAGATGAGAATATTTAAAATATATGTGAAACTCTGTCTCAAAAAAATAAATAAATAAAAATATATCTTAATACAATTCATTGGATGAGTCAGTAAAAAACTAGCTTTATCATTACCTGAATCTCAACATATCCAATGCCCAATATTTCATCTCAATTTGCCCCAAATTCACTCTCTTCCATTATTAAAAATGCCAACTCTACACATCTTTTTTTTCATCCAAACACAGAGTTATGTATGTTCTTCCTTAGTAACCTCATCCTGGTAAAATATTTATGAATATAGCAGTATTCAATTAACATCGATTTTTAACAAGCAACCATCCCAGCAGAGGCATCCCAAGGTCAGACTGGATTGATCTGGCCTCTTACCCCTGCTATGGTCTATGGCATTGTCCTGTGTCATGAATTACATCATGGATAATACTTTCAAATTAGGTCTTCATTGTCTTGTTTTGCCTTTGTTTGTTTTTTATTTTAAAACAAAAAATTATTTATTTATTCTCTGACAGTCTCACTCTGTTGCCCTGTGTAGAGTGCTCTGGTGTCACAGCTCACAGCAACCTCAGACTCCTAAGCTCAAGTGCTCCTCCTACTTCAGCCTCCCAAGTAGCTAGGACTACAGGTGTGCACCACTAGGTTCAGCTAGTTTTTCTATTTTAAGTAGAGATAGGGTCTCCCTTCGTTTGTTTTTTAAAAGCAGGCTACTAAGTGTCAACATCTTTTCTACTCCAATTAGTTTGGAGTTAGTTTGAGTAAATCATTTATTCCTGGGCAGGGAAGCTCTAAATTGAATACATTTTATGATTGAAGACAAAAAAGGTACTTCCCTGAAGTCTTATGGCAAATATGGAAGTACAAATGCATGGCCTATTCTGTTTAAGAGATGTGTGTAGAAAGATTATCAAGGAAACATTCTGGGATAGGATCTTCAAGTAAATACTTAATACTCGTCACTCTGTATTTCTGTAGGACTTACACACAATAAAGCATTTAAGGTGTGGTGATTCTGAGAATAGAACACTAATAACAATAGTTATAATAATGGTGAACATCTGTCTTTTTTTAAATTTCATTCTTGGTCACATGAGAGGAAATGCCAAACACCACATAGACCAGACTTGTCCAAGGCAAGGAGGGCCATTCATAAATCTACCAGAACAATAAATGCAATAGGGCCAACTCTGTTGAGAAATACTTTTGTTACCACCCATTGCATTTTCCCTCATTTCCTTCATTCATAAAATTGACCTTTCTCTTTGATAGTACTGGTTGGATTAAAAGTGAACAATGTGCTGCAAAGAAAACAGGTCGTATCTGTGTAACGATCAGAGGAGGCAATCACATGATTTGTGTTTCTCAAAGAAATGTGAGTCACTGGTGAAGTTGCTAAGAGAAGATGGAAGCAGATGCTGAAATAATAAACATCTTGCATTATTTCCTTTAGAGGAAGTTGCATAAAGACCCTCATAAAATAAAGTACTTTGTGCACTGTGAAAAATATGTCATCAGACAAATGCCTTTTTTATTACAAGCAGGAACAACACAGATGGCCCGGTCTGCTAATTTTGGTTTTTATTAAACTAGATTTACCAAAGGCCAGGTTGGTGGTTCATTATTTTCAAGATATTTTCAACACTTTAGAAATGTACTGAGACCTCTCTGTCCAAAAGGCTGGGCAGGGCTCATGCGACATCAGCATCTATTCTGAAGATGCTTGATAGAAAAGTGATTTTTTTTCTCTAAGTATTCATAACAATCTGTATGGTTAAAATATTTTGAAAGATCTGAATGGTACCAAGGTGGGAAATACCATGAAAAGTCTGAGGAATAAGTCATCCTATCCATTCCTTTTTCTTTATCAAGGAACAAATAAATGACAAGAGTATGTACCTTACAATTTTCATACCCACCCTTCACTTTTAAAGAAAGGCAAGGCTCAGGCAAAAAAAGAGCAGGAATTCTTTCTTGGAGTATACTAATAGGACGAAATTCTTTGACTTCAACTTTTTTGCATTCGAAACAGGCATTTTTGTCTTTATAGGGAAACCAAGTCTATAGAGCAAGAAATCCTTCCCATACATGGGTCATTATGAAAGTTTCAAAGCACACAAAAATCAAGAAACAAATACTCAAAAGGAAACAAGTGAAGCCCTACCAGCAAGACCAATAAAGCCAAACAAGTTGAAACTTGCATGGGTGAATCAGAAAGGAAGCTTTGAATTGTGTTTTTTGGAAGTGAAATAATTGACCATGACAGTCTGTCTTAAAACTTTCATAGTGACCCACATATCTTTCCAGTTAGTTCTTGTTACAGGATTTCTTTGGCTAATTTCCTTAGCTTAAAAAAGTTAGATTGTCTCCTTCATTGTATTATATAATCTTAATTTTTGTTACAGTAAGTTATTATAATAAACCTAAACTTGTCATTTTTATTTAAGAAAGTAAAATATGCCACTTTTTTTTCTTTTCTTTTCTTTTTTCTTTTTTTGCAGTTATTGGCCGGGGCTGGGTTTGAACCCACCACCTCCAGCATATGGGGCTGGCGCCCTACCCCTTTGAGCCACGGGCACTGCCCCAAATAAGCCACTTTTGAAAGTAAATTTCCAGAGAAAAATATTATCTGTTTGCTTCAGAGTTTTAATCCATAAAGTTGACCATTTCTATCCAGGAAAAAACTATTTTTAAACATAGTTTTAAAAAATGCACTGTTGAAAATAAAAATGAATAAATAAATGACAAATGTATTTTGGCTTGAATTTAGAAAATATTTTCTATTCCTTATTTTCCCAAAGAGAATGTATATAGTCAAAAACAGAGTCTACATTTTATGCTTATAGGATTCAAAAGGTAGTAGTCACTAAGAAAAAAAAAATTTAAATGTATATCTTTGAACATTTGTGATACAGATAATTTTACATAATTGTATTATGGGTTTAATTATTTTTTAAATCAATGATAATATTTAGTTACACATATTAATACCTAAATCTTACATGATGTAAATTTAATTTCTTTTGATCTATTTATAAAGTAGAAAAATTATTCTTATACAACATTCGGAATGGATGCAGTTATTCTCTTAACTGAATAGATTTATTTAGCGATAGTGCAAATTTATCAGAATCATACTACAATATAAAGTGACAAGCATGATTATTTTTGAAATCATAAAGACTTTCTCTATAGATTTTGACTTCAAGGTCAGAGTTATTTTCTGCCAAAAATACTACCAGATACATACTTGATGAATGACCCATAAAGTATTTTCAGCGATAGGAACACATTTTTTGATAATGGGTGTGTATTTAAAAACACGTGTTCTTTGGTAGAAGTTCTAATCGACTGAGCAGGGTTTTAATCCATTGTTAATTCAGAAACTCCCTGTTTGAAGCCCAGTTTTAGGGAAGCAGGAAATACAATTTAGTTCAGCTCTGGTGTCGGCCTCCATTGGTGCCCATGTCATTGGAGACATTGGTTACCATGTAACTTGCATAACATGGCAATATTAAAATATTTATTTAATAAATGCTACATGTCATTCATTAGAGTAGAAAACGTAGCTTTAGAACTTTGTCTTTTCTAATTTTAAGTTTGTAAAACGTAAGACTCTACATGGGAATATTTGTTCTGAGTGATGGAGGTTTCCATTTGAGGCTCAAAAAGTTCTTTTTTTCCAAGAAAAATGTCTTCATTCAATAGCCATTTAAATAGGATTTCCTTATTCATTTGCATTTTCACGAGTTGAAATAATTATGTGTAGAAGAAAGCACTTTACTAAATTTATTTAACTGAAAAATTATCAGATAACCTAAAGCTAACACAGACGACCTAATAGTTTGAATGTATCGTGCAATTCATTTCATTAAATAAAGCTAGAATGGAAAGTATGACTCAAAGTGTGTTGAATATTTTTAAATAAACTTTAAAATGAACTAATCATAAAAGGCTCTAAAATAACATTCAAGAAAATTAAGAAAATAAACAAAAAAATTATCACCCCAAGTCTTATTTCCTTAACTCTTTAAAATACGTTCAGAGGACTGTACAAATTTGCATTGACACCAGCTCTAAATTGTACTTTTACTGCACATCCTCATTAGTACTGAGGACTCTTTGTTTTCAGCTTATTTTAGCATATTTAATAGGTATACAGCATAATAATACAATAAAGAACATTCATGAAAAATCCATGGCTAACAGCATATGCAATGGAGAAAGACTATATGTTTTCTCCCTAGGATTGGGAGCAAGACAAGAATGCCCTTTTTTATCACTATTTAACATTGTGCTGGATATTTTAGCCAGAGCAATTAGGCAAGGAAAAGAAATAAAAGAAATCCAAATCAAAAAGAAAGTAAAATTTTGTCCAGGCTCACATAATATGATGTTATAGAGAGAAAGTTCTAAACAATGAACATACAAAATAACTACTAATGTTTATGAATAAATCTGTCAAAATCACAGAATACTAGACCAACACATAAAATACAGTTGCATTTCTATGTACTAGCAACAAACTATCAAAAAAGGGACTTGAGAAAGAAATTCTATTTATAATAATAATAGACAAATGAAAAATTATAAAACAGAAGAAAACGTGTCAAAATATGCTTTTATGATTTTGGATTTGGTAATAATTTCTTAAATATGACACAGAAAGTATGGGAAACAAAAGAAAACATAGATAACTTTGATTTTAAAATTGAAAACTTTTGTGCAAAAGAGAATACTATCAAGAAGTGAAGATAATCCACAGAACAAAGAATATTTGCAAATTATGTATCTGATACCCAGAATTTATGAATAATGCTTAACAACCAACAACAGAAAGACAATACGATTTTAAAATAGGCTTAGGGCTCAAATACACAGTTCTCCAGAGAAACTGCACAAATGACCAACAAACATATGAAAGATGCTCAGTGGTTGTCACCAGGAAAGTGCAGTTTAAAATGACTGGGACGTGGCTGCACACCATGAAGATGGCTCCGATCAGAAATAAAACTAGAAAGTAATTAGTTGTTGTTTCCAATGCAGAGAAATAGGAGTCCTTGTACATTGCTGGTAAGAATACAAAGTGGTGGGTACACTGTGTTCAACATAGAATATCAGATGACCCAGAAACCTTACTGCTGGTCATATACTCAGAAAAATAGAAAACAGGTGTTCAAACCAAATGTGCACAAACATTAATTGCAGTACTCATTCACGATAGACCAAAGAAGAAAAACCCTAAATGTCCTTCAGCGATGACGGCACAAAATGTGATTTGTCCATATGACATACGTGAAAAATTAAATTTAAGTAGTCTTCCTTAACTCTTAAAATTTATATTAATTTTTCTATCATTTCTTAGATAACAGTTATTGACCTCCTGATTTTTTTGTACTTAATTAAAATATTTTAGATTTTTTTTCTCCCTGATATTCTCTTATTCATTCAATTATTTAATCCAGTGTTTTATTATCTTATGGCCTGGAGCAAGCTCCCAGCACAACTGAATTTCTCCCAAGTCCTCAATCTCCTAATCATTTCTAATTCTTTGATATGAACGTGTTTTTCATATATTAAATCCTTACAACATTTCTTTTTACAGACTATTTTGTTGCAGTGATCTGTTGTCTAGGTATGAATGGATGGATCCAGTACCAGCCTGTCAAAAATTGTTCTAAACTGTTTCTGATGTTTTAAAATGAAATATGTAAGATAATTCTATCTATATCCAAAACAAATTCTGGGAACTTTTGAAAATTTGAATTTACACTGATAAAGCTGTGCTAAGGTGAGTGGGATGGTAATAAATATGTTACAGGTTTTCTTTTTTGGAATCTTCCTTCAAACCTCCATTGAGATTACTTTTTCTATCTAGAGTTCTTACAATGTTTTTCTGAGAGGTGTCAAATGTAAATGGGGTTAGAGAGATTTGAAGAAGAATTGTCATTAGATTTTCCACATGAGTATGGCTGGTAGAGAGGAAAGTTTCTGAGTTGCATACATTTATCTTTCATTCTGCTTTTTTAAATCATTAATTACATATTTATTAACTGATTAATTAGGTTTTATAGTTATATTCTTATATTGCTAGAAATAAAGACAAATTTGTCTCCTGTAATTTTCTATCATCTTTTTTCAAAATGGCAGTTCCATCATTGTAATCATAAAGGTTTCTGTTCTTTTGTTCTCCTGTTTGTAAGGGAAGGTATTGCCTTCAGTTCACTTCTCTATGTAATTAAGGAAGAATCCCTCTATTTCCATTTTGTAATATAGTAGAACAGTGATTTTCAACTGGTGTTCCATGAGAGGATCTTAGGTGTGCCAAGAAAATGTTTAAAGATCATTAATTGAATTATTTGAAAGAAGTTCAAAGCATAGTAAGTATATCCTTTTTGTACTCGTTTTAAAAATCAACATCATTTAAGTGTGTTGTGGAAGTTTAATTATAGGTTCAAGTGTGCCGTGAGATAAAAATGTTTGAAAACCACTGCATAGAACCTCCATAGCTGACCATCTCTCTACACTGACCGCTTCCTCATGTTGACCTAATTTTCATAGACCAGACAGTAGGCCAAGTTCCTTATGATGACCACATCCTTATGTTGACCAGGTTGTACAGTCCCTTGGGTGGTCAACTTACAGAGGTTCTACTGTCTGTGTTTCATTTAGCTCCCACTTATAAGTGAAAACATGTGGTAGCTGTTTTTCCACTCCTGAAATACTTCACTTAGGATAATAGTCTCCAATTCCACACAAGTTGCTGAAAAAGACATGATTTTTTTTTTGACACACAGGGTAAGTGGATAGCCACTTCAGCAGTGATTCCAGCGACAAACACTTCCCTGAGAAAGCTTCTGCTCATCCACAGGCACGAGAACTTAAAGAGCAAGAGGAAGTGAAAGGAAAATTAGGGCAAAAAAAACAGATAAAAGAAATCACCCATGAGGAAGAATCAGCAGAAAACTCCAGGCAACATGAAGAACCAGTCCAGAACAACCCCGCCAAGGGACCATGAGGTAGCTACTGCAGAGGATTCCACTTATACAGAAAGGTTAGGAATGACATAAAGGGAATTTAGAATACACATGTTGAAAACAATGAAAGAAATGATGGAAACAATGAAGGAAATTGCTAATAAAGTGGAAAATAACCAAAAGGAAATCCAAAAACAGAATCAAATCAGAGATGAACGATATGAAGAATATAAAAAGGATATAGCAGAGCTGAAGGAAATGAAACAGTCAATGAGGGAACTTAAAGATGCAATGGAAAGTATCAGCAACAGGTTAGACCATGCAGAAGAAAGAATTTCAGAGGTAGAAGACAAAGTTTTTGAGATAACTCAGATAGTAAAAGAGGCAGAAAAGAAGAGAGAGAAAGCAGAACGTTCACTGTCAGAATTATGGGACTTTATGAAGCGTTCCAACATACGAGTTATAGGAATTCCAGAAGGGGAAGAAGAATGCCCCAGAGGAATGGAAGCCATACTAGAGAATATTATAAAAGAAAATTTCCCAAATATCACCAAAGATTCTGACACACTGCTTTCAGAGGGCTATTGGACCCCAGGTCACCTCAACTCTAACTGAGCTTCTCCAAGACACATTGTGATGAACCTGTCCAAAGTCAAGACAAAAGAAAAGATTCTGCAAGCTGCCAGGAGTAAGCGCCAGTTGACCTACAGGGGCAAATCCATCAGAGTTACCACAGACTTCTCTAATGAAAATTTCCAAGCAAGAAGACAATGGTCATCTACCTTTAATCTACTTAAACAGAATAATTTCCAGCCCAGAATTCTGTACCCTGCTAAACTAAGCTTCAAAATTGATGGAGAAATCAAATCATTTACGGATATACAAACATTGAGGAAATTCGCCACAACAAGACCAGCTCTACAGGAAATACTTCAACCTGTTCTGCACACTGACCACCACAATGGATCAGCAGCAAAGTAAGAACTCAGAAATTAAAGGACAGAACCAAACCTCCACACTGATGCAAAAGATAAAACTAAGCAATGGATTCTCACCAAATAAGACGAATAGAATAATACCACACTTATCAATTATCTCAATAAATGTTAATGGCTTGAATTCCCCACTGAAGAGACATAGATTGGTTGACTGGATTAAAAAACACAAGCCATCCATTTGCTATCTGCAAGGAACACACCTGGCTTCAAAAGACAAATTAAAGCTCCGAGTCAAGGGTTGGAAGACAATTTTTCAGGCAAATGGAATTCAGAAGAAAAGAGGAGTTGCAATCTTATTTTCAGATACATGTGGATTTAAAGCAACTGAAGTCAAAAAAGACAAAGATGGTCACTTTATATTGGTCAAGGGAAAAATACAACAAGAAGACATTTCAATCCTAAATATCTATGCACCCAATTTAAATGCTCCCAGATTCTTGAAACACACCTTACTCAGTCTGAGCAATCGGATATCTGATAATACCATAATAACAGGGGACCTTAACACTCCTCTTACAGAGCTGGACAGATCCTCTAAACAGAAATTAAACAAGGATATAAGAGACTTAAATGAGACCCTAGAACAACTGTGCTTGATAGACGCATATAGAACACTCCACCCCAAAGATAAAGAATATACATTCTTCTCATCATCCCATGGAACATTCTCCAAAATTGATCATAACCTGGGACACAAAACAATTATCAACAGAATCAAAAGAATTGAAATTTTACCTTGTATCTTCTCAGACCATAAGGCACTAAAGGTGGAACTCAACTCTAACAAAAATGCTTGACCCCACCCAAAGGCATGGAAACTAAACAATCTTCTGTTGAATAACAGATGGGTGCAGGAAGAAATAAAACAGGAAATCATTAACTACCTTGAGCATAACAACAATGAAGACACAAGCTACCAAAACCTGTGGGATACTGCAAAAGCAGTTTTGAGAGGAAAATTCATTGCTTTAGATGCCTACATTCGAAAAACAGAAAGAGAGCACATCAACAATCTCACAAGAGATCTTATGGAATTGGAAAAAGAAGAACAATCTAAGCCTAAACTCAGTAGAAGAAAAGAAATATCCAAAATCAAATCAGAGATCAATGAAATTGAAAACAAAAGAATCATTCAGAAAATTAATGAAACAAGGAGTTGGTTTTTTGAAAAAATAAATAAAATAGATAAACCATTGGCCAGACTAATGAGGAATAGAAAAGTAAAATCTCTAGTAACCTCAATCAGAAATGATGAAGGGGAAATAACAACGGATCCCACAGAGATACAAGAGATCATCTCTGAATACTACCAGAAACTCTATGCCCAGAAATTTGACAATGTGAAAGAAATGGATCAATATTTGGAATCACACCCTCTCCCTAGGCTCAGCCAGGAAGAAATAGAGCTCCTGAACAGACCAATTTCAAGCACTGAGATCAAAGAAACAATAAAAAATCTTCCAACCAAAAAATGCCCTGGTCCACATGGCTTCACTCCAGAATTCTATCAAACCTTCAAGGAAGAGCTTATTCCTGTACTGCAGAAATTATTCCAAAAAATTGAGGAAGAAGGAATCTTACCCAACACATTCTAGGAAGCAAAAATCACCCTGATACCAAAACCAGGAAAAGACCCAAACAAAAAGGAGAATTTCAGACCAATCTCACTCATGAACATAGATGCAAAAATTCTCAACAAAATCCTAGCCAATAGATTACAGCTTATCATCAAAAAAGTCATTCATCATGATCAAGTAGGCTTCATCCCAGGGATGCAAGGCTGGTTTAACATATGCAAGTCTATAAATGTTATCCACCATATTAACAGAGGCAAAAATAAAGATCACATGATCCTCTCAATAGATGCAGAAAAAGCATTTGACAAAATCCAGCATCCTTTTCTAATTAGAACACTGAGGAGTATAGGCATAGGTGGCACATTTCTAAAACTGATTGAAGCTATCTATGACAAACCCACAGCCAATATTTTACTGAATGGAGTAAAACTGAAATCTTTTCCTCTTAGAACTGGAACCAGACAAGGTTGTCCTCTGTCACCTTTACTATTCAACGTAGTGCTGGAAGTTCTAGCCAATACAATTAGGCAAGACAAGGAAATAAAGGGAATCCAAATGGGAGCAGAGGAGGTCAAACTCTCCCTCTTTGCTGATGACATGATCTTATACTTAGAGAACCCCAAATACTCAACCACAAGACTCCTAGAAGTCATCAAAAAATACAGTAATGTTTCAGGATATAAAATCAATGTCCACAAGTCAGTAGCCTTTGTGTACACCAATAACAGTCAAGATGAGAAGCTAATTAAGGACACAACTCCCTTCACCATAGTCTCAAAGAAAATGAAATACCTAGGAATATACCTAACGAAGGAGGTGAAGGACCTCTATAAAGAAAACTATGAAATCCTCAGAAAGGAAATAGCAGAGGATATTAACAAATGGAAGAACATACCATGCTAATGGATGGGAAGAATCAATATTGTTAAAATGTCTATACTTCCCAAAGCAATCTACCTATTCAATGCCATTCCTATCAAAATACCAACATCGTACTTTCAAGATTTGGAAAAAATGATTCTGCGTTTTGTATGGAACCGGAAAAAACCTCGTATAGCTAAGGCAGTTCTCGGTAACAAAAATAAAGCTGGGGGCCATCAGCATACCAGATTTTAGTCTGTACTACAAAGCCATAGTGGTCAAGACAGCATGGTACTGGCACAAAAACAGAGACATAGACACTTGGAATCGAATTGAAAACCAAGAAATGAAACTAACATTTTACAACCACCTAATCTTTGATAAACCAAACAAGAACATACCTTGGGGGAAAGACTCCCTATTCAATAAATGATGTTGGGAGAACTGGATGTCTACATGTAAAAGACTGAAACTGGACCCACACCTTTCCCCACTCACAAAAATTGATTCAAGATGGATAAAGGACTTAAACTTAAGGCATGAAACAATAAAAATCCTCCAAGAAAGCATAGAAAAAACACTGGAAGATATTGGCCTGGGGAAAGACTTCATGAAGAAGACTGCCATGGCAATTGCAACAACAACAAAAATAAACAAATGGGACTTTATTAAACTGAAAAGCTTCTGTACAGCTAAGGAGACAATAACCAAAGCAAAGAGACAACCTACACAATGGGAAAGGATATTTGCATATTTTCAATCAGACAAAAGCTTGATACCTAGGATCTATAGAGAACTCAAATTAATCCACATGAAAAAAGCCAACAATCCCTTATATCAATGGGCAAGAGACAGGAATAGAACTTTCTCTAAAGACGACAGACGGATGGCTAACAAACACATGAAAAAATGTTCATCATCTCTATATATTAGAGAAATGCAAATCAAAACAACCCTGAGATATCATCTAACCCCAGTGAGAATGGCCCACATCACAAAATCTCAAAACTGCAGATGCTGGCATGGATGTGGAGAAAAGGGAGCACTTTTACACTGCTGGTGGGACTGCAAACTAGTACAACCTTTCTGGAAGGAAGTATGGAGAAACCTCAAAGCACTCAAGCTAGACCTCCCATTTGATCCTGCAATCCCATTACTGGGCATCTACCCAGAAGGAAAGAAATCCTTTTATCATAAGGACACTTGTACTAGACTGTTTATTGCAGCTCCATTTACAACCGCCAAAATGTGGAAACAGCCTAAATGCCCACCAACCCAGGAATGGATTAACAAGCTGTGGTATATGTATACCATGGAATACTATTCAGCCATTAAAAAAAATGGAGACTTTACATCCTTCATATTAACCTGGATGGACGTGGAAGACATTATTCTTAGTAAAGCATCACAAGAATGGAGAAGCATGAATCCTATGTACTCAATTTTGATATGAGGACAATTAAGGACAATTATGGTTATGGAGGGGAAAACAGAAAGAGGGAAGGAGGGGGGTGGGTGGGGCCTTGGTGTGTGTCACACTTTATGGGGGCAAGAAATGATTGCAAGAGGGACTTTACCTAACAATTGCAATCAGTGTAACCTGGCTTATTGTACCCTCAATGAATCCCCAACAATAAAAAAAAAAGAATTTTATATGTATATAATAATACTGTATGTAAAAAAAAAAAAGAAAAGAAAAAGACATGATTTCATTCCTTTTTATGGTAGAGTAGTACTCCATTGTGTGTCTATAGATTTACTTCATTTGCTGTAGCTATTCATTAGTTTTCAGGCACCAGTACCTAAAGAGTATTGCTCTTTACTACTTTGTCAACTCCAGCTACATTACAAAATTATTGATTTGCCATCTCACTGTAATAGATTTTGAGATTTCATTTTTTAGCCCAGACTTTAAAAATACAACCCAAGGACCAGTTAAAAATTAATGTATTCATAATTACAGAGTAAGTACAGTCACCCTTATAACATATCATAATTAAATTTCTGCATGCCCTACTAACTGCAGATAGCATGTCATATGTATTAAGTGCAGATGCACTACTAACTAGCATGTTCTAGAAACCTGTCTCTTCTGGACAAGGGTGGAATGTTGGTAGAAGACAGAGAAAAGCTTCTCTCCCACGCCTGGTTAGGTTGGGTTTCCTATATCCTTCTGCTGTTAATGCCACAACCTTGTAACCCCATCCTGATTTGGGTTAAGGTTATTTTCTTGTGTCAGAATAAATATACTAATTACTAACATTTATTCCCTCTGTCTAAAGTTCTGTAAGCTCATCATTTAAATTATAGAGATGATCTGTCTCATATAATCTTAATCAACCTTTTTAAACTGCCTTATCTTTGTTATAGCATTGCTATATGTCATCACAAACTCTGTGTACTCCAGGGAATGTTGGTGAGAATGAGCATTAAAGGAGGCATTAAAATATGTTCTTCTTATAAATGTCTGTGAATATTGCCTTGGATTTAGTGATTAAAAATTTATAAAATGCTCTCTAATCACCAGGGAAATGCAAATCAAAACTACAATGAGATATCATATAACTCCTGTGAGAATGACTCTTATCAAAAAGTCCCCAAACAACAAGTGCTGGAATGGTTGTGGAGAGAAAGGAATACTTATACACTGTTGATGGGTCTGAAAACTAGTACAACCTCTATGGAAAGTCTCATAGAGACACTTCAAAGAACTAAAAGTAGACCTACCATTTGATCCAGCAATCCCACTATGGAGTATTTACTCAAATGAAAAATAAAAGACATTTTATAAAAAAGACACTTGCATTGCGTAAGCCCAAGAGTTAGAGGTTGCTGTGAGCCATGTGATGCCACGGCACTCTACCCGAGGGCAGTACAGTGAGACTCTGTCTCTACAAAAAAAAAAAAAAAAAGACACTTGCACTCAAATATGTATAACACCACAATTCACAATCGCAAAGATGTGGAAACAACCCAAGTGCCCAACAATACATGAAAGGATTAATAAAATGTGGTATATGTATGCCATGGAGTACTACACAGACAGAAAAAATGGTGATCTAGTATCTTTTATAACAACCTTGATGGAACTAGAGACTGTTACTCTAAGTGAAATATCACAATAATGGAAGAACAAATACCACATGTACTCAATGCTAAATTGGAACTAGGCAATACTTATGTGCACAAAGGGAAGTAAAATTCAATGGAAATCATGTAGTTGGGAGGTGGAAGAAGGGATTGGGTAAATTCACACCTAACTGCAATTCACATACTCTCAGTGAAGGGCATGCTTATAACTTTGACTCGAAGTGTACAAAAGCAAATTATGTAACCAAAACACATACACCCCTGCAATAAATATCCCCAAATTTAAATAAATAAAAGGTGGAACCACACCTATGGAGCATATGACAAGGGTACAAGTCAAATCTGTCAAGTGTAGAACATAAATGTCTTATCACAATAATCAAGTAAATGAGGTGAAAGCTATGTTGACTGGTTTAATCTAACCATGTCAGATTGTATACATAAAAAAACAACACATTGTAGCCCACATATGCATAAATGTATTCATGATCTATGTGTATAAGAAATTAATAAATTAATAAATACTAAGTTCCAAAAGGGAGCAAAGAATATCTCCCCAAAATCAGTAAAAATCTTATTGGATGGGATAAGATCTCAAAGACTGGTCACTTAGATGTAAGTGGAAATAGATTACTCCCCATAATGATATAGCACAGAGCAGATTTCAAAAAGTAAGTCTGATCCTGATGAATTTGTGGTCTGAGTCATGGAACTATTAACCAAGAAAAAAATTAAGCAAGGCATTTTATTTTAAAATTTTAAATCAAAAAATGTAGATGTTGTGTTGGTTGTGTCTGGGGTAAAAGCATGACTCTGGCATAGAAAGCAAGAAAATGGAGATGTACACAAGCATGAGAGGTTGTTTCAATGCACTGACCCGTGTGAGAGGGAGAGATCACACAGTTGAATCAGAATCAGAGGAATGAGCGAAACACAACTGTTCTTTTAGACATCACCCACAACTGCCAGTTCACACAAGCCTGGAATATCTAGAAGCTGACAATCCTCCAGATTCAAAGACTTGTACTTTCCATAACAACCTGTATCCTCACAGCATGCTTTAGTTGACCTTAGCACCAATACAGTACAGTAAGTGCAGTGCATTTCGATATTAAGAAATTAGGTTTTGTGGTTCGACCTCCAATTCAAGTGTCAACTCCACAATTTTGTGTCAGTGTCACCATATGCATATTATTTAACCCCCCTCAAGAATCTGCTTTTCCCATTTTGAAAATATGGATAATTTAGTATTTCTGACAAAGGATTGTTGAAAGGACGATATAATTCCAAAGGATTCTTCACTAAAATGCTTAGTAAACTGTAAGTATGAAAAGCTTCTAGCTTCTCTTTTTTCATAATGAGAAGCAAGTTCCAGTAGTTTTCACTATTTTCGAAATATATCATCTACAACATCTTTTTCTAAAAAAATTAGAGAATTGAATCATATGATATATATTATATGTATGATACTCTTATGTGATTAAAATTAAATGAAATTATGATTTTCAAAAATTTAAATTCATGGTGAGATAAGCATAATATTTTACAGTGTAATATTACAGTGTAACAGCTTTGTTACTGTGCTATTCAGAGATCTTACAAATATAAAATGATATCCCGATTTTGGAACTTGATAATAAATACTGGTTTTGGTGAACAATCAAAATTTAGAAAAATAATTTTATGTTGTTTAGCCATAAAAAGGCCTATTGTAAGAAAAAATTTGCAAATACTCAACTATTTTTATATGGTCTTTTCATTTTATTATACTTTTGGTGTATGATATTTGTGGTACTAAAAATTATAACACTCTATGATTAATATTTTCTTACATTTTATTTGCTTGGATTATTTTATGCTTTTGCATATATCTTTACATATGCAATGTAATATCGCAAATTTGGACACTATCATAATTCATAATCTCATTTAGCAATACCTTCTCAAATGCTTCTGTTACAAATACTTATTATCTTATTCACTTGCTTGATATCTCTTGAGTAGCTATCCATTCCTTCAGATCTTGGTATCACAAGAGGAATGAATGGATAATGGTATGAAATGGAAATGTAAAAAATTGGATAAGAAATGATATGCAATGTGCTCTCCAAAACAACAGTGAGTTTTGAAAGTGAGATCAAATTTGTATTTGATTTTTTTGTTATTTTACACATGAGATGAGTTATGACTTGTGAACAAATCTTAAAGAAATCAAAGCTATATAAAACATTAGATAATATGAAATTATTTTTGTCAAAGTTCATAAACTTCACAGACTGAGACAAATATTCTTAAACCATTTATTTTAACAAGCATTGAATATAGCAATTCCATAACATAACATGATATTCCAAATTAAACTTTTGCATCTCAAATGACCTTTATGAAGTTTTACAGTTCATAAATTCTGTACAATGTTGCTCTGTGCAGTAGTTTTAATAAATCTTGATTGTGCTATAAACCAAAGATTTAGTTGGCAGCCTCAGTCTTTAAAAGATCTTTAGAACTCACTGAATACATCAGTTATAAACCAGATCAATGGACTTCTAGTTCTGTTTTGTGGAGGTGTATTTAATTAAAGGTAAAATGTGCCTATTAAAATAAGTGCAAATATGTGGATGGGGCTGAAACAGATTTAAAAACCCATGGTCCCACTCTGTCCAATAACAATGGACATTTATGGCCTCATTCTAAAGCCAAGTCTCCTCACACAGGGTATATTTGTCAACATTTGTGAACATTTCCATAATTTTCTTTGCTAGGTTCAATGCACAGATTTTATCTTTTAGCAATTTTTTTTTTTTACTATTACTGTCTCTGTTTGATTTTAATATAGTAAACATGAAATCCTTCAACTAAGGATTTCTGATTTTATGCACTATTTTGATTATTTCCTGGGAAACTATATATATGTATATAAATACACATATGGACTGCGACAGTTTGTGGGAAATGGAATTAAAAGATAAAAGTAAAAAAGATATAAACTTTATTTATCAACACAAACTCTAGTCGATTCAAGACACTTTGTAAGCAATGACACCATTTAGCCCATCCCTAAACAAGTAAGGATCCTGGAAATTTAACCATGTCAACGTGGTCTTTATTTACATTATTAACTGATGAAAAATGCATGACTTTTAAAGACGTTATAAGATTAGCAATAAAAATTAGTCAGAAGGAGCCAAATCAGGATTGTAAAGTGGATGTCTAACAATTTCCCATCAAAACTCTTGCAAAATTGCAAATGTTTGATGAAAGGAATGAGCAGCAGCATTTTTGTGATGGGGAAGGACAGGGGGATAAAGATTTCTTTGAAATTTTCCTGCTGTATCTTTGGCTAACTTTCCTAAATGTTCTCATAATAAGCAGATGTCATGATTTTTGGCCTTTCAGAAATGCCTTGAGAATCCTCAAAAAACTATTGCCATGACCTTTGTTCTTCACCAGTCCACTTTGCTTTGACTGCACCTCTTCTTCCTCTTGGTAGCCATTACTTTGATTGTGCTTTGTCTTCAGGATGGTACTGGCAAAGTCATATTTCATTCCCTGTAACAATTCTTCAAACAAATGCTTCAAGATCTGGATCCCACCTATTGAAAATTTCCATTGAATTTTCTGCTTTTGTCATCAGCTGATCTGGCTGCAAAGGTTTTGGTACCCATCAAGTGCAAAATTGCTCAATGCTAATTTTTCAGTTAGAATTGTGGAAGCTAAACCATTGGGATGTCTATGGTGTTGGCTATTGTTTCTGCTGTTAATCATCAGTCCTCGTTAGGGCACAAACTAGAAGACATTTTCTCTCTGTAATTGATGTGGATGGTCAGCTGCTATAGGTGTCATCTTCAACATCATCTCATCCCTTCTAAAAATGCTGCTGATTTCTCTGAGACTGTGTCCTCATAAACTTTTTCTGAAGTATCAATGAGTTCACTGTTCTATTCAAGACTTCACCATGAATTTGATGTTCGTTTTGCTTCCATTTCAGCAGAATTTATGTTGCTCTGATCCCTTGTGTGTCTTAAGTTACCTCAAACTAAGCTGATCCCACTGAGACACATTATAACAAGTTAATATGAGTTTATTTTGGTGGAAAGAGCTTTTGAAATTCATGCATAATTTTTTTATAATACACATTTTCCATGAACTTTTTGAAGACTCCTCGTGTGTCAGACATTTACACACACATATATTCAGATCTCAGTCTTTACTCACATTGTACCAGCAATCATAAAATTGTGTTTTAAATGGTTTGTTGTTACTGTAAGGACTGGACTGTTACTTCATGCTCAAATAACTGTCCACTATTTCTCATAATATAGTGGCTTAAAAGAAGAAATGTTTTATTCTCACAATATTGTGAACAGGAATTTGGGCAGAGTTTGGCAAAACAATTCTTCTTGTCACACAGTGTTGATAGAGCAATTGGAAATATTCAGGGGTGTATGGGCTTCACTGAAGGGTCACATATAGCATTGTTCACATGTCAGGTGTCTTGGTAGGAGAGTGTGAATGTAGGGCTCAGGTGCTCATCAAAGCACCTGAATATGACCCCATCAAAGGGAGGGGGTCATCTTACATGGCATAGTAGTTGGCAATTCAGTGGTCCCAGGAAAAATATTCTAAGAGTTTTGAGGTTTTGAGGCCACTTTTTGTGTGTGTGTATGTGTGTGTGTTTCTGTTCTATGAATAGATTTTTGTATTCTCCCTTTTAATTTCATGATACATGTATTTTGGATTTTAATTTTATTTTTTTTCTTTAGCATTTTAATCTTAAGCTTTAGATTCGATTCTTTTCAGGCCACTTCCATTATAATTTTTCTTGACTTTCTATTTTTTTTTCCTAACTCTCAAATGTATCCCAAATATGTGTGGACTATTCTTGAAACTTCCATTTGAATGTTTGTTTCTTGAAATGGCTTTATAAGCAAACCAGACACATATGTCAATAATTGCTCCATTTGCATGCGACGTAGGCCTGCCTTCAATAAGGATCTTTAGGCTTCACAATATACATAACTGATCGCACTTAGGGGAATTCAAAAGGATGAAAGAAGTGATCCCTCTACTTTTGCAGTTCATGAGCTATTGCAGGAAGATTATAAAAATGCACAAAATAATGGAAACCATTTCTAGCAATAAAAAAATGTGCAACCTACACATCAGTAATATAATACACAAAACTAAATGATTAGGTTGTGCATCAAAAGGGCAGGAAGAAAATAGTCTTGGGGAAGCAAACCCTGAACCATATATTGAAATAACATTGGCTATGAGTTATCAGAGAGGAGAGTGTGGGCATTCAGCAAGAAGTTGAAAGAGAAGAAGGATAATGAGGTTATGGCCAAAGATAACGACATTAAGAATAAAGAGTCTAGACAAGTAATGAATAGCAAGGAGTTAAGGAACTTACATGGCAAGATAAATATCTAATTTGCCTCATTTTTGTGTGAAGTGATTTATTACCCATTCTTGTTTATCTCCATCTCAAAGAATGAAACCATATCTCAGTTACATGTGCACACACACACATAATTAGCTCAGTTTAACACAGTTGCAGACAAAGGCAAACTTTTAAGGCATGTGTATGAATATGTAATTTAGATATAGTGATTTAAAACTTAAAAGTCTTAAAAGTTAGCCTTTGCTTCTGAGTTAATATTATTTCACCTGTGTTAGTTTTCTGGTTTTAACCACACTATTTAATATGGAAGGTGTTACACTTGGGAAAAGGTATATGAGAATTCTCAGTACTATTTGTGTGGTTTATCTTAAGCTATTCTAAATTAACAAGATTTTTAAAATAAGAAAATTTGCCTTTCTCCTTAGTATGGATGTGGGTCACCAAATACATTGGATGAAAATAAGAATAAGGATTATTTTCTTGGATAATAGATCTTAATTGAGGATAGTTTAAGTAAAAAACTATCTTTTATTTTGAGAAAAAGATCTTACTTTAAATACATCTTTGTTCAAGTTTAATAACTAAATTCCTATAGAATTGTCTGAAAAAAAATCTATGTTCATTTTTAAAAAGTAGTCCAACTTTGTGCAAAATGGAAATTTAGGTCAATGCAGTATTTTACTAACATGATAAAAACAAAAGATATTTTTACTTACGTTTTTAATTATTTATATATTATCTTTTCCAAAATTTAGTATAGAAACAAGTATCTCCTACCCCGGCTCTCTGGTACCTTAAAGCTGTATTGAAGGATTTGGGAAATGTAATGTATTTCATGATCTTATTTTTATGTTTATATAACTACACTTTCGTTGTTATGAAACATGCTGATTTCTGCTTTCTTTGGTACATTTTTCTGGTTTGCTTCCTTATAGAATAACCAATATTACTACACTTTAAATTTAGAGAATAGAGTTTGATTTTTAGCAAAGGTGACATATTTATGACTTGTTAATTTGTTTTCTATCCAAGTTGGCATTTTTTAAAGTCCTAAAATAATCACTTGAACTTTAAGAGCTAAATCGAAGCACTTCTTTAAAGCACTTCTCAGAATTAAACCTCTCTTGCAAATGGCTATTAAATGAGCTGTTTGCCTAAAATTCTTATCATCTTTGCATCTCTCAGCAACTTCTATCTCCAAATCTCCTGGTGTTTTAAAAATCATTATTTCATTATCCACAGTCCCCAAAGAGCTTCTGTAGTGTGAGGCAAATGTTTCTCTCCTAAATCTTTTTTCATTTTCTCAAGTCAAAAAGTTAAGACACAAAAATAAGAAGTGACTTTTTGGGGAACAATTCTCATTTTCTGCTGGAGTAGTAATAGAGAGTCTGATGGCCCTGCTAGTCTATTTAGAAAAGAAGAAAAAGGTGAACAATGGTTATTGTGTGTCTTCTAATCGGAGAACAAAAATCATGAAAGAGATTTTTTTTTTTTTTCCTGAGAGCTGCAGGGAGGCCTCCATGTCCGACTGCATGGTCTCGATGAGGGGACTCTAGCATTCATTTTCTTTTCTTTTTTTTTTTTTTTTTTTTATTGTTGGGGATTCATTGAGGGTACAATAAGCCAGGTTACACTGATTGCAATTGTTAGGCAAAGTCCCTCTTGCAATCATGTCTTGCCCCCATAAAGTGTGACACACACCAAGGCCCCACCCCCCTCCCTCCATTCCTCTTTCTGCTTTTCCTCCCCCCCCCCATAACCTTTAGGGGAAGAACACAAGACATACCTCAAAAGTATATAGGTTCAGTTCTAGGCCACTGCCATAAAGCAAATATCAAAATAAAGCAAGTCATACCAATATTTTGGTTTCCCAGGGTATGTAAAAGTTATGTTTACACTGTATTGTAAGTCTATTAAGGAGGCAATTAGCATTATTTCTAACAAAACAATGTGTGTACCTTAATTTAAAAATGTTTTGTTGCTTAAACAAATGCTAAAATTATCTGAACCTTTGTCTCTTTGTACTTTTTGCCAATGGAACGTGCTGAGATGATGTAGATGGCTGCTGATTAGATAAGAGGTCGGTTACTCCTATCTAAGGGTACAGAAGGTACCATTTACAAAAGAGGTTTAATTCTGAGATGTACTTTAAAGAAGACAATAGTCAAGTCTGACATATCTCTTGATGCGACCTTTGCTGAAAGATTTCTCTGTAGCATGTGAGGCTATTTGATAGCATTTTACCCACAGCAACATTTTATTCAAAATTGGAGTCAGTTTTCTCAAACTCTGCTTCAGCTTTACCAACCAAGCTTATGGAATATTGTAAATCTCTTGTCATTTTAACAACATTCACATCTTCACCAGAAGTAGATTCATCTCAAGAAACCACACTCTTTGCTCATCTATAGGAAGCAAGTGTTATCCATGAAAGTTGATCAGGAGATGAAGGACCATGAGAATCCCACATTGCAAAGTCTATTCTCCCTGGGAAGTGGCTACTACAATTTCATGGTGACCAGAATTCTCCTGAGAAATTATCCTTTTATCAACAATTCTCCTATTTGTGAACATTAGTATTTTTTTTTAAAAAATCAACCACATAAAGAAAATGTGAAAGGGAGAATACAGCATTATAAAATGCTGGAAGTATTTTCCTTCTTAAATTGTTCATTAGGACTGCTTAATAGAAATGTACCAGTTCATTTTTGAAGTTATTTAAGAGGCTACATTAGCAATGATTGCCAGCAAATGGTTCATCCAACAAATTCTAAGTAATTTTGAAAAGATTTAATGAAGTACCAATTGGATATTAGAGTGTTCCAGTTTACAATTCAAGTTGTTCTTATTTTAAAATCGTATTCAGTTCTGTCTGCAGGTAAAATGTGGTGCATGAATAATTGTCTACATATAATTTCAATTAATAGCTTTAAGCAAAGTAAAATACACTAAACATGTTAAAACTCAGCAAATATATTGGACCAAAACCCTGAAACTAAAAGTGAAGTAAAATATATTTTTGGAGACATCCTTTGCTCTATGTGAATTCTACCTACCTTGTCGGTTCTCAAAGGAGAATTAAGAATATAGATATATTTTCCCCAAAATTTAATAAAGAACAATGATTTCTGGAGAAGATTAGAAAGGCATCAATATATACTACATGTTAATAAAGATTAAATTTGTAGTAAAATGCAAATATGTGTCTATATGTAGGTATGCGTGTATATATTTCCTTCCTTCCTTCCTTCCTTCCTTCCTTCCTTCCTTCCTTCCTCCCTCCCTCCCTCCCTCCCTCCCTCCCTCCCTCCCTCCCTTCCTTCCTTCCTTCCTTCCTTCCTTCCTTCCTTCCTTCCTTCCTTGTCTCACTTTACCACCCTTGGTAGAGTGCCTTGACGGCACAGGACTCACAGCAACCTCCAGCTCTTGGGCTTCCGCCATTCTCCTGCCTCAGCCTCCTGAGCAGCTGGGACTACAGGCGCCCACCACAACGCCCGGCTATTTTTTTTTTGTTGTTGTTGTTGCAGTTTGGCCGGGGCTGGGTTTGAACTCGCCACCCTTGGTATATGGGGCTGGCGCCCTTCTCACTGACCCACAGGCGCCTCCCTGTTCATTTATTGTATAAGAAAGAATTACCTAGCTCATTCATGGAATAGAATCGTTCATCGATTGAGTAGAAACTGCCTTATTTATTTATTTACTTATTTCTTTACTTTGTTACCCTGGGAAGAGTGCTGTGGTGTCACAGCTCACAGCAACCTCAAACTCTTGGGCTCAAGTGATCCTCCTGCCTCAGCCTCCTGAGTAGCTGGAAGTATAGGTGCCCCCACCACTAGTTTTTCTATTTTTAGTAGACATTGGGTCTTGCTCTTGCTCAGGCTATAAGTCCTGAGCTCAGGCAATCCTCCCTCCTCAGCCCTCCAGAGTGCTGGGATTACAGGAGTGAGCCACCGTGCCCAGACAGAAACTGCTTTCTTTTAACTGCTAATATTTTCCCTACAACAGCAATGTCGCTAGAGGATAGATTATAGATTGCTGAGCGGATTCTGCACCTTTAAAGAGCTGACTATTCTGTTCTCCTGTTGAGGTAAATAAATGAAAACAAGCGGGTACTTTGTGCTCACTAACATGTTTTACTGCTCAACTCAACGCCTCTGGAACTAAAATGACCTCCGTGTTTCGTGTGTATTTTCCAATATCAGTCCTTAAGGAGATTCAGCCCTCTTTGTCTTGAAGGTAAAATGTGGTGCATGAATAATTGTCTACATATAACACTTCTTCATTTGAGCTTGACGGTTTTAATCCATACAATTTAAGTCTTGTGACTCTGAAAGGATTTGGCATCTTAGATAAAGTGAAGGCATTTGCTTCTCTGCATTTGGAGAAAACACATCTTGATTTTTACCCACTTTAGGTCAGTCTAGAGGCCTAAAACACAATATTTGAAAAGTGCCTTTATTTATTTCTGCCTTTAATCTGCTTTTCAGTTTTCTGGGGGTTTAACAATCTGCCTGTGATTTTTGTTAGAATTTCAGCTACTTTGACTTCCATTTTGTGTCGACTTCTGTCATCTTGCCTGCCATTTGATCACACTGGCTGGTGAACAATATCACAACTTGGTCATGTAGCTTCAGTAGCACAGTGAAAACATACACTTTCTTCTCTGATTTTTGTCCCACAAAGTATATTATATTTGGATTATGCCAAAAATCATTAAAAAAAATTAAAGTTTGTTTCTAGTGAAAACTGGTATACAATTTTACGTGTATTTGGAAAATAGGATGTGTTCTTTTTTGTCTTCTTATACTAGATAACATATAAAATCAGTTTATAAAGAGGCCCTTCTAATAGCAAACATCTAAATTAAATATACAGGAGTTACAGAAAAGGCCAAACATGAAATACAGCAGATCACAAAATCAATGACCATTCACTTTTAATATGTGCAAAACCACTAGGATCTAGTATTTTGAATATAATTCAGATATATCAAGTCCATTTGCAACTTGTTTAAAAAAACAAACAAACACGTTCTTCCAGAGGTTAAAAAAATGTATTTTTTCCTTTTCCTTTTTCTAAAAATTTCTGATTGTTATGAGGGTATAAATGTTCAGGTTATATTGTTTTCATTTCTAAGGTAAAGTTCAAGTTGTAGTTGAACCCTTTACCCAGGGGGTGTGCTGAACACCCTCACATTATGCACGTTAGGTACAGTCCCACCAATCACTCTCCCTTCTCTCCTTCCTCCACCTCCTCTCTTTTCCTCTCCCCATTGTGTTTTTCTTTCAAGTGGGCATGCAGTTGTTTATAAATGGTTTCATATTAGTATTGAGTACATTGGATACTTGCTTTTCTATTCTTGTGATACTTTACTAAGAAAAATGATGCAGACTTTTGTAAAAATATTTTGTAAAAAATTTATTTAAACTAATGTGTTCTATTTTTCTAGAACACAAAAATAAGTGTGTTGTTTATTTTCTACAGATTGCCATTCCCCAGTTTAAGTTTCTCAACATGGGGACTAGTGAAACTTCAGACCAGATAAGATTCTAATATGAGAGGACAGGCTGACCTGTGCATGGCAGTGGTGTGTCCAACCCCACTTCTGTCCTCTACCTACTAGCGCCCATAGCACTGCACCTCCAGATTGGGGCAGCACAAATTTGACAAACGTCTCATGGGATGGGCACAAATTTGCCCCATTTGAGAATTCCTCTAGATTTACAAAGTTTTATGTATTTTCTTGAGATGCTGCTATATTCCTTGATCACTTCTAAGAGCTTTGTAGTTGAGTTTTCTAGGTATAAGATCATGTCATCTGTGAACAGGGAGAGTTTGACCGCCTCCATCCCCATTTAGACACAAATCAGTAGCCTTCATTTATGCCAACAATAGAAAAGCCAAGAACAAAATCAAAGACTCTATCCTTTCTGCAATAGCACCAAAGAAGATGAAAGACCTGGGAATATATCTAACAGAAGATATGAAAGATCTCCATAAAAAGAATTATGAAACTTTGAGAAAGAAAATAGCAGAAGATGTCAACAAATGGAAGAACATACCATGCTCATGGCTGGGAAGAATCAACATCATTAAAATGTCCATACTACTGTCCCAAAGCAATCTATAGATGTAATGAAATCCCCATTAAAGCACCAATGTTGTACTTTAAAGATCTTGAAAAAAATACTACTTTGATTCATATGGAACCAGAAAATAACCCAAATAGCAAATACAGTTCTTAGAAATAAAAGCAGTTCTGGAGGTATCATTTTGCCAGACTTCAGGTTATATTACAAGGCTGTAGGGATCAAAACAACATGATACTGGCACAAAAATAGAGACATTGTTCTATGGAATTGGATAGATAATATAGAGATGAACCCAGCCACATATCATCATTTAATCTTTGATAAGCCTAACAAAAACATTCAATGGGGAAAGAATCCTTATTTAACGAATGGTGCTGGGAGAACTGGTTATCCACATGCAGAAGACTAAAACTGGACCTGTACCTCTCACCATTGACAAACATAGATTCTCGTTGGATAAAAGATTTAAATTTGAGTTACAAAAAAATAAATAAATAAATTTAAGGTACAAAACAATAAAATTCTAGGAAAGAGTGTGGGAAAAACACTGGAAGATATTGGCCTGGAAAAAACCTTCATGAGGAAGAAACCCCCTAGCAATTGCAGCAACACCAAAACTAAATAACTAGAACGTGATCAAGCTAAAAAGCTTTTGCATGCCTGAGAGTACCACAAACAGAGCAAACAGCCCTCAGAATGGGAGAAGATTTTTGCTTGTTATGAATCTAACAAAGGCCTGATAACTGGAATCTACACAGAACTCAATTAAACAATAAGAGAAGTGCAAACAATTCTCTATAAGTGAGCAAGAGATTTGAACAGAAAGTTCTTCAAGGATGACAGATAAATGGCAAAAAAACACAGAAAAAATGCTCATCATCTTTAATCATCAATCAGAGAAATGCAAATCAAAACCAGTCTAAGATATCACCTAACCCCAGCAAGATTAGCCCACATCACAAAGTCACAAAACACCAGATGCTAGCATGGATGTGGAGAGAAGGAAACACTTCTACACTGCTAATAGGATTGCAAACTAATGCAGCCCTTTTGGACAGAAATATGGAGAATCCTCAAAGTTCTAAAAGTAGACCTTCCGTTTGACCTTGCAATCCCATTACTAGGTATTTACCCAGAAGAACAAAAATCATTTTACCACAAAGACATTTGCACTATAATGTTTATTGTGGCTCAATTCATAATTGCCAACTTGTGGAAGCAATCTAAGTACCAACAACCCATGAATGAATCAATAAACCGTGATATATGTATACCATGGAATATTATTCAGCCTTTGAAAAAGATGGAGACTTTACATCATTTACATTTACCTGGATGGAGTTGAAATACATTCTTCTTGGTAAAGTATCACAAGAATGGAAAAATAAATATCCAATGTACTGCATACTAATATGAAATCAATATATAAACAATTACATATCCATAACAACAATAAAACACTATTATAGTACAGTTGAGGGGTAGTGGGAAGTGGGAGTAGGAGGAAGAGGGAAGACGTATGGCAGAAAAAGAGATCTCACCTAATGTGCACACTGTGAGGGTGTATAACATGCCTCCTGGGTGAGGGGCTTTTGTATAAATGGAACTTTATCCTAGAAGCAAGAACAATGTAACCTAAATATTGGACCTGCATATTAATTTGAATGAAGTTTAAAAAAAAAGTTGTGTGTATTTTCCCTTGAATATTTGTGATAAGGCATACCTAGTTACCTCTTTAATCTTGAAGAATAGATACAACTGTCTATAGCTCTCTCCCTCTCCCCCTTTTTTGAGACTGTCTCACTTTGTCATCCAGGCTGGAGTTCAGTCAGGGGTGTCATCACAGCTCACTGAAACCTCCTACTCTCAGGCTTGAGAGTAGCTAGAATTACACACCACCATGCCTGGCTAATTTTTTTCTTTCTTTTGTAGAGATAGCACCTCGCTATGTAGCCCAGGCTGGTCTTGATTTCCTGGCCTCCTGTGATTCTCCAGCCTCAGTGTTCCAAAGTGCTGGGATCACGGACATGAGCCACCATGCCCATCCTCTCCTGCCTATTAGAACTGAGTTAGTTTCAGATTCAGGAAAATGTACAGTCATCAGCTATGTCTGTATAATTTGAAGGTATCCTGTTGAATTTACACCATATATCTTCACAAATTATAGAGTTAAATTAATATAAATTTTATTCTACTTTTATTTCTATTTATTTATTTATATATTTGTAAGCCTACATAAACAAATATGGGAATAGTATATAAAGTAATAAAATTGGTTTCACAGCTTATAAGGCTCTTGTTAACTTCTAGTATTGTTAATTTTATAGCTATATCATTTCTCTGATTGTAGGATCCAATCTGAGATGACATTTTGTGGTAAAATTGTATAAAATACCTACTCTAAAGACAAGGTGTTTTTTTGGTAAATGGATGAATAAAACATGATCTCAGCCATCACGAAATTTACCAACTCATGTGGGATACAAACATGTGACAAATTGTTTATAATTTTGCAATAAAAACCCTAACGTACCCATATGTTAATGTACCCATATGACACACTAATGCTACATTCATCAATTCTTTGTGAAGTTTTAATAGTCTGTATTACATTGATGAACTGAATTATTACTTCATTATCACATATCAAATCACAGAAGAATGGCCTAAGAAGGAGCCCAGAGCCCATCCAAAACCTCCTCTACCACTGCCAGACCCGTGACAGGCATGATCCACATGGCAAGCAGTTGACCAAGCCATCCTTGTCCCTTTGCTGGTAGGAAACCCATATAACCTGCAATAATCAATGTTTCATTTTTAAATTTTTAAATGAAACATGCTAAGATTATAAAACATTCTAGGTTTTTAAATTTCAAAATATTAAGGGCATACAAATGTTTTTGTTACACATATACTTGGCGTATGCTTAAGTCAGGGCTTTTTGTGTGTCTGTCAACAGAATAATTCATTATACCCAATAGGTGAATCCTTACCCCTCACACCTCTTCCATCCTCCCCTGTTCTTGGTTTCCAATGTCTTGTATATATTTTTGTGCCTATGCTTGTCCATCGTTTAGCTCCCACTTGCTAGTGACAACATACAACGGTGTTTGTTTTTTCATAACTGAAATACATCACTTAGGATAATAGGCTCCAGTTTCATTCAAGTTGGGGCAAATGACATTATTTCATATTCCCATATCTATTTTTATTATTTAATGATGTCCTCACATATAACTATAATTCTACTAGAAATATGATTCAGATTGGACGTTGTCAATCTTATAAACATGAGGTTGTGCCTTTTCAATTGGAAAAACAGTGAATATCACATTTGATCCTGAATCTACAGTGTCACATTGATATGAATGGGCTTAAGAAAAATCTTGATCCCTTAAGGGAAGAATGAGAGGGGGGTTATATGCAGGAGACAAAAGGAATTTTCAGCCTAAGAGTATTAACAGTCCAGTCTGACTAAAATGACTGCTCTGAACTCAGAATTGGAGACTACAAGACATCCTTTGGCTTCCAGGAAATGGAACTATATTTTATCTTTCAGATAAAAGATGGTTTTTAAATTCCTCCAATATCCCAGACATTCAAAAGGAGAGACATAATATATGTGTCTAAATACTCTTTTAGATTAAACAATCCATTCTCAGAGGAACTTCAGCTGTTGGGACAGAAATAGAAAAATAAAGGTGACTACTTTTAAAGAAAGAATCCACAGAAAAATACATTTTGTTGTTCCCATTATTTTCCTCTGGAAAATTTTAAAAGAATTCCAGTTTACATTTACGTTGCTTTGTGTGTGTGTGTGTGTAAATGAATCTAATTTATAGTAAATAAATCTTAAGATGTAACAGAAGCTTTTTATCTTCTGATTCTAAATACAAAGGAATGAGAGCCTTAATCAAGTTTGAATTCTACGCCCCTTCTTAATATCCTTTTAGGAAGAATTAAAGGATGAGAAGTAATCAGAAATAAACTCGTTCAACTAATACTTGAGTAGCTGCACTTCAAGGATTTGACAGCCATACTTAAAATCATCCAGGGACTGAAAAACTCACATAGCTGTAGTGAACTCCAGTCATTTACAGAACTGGACAACTCCTATACTGCTGCTGGAAGTGACTCCTGGGTGGCATGGTAACTACTGTTCTGTCCCTGTGTGTGTCCCTTAAGTGCCATATATAGATTCATTGAGATGTTAATCCTCACCATGTTAATCATATTAATTAAGTTGTTGAAATAAAACATGCAATTCATATGTGCAGGGGTTGTAAAAATGCCATTTGGATTCCAGGTGCTTTATAAAGATTATTGGACAGCCTTTTATTAGCATATTTTTAATTAATTTAACAATTTTAATATGTATATATATATATATTTTTTTTTTTGTAGAGACAGAGTTTCGCTTTATCACCCTTGGTACAGTGCCGTGGCGTCACACAGCTCACAGCAACCTCCAACTCCTGGGCCTAGGCGATTCTTCTGCCTCAGCCTCCCAAGTAGCTGGGACTACAGGTGCCCGCCACAACGCCCAGCTATTTTTTTGTTGCAGTTTGGCCGGGGCCAGGTTTGAACCCGCCACCCTCGGTATATGGGGCCGGCGCCCTGCTCACTGAGCTACAGGTGCCGCCCTAATATGTATATTTTTAACAAGCGAAGAACAGAAAAGATAGAACTTAGAGTAAATGCTGTATAAAGATTAGAGCATCTCTTGACATTTCAGACCTCCAAATATATCTTCTTTTTTTTTTTTTTTATGGGGTTGTTCTTTCTTTTCTTTTTCTGTTTTGTTTTTGATTAATATGGGAGTACATATGATTGGGCTACATTATTTGCATTTGTTAAGTGAAGTCCTAGTTGTAGTTGAGTCCTTCGCTCAGGAGGTATGCCATATACCTCTACATTGTACCTTCCCACTTCTTGAATTTAATTGTGTTTTAGAAAAAAGAATTTAATTGTGTTTTCTCTCTTGGGGGCCTGTAGTTGTTTATCTACTTGTTTTGAATTAGTGTTGAGTACATGGTATGCTTGCTTTACCATTCTTGAGATATTTTATTTAGGAGAATGTTCTCCAGATCCATCCAGGTAAATACAAAAGATGCAAAGTCTCCATCTTTTTATGGCTGAATAGTATTCCATGGTATATACTAAAGTTTATTTATCCATTCATGGGTTGATGGGCACTTGTGTTATTTCCACATCTTTGTGACTGTGAATTAAGCTGCTATAAACATTCAAGTGCAAATGTCCTTATGGTAAAATGATTTTCTTTCTTCTGTGTAGACAGCTAGCAATTGTTTGATTTTTTTTTTTTTTATTTCAATAGACTTAGGGGTGGTACAATGGCAATTTTGTTACATGGATATATTGTGTAGTGGTGATATATGGGTTTTTAGTGTACCCATCACCTAAATCTATGCGTTATATTCAAGATAATTTTTTACCTCACCTCTCTCCTACTCTTTCATGTTTGGAGTCACCAGGTCTATTTTTCTGTTCTGTAAGGCCTTGCATACCCTTTGTTTGATTTTCTGTTCCTGATTTATTTCACTTAAGATAATGACCTCCATTCCATCCCAGTTGTTGCAAAGAAGATTTTTTCCTTCTCTTTTACAGCTGAGTAGCATCCCATGCTATATCCAGAGGTTGCCAAAAAATGTATACACATTTAAGACTCAATATATACTAATAAGAAAAGATAAATACAAGTAACATTGAGCAACTCTTGTAATTATACAAGTCAAATGTGACTTGAGTGTTAACAATTTTCATACAGTTTTCTCCTTTCTTAAAACATGTAGATAGTTTTTGTTACCCTCTGTATAGATGAGGTATATACATAAGTGTTTATCCATTCCTTGGTTGATGAGCACTTAAGTCAATTCCATATCTTTGCTATTGAGAATAGTGCTGGGACATGTGCAGGTGTCTTTATGATATATTGATTTCTTTTCCTTTGGGTATATATCCAATAGTAGAATTACTGGATTGAATGGTAGATATAGTTTTAGTTCTTTGAGAGAATTCCATATTATTTTCTATAGAGGTTGTACTAATCCCCACTGACAATGTATAAGTTTTCCCTTTATTCTGTCTAATGTCTCTTATTTTTTGACTATTTGGTAATGGCAAGAGTAAGATGGTATCTCACTGAGGTTTCAGCTTCAATTTCTGTCATGATTAGTAATATGTATTTTTTCATATTTTCATGTTTGTTTGCCTTTTATATGCCTTCTTTTGAAAAATGTCTGTTCATTCTCTGAGGATGACAGACAAAAGACCAAAAAACAAATGAAAAAATGTTCATCATCTTTAATCATCAGAGAAATGCAAATAAAAAACAGTCTAAGATATCACCTAATCCTAGCAAGATGAGCCACATCACAAAGTCACAAAACATCAGATGCTGGCGTGGATGCGGAAAGAAGGAAACACTTCTCCACTAATGGTGGGATTGCAAACTAATACAGCCCTTTTGAAGAGAAGTATGGAGAATCCTCTAAGATCTAAAAGTAGACCTTCTATTTGACCCTATAATCCCCATTACTAAGTATTTACCCAGAAAAATAAAAATCATTTTACCACAAAGACATTTGCATTAGAATGTTTATTGTGGCTCAGTTCATAATTGCCAAGTTGTGGAAGCAACCTAAGTGCCCATAAACCCATGAATGGATCAATAAACCGTGGTATATGTATACCATGGAATATTATGCAGCCTTTAAAACAGATGGAGACTTTATATCTTTTAGATTTACCTGGATGGAGTTGAAATACATTCTTCTTAGTAAAGTATCACAAGAATGGAAAAATAAATATCCAATATACTCCATACTAACATGAAATAAATATAGAAACAATACATGTTCCCAAGACCAATACAACAGTATTATAGTCCAATTCGGGGGTGGAGGTAGAAGGAGGGAAGATGTATGGCAGTAGAAGGGAGGGCATGAAGCAGGATCTCACCTAATGTGCACATTGTGAGGGTGTACAACACGCCCCCTGGGTGAGGGGCTCTTTTATAAATGGAACTTTACCCTGGAAGTGAGAACAATGTAACCTAAATACTGTGCCCTAATATTAATTTGAATAAAGTTATTAAAAAAAAAGTCTGTTCATGTCATTTGCCCATTTCCTAGTGGGGTTGTATGTTTTTTTCCTGTTGAGTTATTTGAGTTCATTGTAGTTGCTCAATGTTTATACTCTGTTGCATAATTTTCAATTATTTTCTCACCCATTCTGTTGGTTGTCTATTTACTCATTTGATTATTTCTTTTACTGTAAAGAAGATTTTCAATTTAATTTTCATTTGGTTATTTTTGTTTTTATTGTATGTGTTTTTTGAGTCTTACAAGTAAATTCTTTGCTAGGCCAATGTCAACAAGAATTTTCTCTAGATTTTCTCCTGAATTTTTATAATTTTAGGTCCTACGTTTAGGTATTTAATTCATCTTGATTTATTTTTGTATATGGTGAGAGACATGGATCTAGTTTTAATGTTCTGAATATAGTTATCCAATTTTCCAATAACTAATTGTTTTATTTATTTATTTTTTGAGAGGTCATCTCACTACGTTGCCTAAGCTGGCCTCAAACTTCTAGACTCAAGGTGAGCCTCCTGCTTCAGCCTCCAGAGTAGCCAGAACTTCAGGAGCCTACCACCATGCTCAGGTTGAACAGCCCTTTTAAAACACATTAAAAGTATTATACTTTTTTCTCTGAAAATCTTTTGTTGAAGTAGGCACCGAGCACTAGGCAACTGTAGTAGGCAGAATAATGATCTTCCGAAGATCATATCATTTGCACCCTGATGCCAAGAGTCCTTCAATATGTTACCTTAGGTGACAAAAGAGGCTTTGAAAAGGTGATGACGTGAAGGATCTTGAAATGAAATTTATCTTAGATAATAAGGGGGGGGCAGTGTAATCTCAGGGATCCTTAAAAGGAAAAGAAGGAGGCAGGGAGTTAGAAGAAGAGATGTGAGGGCAGAAGCAGAGGCTGTAGGGATACTGATCACTAGTCAAGGAAGGCAGGAGGCCTTCAGAGGCTGGAAAAGGCAAGGCAACAGATGTGCTTCCACAGACTGCAGGAGGAACCCAGCCCTGAAGACCCATTCTGTATTTCTAACCTGTAGAATGGTAGAATAATAACTTTATATTTTTCTTTTCTCTCCTTCCTTCCTTCCTTCCTTCCTTCCTTCCTTCCTTCCTTCCTTCCTTCCTTCCTTCCTTCCTTCCTTCCTTCCTCCCTCCCTCCCTCCCTCCCTCCCTCCCTCCCTCCCTCCCTCCCTCTCTCTCTTTCTCTTTTCCGGAGTCTTACTATGTTATCCTTAACAGAGTGCTGTGGCAACACAGCTCACAGCCACCTCAAACTCTTGGGCTTAAGCTATTCTCTTGCCTCAGCCTCCCAATTAGCTTGGACTACAGGCACCCACTGCAACACCTGGCTATTTTTTGTTGTTATTGTTTAGCAGGCCTGGGCCAGGTTCAAACCCACCAGCCCCAGTGGATGTGACTAGCACCCTGCTTTAATCTACTAAGTGTATGGTAAATCACTACAACAACCATAGAGAACTAATACAATAACGTAGAGACATTTTTAGTATTTTAAAATTTCCATTCATTTAAAGATAGGGAGGATACTTATGTGTTTGGAGAGAATTTATAGGTACTTTTAGAAAATAAAGCATTGGCAAATATGATACTTGCCAATGTTTGAAAAAAATTCTAACAACTAATTATTGTATGGATATATTCAGCTATGGAAACAGCATGAGAATTTTTTTCTTATTTGTTATTCTAGAGGTTAAAAAGTCTAAAACCATAGTTCAAATGGATTGAGATATCAAGAGAGCTAGAGGTTGATATTTCTTTCAGCATTATTTTTTATGATTTTATAGCAACTTAAAGATAATATAGACATCAAATGTTGATATGCATACAACAAAATTATAATAGATTTTTTAACAGAAGGCTTGGTCACAGTGAAAAGTATTATTAGATGAGATTTGTTAGTGTGGTACCATATAAATTATGTCATTTTAAAACTGTGAAATTGTTTTGTAATTAAGTGGATGTAAAACAAAGCCAACACAATGAAAAATCTATCAAATAAATTATGTCTAAATAGTTTGCAGTATAAACTAGTTTCTGCTAATTATCCATTATTTTTTGCTCAGAGCCCTGGTTAACCTTTTAGCTTTTCTTGACTGTTTTATGTGACTATGAACTACAAACCTTTCTTTTGTTTTTGCATTTATGAGGATTATATAATTGGACTTTTATAACATTATTAAAAAGATTTCCATTCACTTTATAATGAGAAAAAGGTAGCTAAATTTTTTCTTTAGGAGATAGTGAGCGATAAGCAGCTAAGAGTTATATGAAGTTTCCATCTGAATTTCATAAATATTTCAATCATATGGACCCTATTTTAAATAAAATATATGACTAAACACTATTTGTGAATTACCAAAGAAGCATTAACTTTCTCATTTTTGCCTTGTTCCTTCTTCCCATCTCAAATGTGAAATATTAGGGCATCTGGAAATTCTGGATTTCCAAGCACAAATTGCAGAAAGGATCTTCTTTTATATTAACCTCCCCCCCAAAAAAATAATCATAAAATAAAATAAATAAAATGAAATAAAAAGGCCCTCTTTAATGTCTTCAATGTCATCAAAAGGTGACAAAGACAAGAATCCTCAGGCCTGGGACAGATACAGAATAGGGAATAGACAGAAGGAAAAGTACACAACTCAGGTGAGCAGAGGAGGAGGACATACAAGTTTTGATGATCCTTTTTGCCAGAAATGTTCTGCAATATTTTATATCTGAATATTTTTTGAAGAGGATATTGTGAGAAACTTCTGATTCTAAATGTGACCCTTTTCATTTCCATCTGCTTGTCCATACACTATTTTTTCCCAGTGGATAAAGTCATCTTTAGCTGGTACCTCCTGCCTGTCCTTTCCAAGAACTTCCCCTGCCCTGACTAGTGAATAAACGATCTTACAGCAGAAGAAGTTTCCTCATCCTTTGAGATGAACATGCCCAAACATCAGCCATGTGGACCTAAATACTGGTCTGACCAGGGGATGTTTAGTTCACTAAATTTCAAGCATTTCAATTTTTGTTGTTGTTGTTGTTGTTGCAGATTTTGGCCGGGGCTGGGCTCGAACCCACCACCCTCAACATAAGGGGCTGGCGCCCTACTCCTTGAGCTACAGGCACCACTCTGCATTCCAATTGTTAAAAAACAGGCTAATGTGGATGTAAATACTTGTTGGTAGTATTTTGTTTGAGCGAGAACTATAGTTCTTACTGTGTATTAATCCATCCCTTCGAGTTCTTGTTTTGAATTAATCAAGGCTTTGCTTCTTGAATTAGGAGGAATTGGTCTCTCTCAGGCTGACCACACTGAGCACTGGGAGAAAGTTGCCTGTGGGTCTTCAAAGGGAGGGGCATAGAGAAACAGCCTTGATACTATCTCCTCTTGTGGCCTACACACTCTTGCAACCATCACCAGAGAAAAAAATTGCTAAAGCCCATAGTAAAGAGTCATGTGTCCGTATATAAGGTCAGACAATTAAGTTCATGGACATGTCTTAGAAAAAGTACTACAGAACTCACTACTGAATATCATTATGGTCACCTTCAAGGTCCTCCCCTTGGGAAGCTATTCACCAATGCCAGTGCTTAGTCCACCTTTCAAAGCAATTTAAAACTTTCTGGAATGGCCATCAGAGCTGTCATTGTACAGGGTCTGACAATTAAGTTCATAAGCTCATCCTAGACAAAGTGCTATATACCCCATTTTAAGTACTCTCCTTGGGAAGCTAAGCACTTTTTCTAGGCTAAGTTCTCAAACTTAATTGTCAGACCTCATATAGTCAAAAGGATATTTTCAGTTATGAAGAATATAGTGAGCTATTTATTCACTGAGATAATATGTTATTACCTTTTGCAAAGGGACAACTTGAATAAAACGAACCAGGTGACAAGAACATTCTCTAAGACACGTAATAATTAGCTTTGCATTTCTTAAAAAGGAGATTGCACTATTTTTTTCAAATAGGCACTAATGTTTCAATGTTTTCTTTTTAAAAATGTTTCTGTAATATTTGATAATCTCCCCCCAAAGGAAACTTTTTGTAAATAGACATATTTATGCTAAGACTGTTTTGAATACTTACATTTTTAAATATCCTGTCATAGAATAAGTATGAATCTAGAAATCCACAATAAACAATTCAAGTTGTAATCTTAAAAATCATTCACTCAACAGGAAATTATTTAATCTTGTTTCATGAGTACAAAATATTAACTTTAAAAATGTACTTCTGGTAAAAAGAGTGAGTTCTCTTATAGAGAAAAAAATATATATTTGCAAAGGTAATAATTCTGGTTTTAAATGACAAAGTGTCCTATAATTAGCTTTTAGCTAAATGCCACTGTAAATTAATTATAGATTGGAAGAAATTGACAGCATGTATAATACTGGTCACAAGGTCATCTTGAAGTCCACTACTAATTACAAGTCACCATTACTTGTAAGACCAGAAGTTAAGTACTAGATATTTATCTGAATTTGGAAAGATCCTGAAGGGTCCAGGTGGGAGCTAGGCATGCAGACATGGCTTGTCTGGGAGCAGGTGACACAGGCAAGGAGCTATGAGATACCACATACAAGCAGAGATGTTAGGAAATTCATTCTCATGTTCACAAAGCAGAGGTTAGGAAAATGCTCCCTGGCAAAGTCACAGGGAGAGCTGAACACCAAAAACACATTCTAGAGATCCTGTGCTCAAACCCAGATCTAAACCTGCACCATTTCGGTGAGCACAGTTCCCCCACACCTGTAATTAAGCTCAGGTAAACTAGACATATGAAAACTGCTCATTTAGCCAAGGAATTTGATCTAAATGATGTTAACATTGTTGACAGAGCTATGTGATTTCCAGCCAGATTGAAAATGCATTTTTTGTGACTTTAAGTAAAAAAAATTTTATTTCACTACATGAAGGGATAGTGATTCCTCAGTCCCCATTACTAGGATTCAGAGGAGTGAAGTTTTTGGTCATTTGCTTAAGTTTGAATTTTTCAAAATCCATGGCTATTTGTCCCATTGTCATTCATCCCAGGGGAAAAATTCTAAAATATGAATGGAAAGTTGGAGGTCTGTGGATGCCACATCTGTGAGACACAACTTTAGATTTGACTGAATGCTTCACCTCCCGAAGATCTCTGTCCCTGAAAATTGTCAGAAAATCTCACAGTGGTGCCACCAGATGCCCTAGAGTTCAGGGAATTACCTGGGCACTAGCTCAGGCCTTTTAAACTTAAATTTTGATACTTTGTTCATTCTGAAAATGATGGAAAATTGTCAACCAAAAGAAAAGCTAAGCTGTTTTTATCTCCACATGGTCCTCAGAGGTCTCCCAAGAACCTGTCAGTAGATTGACTTAATTTAAATGGAAAGCACTATTTTCAGAGGAGGACTTGCTATCTAAGCCTGAAAACATAGAGAATGCTGAGAGAATGCTATAGGCACGAAGCAAAAACTCAACGTAAACAAAGTAACTCAGTTTAAATTTAGTCCAGGAGTGATTCTAATTGCATTGATTCCTTATATTCTGAATTTACAAGTTGGGAAAGGAAGGCATTCCAAATTTCAGAAGTACGTAGCTAATTTACATGATATTTTCCTTTCCAAACAGACCAACACAAAATTAAAGAAGAGATGCCTGAAAATTTTCTATCAAATTCCCAAAATACATCTTATGCTCAGGTATCATTTCAGTTAAAAGGCATGTGATACTTAATTTCTCAAACCTGCTTTCAGCACAAAAGGAAATCAATGCTAAAGTTATTAGAATTCATTTTGACCAAGCATGTGGATAGAAAAATCTAGTACATTTTCCATCAAGATAGTGCTTTAAAAGAAGGTGCTTAGTATTGATCATTAACCGATTCCTTCTGAGAGAGAAAAATTGCAACTGTTTTGTTTTAAAGCCATTCTCTACCCTCCTTCAGAGCTAAGGGTCTTAGAGCCTTAGAACTGTGGTCTCCACCCACCAGGTGCTGCAAACAGTAGTGGTCTGTGGCACAGCAGGATGTGAACAGTGGGTGAGTGAGGGAAGCTTCACCTGTATTTACACCTGCTCCCCATCACTCACATCACTGCTTGCGCTCTGCCAGATCGGCGATTGGTGGGAGCAGCAGATTCTCAAAGGAGCATGAACCCTTCTGTAAACACTCTGTGTGAGGGATCTAGACTGTGTGCTCCTCTGAGAATCTGAGGCCTGATGACCTGAGGTGGATCTTATGCTTAAATATTTATATTTTAAAATATCCTGTTGTAGAATAGGTATGAATTTTGAAAATTGTAATAAGCAATTCAGGTTGTAATGCTATGACTGGCACAGTCTAGCTGCACGAAAACAAGCTGAGGGCTGTCCTGATTCTGCATTATGGTGAGTTGTATAATTATTTCATTATATTTTCCAGTGTGATAATAATAGAAACAAAGAATACAATAAATGTAATGCTCTTGAATCATCTCAAAACTATCTTCCCCGCCCCCGTCAGTCTGTGGAAAAGTGATCTTCTATGAAACCACTCTCTGGTGCCAAAAAGGTTGGGAACTGCTACCTTAGAAGCTTTACTGATTTTCCAAAAACATACTCAGAAATCTATTTTGAGGTTTTTACTATAATTTTGAAGTTGACTGTGAACCCCCTAGGAAATGAAGACTTTGCAACATGTATAACTAGACTAAGCAACCACAGAAAGTTTTAAGGCAGACCGTTCAGAATAGATGTTGTAAGAGCTGCAAAAATGGGGGAGATTCAGGCCCTGCCCTGGATGTCCTGTTCCCAGGAAAACAGATAAGAGCTCCGGCTCTAAGAAGAAAAGATCACAGGAGCAGAGGGGTATGGAGATGGTTTCAGCATCTCCCTTTCCTGGACTACGAGGGGAGAAAAAATTAAGAAGTCAATAGCATGTCTGATAGGAATCCAACAAGGCTTTAATAAGAAATTATTTCTCATACAGCATATTTCATTATGAAAAGAAATTTGAAATACATTATTCTTTTAGGAACTCAGAGAAAACATGACAGAGAATGTTTTGCTTCATTTCTGTTAGATTATACGTTTGTCACTCAAAACAATTAATAATAGACCTATGTGAAAGAAAAGGTTTGTGTCTGAGAAAAAGCCTACTTATCTTTTCTTTTTAAACATTGTTTGTGGCTTTGGTAGTCTTAATAAGTTGAAACCATATGTAGGCATGTGGCAAGTGAAATGGCTAAGCAGGTGTGTGGGTGTTAGTACATATTTAGGATATTTTCATTTTATTCCACTACTGTGACAAATTTGAGAAGGAATTTAGGAAAAGGGGAAAGGAAAAGAAGAGAACAGTAGAAAAGGAGGTCAAGGTTCTTTATTGCTACAAATTATTTCCTGGGCCCCTGGCACTTTCCATCACCTGTAGCAGCCACCTCCCCTCACAGATTTGATGCCTCCTTTTGAGATGCAAAACTTTCCAGATGGAAAGTCTGAAGCAGAGACTTAGAGGTGATGCAGCAAGGGCACAGCTTGCTCTGAGAAGATATATGTAAATGTATAATTTCTAGCTATTCTCTTTTCAAAGAAAAGAAATGTCAGATCCTCTGCTTTTAATGTATTTCCGTGACTATGCAGGAATTTTTGAGCATAAAATTTTTCCACAAGCCTTACAACGGAGTGAAGAATTTTTCAGACACAAGTTGCTATTTATTTAAATATGTATAAGAATTGAAGTGAATTTTAATTATCACTGTGTGATACAAAGTGTAAATAGTTACAGACCTATTGACTACTATTCTTAATTCTCCTTAAAATACCTTTTTTTCCCTTTTTTAAATTAAATCATAAACACAAAGATCATGTATACATTAATGCATTTATGGGGTACAATGTGCTGAAATACACCTTATTAACCTTTCTCTTCTGCTGCTATAATAATGTTAACTTATAGCAAAAATTTCCTAAGTATTGCTCTACTGAATGCAAACAACACATTTGAAAAAATAAATCAATAAAATAGAAGGCCCCCTTCTCTAATGCAGTAGACATTGAACTTGGCCACACTTGGTCACCACAGCGCTGTGACCTTCTGCAGAGGGTGAAATCTGAGTATTAAGGAGAATAAGCACATTTATTCTTAATGCTGTTATGTTTTAGGAAGCTGTAAACCAGACAGAAACATTTTTATGAAAATAAATCCTTTAGAAAAAAGCATATGTGTATGTGAACTTGTGTATGTTTACAAGTCACAAAAGGATCTATGTGGGATTTATTTATTATTTATTTTATTATGGTAATTTCAAGGCTTGTTTCTACAGTTCCTTGCTACATAGAGATAAAGCATCCCAGGTTTAGGTGGTGATACATTCTCACCTTTGTCCCTCAAAAGTAAAACTTTGGAGATAAAAATATGCTATCAGTATGCCTCAGATGTAAAGTTGGCTCTTAATAATGCATGCTATTTCTCTACTATTAAAGTTTGATAAATTGATAATATGTTCACTTCTTATGGATAACTTTCCAAAATCACTTTGGTGCCAGTGTTTTATTCTAAGCATAAGGGGCCCATAGTGTGTTTCTCATACTATCATGCAATCACCTAAGTATCAGATGAACCACACAGTTTCTGAGTCAAATGTTCATTTCTCTTAAATAGAACATACATTATTAAGTAAAAGTCTCTGTTTATCAGATATTACAGGATGTGATTTGCTTCAAGCCGTGGCAAATCTGGAACTCCAGTGAAAATCAACATTAAAGTTTGTAGAGCCATTTGTGGGTGGCAGTGGAAAGTGCTAGGCTGATCTCTAAATAAGTAAAAATGCCGTTCCTAAGGGAAATAAGAGAGGGATAATGTACTGATAATGGTCGAATTCTCTTTACATCTGCCAGCGGGTGCAAGTTTTAATAAAGCAATCTAGCACTGCTATAAATGTCACAGGTATTCCAGAACTTGTATTTCTGATTTTCATTCATTAACTCACCCCTTTCCTAGCTTTGTTTTTCCAGCACATGTGCGGTTGCCCCAAGATATTACGTTTTCTGAACTATATAGGTTTTAGTTTTCACACATGAAGGGTGTTCCCTCTTTATTAGTGTCCTAGCTGGGCAACATTCCCTGGGCATGTGTAAGGGAACAATGGGAAAACCAACTGTTGTTATTTAGTATTGAAATGGCATAGTACTTTCTTTTGCTTTTTCTTATTTAGAAATGGGGTCTCATTAAGTTGTCCAGGGCGGTCTTGAAGCTCTTAAAGTTCTGGGTTCAAGTGCCTTACCCTCCCCAGTACGTAGGATGACAGGTGCCTGCCACCACTGAGCTTTGCTTCTTTAAAATTGCTCTTGACTTTCTGAATAACATTCCCTTAAAATGAGCTGTTTATTTTCAGTAGCGTTGGCATGTTCTTATATATTTTAATTTTCAATTTTTCATCATTTATTCATAAGGTCACTTACCATCTAATCTAATGTCGTGAGACAGAGGCTTGACTGCAGAATGGACAACCCTGTCTTTGTACTCTGGCAAGCCAACCAATCACATTTACTTGGAGGAATTCACATCTCACTCTAATTCTAAAAATATTTAATTAAATAAATTAGCTAATTAGCTAAATTAGGTACTGTATGAGGTCAATTAAGTTAACGAACTTGTCCTAGGAAAAGTGCTATACAGCTCATCATTGGAAATCACCACAGTCACCAAATGGCCCAGGGAACACTTGGAAGATAACTGTAGTGACATTCAGCAATAAGGGACGTACACTTTGTTTAGGATGAATTTGATAACTTAATTGTCTGACCTCTTAAATGGCAAGTTTAAGTGGAAAAAGAAAAAAGGCTTATGCACTGATATAGGATATTTCAAATCTGTATTTCTTTAAAAAGATTATTCATGTTAAGAAAAATAAGGTGTTACTTGCCACCTTTAAGGAAAACAGATGATGGGGCAGCGCCTCTAGCTCAGTGGGTAGAGGGCCTGCCCCATATATCGTGGGTGGTGGGTTCAAACCCAGCCCTGGCCAAACTGCAACAAAAAAAATAGCCGGGCATTGTTGGGGGCACCTGTAGTCCCAGCTACTTGGGAGGCTGAGATGAGAGAATCACCTAAGCCCAGGAGTTGGAGGTTGCTGTGAGCTGTGACGCCACAGCACTTTGCCGAGGGAGATAAAATGAGACTCTGTCTCTAAAAAAAAAAAGAAGTTGATAACTTTTTTTATTTTTATTTGTGAAGCTTTAATTAATTGCTAAAAATTTCCATACCATTAAGAACAGAGTATGAATGTTTTTGCTACAACAAATAAGTAAGCAAGGAGATGGTTATGTTAATCAGTTACATGTAGGCATTCCACAATGTATATCAAATCAGCACATTTTACCCCATAAATGCATTAATGTACACAGTTATGATTTAATAAAGAATCAAAAAAAAATTCACACTAAGATTTCATTCCCACTGCAAACCAGGCCTTGGAGAAGTAGAAACGACCCAACCAGGTTCATTGAGCAGAGAATTATAATCAAAATATAACATATTCAGCCTGGATTTCTCAAATTCTATTGGTGAAGTTAATCAGGATATAGTTACATTTGTCATTCCCATGCTATGACAGAATTTCACAAAATATTCTCTACATGTTCACCACTACTTTATAAGACTTTGCAATGAATATTTTGTAAATAAAGTTATATTTAGCTATGACTTCCCATTTTACCTATGCATGGTGACTTTATGGCCCACCTTGGAATTCCCTGAACTACTGTATGTGAGGTGGACAAGGGTAAGCATGATGAGCCAGAGTGCCCAGGGCTGAATGCTCATGCGGCCACTGTATAATCTCTTTGTGCCCTGTGCCTCAGTTTCTTTATCTGTGAAATGAAGCTAGTGCCACTGGCCAAGTCAAAGGATGACTGAGAAAGTTAAAATACACTGATGTGTATTAAATGCTTAAGCAGGGCTTGGCACAGAGAAAGCGCTCAATATTAGGCACTATTGTGGCTATTTACCCTTAAATTATTATTATCAAAGTGATTTTTATTTCATGAATCCATGCAGTTTCTTTCAAGCATCCTCACGGGAGTACACACTCACCCCCAAACCATGCATTCACAAAAGAGCCTGAAATTCCGGATGCAGCATTCATTTTGTGGTTACACTCTTAGGACTCATGTCTGTTCGCATTTCCTTGCTCGTAGCATATTTCCAAGGATCAGATGGACATGGTTGAGTCACATTCTTGGCTCAATCTAAGACAAGGCTTTTAATCAGTTGAAGGCTGCAGCTTGTGTCAAACCCTAGACACTTGCTCTGCAAAGGGAAACTTAATACAACCAGCATCTCCCATGGACCAAACTTGGCACAGTTCATAAAGCAGCGCAGTCCAGTCAGCAAAAATTCATTTTCAGAGCTGCTCCAATACTTAAATTGTGCTTGTAACAAAAATATCAGTGAATCTTTAAGTCAAAACCCATGGCCGAATTTCTCCCTACTGCTTTCCATCCCACGCTTCACTTTCTTTTTTTTTTTTTTTCATTAAAACTCAGCATCTTTATTTTTTTCTTTCTTTTTTTTTTATTAAATCATAGCTACGTACATTGATATAATCATGGGGCATCATTCACTAGCTTCACAGACTGTTTACCAAGTTTCACATATACCCTTGTAAGATGCACCGCTGGTGTAATCCCACCAATCCCCTTCCCTCTACCCACCTCCCGCCTCCCTCCCCTCCCTTTCCCCCTTCCTCCTATTCTTAGGTTGTAACTGGGTTATAGCTTGCATGTGAAAACCCTAAATTAGTTTCATAGTAGGGCTGAGTACATTGGGTATTTTTTCTTCCATTCTTGAGATACTTTACTAAGAAGAATATGTTCCAGCTCCATCTTTCTTTAAGGCTGCATAATATTCCATGGTTCACTTTCTTATCTTTTGAATGTGGGTTGAGTTGGAGGTGCAATCTCCCCAGCACACGCAGATGCCTGTGTGTTTGCACACATGTGCACATGTGTGCATGTTGGGAGTTGGAGACGGGGATGGTGAGAGAAGAGAGATAGAAGGGTCACACATGCTAACAAATTTGATTCTAAAATTAGTTTGGTAAATCATCAGATGTGCTGTAAAACTGCTACCGTCCTCCAAGTGGAGGTTCTTTCAGGTGATTGTTGAAAAGAAAGAATTTCAGGCACACCAGGGAAGCCCAAAGCTAGCAGCTTTTACTGAAAGTGAAAGTGAAGGTACAGTCTCCTGAGGGAGGAAGCCGGAGGCTTAAAAAGAGTAGCTGCAGTTTTCTCTTGTGTAAGTGTGTAGTAGTTCATCTACTGGTTTCATCTCAGTGCTGAATGCATTGGATACCGGCCTTTCTTTTCTTTTTCTCTTTTTTTTTTTTTTGCTGGAAAACCATGGAATGCTTCACAAATTTGCCTGTCATCCTTGCGGAGGGGTCATGCTAATCTTCCCTGTATCATTCCAATTTTAGTATATGTGCTGCAGAAGCAAGCACTAATACTTTGTGATACTTTACTAAGTAAAATGTTCCCCAGCTCCATCCAGGTAAATACTAAAGCTGCAAAGTCTGTCTTTTTTTAAGGTTGAATAGTAAACAAAAGTGGAGGGAAGTGGGGAAGGGGAGATGGGAAGGGGTTTGATAAGTTCTCACCTAATGGGCATAATGTAGAGGTATAAGCAAACTCTCCAGATGAAGGACACAACCACAACTTGGACTCTATCTAACAAACAGACAATGTAACCTAATCATGTGTATCCTCACATTAATCTGAAATGAAAAAAAAAAACTACAGTAGTTGCATCAGAAGATGCGGTTTATGGCTTTTTGCAGTACAGAAGAACCTCTGTGAGTTGACCACTTGTGGGACTGTCATAAACTGGCCAACACACAGAGGTGGTCAATATAAGGAACTAGGTCTACTGCACTGATTTGTACATGTGGTGCATGTCTGGTCTATGAAAATTAGATCAACTTAAGGAGGTGGCCGATGTTGGGAGATGGTCAGCCATGGAAGTTCTACTGTATTACTAATTAAGGGGAGGAATATTCAAGGTTAAGAGGTTGACCTGTACTAAGGATTTGGGTGGTAATTCCTAGAACTGACTCCTTCCCATTTTTATACTTTCTATGGTTGCTTCTGAACTATTATGATGATCTTAAGGGCAAAAAATTTAAAACCACAATGTAAATGACATTGCAATTAGCCAAAGTTTGTATAATGTGGCCTATGTAACACAGCTGACAAGGTAATTGGTTGTAGCTAGTCCTTGTCTGTGATTATGGCCCCCCTTAGCTGGTGTTTAACACCTGTGCCCCACTCCTGGCTTAGTGATCTAGTTTCTTCCTGAGAGTTGTTCATTTCAGTCCCCGCACCTACTCCCCAAGCCCTGTATCCAGCCTCAGCCCTGTCTTCTACTCTGATAAAACCAGACTGCTGTTTTGAAACATAGAACAGACTCAGGCAGGATGTTTTGAGCATTTACAACAGGTTATAAATTAGGAAGACTTGGTAACTGGTTTCAATTAGGTCATAATACAATGAGAAAAAAACGCAGGCAAAACAACATAAATGAATTTTTGAGAGTAATATGAAAGAAAGTGTGTGCCTAATGCCATCTAGAATGCTCTGTGTCTTTGGGGTAGAAAATAGGAAGAAAGGCCAAGTGTGGTGGCTCATACTGTAACCACAGCACTCTGGGAGGCTGAGATGGGGGGATCCCCTGAGCTCAGAAGTTCCAGCCTGTGCAAGAGCAAAACCCCATCTCTACTAAAGTCAGCTGGGCATGGTGGTGGGCGCCTGTAGTCCCAACTACTCAGGAGGCTGAGACAGGAGGATTCGTTGAGTCCAGGAGTTTGAGGTTGCTGTGAGCTATGATGCCATGCACTCTAGCCTAGGCAACAGAATGAGACTCTGCCTAAAAAAAGAAATGAAAGGAAGGAAGGAAGGGAGGGAGGAAAAGAGGGAAGGAAGGGAGGGAGGGAGGGAAGGAAGATAGAAAGAGGATAAAAATGAAATAAAGGAAGGAAGGGAGGGAGGAAAGAAGAGAGGGAAGGAAAGAAGGAAGAAGGAAGAAAGGGAAAATAGAAAGAAAAAGGATAAAAATCTTTCTCCAGTGGGTAATTCTGAAAGTAAAGATCTCTGTTATAGTTTATTTTAGATTGCTATTACATTATTTCATATTTGTACTGATGATGCTATTCCTATTTGCTTGATTTGGTCTGAGTTGTTTGCTTTTGATCTTCTAATTGTCATAGTATATTGTTTGCTCACTTTTTTTTTTTTCGTTTTTAAGGAACTTGTCTTAGATGAGCATCTTTTAAAATAAATGTTGTATATATATGATGGTCCAGATATATGTTGCTTTAGTATAATATTATCTCAAAGGTCATATTATAGATTAAATTAGTTTTCCTGAATTGATAAATACCCTCATCCCTCATGTATACTGTTGCTTCTTAAGAAAAACTTGCTAGAAATTCAGAGAGATCCTACTTAAAATACAGTAATGAATAGCCTATGTCTAGAATCCTTTGCTAATTTCATATTCCCTCTTTGCTTGATGCTAATTACTCACTGTACAAAGTCTGTTTGCTTTACTTTCTGTTAAGTTTAGAATTGCAAATTCTATCCAAAATACATGGCTGCATATTTTCTTGTGTTTTCCATTTAATGCACTGAAATAAAAAATACTATTTTATTTGTTGATGGTTATTACTTAGCTAACTAAGCCTGAATTTATTGTGCCCTGTATGCTCTAAGTTGTTTCTTAAGCTAGTTTTAAGTTTATTTACCTACTCTGAATCATTGATGGTGAGAGAAATGAATTGGTGCAGGTGAAATCTAATCACAGACAATACAACTGCTGGTAATAAAAATGATCAAGCTAAATGAGACTCTACCCCCAGCGAAAATGGAACTTTAAAACACGCTAACATTAATAGAGGAAATAATGAGGTAAGTTAATTCAAAAACATAGTAAATAAAACTCCACGTATTTTCCAGAGAGCTCAAAAAGGGTAGAAGCAAATTCTTCAATCAAGATTTATGATATGGTTCCTTAAAGAGCAACCAATGAGCTTGCAAAATATATATTGTGGTTTACAAAATTCTCACAAATTTTTCCACTTTACCGAGTTTCTTAAAATAAATATATAAAAAGATATAAAATTTCAACTCATAACTGTTATTATGAATATTTAGAAAGCAGGGGCCTAAAGAAAGTGCCATGATGGTCTTCCCTGACCACTAAGACTGATTTAATTCCTCCACTCATGATGTCCCACATCAGTCTTTCATTTCCTTTGTAGTGGATTTATACTCTCATATTTGCCTGTTTGCTTTATCACCTGTCCCTAGAATATAAACTCCAGTAGGACAAGAACTGTGTCTGCATTATTTCGCTTTCAATGTCCACCACTAAAAAATGCCCAGCACATGGTAAAGGATTGATAAAAATGTACTGAAGGAATGAACAAATGCATGTGTAATTCAATGACTGTTTGCACATCCTACAAAGGATAGAGACAGGAAGAAAGTACTGAAGGGTTGGGCAAGGGATGAATCACGGCCTAGATTTTCTAACAGAGAGCTAACGGGAATGGTGGACTGAAGAGTTAGAAGACAAATAATCAATAGAGGCTATTAAGTAACATAATTCACAGGTGAAAACAAGAGAGAGCATCCACTCTATGGAAATAAGCCTGGTGCCCACTGAGTAGGTAATGAATCTGTGTAGATAAAAAGGGGATTTTATTTATATTAGACATTTATTGTAAAGCTAGGACCCTGTGGTTAGGGATGACAATGTTACTGGGCCTCTTTTGGAGAACATGCCACAAAGAAAGAAATATAAATCCAATTCCTGAGGCATTGATAAGAACTAGGTATTTTCCCCAAGGATTTCACAGTGAGAAGAGGAGAAATATCATACAGCAGACCACAAACAAGCTGAGTGTCATTGACTTTGGCCTTTTCTTGGATTTACAAAATGTCTTTCCCATTTTAGAGCTGCCAGAAACTTTTATATTCTTTTTTCCATACAAAAATAAACACTATAAATGACCTATTTTCTGTGTGATTTGAAACACTACAAGCAATTTGTATAAAGCTTAGAGTTTATCAATGTATTATTTGTAAGAACTAAACCAACTAGTATTTAGTATAAATTTATTTCAGAGCTTTTTCATTTAGTTAAAATAACACTGACTTGTGTATTTGAGTTTAGTTCAATGGAAAGTCAGCGAAAGACACACAGTTTTTTTCCTCAAAAGTGAAATTATACATTATTAATTGAAGTCTGTATGTTTACTTTCTATTATTATACTTTTGATAGATGAATCAATAAGAATTTTTATAGTTTGAATACATGGTTAGATGTTCTTTAAAATGAGGACATCTGTATTTTTAGAAAGAAATTTTATGTAATCTTATTAGCTCATTTACTTGGCCTTTTACCATTACTCTGAAGAGAGATAAATAGCTCTATATGAAATTCATTTTGCTCTTTGCAATTTCAGGAATTTAGTTAATGGAGTTTAAAAAGTATGCACAGCCTGAGGAAAAATAGAAAGACTTTTTAGGTTAAACTTATTAATGAAAATTTGATATAGGATAATGTTTTTCAAAATTATTTCTTCAGTCATCATTATATATGACTTTGTTTATTGAAAATAGTAATAGCATATGATAATTTTCAAGTTTACATTAATTATATATGTACATATAAAATCTTCTGTACATAGAGAATTAAATCTTATTTTTCAGCTATAAAAATGCTTAGGTTATATTTAAAGGTAAAAAGTTATTTATGTAAATAATTCATTTTTTACTATTTGTAAAATAAAAATTTCTTAACTGCTCTTCAGAGAGTAGTTCACATTTCACATTTCAAAGAAAATCAGGTAATTAAAATCTATTATAATGATGAATGTTTGAGAAAACAGAAATATTATTGTCATCCTTATACTAGTTTCAGTGACATTAAAGTAAGTGTCCGCTGTGATTTCTCCTCACTACTTCTCTTTCCATAATATAATTTTTTTTATTTGTGTTTTTCAAAATGTACTACCATGTACTTTAAAATGTAACTTCAGTGCTTTCATAATTATGGTGATAGATCAAGACAAATAGATGTCTGTCATACAAAATTACTTTATACTTACAGAATAAATGTAGAAAGTTGCATGAAATCTTGTTAGAGCACATTTAATTTAGATGAAAAATGTGACTTGTTATTTCTTGAGATCTATTTTTCTTTTGTAGTTCAGTTGCCATAATATTTGGGAAAGCTGACTGAGCATTCTCAATGCATGGCATGTTTCTCAGGATTTTACTTTTGCATCCTGAATCATAGACCTACTCTATCAACTTGATTAAACTGAATCTACCCAAGGTTGCTATTTAAAGGAACATCAAGCCAATTTTTGCTAGTGTCTAAGAAGCAGCAGTAATTTAAATGTGTGGGGAAGTGCATAATATTTTTCAAAGGTGTAACTTATTTCCAAGAAAGGATGTAGAAACAAAGAATGGCAACATGGAGTGACATATTACAAATAATTTATCCTCTATTTTATATATGAGATCTGATAGTTAAGTTTGCAAACTCATCCTGGAAAATGTGCTACATGCCTCTTTGCTGAATATCACTAGGGTCACTTTTGAAGTACTCCCTTTGGGAAGCTATGCACTGATTCCAGTGCCTAGTCCACCCTTCAAAGCACCTTTGGAACTCTTTTTCTGGAATGGCCTTCAGAGCTGTTGTCATATTACTCCTGAAGTCCTGAATGCCATCAAAATATCTTCCTTTCAATATTTCCTTTATCTTTAGGTAAAGAAAAAGTCACTGGGGGCCAGATCAGGTAAGTAAGGAAGATATTCCAATACAGTTATTTGTTCACTGGCTAAAAACTCCCTCATAGACAATGCTGTGTGAGTTGGTGCACTTTCGTGATGCAAGAGCCATGAGCTGTTGGAGAAGATTTTTAGTTAAGAGTTTTCTGTTTCTCTACCAGTGTTTATTTACTTGGTCTGCTATGTTTCTCACCACTGACAATTTTTTTTTTTTTTTTTTTTTTTGCTGCTGGTCTGCCCCTCCTGGGAACACACGAACACTGACTGATGAGTGGGAGCTGAGGGAAGTGGAACCTCAACTTCTCAGCCACATCAGCCCAGCCTGGATGTTATACCACCCTGGTTTGGGGGCAGGGGTTAAAGGATGGATAGAGAGAGCAGATTGCGGCATGGCTTAGGTGTAACTTTGTTGGCTGTTTTCAATGAGATGTACTAGATTTTTCTTGACTCGATGTTTCTCCATTTGTTGTAGGCTTCAGGACAATTTCCAAGGACTTTAAATGGTTGACTTTTTTTTCTTATAATTTTCACAAGGTTTGGTTTTTTACCTGAGGAGGGATTCGGTGGAGCTCATCATGCTCCCTTTCCAGAAGTCCTAAAAGTTTATTATTTAGAAAACTTTACGGTCTGTGAAAATTGAAGGAGAAAGAATTTTCATGATGGTTTTAAAAAAGAATAAGAATGTTTCCCATTGTCCAAGCATCTGACAGAGAGAGAGAAAAAAGAAAGCTATTAAAAAATGACCTATAGGCTTGGTACCCATAGCTCAGTGATTAGGGCACTGACCACATGCACTGGGGCTGGAAGGTTTGAATCTGGCCCGGGCCTGCTAAACAACAATGACAACTACTACAACAACAACAACAACAACAACAAAAATGCCTGTCATTGTGGTGGGTGCCTGTAGTCCAGCTACTCAGGAGGCTGAGCCAAGAGAATCACTTGAGCCCAGGAGTTTGAGGTTGTTGTGAGTTGTGATGCCACAGCACTCTACAGAGGGTGACAAAGTGAGACTCTGTCTCAGAAAAAAAAAAAATAAATGATCTATAATCACACTATTATGGAATCCCAGTGCTTGCTGGAAAAGCAAAAACATAAAATTGGTATAGAAGGCAAGATGGCAGACCAGAAGGATCCTTTAGCTGTGCTCTCCTAGAATGACTGAGGAAAAAGATAGAACCCCGCCATACCTGGCATGGAATGTTATTCAGAGTCATGGCTCAGGGAACACAGTGAGGAGGTGGTAAGCTAGATACAACATTGGGAACTGGATGAATTAAGCAAGTGATTGCAGCCAGCTGGGATGGGCCCCCACCAGACAAAGTTCAGGGGTGGGAGAAAACCTTTCTGGAATTTTCAGTCATTGGGGGAATTGGGCTAATCCAAACAGTACACAGCAATGTCAGTTGGAGCGGATATAGGAGACTGAGGAAATTCGCCACAACTCTACAACTCTGCAGGAAATACTTAGATATATTTTCAACAGTAACCACCACAATGGACCACCAGCAAAGTAAACACCCAGAAGTTAAAGGTCAAAACTTAGCTTCCACAATGGCACAAAGGATAAAACTACACAATGGATTTTCACAAAATAAGAATAGAATTCCACCATACTTATCAGTTCTCTCAATCAATGTCAATGTACTGAATTCCCCACTTCACATCTTTTGTAGTAACCTGGATGGAAGTGGAATACATTATTCTTAGGCATCACAAGAATGGAGAAGCAAGAACCCTATGTACTCAATTCTAATATAAGGACAATTAATGATCTACTACATGTTCGGGGGTTGGGGAAGGAGAGAGTAGAGAGAGGGATGGAGGGAGGGGGCTGGGGGGTCACAGTGTGTGACACACCTTTTGGGGGGTGGGACACAATTAAAGAGGGACTTTACCTAACAAATGCAATCAATGTAACCTGGTTCAAAAAACTAAAAAAAAGAAAAAAAAGGAATAGATTACTTACTCTATAAAATACTGTACCACAGGACCGCTCCCATTCCAAGAAATTTACCAGGGACCCCGAGAGAACCGGAAGAAACAAAACTTAATAACCAACTAATGTCACTGGAAAAAATAATGAAAAAAAGACTTCAGAATGGGTGAATGATAGATATCTTGTTAGTTCATCACTCCCAGTCCATCCCCCCTCTCCAGGTAACCAGGTTTGGATTAAAGATTGGAGTCTGAGCCAGCTGAAACCATGGTGAAAAGGCCCCTACTTGGTGATCCTGTCCTCACTAACAGCAGTGAAGGTGAATGGCATGCCTGCCTGGGTACATCTCTCACGTGTGAAACTGGCCAGCTAGGGGGAGTGGACGGTCCAATGACCAGAAGATCCCCACCTTATTCTGAAAACAAAAAACAAAACAAACAAAGAAACAACAACAACAACAACAAAAAAAAAAACAGAATATGGCCCTGTCCCAGTCACCAGGAGCTGACTAGTCTACGCACAGTAGAAGCTTGAGGATGAGCAACAGCAGCGTGGGACTGATTACAGATTCTTTGCTTTGGACTTTTTCGCCTTCCTTCTTTCATCTTAGGTGCAAGACATAATGAAGGTTGTGAAAAATGTATCTGAAAGGTAATCCAAACTAGAAAAAAAAAAAAAAAAAGAAAAGAAAAAACACTGTTTTAAAACATTCTCTTATCATCCAAGCCACTGTGCATTTTTGGTTTTCCTCCTAAAAATCTGTCCCTTTGCCCAGAAGGAACCAAAGTGCATTTAGCAGTGCCCTGAGGTTTCCCTCCTCACTTTGCATTCTCTCTGCACTCTTTTGACCACATATATATTCCTGACAGGAGATTTAAATCACTGGTCCATATTACCCCTGCACTTTCAGGTATGCTAGCTCACTGCCTGGTGGGTATTTCCATTTGAATATCACGGAAACCTCACCTTTCATGTGTTCAATACTGAGCTCATGATCTCAACTCTACCCAGCCCTTCCCGGACACGTATGTACCACACAATTGTTCTGTCTCAGTCAGAGACATCCTTGTTCAGTTAGAAATCTTGGAAACATCTTTAACTCCCATGTCATTCATTCCTCGTATCTAAGCAAGCACTAAGCATAGTGACTTTTTGAAATTTTACATTTAGCTTTTTAGACCATCAAGTCTTACTTCCATTTTTGCAACAATCTCTTAGTCTCCCTAACTCCAATCTTTGTCTTCTTTTTTTCTCCACAACGACACAAAGGTTTTGTTTTTTTTTTTTTGTAAAACGTGCACCTGATTTTATCAATTTCCCTGAGTTTCCATTATAAGTAAGATAAGATTGAAATTCCTTTATGTGGACTTAGATAAAGCAAAATTAGAGTGTGAAGTTGTAGAAAAGGTTTAGACAAGGAGATAATGAACCTAGGGCTTTCTATACTTTAAAGAACATTTATCTTCACTTGTCCTCCGACAAAAACCTTTTCATAAAAGAATAATATTAATTAATTACATTGTGGGAGGAATTTAAATCAGTCTTTTATCTTTTCCGTAGATGATTGCTTTCAAAGCCGTCGCTACTGGCACTTGGCATGGGGGTGTTTTCTTTTGCATGGAGTCCTTCCAATGTTCATGAAGTCCTATTACTTTCTTTCAATGTTGCTTTAGAAATAGAAAGTAGGGGACCTTTGCATACCTAAGTGATAGCGTTGAACCATTATAGATCTGTAATTTCAATTTCTGAAAGCTTTGTCAGTCATAAATATCTTTTTTCTTTTCTTTTTCTTTTTTTTGGGGGGGGGGGACAGAGTCTGTTTCTGTGCTCTGCATAGAGTGGTGTGCTTACAACAACCTCAAACTCCTAGGCTCAAGTGATCCGCCTGCCTCAGCCTCCCGAGTAGCTGGGACTACAGGCACCCACCACAATGTCCAGCCAGTTTTTCTATTTTTAGTAGAGACAGGGTCTCCATCTTGCTCAGGCTGGTCTTGAACTCCTAACCTCAAGCAATCCACCCACCTCTGCCTTACAGAATGTTGGAATTACAGGTGTGAATCACTGCACCTGGCCTAGTCATAAATATTTTAATACATTAGTGGCAAATTATGTCAGCAGAACTTATTCCAATCTGACATTAAGCTTGTCTTGTTCTTTATTTATCTTACCTAGTGTGGATATTCACACACTTCACTGTACACATACTACTGTATTTCCTTGTGGGGTGCTGATATACTCACAGCACCTCTCCAAGGTATGAAAGCCCCTGAAATCTAAAAGTCATTAGATTAAGAATTCTGAGCTTCTGCTAACTTTAATTTACCTAATCAAAGACTGTCAAACCAGATTTGCAAGATATATTTCTACAAGAAGCAAGTAGAACTCTTGCTTTAATATGAAGGAATGTGTCTAAGAGCATTTTATTTTTCAAAAATAAGTTGATGTACACATTTTCAGAATTTCTATTTTTTGTAGTTGGGTGGACATTAATGGCTTACAGCATCTAACTGTCACATGATTTGTGTCAGCCTGGCATTTGTGACTCCATGAATGCCACATTTGCTGCCTTAGCAAAAAAAACCTTACAAATCCTAAGGTACTTTAATATTGACCTTGGGTAACCAAGTGATTCTGAATGATGATCTCTCATAGTTCCTGGATTATAAAAGATCAATGATCTCATAACCCAGAAATTTCCATCTTAGTGAAATAAATCCACCTACGCTGGACCTGCGATCGTGCTCCCCATGCCCACCTGGAATAACACAGCCTTCAGGAAAGTTTACCAACTCTGTGTGTGTGGTCTTTCAGGCATTCACAGATTGGTTTCACATTATTCTTTCACTCATTATAGATAAAATTGTATATCTTGGCCCAACCTTACCCAACACATACTTGATTCTGCTCTGGGGTTTACACAGCAATTAGAAATACCCAGGGTGACACCTTCTATGCCTGCTACTATTATTACCACCCTCAGGCCATTTTGTCTTGGCTTTTATTCAAGGGTCATTGACACAGTCACCTAGATGCTCAGAGAGATTGCTAGCAAACTCTAGTTTTTTTTTTTTTTTTTTTTTTTTTATTGTTGGGGATTCATTGAGGGTACAATAAGCCAGTTACACTGATTGCAATTGTTAGGTAAAGTCCCTCTTGCAATCATGTCTTGCCCCCATAAAGTGTGACACACACTAAGGCCCCACCCTCCTCCCTCCATCCCTCTTTCTGCTTCCCACCCCCATAAACTTAATTGTCATTAATTGTCCTCATATCAAGATTGAGTACATAGGATTCATGCTTCTCCATTTTTGTGATGCTTTACTAAGAATAATGTCTTCCACTTCCATCCAGGTTAATACGAAGGATGTAAAGTCTCCATTTTTTTTAATAGCTGAATAGTATTCCATGGTATACATATACCACAGCTTGTTAATCCATTCCTGGGTTGGTGGGCATTTAGGCTGTTTCCACATTTTGGCAATGGTAAATTGAGCTGCCATAAACAGTCTAGTACAAGTGTCCTTATGATAAAAGGATTTTTTTCCTTCTGGGTAGATGCCCAGTAATGGGATTGCAGGATCAAATGGGAGGTCTAGCTTGAGTGCTTTGAGGTTTCTCCATACTTCCTTCCAGAAAGGTTGTACTAGTTTGCAGTCCCACCAGCAGTGTAAAAGTGTTCCCTTCTCTCCACATCCATGCCAGCATCTGCAGTTTTGAGATTTTGTGATGTGGGCCATTCTCACTGGGGTTAGATGATATCTCAGGGTTGTTTTGATTTGCATTTCTCTAATATATAGAGATGATGAACATTTTTTCATATGTTTGTTAGCCATTCGTCTGTCATCTTTATAGAAAGTTCTATTCATGTCTCTTGCCCATTGATATAAGGGATTGTTGGCTTTTTTCATGTGGATTAATTTGAGTTCTCTATAGATCCTGGTTATCAAGCTTTTGTCTGATTGAAAATATGCAAATATCCTTTCCCATTGTGTGGGTTGTCTCTTTGCTTTGGTTATTGTGTCCTTAGCTGTACGGAAGCTTTTCAGTTCAATGAAGTCCCATTTGTTTATTTTTGATGTTGTTGCAATTGCCATGGCAGTCTTCTTCATGAAGTCTTCCCCCAGGCCAATATCTTCCAGTGTTTTTCCTATGCTTTCTTTGAGGATTTTTATAGTTTCGTGCCTTAAATTTAAGTCCTTTATCCATCTTGAATCAATTTTTGTGAGTGGGGAAAGGTGTGGGTCCAGTTTCAGTCTTTTACATGTAGACATCCAGTTCTCCCAACACCATTTATTGAATAGGGAGTCTTTCCCCCAAGGTAAGTTCTTGTTTGGATTATCAAAGATTAGGTGGTTGTAAGATGTTAGATTCATTTCTTGGTGTTCAATTCGATTCCAAGTGTCTATGTCTCTGTTTTTGTGCCAGTACCATGCTGTCTTGACCACTATGGCTTTGTAGTACAGACTAAAATCTGGTATGCTGATGGCCCCCAGCTTTATTTTTGTTACTAAGAACTGCCTTAGCTATACGGGGTTTTTTCCGGTTCCATACAAAACGCAGAATCATTTTTTCCAAATCTTGAAAGTACGATGTAGGTACTTTGACAGGAATGGCATTGAATAGGTAGATAGCTTTGGGAAGTATAGACATTTTAACAATGTTGATTCTTCCCATCCATGAGCATGGTATGTTCTTCCATTTGTTAATATCCTCTGCTATTTCCTTTCTGAGGATTTCATAGTTTTCTTTATAGAGGTCCTTCACCTCCTTCGTTAGGTATATTCCTAAGTATTTCATTTTCTTTGAAACTATGGTGAAAGGAGTTGTGTCCTTAATTAGCTTCTCATCTTGATTGTTATTGGTGTATACAAAGGCTACTGAGTTGTGGACATTGATTTTATATCCTGAAACTTTACTGTATTTTTTGATGACTTCTAGGAGTCTTGTGGTTGAGTCTTTGGGGTTCTCTAAGTATAAGATCATGTCGTCAGCAAAGAGGGAGAGTTTGACCTCCTCTGCTCCCATTTGGATTCCCTTTATTTCCTTGTCTTGCCTATTTGTATTGGCTACAACTTCCAGCACTACGTTGAATAGTAAAGGTGACAGAGGACAACCTTGTCTGGTTCCAGTTCTAAGAGGAAAAGCTTTCAGTATTACTCGATTCAGTAAAATATTGGCTGTGGGTTTGTCAGAGATAGCTTCAATCAGTTTTAGAAATGTGCCACCTATGCCTATACTCTTCAGAGTTCTAATTAGAAAAGGATGCTGGATTTTATCAAATGCTTTTTCTGCATCTATTGAGAGGATCATGTGATCTTTATTTTTGCCTCTGTTAATATGGTAGATAACGTTTATAGACTTGCGTATGTTAAAGCAGCCTTGCATCCCTGGGATGAAGCCTACTTGATCATGATGAATGACTTTTTTGATGATAAGCTGTAATCTATTGGCTAGGATTTTGTTGAGAATTTTTCTGTCTATATCCATGAGTGAGATTGGTCTGAAATTCTCCTTTTTGTTTGGGTCTTTTCCTGGTTTTGGTATCAGGGTGATGTTTGCTTCATAGAATGTGTTGGGGAAGATTCCTTCTTCCTCAATTTTTTGGAATAATTTCTGCAGTACAGGAATGAGCTCTTCCTTGAAGGTTTGATACAATTCTGGAGTGAAGCCATCTGGACCAGGGCATTTTTTAGTTGGAAGCTTTTTTATTGTTTCTTTGATCTCAGTGCTTGAAATTGGTCTGTTCAGGAGGTCTATTTCTTCCTGGCTAAGTCTAGGGAGAGGGTGTGATTCCAAATATTGATCCATTTCCTTCACATTGTCAAATTTCTGGGCATAGAGTTTCTGGTAGTATTCAGAGATGATCTCTTGTATCTCTGTGGGATCAGTTGTTATTTCCCCTTTATCGTTTCTGATTGAGGTTATTAGAGATTTTACTTTTCTATTTCTAGTTAGTCTGGCTAATGGTTTATCTATTTTATTTATTTTTTCAAAAAACCAATCCTTGTTTCATTAATTTTCTGAATGATTCTTTTGTTTTCAATTTCATTGATCTCTGATTTGATTTTGGATATTTCTTTTCTTCTACTGAGTTTAGGCTTAGATTGTTCTTCTTTTTCCAATTCCATAAGATCTCTTGTGAGATTGTTGATGTGCTCTCTTTCTGTTTTTCGAATGTAGGCATCTAAAGCGATGAATTTTCCTCTCAAAACTGCTTTTGCAGTATCCCACAGGTTTTGGTAGCTTGTGTCTTCATTGTTGTTATGCTCAAGGAAGTTAATGATTTCCTGTTTTATTTCTTCCTTCACCCATCTGTTATTCAACAGAAGATTGTTTAATTTCCATGCCTTTGGGTGGGCTTGAGCATTTTTGTTAGAGTTGAGTTCCACCTTTAGTGCCTTATGGTCTGAAAAGATACAAGGTAAAATTTCAATTCTTTTGATTCTGTTGATATTTGTTTTGTGTCCCAGGATATGATCAATTGTGGAGAATGTTCCATGGGGTGATGAGAAGAATGTATATTCTTTATCTTTGGGGTGGAGTGTTCTATATGCCTCTATCAAGCATAGTTGTTCTAGGGTCTCATTTAAATCTCTTACATCTTTGTTTAATTTCTGTTTAGAGGATCTGTCCAGCTCTGTAACAGGTGTGTTAAAGTCCCCTGTTATGATGGTATTATCAGATATCATATTGCTCAGACTGAGTAAGGTCTGCTTCAAGAATCTGGGAGCATTTAAATTGGGTGCATAAATATTTAGAATGGAAATGTCTTCTTGTTGTAGTTTTCCCTTGACCAATATAAAGTGACCATCTTTGTCTTTTTTGACTTTAGTTGCTTTAAATCCACATGTATCTGAAAATAAGATTGCAACTCCTCTTTTCTTCTGAATTCCGTTTGCCTGAAAAATTGTCTTCCAACCCTTGACTCGGAGCTTTAATTTGTCTTTTGAGGCCAGGTGTGTTTCTTGCAGACAGCAAATGGATGGCTTGTGTTTTTTAATCCAGTCAGCCAATCTATGTCTCTTCAGTGGGGAATTCAAGCCATTAACATTTATTGAGATAATTGATAAGTGTGGTAGTATTCTGTTCGTCTTATTTGGTGAGAGTCCATTGCTTAGTTTTATCTTTTGCATCAGTGTGGAGGTTAGGTTTTGTCCTTTGATTTCTGAGTTCTTACTTTGCTGCTGATCCATTGTGGTGGTCAGTGTGCAGAACAGGTTGAAGTATTTCCTGTAGAGCTGGTCTTGTTGTGGCGAATTTCCTCAATGTTTGTATATCTGTAAATGATTTGATTTCTCTGTCAATTCTGAAGCTTAGCTTAGCAGGGTACAGAATTCTGGGCTGAAAATTGTTCTGTTTAAGTAGGTTAAAGGTAGATGACCATTGTCTTCTTGCTTGGAAAGTTTCATTAGAGAAGTCTGCGGTAACTCTGATGGATTTGCCCCTGTAGGTCAACTGGCGCTTACTCCTGGCAGCTTGCAGAATCTTTTCTTTTGTCTTGACTTTGGACAGGTTCATCGCAATGTGTCTTGGAGAAGCTCGGTTAGAGTTGAGGCGACCTGGGGTCCGATATCCCTCTGAACGCAGTGTGTCAGACTCTTTGGTGATGTTTTGGAAATTTTCTTTTATAATATTCTCTAGTATGGCTTCCATTCCTCTGGGGCATTCTTCTTCCCCTTCTGGAATTCCTATAACTCGTATGTTGGAACGCTTCATAAAGTCCCATAATTCTGACAGTGAACGTTCTGCTTTCTCTCTCTTCTTTTCTTCCTCTTTTACTGTCTGAGTTATCTCAAGAACTTTGTCTTCTACCTCTGAAATTCTTTCTTCTGCATGGTCTAACCTGTTGCTGATACTTTCCATTGTATCTTTAAGTTCCCTAATTGACTGTTTCAGTTCCTTCAGGTCTGCTATATCCTTTTTATATTCTTCATATCGTTCATCTCTTATTTGATTCTGTTTTTGGATTTCCTTTTGGTTATTTTCCACTTTATTAGCAATTTCCTTCATTGTTTCCATCATTTCTTTCATTGTTTTCAACATGTGTATTCTAAATTCCCTTTCTGTCATTCCTAACATTTCTATACTGGTGGAATCATCTGCAGTAGCTACCTCATGGTCCCTTGGTGGGGTTGTTCTAGACTGGTTCTTCATGTTGCCTGGAGTTTTCTGCTGATTCTTCCTCATGGGTGATTTCTTTTATCTGTTTCCTTGCCCTAATTTTCCTTTCACTTCCTCTTGCTCTTTAAGTTCTTGTGCCTGTGGACTAAGGGTTACAGGACCAGAAGGGTGAGAAGGTTGAAGAGCAAAAAAAGGGGATGAAAGAAAGGAGGACCGAGTGATAAGAAAAAAAGAAAGATAGAGAAAGGAGAGGGGGTGGATATAAGGAATATTGACAAAAAGAAGAGAGGCACAGAAAGAGGGAGACAGGGCAATATAGGTGTACAGTAGGGTACTTTGACACAACCTTAAAAAACCCCACCTTCTGGGGGTGCCCAGTTGGGTGGTTCCCTTGAGGTCAGCAGCTCTTTGCTAACCTGATCAGACACAGTACCCCACCTCCACCAAGTAGAGAGGAAAGACCAAAATGCTATAAATCAAACCAAAAGAAGCAAACAGAAAACTTTACGGGGATAAAATTGGGTGAAAAACCACATTATATCAGTAGAAACACTAGCAAAAATGAAGTTGAAGTTATTAAAAAAGGCAGCAATGGGAAATTATAATTAAACTAGGAAAATTGAGAAAGAAAAAGGGATCTGTGTGGAAAAGATTGAAATTAAAAAAACAAAAGAACATCAGCAACGTCAAAATAAACAAACAAAAAAAACAACCAAACCAAAAAAAAAAAGAAGAAAAAAATACACAACCAAAAACAAAGCAGTTTGTATATGTTATTGAATATTGTCTGGGCAACACGTGGTCTTCTGGGGTATGAGATGTTAGTCACAGTTCTGATACGACTGGAGGCTGCTGATTTCTCAAACCCCAGCAGGTAGACACCCTAAATCTCTCTTCAGCCTACTTAAAAGTCACTTTGAACTTGTAAACTTGCTGAGCAGAAGCTTTCCCAGCTTTCTCGCTGGAATCGCTGCTGAAGTGGCTATCCACTTACTCAGTGTGCCAAAACCGGTCTCACTCTGCCCCTGAGGGTTAGGGCTGCAAGGCGGCTCAAACCCCACCTTTAGGCTACTTGGTTGCTGGGTTACCAGCTCCCACCCGTTTCTAGCTCTGCGACCCTGAAGGCGGAGCTTGCCGGGGCAGATCACTGACAATGGATCCGTGTGACCCACCGCCAAACACTATTAGCTCCGTCTGGCTCAGCGGCTCAGACTGGGGCCCTAGACAACGGCCAAAGTTCTCCGCACTCCCGCTCAGGCCTTCCCCAAGGCAGTTCAACTCAGTGCCAAGTCCAAGGACATCAAAACAGTTCACAGGTAAGGCCTTTCTGGTTTGCAGTCTCGCTGCTACTGAACTTACAGTTGTGGGCGGGTTTAGACGGATTGAACACACGCGACCACTTGCCGGTTTTCCACTGTTTTAGTCCTCCTCTTGGGGTCCAGAAGTCTCTCGCTGACTCCCTGTATCTTCATAGGAGTGATGATAGGCAGTTCCCACCAGCCAGAGATGCCTGGAGTCCTATCTCCCCAGACTCACGGTGCCCAGATGCAAGGAAGCTGTTACTCGGCTGCCATCTTGCTCCGCCTCTCGCAAACTCTAGTTTAAGTAAAATAACCCGTGGTAACCAAAGATCCTCAAGTGATTTATGAATAGTGATAAAAATTCACATAGACAATCCTGACAGTATTTTTTTTTTTTTTAATTTTTAAAACAGAGGTCTTGCTATTTAATTTTTTTTTTTTTTTTTTTAAGAGAGCATGGCTTTCTCTGTTTCCCAGGCTGGCTTCAAACTTCTGGATTCACAGGATCCTCCTGCCTCAGCCTCTTGTGACTATGCAGGCAGTCACCACCATATTAGCTTCCCTGAGAAGTTTTTAAAATCTTCCACTAACATAATTGCGGGTTTTCAGAATTTTATGCTTTAGGAGGTTTCTTTAAAATCTGAAAAGAATTGAAGTTAAAACATGCAAAATGAGCTGTATTTTATGTTTATGATGTAAAAAGAGAAGTTTTTATATTGTACGTGTTCAATGACTTTCCCCTAAACATAAACTAATATTCCCTTTTAAGAGAAAAAATGAAAGGAATTAAATGAAACAACTGTCTTATTCCTTAAATTGCAAAAATGTAGTGGTACTTTCACCTTGCTAAGAAAACCACACACAGAAGGTTGTACTCTTACTATAGAGTCAGACTTTCATCTCTGGAGCCTAGAATTAATTTTTATGGCAGCTCCATCATTCTTTGTATCCAAAGGGGCTACTGTTAATTATTTGTTCTATATAGCAATGAATGTTTGTCATGATTATTGAAGCAATGTTAACTAGGGTCTTTAGGTGTTGTTTTATAAGAAAGTTCACATTCTAAAGAAAACTATACTGTTTAACTCATTGCCAGCTTTATGTTTCATGAAGCCATTTTCATAACCTTATAAAATAGGACATAAATATCGATAACTTAAAAGCTTCAAATGGCTTAGAATTTCTGATTAATGAAATGGTCTCTGGTGTTATTAACATCAAATGCCTTGGCTTAGAACTATCCTTTCTCTTACACTCTTAAAACTTTGCCTTTGAAACTTTTAAGAGACCTAAGCTCAAATCAACATTTAGATAAAACTGGATTTGTCTTTCTTGTTGAATTCACTTTATGGGAACATGCAGCAGATGTTAAATATACGTGTGGACTGCACAAAGAGACACTGGATCAGTTGTGCTGAGACTTGTATAGGAGGCCTGACAAGTAAGTTCATCAGCTCACCCTACAAAAAGTGCTACCTTTGCTGAATATCCCTGTGGCCAAGTATTCCGCTTGGCCAGGTGGTGACTGTAATGATAGTCAGCAATGAGGTGTATAGCACTTTTTCTAGGGTGAATTTGTGAACTCAAATCATATCAGTTCATATTTGTGAACTCAAACTCAAATCATACTTCCCCATATTTCTACATTTGGAATCAGTTTTTAGCTCATAGTGGAATATTTAAAACAATATCAAAACAAATGAGTAATTATAAAAAGAAATATTGGATCATTTTCTCAGCTTGAAATAGAAAAATGCAAATTTAATCAAATAAAGTAATTCTGTAAATATTTCTAGTTGTTGGCAATCATGTAAATTAAGATCTCTTCAACTTTCGTGAGAGCTATATGTAAGAACTAAACCCAGTGATATAATAAAAGATGATATACAGTATGTGATTGAGTATTACTGAAATCAGATTTTACTTCTCAGTGATAATGATTAGAAAAAAAACATTAATTAGGAAAGCCAAATCAATGGGACTAAATAACACAACCCAACTAATATAAAAGAGATCATGAGATCATGTCTTGATCTTGATCTCTTGACAAGATCTCTTAAAGTCAAGATCTTCAGAGTGTTTGTAATCAGTAAACATAATACTCATGACATTCAGGAGGCATAATATGGAGACAGTAGAATGTTTGTAAAAAGGTTTAAAAGATATTTAAGTCACTTAATTATGACTTAAGTAAATCTGTGTTCATTAAGAAAAGCCCACATTTGTGATGAGTAGAGACAACCTCTCTTCGAGCATCACATGTCATCTAACAGTGTTGCAGTGATCATAAGAAGTCAAGAAATATGTTGTGGGCATTTTTTTTGACAATGACAATGATATTTTGGTTGCTCTGAATAGCCCTGGGAAAATATAGTTTGGGTAGGGCTCGAAATTGGGTAAATTGTTTATTGTTTATGCAGGAGGAATTGCAAGAGGAAGAAGGGCTTGCTACATTTGTGTAATTCAGTACAAATAAAGTTGAGTAAGAAAATAATAACAGGCCAGGTGTGGTGACTCAGGCCTGTAATCCCAGCTCTCTGGAAGGTTGAGGCAGGCAGATCGCTTGACCTCAGGAGTTTGAGACTATCCTGAGTAAGAGCAAGACACCATCTCTAGAAAAAAATTGGAGAACTAACCAGGCATGATGTGGCGGTGCCACCTGTAGTCCCAGCTACTTGGGCAGGTAAGGCAGGAGGATCCCTTAAGCTCAGGAGTTCAAGACCAGCAAGAGTGAGAGCCCATTTCTACTAAAAATAGAAAAACTAGCTAGATGTAGTGGGGAGAGCCTGTAGTCCCAGCTACTCAGGAGGCTGAGAAAAGAAGACCACTTGAGCCCAAAAGTTTGAGGTTGCTGTGAGTTATGACAGCATTCTAGCCTGGGTGACAGAGTAAGACTTTGTTTCAAAAAAAAAAAAAAAAAAAGAGAGAGAGAGAGAATAACAGAGAAGAGTGATGTTGAAAAATTCTCAGTTTTGAGGTTCAGGTGTAAAAAGTAGCTGCTTTGGCCTTTGAATCTTTTGGCTTTAAAAATGCAATAGTTTATGGTAAAAAGTTTTAGGAGGAGCCATTGAGAGAAAAGATATTCACCAAAATGGTTTGTGAAGAAAAAAAAGACATTAGGAATTGAAAATGCCACGCACCGGGCACTGAAGGTCAATTTCAATGAGAAATAGTTTCAAAGGTAAGCTACGAATCCCCCTTAGATTTCCCAGGGTCACTTAACTTTTCTAGATCACAATCACCACATCTGTAACATGTAAACAGCCATAAAGACATATGGCTGGGTAGAGATTTTTGAGATTATTTCCCAGGTCCCTTTCAGTTGGAAGCAGCAAAACAGGAAAGTTCTATAATCTATAATTAAGTGAGTATTTGATAAGAGGTAGAAAACTGAGAGATTATTTCTGATAAAAAGGCAATTAAGAGTAGAAAGAATTCAGAGAGGCAGCATCTTCAGTTAGTTAAAAGTAAGCAAAGTTTATTCTATCAGCCTATTAGAAAAACTTGCACCCAAGATAAAAACAAGCTGTGTTAAAATCGATGCTGCTAAGAACCAATCATAGTGCCTATCAAAGTGAGTGGCAAAGTCAGAATGGAACCAGAAATAAAAGAAAAGAAGGTGAATATACCTCTGGCCATTAAGACTAATTCCATTAATGTTTTAAATTTTCTTTTTTTTTTTTTTTAATTGTTGGGGATTCATTGAGGGTACAATAAGCCAGGTTATATTGATTGCAATTGTTAGGCAAAGTCCCTCTTGCAATAATGTCTTGCCCCCATAAAGTGTGACACACACCAAGGCTCCACCCCCCTCCCTCTGTCCCTCTTTCTGCTTTTCCTCCCCCCCATAACCTTAATTGTCATTAATTGTCCTCATATCAAAATTGAGTACATAGGATTCATGCTTCTCCATTCTTGTGATGCTTTACTAAGAATAATGTCTTCCACTTCCATCCAGGTTAATACGAAGGATGTAAAGTCTCCATTTTTTTAAATAGCTGAATAGTATTCCATGGTATACATATACCACAGCTTGTTAATCCATTCCTGGGTTGGTGGGCATTTAGGCTGTTTCCACATTTTGGCGATTGTAAATTGAGCTGCAATAAACAGTCTAGTACAAGTGTCCTTATGATAAAAGGATTTTTTCCTTCTGGGTAGATGCCCAGTAATGGGATTGCAGGATCAAATGGGAGGTCTAGCTTGAGTGCTTTGAGGTTTCTCCATACTTCCTTCCAGAAAGGTTGTACTAGTTTGCAGTCCCACCAGCAGTGTAAAAGTGTTCCCTTCTCTCCACATCCACGCCAGCATTTGCAGTTTTGAGATTTTGTGATGTGGGCCATTCTCACTGGGGTTAGATGATATCTCAGGGTTGTTTTGATTAAATTTTCTTATTACTAAAAAGACAAATGTGTTTATCAGACATGAGATACAAAATTAAAACAGTGCTCAGCAGCCAGACACCAAGTCATCCCAGCTGTGTCACTGAAGCCTACAGGCATGCTGGGCAATGACCTGGGTGCAGGAACTTAGAGCCCTCTCAGGAAGACAGATGTTTTCTTTGATAATTCAAAGAAATGGATATTTTCAAGTTGTGATAATTACTTGAAGAAGTAAAGAAGCAATGCAGCAACATGGTGTAGGCTACGTAGAGTGCCAAGGCATCATAGCTCACAGCAACCTCAAACTCCTAGACTCAAGCAATCCTGTTGCCTCAGTCTTTTGAGAAGCTGGGACTATAGGTTCCCACCATGATGCCCAGCTAGTTTTCTGTTTTTAGTAGAGATGGGGTCTTGTCTTTGCTTAGGCTGCTGGTCTTGAACTGAGCTCAGAAGATCCACATGCCTCAGTCTCCAGAGTGCTGGGATTATGGGTGTGAGCCACCACACCAGGACTTGCCTGTGACTTTAAAAGATCCAACTCAGAAACACACACTTTGCTGCTGCAGTCCTAGATGCATAGAATTTTCTGAAACAGTTTTTGGGACTGTGGCCCTTTGCATATCCAATAGTTGTGTACATTTCTGTTACCATGTAATAACTCTTTAAATTCAAATTATTAAAATGGCTTTTTAAAATGAAATTCTAAGGCTGACACATTTATTAAGACTAGCACATTATCCTGAGTAACCTATTATATAATTTAACTAGTAACTTAACCATGTTTCCAAAAGAATTTTACTACAGCTACAGAAGGATATGAGACGAGAGAGAGAGAGAGGGAGAGAGAGAATCTGAGTCCTTAAAACAGGTGAAGAAATACCTCACCCAGTGCTTAAGTTCCAGTACCCTAGAGAAAAAGACTATGTATGCATGGTCTTCTGATGACAAAGGCACTATTATACTCCAGAAAAGACAAATATATATATATATATATATATATATATATTTTTTTTTTTTTTTTGTAGAGACAGAGTCTCACTATACTGCCCTCGGGTAGAGTGCCGTGGCGTCACATGGCTCACAGCAACCTCTAACTCTTGGGCTTACGCAATTCTCTTGCCTCAGCCACCCAAGCAGCTGGGACTACAGGCAAATATATTTTTTTAAATATTGGAAATGGATCACTGGATAGCCCAATAGGGTGAAAATGAATTTCAACTCCTACCTCAACAAGATATTCACAGTACATATTCCTGACAAAAAACTCATAGGCATGATATGTAAAGGACTCAGAAATTGATTAAAAAAAAACACACAAGAAGTAAATGAGAAAAAGACTTAAATAGCCATGTTGCAGAAGCATCTTAAATAAAATCCAATAAAAATATGAAAAACTGCAAAAACAATAGATGCTGGTGTGGATGCAGAGAGAATGGAATGTTTATATGCTGTTGGTGGGACTGCAACTAGTACAACCACTATGGAAAGAGTATGGAGATACCTCACAAAAATAAAAGTTAACCTACCATTCAATCCAGTAATCTCACTACTGGATATTTACCTAAGGGAAAAGAAATCAGTCTATCAAAAAGACAGCTACACTTGAATGTTTATTGATTGATTGATTGAACAGAATCTCACTATGTCACCCTCAATAGAGTGCCATAGCATCACAGTTCACAGCAACCTCAAACTCTTGGGCTTAAGAGATTCTCTTGTCTCAGCCTCCCAAGTAGCTGGGACTACAGGCATCCACCACAACACCCGTCTATTTTTTGTTGCAGTTGTCATTGTTGTTTAGCTGGTCTGGGCTGGGTTTAAACCTGGCAGCCTCGGTGTATGTGGCTGAACCACTGTGCTATGGGCACCGAGCCTACACTTGAATGTTTATTACAGCACAATTCACAATTGCAAAGAGGTGAAATCAACCCATGTGTCTATCAATTCATGAGCAGATGAACAAAATTGGGCATATGTACAACATGAAATACTACTCAGCCATGAAGAAGAATAATTTCATGCCTTTTGCAACAGTTTAAATGGAACTGGAGACCATTATCTTAAATGGTGTGTCTAATGAGGGGAAAAACAAATACCACATGTATGCACTATCAAATTGGAACTAACGATGGGCACACATGGAAATGGAATGGAAGTAAAACAGAAATGGAAGTAAAACAGAAAATCAAGCAGATGGGATGGAGAAGAGGGAGATGGGTGAAAACTTACCTAATGAGTATAATGAATACCATCTGGGTGATGGGCACATTTATAACCATGACCTAAGCATTATAAAAGTGATCCATGTAACCAGAAATGTTTACACCCCCATAATACTTTGAAATAGGAAAGAAACAAATCTAAATTTCTCTCCTGAAATGATTTATAATGAGAAGTGAAGATCTCTAAAGATATTTTTTAGAACTTATGAGAATATTTATCTTTGAAAAATAGGCCAGACATTAACTTTGCAAAGAAGCTTTTCTCAGGGACTATTGAGTCTGGTAACAAATCTCTCCACTTTAAAGATTATTTATAATTTCTGTAAGTGAGCCTAAAGTATTGTAATATTCAATGTATTCAGTAATGAGAGATCAGAAATTCAGTAGTAAGAGATAAAATATCCTTAAAGGAATACAATCATTAGATCTTACAGAAAGGACTCAGAATGCTAATAGTACAGAATGCTAATAGCTCTAGACTGTTTAGAGCAGCACTCTTCTGTGAAATCTTTTCTCTGGTTTTCAATGGAATACCAATTGTGATAGGATTCATTTTTTCAAAAGTAATTTTTGCAAAAGGTAAACTCTTTGGTAGCTAAACACAAATTCCCTCACTGATATTTATTACAATCTGAATCATGGTTTTGTTTTTTAACTCAGATTGTAGTAATTATTAAGTCTTCAGGTGATTTCAAGAGTTCCATTTGCGGTGTAGTCTAAATAATTTTGCTTTAACTTCAAGACACTATCATACCAAGTCAGAGAATGCCAGGTCTTCTGGATATAGTCAAGGCTGCTTTCAGATTATCTAAATCTGTTAATAGGAAGTTAAGTAAAAAATTTTTCCAGAAGAGAAAGTGAATACTATCATGCATTCTTTAGTCCTTAGAAGGTAATACTGAAATTGGTCAATTATTTCCCCATGTGGAAAAACGTCTTCCCTAAAACCCCAGAATTATAGTTAAATATATTATATATAAAATATTTAGAAATAATTATGTTCATCAAAATAAAATACAATCTATATTGTTAGTGAGTTTTTTCAAATAAAATATCTCAGACAGAAAAGTGGAGAGAAGAATGGGAAATACGATGAAATTTTAACAAATGTTGAGTATTGACATATTTGCTCTAGTTATTTTTTATTTATATACTCATTTTTTGACATAGAGTCTCACTTTGTCACCCTTGGTGGAGTGCCATGGCATCATAGCTCACAGCAACCTCAAACTCATGGGCTCACGTGATTCTGTTGCCTCAGTTTTTAATTTGTAGGAGAGACAAGGTCTTGCACAGGCTGGTCTTGAACTCATGAACTCAGGTAATTCATCCTCCTCAGCCTCCGTTAGTGCTGGGATTATAAGCGTGAGCCACCAGGCCTGGACAGCTCTAGTTATTTTTTAATAAATAACTCACAGTTAAAATATTTTTCTTATTCCACTTTGATCACATTTTTTCTTCTCTTTTCCTCATTTTTAAGATGTTTTCAAATTATTCTAACAGCATATTTTCTTTTATAGCTCCTCTAGAGGATTTTGACTTTTGTATTTTTATTATTGTTAGTTGTTTTTAATTAACAAATAATAATTAGATATATTTATGGCATGCAACATAATGTTTTGATATGTGTATCATTGCAGAATGGCTAACAAGCTAATTACATATATATTACCTAATATACTTACCTTTTTTTGTGGTGAGAACACATAAATTTTACTCTTCTGGTAATGCTCAAGTATATAATATATTGTAATTAGGATACCATGGTGATACAAGAAGTCTGAATGTGGTCCCCCACCTAACTGGACCCTGTGTCCTTTGACCAGGGCTCCCCAGTTTCCCAGTGCCCAGCTTCCGGTATCCACCGTTCTACTCTGTGCTTCTGCAAGTTTGATTTTGTTTGATTCCACACATAAGCATGATCATGTGCTACTGACAGAGAGAAAGAGAAGGTGGGAATGAGAGGTTAGAAGTGAAGAGAGAATGTTTGCAACAACAGCTATATTGAGTAGGAGTGAACTGACCAGCAAATTCAGAATTTCAGTTTGAGTTGTCACTGAAAGTATAGGCTGAATCACGGTGGCAAAGCATTATCAGTCTGCATGACAACAGATGAAGCAATAGTGGTGATTGATATATGCAGGAGATTATAAGAGATGCCCAAATATTTCAACCAAGAAAATTGTCATATTGATTATTTTAAACAATATGAAGAAAATATTATCAGACAGAATTTTGAGAAAGTTAAGAAACAAATGAACATGATCTGACATTGACATTGAACAGGAGTATGTCACGTTAAACAAACTTCTTTCTCCTTTAGTAGAAGTACCAAAGTGGTAGACAAAATGAATTCTATGGAAATAAGATGCATATTGATTGGGAATTTGTTTGCTGACTTTACTAGAATATAATGAACTCTACAAGCGATTAGTCTGTTTCATATATTGCTTCCCCTCTTTCCAAAAAAAAAAGACAAGCTATGAAAGCTTTGTCAAAGACTATATCCATTTTAAAATGTTCTTATACATGTAAATAAATCCAACCTTTTCCTTTCTCCTAACATTAATTCTCATTAGTTAAATCTTATTAAAACTTTGTCCCATAATACAGTTCATATTGTATTCAGGAAGCAAAAATAATAATACTTGGACATATGAAATAACCCTTCCTAATCTGACTTTCCTTTGCATCCCAGAAATATCTTTTCTCCTGTTAATATACTGCATTTTTAATATAACCGTGCATTCTTTCAGTGATTTTTTGTTGTTGTTGTTTTAGACAAAGTTTCACTCTCTTGCCCTGGGTAGAGTGCCATGGTGTCATGGCTCACAACAACCTCAAACTCTTGGACTCCTGCCTCAGCTTCCTGAATAGCTGGGACTATGGGTGCTCGCCACAACACCAGGCTGGTTTTTCTATTTTTGGTAGAGACAGGGTCTTTCTTTTTCTTAGTCTGGTCTTGAACTCCAGAGCTCCAGGGATCCACCAGCCCGGGTCTTCCTGTAACCTGCTGGGTTACAGGTTTGAGCCATCACACCTGGCCCAAATCAGATAACTTAATCATAGAAAATTACAAGGTTGACCCAAATTCAAGAGGCGGGAAGTATTTTTTATCTCTTGGTAGGAGGAGGTAAAATGGAGTTGTAATCACAGTTAATGAACCACACTTGAAATAGATAACCCACAAATATGTCATGTGATGGCGGTGCCCATGGCAACATGAGAGACAAAACGGTGTAGAAAAAAGAGCACAGAACCTGGTGGGCAAACACATGGCACCAAGCCCACTGACCAGGCATTTGTAAGCAATGACTTCAACTCTAAACCTTAAACTTTACTTTTCTCCACTGTAAAATAGAAGTGGTAATGCCCCCATCACAGGATGGTTGTGATGATTCTATAAGATTTCATGAACACGGGAGGCTGAGGCAAGAGAATGGCATAAGCCCAAGAGTTAGAGGTTGCTGTGAGCCGTGTGATGCCACGGCACTCTACCCGAGGGCGGTACAGTGAGACTCTGTCTCTACAAAAAAAAAAAAAAAAATGATTTCATGAACAACGAAAGAATCTTATAGAGTGTTATGCACCAACTTAATATGCAATACGATATAAATAACAAGGCAGAGAATTTTTATTCTTCTCAATACGTCTTAGGAAGAGCCCTGTTAATATTAGCGTGAAATATTTTCATGAGCCATAAGAGGGGACATCGAGGGTTTTTGTGAATGACTGGGAATTAATAAAAAGTAATTGCTTGATTCTATGTGACATTGTGAAGAAATTATTTTAATTTGTTCTTTACAGGAATAGGAAAGGAAAAGAAATAGAGAGCCAAGGATGAAACTTCAGACACAGAGCAAGAGTGAAGAGCAAACAGGATGTCAGATGACTGAATTATGTACGTGACTTCTGTAATCACCAAGTGTTAATTCTGATGAAGTAAGCTAATTTCACTGAATGCTATTGCATGTAGGTTTTTTAAACAAGTAAATTTTTTTTTCTCAGAAGGGTTGATGAAATGTAGGAGAACCAACATTCACAGACACAAGAATCAAGCAAAATGGTCCACAGTAATTCACTTAAATCATGATGAGAATTTTAGATGTACACGTTGTGGAGTTGGGCGCTTCAAGCTAAATTTATCTTCTCCCCAAAGGATAAGGATTTATCAGTTGACTGCTAGATTATATCCAAACAAATCAAATATTTATTTGCCTAAATGCTTTGTGATCAAATTTCAAATAATTCTATATAACTTCAATTTCCCTTATGAGTTAAATTTGTTTTCCCTTCTTAGGAAACTAATGGTGGAAACTTTCTGCATCCTGGAAGATCATTCGTATTTTGTCCTTGTTTGAACAGCTTGAGAATGAAGGTACGGTTTGGAAAACAGCCCAACTTAATTAACCTTCAGAAGACCAGATGCATACATGTAACATTTATGTGGCTAAGATTTCAGTTGTCACTGTCACTGAGACAGGTCTCACTCACTAGCTGACACTGAGTCGTGGAGCAATGAGGCTTGCAGAGAAAGGCAAGTACAAGTTTTATTGCTACAAAGAGAGCAACAATGCAAAGTAATGACTTCTGTCCCTTTAAATTACGGCTGGGGCTGGCAGGGATTAGACATGGCAAGGCAATCTCATTCCCAGAATTCACAGAGCATCACTTTTGTCTGACTAACTGCGGGACAGTTTACCCCTGCCCTGGGCCATTTCTCTGAGGCATTTCTGTGCCTTTGACTTTGGGCTAAGTTTTAAGTTTGAAATATTACAAGGGTTACTTGGTTACTCCCAAGTAACAAGGGTTACAGTAGATTGGAAACTTCTTATCTTTTTACTACATTTGTTTTTAGGTAAAACTTGTGGACTTTTTTCCAGACTGGTGAGAGACCAAATACTATACATGAAATTCACACATAGTGCAGCTTCTGTTCCCATCCAATGCCCTCCCCCTACAGGCTGCCATTTGTCACACTGACCCTCAGCCTTGACACTGACATGCCACTGTAGTAGCCTGATTTCCATTCTGTCACAATTCCCTTGCTTCTTTCCCTGAGTTCCTTAATTTTCTATTACAATTTGTTATTCATCTTCTCCACTGGGAGTTTTCTTAGATGATAGCTCAAGTAAAAGGTTAAACTATTTTAGAATAATGTATGCACGACTAATGTTGACATGATGTCAATTTTTTAAATAAACTGTTTAACTCTAGGCTTAACCCTAATTAGCATTCACATTTAAAAGAAGTATTTTGAGCATAAGTCAAAGAACAAGGAAAGGGGAACTGTGGCTTCATCCATGTAGCCGACAAAGTCACATTCAAGTTCATATTATGCTACCTTTGAGGCCCCATCTGCTGTCATTGGAATTTCTGTGGTCCCCGGGATCACTATGCCAGTGTTCTGGGCAGAAGCCTCCATGCTACTTGGCTGGTCTTTCTTCACTTGAAATTTACTTCCTGTGAATTTGTTCAACAGACACAAGGTTGTTGCAGAGTGGCTCTCACGAGAAATCCATTAGCAGTTCCCAGGGAGTTAACTCCTGTGCCCATGATGTCACCGCTCTCTGGGCCAACAGGGCCAGGCCTAGCACCACTTACACCAGAGTCTCACAGTTGGCCATAGAAGATGAACGTTCATCTTCAGATCCACAACCCCTTAAACACAACTGGATGAAAGAAAAAGAAAAAAAAATACTCAACATCTCCTCAAAAATATGCAGTAGTTCTCAGATACAGCAATCCTAGTGCTTATTCAAGAGAAAATTAAAGCTCTCTTAGCTCATCAGGACACACTGATTTCATTTTCCATTCTTATAGAAGCAATTTCTTCCTTGGGAGCGGAGCATTTCAGAGATGCCTTTGTAACTGTGGTCTCTATGGCATGTCCACACAAGGGAAGGCTTTGTCATGGGGTGCTTTCCCCCTCCAACCCCTCAAATGCAGATTCTTCCAAGCTGACTTCAAGCCTTCACTCCTTGTAATGTAATGCAGACAGGAATCTCCCTTTTTTTTATTAGTTATTATTAGCTTCCATGTCAATATTTCAACAATCTTGAGTCCAAGTTTCAGTAGGCACTCAAACTCCATGAGCTGGGAGTGAGCTGCTTTTGCCTTCAGCAAACTCTGCAAGGAGAAAGCTAGTTGCCTAGAAATGGAGGCTTGCACTTGAGAGAACAGTGTTGCATGAAGATGTTACATAATCAGAAGGTTCAGAACCTCATTTAAAGAGAATTTATTCGGGCGGCGCCTGTGGCTCAAGGAGTAGGGCGCCAGTTCCATATGCCAGAGGTGGCAGGTTCAAACCCAGCCCTGGCCAAAAAAAAAAAAAAAGCCACTATCAAAGAGAATTTATTCAAGAGCCAAACTGAGGACAGGAGGACAGGCTACTGGGGAAGCACAGTTCCCAAACAATAGAAGGCAGTGTTCCAAAGTGTGGAAGTTTAACGTCATTGCCACATCTTTCTATCCACGGCTTTGGTATGGCAATCTGATTAGTTGAGGTGACATTTTTTTCTTTCAAGAAAGGTATATTTAACATTCCACCCTGAAGATGGAACTGTCATGGTGTCTGGAGTGCCAACTGGTCTGAGTTAGGTACGGAACAATGAAGGCAGTTAATCAGTAACAAAAAATCAGTGATGAGGAGGGGAGGAGGTCTGGTCTCTGATCTGGCCTAGTCACTTGCAGAGCAAGGACAATGAGAAAGAGAGTTAATCTAAGAAGTAGAAGTTGCAAACATCCTGTGTGACAGTCTCCAGGGATTCCCTTCCCTCTTGGTGTTATAAGTTTAGAGGATCCTGAAATTTTATTTTCTTCTACAAAAAGGACTCACTCACTACATGTTTTGGGGTCTTCCCAACACCTATGAAAGGCAAGCTCTGGGCCACACAATTTTTTCTCTGAGTGCTGAGGTCAGGAAACTTCACCAGTTTAAAAACAGGTCATTTCAAGAGCATGGGGTCCTTTGACCTCCTACTATCCAAGAACACCCATTGCCTTGGCTGGCCTCCCAGAGCTGCTGGCTTTTCAAGGCTGCTGCAGGAGCTCTGCAGCTGTGACACTGCTCTGCTGTCACAGAAAAATGAGTGCAATTTCTTCCATATTCTCTTTTCCTTCCACTCTCCCTCCCCCACAAGGTTGAACTCAACCCCATATTCTTGTCAAAGGAAGAATTGGTTATCTTTTGTTAAAACATAGCCACCTTCATAGTCCAAGCTTCTGTGCATTTATATGACAACTCTCAGAGATTCGACTAAGATGTTTAGCTAAATAGTCACAGAAGAATTTCCATTAACAGTTTTCTGCCTCCTCCTCCTCCTCTTTTTCTTCTTCTCCACCTCCTTTTTTTTTGTTTGTTTTTTGAGACAGAGTCTGAATCTGTCATCCTGGGTAGAGTGCTGTGGTGCCATAACTCACAGCAACCTCAAATTCTTAGGCTCAAGTGATCCTCTTGCTTCAGCCTCCCAAGTAACTGGGACAACAGGCGCCTGCCACAATGCCTGCCTACTTTTTCTATTTTAGTAGAAATGAGGGTCTCATTCTTGCTCAAGCTGGTCTTGAACTCCCGAGCTCAAGGGATCCACATGCCTCTGCTTACCAGAGTGCTGGGATTATACATGTGAGCCACCAAGCCTGGAAAGTGTTCTTTTTATTTCACCTTAAAGTATGATATCAAGCACATCCAGAACAATACATTAAATTAACATTTCCAGAGAGGAGGCTTTACTCTCTTTTTGCTTCTCTTTGTCAGTTTGTTTGATGCTGTTCGTCTGTGCAGGACAGATGTGAGTTGCTATCAAGGGGCTGCAAAAAGACCAGAGCTGTGAGACATTCAGAGCAGAAAGATGAACAGATAAAACACAGAGGAAATATACACGTTATCATCACTGGCAAGAAATGTTACAAAAAGTTCTTTGGAAAAAAGAGAAACAATAGGGTAACAAAACAAAATCCATATAAAGAAATAAAGAACAATGATTGAAGAAGAAATTAATGAAGATAAATTAAAAATTTTATTTTCCAGATATTTGCAGGTTATGTCTCTGACAAAGGTTTAATAACGAGACTCTGCAGAGAACTCAAATGTATAAGCAAGAAAAGAATAAGTGATCCCATCGCAGGCTGGGCAAGGGACTTGAAGAGAAACTTCTCTCAAGAAGACAGGCACGCGGCCTACAGACATATGAAAAAATGCTCATCATCCTTAATCATCAGAGAAATGCAAATCAAAACTACTTCAAGATATCATCTAACTCCAGTAAGATTAGCCCATATCACAAAATCCCAAGACCAGAGATGTTGGTGTGGATGTGGAGAAAAGGGAACACTTCTACACTGCTGGTGGGAATGCAAATTAATACATTCCTTGTGGAAAGATGTTTGGAGAACACTTAGAGATCTAAAAATAGATCTGACATTCAATCCTATAATTCCTCTACTAGAGGACCCAGAAGACCAAAAATCACACTATAACAAAGATATTTGTACCAGAATGTTTAATGCAGGCCATTCATAATTGCTAAGTCATGGAAAAAGCCTGGTGCCCATCGATCCATGAATGGATTAATAAGTTGTGGTATATGTACACCATGGAATATTATTCAGCCTTAAAGAAAGATGGAGACTTTACCTCTTTCATGTTTACATGGATGGAGCTGGAACATATTCTTCTTAGTAAAGTATCTCAAGAATGGAAGAAAAAGTATCCAATGTACTCATCCCTACTCTGAAACTAATTCATATGAAAGCCATAACCCAGTTATAACCTAAGAATATAGGGAAGGGGGAGAGGGAAGGGTGGGAGAGGGAAGGATAGGCGGAGGAGGGGTGATTGGTGGGATTACACCTGTGGTGCATCTTACAAGGGTACATGTGAAACCTAGTAAATGTAGAATATAAATATCTTAACACAATAACTAAGAAAATGCCAGGAAGGCTATGTTAACCAATGTGATGAAAATGTGTCAAACGGTCTATAAAACCAGTGTATGGTGCCCCATGATTGCATTAATGTACACAGCTATGATTTAATAAATTAAAAAAATTTATTTACCTTATACTTAATTGAACTAACATAATTTGTTCAAATTAGCAATGCAAATAATGTATTTTGTTATGTTATATCATGTATTTATCTTACCTGTGTTTGTATATTGGCTATATGCACTGACATGAGTGAAATGAATGACAGCAATAATGCAAGGAATGGGGAAAAGGAATTAAGATCATTTTGGTATTAGTAGGTAATCACATTACCCATGAAGCAGCATGGTCTTATTGGAAAGCAGGTGTCTATTAGTTGTAAATTTATATTGCCAACTTTAAGAAACAGAAGAAAATAAAATTGTTTAAAAGCTCAATTAAAACTACAAAAGGCAGAACAAGAAGGGAAGATGAAAATAGGAACAAAGAACAAGGGACACAAATAGAAAACAGTGACAAATATGGTAAATACTAATCCATCCATATTTGTTATCACTTTGAACATCAGTAGTCTAAGTGTACCAGTTAAAAGCAGAGATTATCAGATAGATCAACAAATGAGATCTAAGTCTATGCTGTCTACAAGAAATTGACCTTAAATACAAAGATGCACATAGATTAAAAGTAAATGGATGGAGAATATATCAGCTAGCTCTAACCTGAAGAAATCAGGAGTAGCTATATCAGTTTCAAACAGAGCTGACTTCCACAGTGGCTCACACCTGTAATCCTAGCACACTGGGAGTCCTAGGTGGGTGGATCACTTGAGCTTAGGAGTTCAAGACCAGTGTGAGCAAGAATGAGACCCTGTTTTTACTAAAAATAGAAAAAGTAGCCAGGCATTGTGGCAGGTGCCTGTAGTCTCAGTTACTCAGAAGGCTGAGGCAAGAGAATCATTTAAGCCCAAGAGTTTGAGGTTGCTGTGAGCTGTGATGCTACAGCACTCTACCCCAAGGGACAGAGTGAGACTGTCTCAAAAACAAACAAACAAAAAAGGAAGACATTACACGATGACAGAAAAGTCAATTGGGGAAGATACAACGATGCTTAACATGCATGGCCCTATCCGCACAGTGTCAAAATACATGAGACAAAAACTGAGAGAATGGCAAAGAAGAACAGACAGCTTCACTATAGTTGAAAACTTCAAAAATGAATGTGCAAAGACAATATTTCTTTTCTTTTTAATTTTTAAACTTTTCTGTAAGTTTAATATCATTTTTAAATAGAATGTTCCTATAATCTACAAAGCACCATATATTAGGACATACACATGTCCAAAAATACTAGATATCATACATATAAATATATATGTGCACATTTATATTTATATTTATTTTTTATTTTTCCTGAATACTGAATTAGCACTGTACAGATTATAGCTACTACAAAGTTGCTGCTCCCACTTAAGTTAGATAAATCCTATTGTGAGGGACTGGGAAGCATCCTATCATAGCTCATCCTACAGGTATAAAAACCCCAAAGTGACACAAAGTCCTACCAGAGACTCTGAATAGCTGAACATAGTGGAGTGTCTGACACAGAGGACTACAGGGATGAGGGCGTCTAAAATCAAAAGCAGCTGCTCCCTAAAAATCCGCTGTGATACCAGGCCCCCAGGTACCCTGTTTGGGGATGCTCTGATAGATCAGAAGAGATAAATGCAGGCTCTTCCTCGCCTTACCCTAACACAACACCTTGCAGCTGAGGAAAGGAAGAGCAGTGCCCTGGGAGAAAACAGAGGTGGCTGGTGCCCAGTGGGTGGTGGGAAGGGGAGGAACAAAAATACTAGATATCATATGACATCTGGCGAGGCAGTTGACCACACCTGTTTGATTCACTCACCAACACTCCCAAAACTATGATGACAGGGGATAAAATCAGCAGTGAACATCACACTGGGGCCATTATAGTCACATTTGATACCCACAGCTGGTGCCTTAATTGGGACGCTTAGTACATACAATTATATGTGAAGTCTGAATCAACATAGTTTCTCATAAAAAAGACAACTGTCACCTCAATCAAGAAGAAGGCCCCAAATAGCCATATAAAATAAAGGCAGATGTACTTTTTTTTTTTTTTTCATTTGTCTTCGTAAATACAAAGGCCTCAAGCAGAACAGAAAATCAATGTAAAGCTAGGAGGAGAAAGTAAGTCTTCCGTATTCCCATCAAGTATTCTGCCCGAAGAACACTGCTTTAAGGAACATAAATAAAAAACAATGAAAACTATTCATCAAACAGACAACAGCCCTCTACCCCACTTTGCCAAGAACAATGCTGAACTGTTTTCTCTCCCTGTGATCACACCAGCACCCAAAAGAAAGAGGGGAAACTCTTCAGATGTTTACCACCTACCTGCAAGAAAGCTTTTAGGAAGATTTTACCTTACATTAAAACCATTCAGGGAATGAAAAAGAGAAAAGATTGGAGGGAGGGTAGGTAGCTTTAAAAAAATATTAAAAGCAGAGCTTTATCTGAAGAGAAGAAAGAACAAATAAGAAAAAAGAAGACATGGAAAAATAAAATCATAAAGTAATTTACTCTGCCCCTGCTTTCTTCAAATGATTTTTAAATTATATTCTACCTAGACTTGTTATTGCAAACAGAAACCAAAGAAAGGGGGGGAAAGCTAAAGTTTTGGCAAGAAAGTACTTCTCAGAATGGTGTAAAGCAATTTTTAACTATCTTGTTTAAAAAATAATGAACCAGTATGGCAATTATTTGGGCTGTTTTCTGCTCTTTCTGATTGTCAGAGAGTCAGTGAGTTTATAAAAAAGCAAAGGGTCTTTACCGAACTTTTTTCAGTGCAGAAGTAAACACACATACCTTTGTTTAGAAATCAATTGTGCATTTTTGTGTTTGTGGGTTCAAGTGATAAAATCAGTAATTTAATGCCCATTTATCCAGAAATCCTGGCCGACACATCTAAAAAAAAAAAGTTGCTTTTCCTTTGATGTTAAAGGTTAAAAATATTTATAAAGAAATGTGAAAACTTATTTTACTAAAATTTTTAATAACATGAAGATATTCTAAAGCAGATAAGTTTAAATGAACGCGGAAGGTCCCTTGTGCAAAAATGCTAGGCTGCTCTAGAAGCTTATACACTCTTCTAGAAATCATCCCCCACACTGGACTCGCTGACTGTTGCTGATGAAAAACATTGAAGGGCAAGATTGGTCCATGAAACAAGCTTAATTTCCAGCCTCAAGCCTGGGCCCTAATGCACCCTCAATCCCAACATTCATAGCATATATTCCATGCCATCCTATCATTTATAACGCTCCTTCTCCAGAAAAAGTTCCACAAACTTTAATATTCACTCCTTTTTAAGATGTATCTAAATCTTTTTTTTTTTAATACAGAAAAATAAGCCCATCTCCTTTTGAGAAAATAAGCCCAGTAAGCAAGATCCCTCCCGTTTCTAAGGTTTCTCCACTTCCCCACCCCCACTCTGCCCACAGAGGGGTTACTGGTGTTTTTCCAACCAGTGACAGGTGTTCCTTTTCAGCCTTGGGAAGCTGTCGGTGGCCATTTTCTGTGACACAAAGCGAAAACCAGAGAAATTTAGTTTGTAACTAGAGAAAAGAAAAGAATGGAGCAAGGTAAACAGAGGAATAGAAACAAAAGAGAAGTGTTTTCTAATTTCCTATAATATTGCTGTTCTTAGTTGCCTTTTGTTCATAATGTACAGCTTAATTACAGAATGTTTCAGAATTCTTCCCCCAAATTTTCATCTTTTGCTTACTTGGGTTTTAGATGGGCAACACAACACACCTTACCTATCATAGTTGCCATAAGATTGTCTAAGTTTAGAAGATGCTTTGGGTTGAATTTTTGTTTCCCTCCAAAATTTGTTCCAGTCTTAACCCTCATGACCTGCAAATGTGACCTTATTGGAGAATAGAATAGTGGCAGATGTTATCCGTTTTTGACAAGGCCATGCTGGTGAGCATGGGCCCTAACCCAATGTCTGGTGTCTGTATAAGGTGGGAAAATTAGGACCCAGATACAGAGGGAAGAATGCCATGTAAAGATACAGGAAGAAAGTCCCTTAAGAAGACAGAGGCTGGGGTGACACCCCTGCATGCCAAGGACTGGCAAGGACTGTTGGCCACTGCCAGTAGGGAGGAGAGAGACACGGGACAGAGGCTCCCAGAAGGAACCGACCATGCCTCCAGAATATGAAAAAAAAAAATTTCTGTTGTTTAAATCACTGTGCAAGTTTGTGCAAGTTTATTATGGCATCCCCAAGGTCCTAACATGGAAGATAATAATGGTATAGCTTTAGTGCTCAGGACACTGTAAGCTTTTAGTACTTTTAGTCCTGAGCATGAAAAGCACTGTAGCACTGTAAGGAGAAAAGGGAACAGATGCTCTGTCTAGGAATGTCCATTGGGAGGGAGGTGATGCTAGGAGATACTTTATCTACTGGAGGAAGAAACTGAGCAGAAGGGGCTCCCAAGGAAGCAGAGATGAAGTATCAAGGGGGTCCCCGGGGACTGACAAGATGTTTGATCTACCACAGAGGGTCCCCAAGAACTGACCAAACAGAAAGAGGCAGAGAAACCACAAAGCAGAGATATGTTCAAGGCCACAGAGGGGGTCTTTTGGGGTACATGCACAGTTGAGGTTCCACTGTCCCTAAATTACCTACCCTCATTAACATCGTAAAAATTATACCCACCCGTGCCGTGACAGTTTACAAATACCATTACAACTCCCTGAAATTGCCTTACTAGGATAAAAAAAGGGACGGATTCCCAATTCCAGGAATTCTCCACCCCTAGCCAAGAAAAACCATGACTATTTCACCCCCACCTCCCCAACCCCCCTGCTTAACATAAAACTTGGGAATCAGCGTAAAAGGAGAAAGCTTGTTAAACTCCGGGTCTGCTCCACTTGTGGGGGCTGATCCCCTCCTCCGGAATGTACTATGCTTTAATAAACTTTGGCACTCTGCCTGCCTGCACCTGCTTGCTCTGCTCATTTACACCCTTAACTCGGTACCAGTGACCACTGGTACTGGGACTCAGCACTGGGACTGGGACTGTCCCACTGGGACTCAGCACTGGGACTCAAGAACCAGCGAACATGGAGACCTGACAACTGTTCCCCACACCTGACAACATTGAAGATGAAGGTTAATGTTAGAGCCTCAGAGCAAAGCCATGTATCTGGCAGAGATGGATGTGAGGGTGATCTGGCTGTGACACGTATTACCCCACCGATTGCCAGGGTTGATCTGGCTGATCTGGCTGCCTGGGCAGTTTTGCCCTTCTTCACGTGAGTTGTGCTCACTGCTCCACGTGCATCCCTCCTGAAACTGCATCCTTGGTCAAAGAGGCTGACTTTCCCCAATAGAGGAGGACTGTTCTGTGGTCAAGGGTACACAAGTAGCTGGGATCCCACGCTAGATCTCCACACAAGCTCTCAAATATCTGCCAGAGAAAAGGTACACTCTTGTGACATTTCTTTTCATGCCATCCAACTATCACAACTAAGTAACTCTATTGAATTTAATATTCATATCCCTTAGAGGAGTCTATGTTTGGCCTCCCCCTTCTAGGTTCTGTTTATCCTTTATTTTAATCAATCAGTTTTACAAAGAATAAAAGATTAAGCATTATTAAAAACAAAGGCGTTAAGCAAGAAGGACATATTGTAAAGTACTGTCACCATCACAGATGACATTCTGTGAAGTCCCCAGGGAGTACTCAGCTGTGATAATATGGTATGCACCATTGCCTAAGCTGTCACATTGTTAAGACGCTTAAAATATATCCCAGGCTTCACTGAATCTTTAAGGTTTTTTGCACTCTGGTTTTGTGATAGATTTTGGATTTTCTGAATGTATTAAAGTTTTACTTTTTCTTGAGAATACAAGGCACCTGGATAGCTATTATGATGGATACAAATACAAAGGAAATAAAAGCACTATCATTTCTTGTGTGCAGATTATGTGCCAAGCAGGTAGTGAGCATTGTTATATCCTTATATCTATTCTACATAGCAAATTTTATTACTACCACATTGAAAAGCAACTGGGTTTCAGAGAGGGCACATAATTGGCCTTAAGTCACATCAGTCATAAATGGTAGACTTGAGTGGATATCTACCCCAAGCCACGGTCAAGATCAGTTCCACTCTGCTGAGATGACTTGGCCCTCACAATCAGGGGAAGAACAAAACACACAAGTTTCCCTCTCAACAATGAATAGGAAGAAAAGTCATAATGATGCAAATAAACAAGAAAGGGTATTAGGAAAAGTTCTGGGAAAAATACCAGATGAGATTGATGTTTGAAGAAAAAATGAAGTCATAGGTCAAGACAGCAGAGAAAAATGTAGGTCTTCTTTCACTCTGGAGTAAATTAACAAAATGAACAATATAGGGACATGAGGATGATCACATAATCATTTAACAAGAAGTGTTTTTGTTTTTGTTTTGTTTTTGAGACAAAGTCTCACCCTGTCACCCTGGGTAGAGCCATGGCATCATAGCTCAAAGCAACCTCAAACTCTTGGGCTCAAACCTGGGACTACAGGTGCCCACCACCATGCCTGGCAATTTTTAGTAGAGACAGGGTCTTGCTCTTGCTCAGACTGGGGTCTTGAACTCTTGAGCTCAAGCAATCCCAGAGTGCTGGCATTAACAGGTGTGAGCCACCATGCCCGGCCCAAGTAAGAGTTTTTTTTTTTTTTATTGTTGGGGATTCATTGAGGGTACAATAAGCCAGGTTACACTGATTGCAATTGTTAGGTAAAGTCCCTCTTGCAATCATGTCTTGCCCCCATAAAGTGTGACACACACCAAGGCCCCACCCACCTCCCTCCTTCCCTCTTTCTGTTTCCCCCCCCATAACCATAATTGTCCTTAATTGTCCTCATATCAAAATTGAGTACATAAAATTCATGCTTCTCCATTCTTGTGATGCTTTACTAAGAATAATGTCTTCCACGTCCATCGAGGTTAATACGAAGGATGTAAAGTCTCCATTTTTTTTAATGGCTGAATAGTATTCCATGGTATACATATACCACAGCTTGTTAATCCATTCCTGGGTTGGTGGGCATTTAGGCTGTTTCCACATTTTGGCGGTTGTAAATTGAGCTGCAATAAACAGTCTAGTACAAGTGTCCTTATGATAAAAGGATTTTTTTCCTTCTGGGTAGATGCCCAGTAATGGGATTGCAGGATCAAATGGGAGGTCTAGCTTGAGTGCTTTGAGGTTTCTCCATTACTTCCTTCCAGAAAGGTTGTACTAGTTTGCAGTCCCACCAGCAGTGTAAAAGTGTTCCCTTCTCTCCACATCCACGCCAGCATTTGCAGTTTTGAGATTTTGTGACGTGGGCCATTCTCACTGGGGTTAGATGATATCTCAGGGTTGTTTTGATTTGCATTTCTCTAATATATAGAGATGATGAACATTTTTTCATGTGTTTGTTAGCCATTCGTCTGTCGTCTTTAGAGAAAGTTCTATTCATGTCTCTTGCCCATTGATATATGGGATTGTTGGCTTTTTTCATGTGGATTAATTTGAGTTCTCTATAGATCCTAGTTATCAAGCTTTTGTCTGATTGAAAATATGCAAATATCCTTTCCCATTGTGTAGGTTGTCTCTGTGCTTTGGTTATTGTCTCCTTAGCTGTACAGAAGCTTTTCAGTTTAATGAAGTCACATTTGTTTATTTTTGTTGTTGTTGCAATTGCCATGGCAGTCTTCTTCATGAAGTCTTTCCCCAGGCCAATATCTTCCAGTGTTTTTCCTATGCTTTCTTGGAGGACTTTTATTGTTTCATGCCTTAAATATAAGTCCTTTATCCATCTTGAATCAATTTTGTGAGTGGAGCAGAGGAGGTCAAACTCTCCCTCTTTGCTGACGACATGATCTTATACTTAGAGAACCCCGAAGACTCAACCACAAGACTCCTAGAAGTCATCAAAAAATACAGTAATGTTTCAGGATATAAAATCAATGTCCACAAGTCAGTAGCCTTTGTGTACACCAATAACAGTCAAGATGAGAAGCTAATTAAGGACACAACTCCAAGTAAGAGTTTTTTTGAGGCAGCAGTCTCCCTTCTGTTTCTGTAAGTAGAATGGTTGGTAGACATCTCTTCTGACTCACACAGAAGGCGGTGACCCATTCTCTAAAGAAAGGAGACTACCTTCCCTGGAAGGCCCCTACCAAACACAGTGGGACCCAAGAATAGAAAGAGAAGGAAAAACAGAAGTCCCACCCTATGCCAATGCACTCCTTACTTAATTGCAATATGGAAGTCCCCGAGTGGCCTGGGTGCTGTGTTGTGACACAGTCCCTTCTCTGTCCATGGACTCCCCCCTCAGTGGTGGGGTGCCACCCAAGAAAAGTTGCTGACACCAGACTTTTGGGTAACCACAGCTGAATGAGGAAAGCCACTTACTGAAGTCACAGCCCCTTCCTCCAGCAGCCTGGTCCATACCACGGGGTTGGGTCTCCTCCAGTTTGGACAACTTGTCCTATTTAGACTACCATGAAGGCCTTTCCAGTTCTAGAGCACCATGATGGGTGGATGAGGCTTGGTGCTGACTATGTCCCTACCCAACTCACCCCTGACCTTGTCCTATTTTCTTCCCTTATCCCGAAGCAGCTGATGGTGGGAGGATGTGACTATGCCTGGGACATATGGCAAGCTCCACTGGGCACCCAGACACCCTGAAAAATGGAGGCTGTAGGAGAGCAGGGTGATTAATAGCCCAGGGTTTCCAGGATAACAATAATTCAGTCTCTGGATTTGAAATTTCCTGGATGTAAGCATTAGTGTCAAATAAGTAAATTCTGAATTGCTTCAATGGAAATCATAAATTACTTTTACATGTCAGTGAATATAGCTGCTCAAAAACACCTTATGTTACAGATGGCGGGATTTTGCTTGCTGACATTTTCTTCAACAGAAAAGTTATCTTTAAATGTAAACTTAATTTTTAAATAGAAATGTTTTCTTTGAGTTTTATTTAAAATAGTATAACAAAAAGACTTTGTTTTAAAGATTCAGCGTAAGTTGTCATGTTGCAATTGTGGTTCAATTTGAAATCAATCATATCCAAATTTCTTTCCAGAAATATGTTTTTTTATTCCTTTCAAAGCATATATGTGTGATCCAGTTCCAGTCAGCCAAATTTCTCATCTTTCAACAAAAAGCACTAGACCAAGAATTTGGCAGCTATGAATGGGTTGTTTTGTTGCTGTTGTGTTTTGTTTTATTGGGTGTTTGGTTTTTTCCCCAGAGATACTCTGAAAAGACTTGATGATACTGTTGGTCAAAATATAGTTGATAATGTTCCAGCCAGTAAATTAAAGGCAGTTATACGGTAAATCTCACTTTATTTTCTTCTTACATGCAACTAAAGTTCACTGCCAAACAAACAAACAAACAAAAAAATTCTAGTGTTGAATAATGCTTTCTGCTGAAGCTGTTCAGTGTCCAGGCTGTAAAAGCGACCACGCGAGGAACGAGAACTGTGCAATCACTGCCCTCAGCAAGCTGCTTGAGGAGCTTTGCTGTGAGCATCAAGCTAGGACACACTAAAACTGCAGAATCCTGAGGTGGTAGAGCAGTTCACAATCCTCCCTCAGACTCACATATGCTTACTGGCAGACGGGGGCAAAAGCTGTCAGCAGCTTCTTTCAACACAGGGACACACGTCAAAAAATTCACTGATTGAAACATGAAGCCAGAAGCCAGACGGAAAGGGCACCCGGGTTGAGATGGCACCCGCAGGTGCCACCTGTCAAGTTGAGCAGTTCTATCATGTCATTTATAAGTCCCACCGAACAGTGGGACACAGGCACCAACAGAGTGCTCTGGAAACCTGCTAATTAACTCTCTGCCAATGGAAGGATACTTAGGGATCTCTGTGCTTCCTGGGGAAGGTGTCAACGCATGGTGGGGAAACGGAGGCAAGGTGTGACAGGCAAGCAAATCGTCGCACCGCTTTGTAAGAAAGGGGACATCTTCAATGGTGACAAGACAAGAAGAAGCAAGGGAGAGACACACGGAAGCATGGCCCCAGAAACCAGCAGTGACAACTTGGTGTTGGCAGACAGAGTGGCAGACAGGAAGCCTTGGAGCCCAGAGATCAGAAGAGGAGAATTTCCTGGTATTCCAGCCTCCTCATCCCAGTTCTGACCTACACTTAATGAATTGCCACCTCACCCAACCGCCTCCCCAACCAATCTCTCTCTTGCTTCCATAAGGACATTTACACCTGTTGCAGCTCAGTACTTGTCAATTGATGCCTAGAATTGTAACTGGGATCATTTTAGAATGAGAGGCACTCAAGAAAATGTATAAAAGAATGAAAGATCAATGAATCAGTCTGAATCACCTATATCAGGTTTTGGTTTTTCCTGATTCACAGCTAATTTGTCTTAGGAGGAATACATATATTCAGAAACATTCTTTCTCTTAGTCTTAATTGTTAAAAGATCAGCAGTGGCTCATGCCTGTAATCCCAGGACTGGAAAGCCAAGTCACATAGATCCATTGAGCTCGGGAGTTCGAGACTAGCCTGAGCAAGGGTAAGACTCCGTTTCTACTAAAAATAAGAAAAACCAGCCGGATGTGGTGATGGGCTCCTGTAGTCCCAGCTACTCAGGAGGTTGAGGCAAGAGGATTGCCTAAGCCCAAGAGTTTGAGGTTCCTATGAGCTATGACATCCATGGTACTCTACCCAGGGTGACAGAGTGAGACTCTGTCTCAAAAAAAAAAAAAAAAAAAATCAGTCAGTAGAAAGACTCCCTGACTTCAACTAACATAATTCTTTTGCTCTAATTTGTTTCTTCTTAATTAATACTGCATGAAATTAGGCAAGGTGGGACATCTGAAAATGTGCTCTGCTAATCTCTTTAAATAAAAAAATCTTTAAAAGATTCTTTTCTAAATTTTACTTGATAACTTTTATTTTATTTAATTTTTTATTTCAGAATATTACAGGGCACAAACGTTTTGGCTACCTGAATAGCTTTTATACAATTTGTGTCGAAGTTAGAAAGGCAACCATCACGCAGAGTGTGCATTGTGCCTTTTAGATATGATTTACCCATCCTCTCCTTGCTCCTCAGACCTGTTTAATGTCCACTGAGTTTTACTTCCATATGTGCATATGGTGTTGATGGATTAATTAATAACAAAAATCATAATGCCATATAGCTTTCCCTAACTTTATGGTAAGAAAATATTATTTTGCTGTGGGAGTTAATCTCAGCCTAAACCATGTTTACCATAACTAAGTAATTTTAAGCTTCTGGTAGAAAAGCATCCTTGTACATCTAGAACTTGTGAACCTTATGCGAGGAATTTATTGCTTTGGAACAACAGCAAAATGGAAGAATATTAAAGTATATATGGCAAAACAAAATATTCAGAGCTTAATGTGAATTGTGATACTAGGTAAGCCCACTGAGGACATCTGTGATATAATAAAAAATAGATCTGTGGAACAGACTTCAAAGGCAAAAGACAGAACCACAACTTGGATTTTGCCTTACAAATACGAACAATCTAACCTAATTGTATGCACCCTCATATTAACCTGAAATTTTAAAAAATGGTCTAGTGCTTGCTCCAAATTTCTGACATAGTTCTGCAAAACCCTTGAAATTTCCTGAGTAATGAGAAAGATTTTAGTATGTTAATGGGGGAACTCAGGACAGGGGCGTGTCCAGATGGCATCAGAATGGAGGCTGGTCACCACAAAGACCAAACATGTGATTAGCGGGTTGGAACTTTGGGCCAGCTGACTTCTGGGGAAAGCAGAGGTACTGGAGATTGGATTTAACCACCCGATCAAAGATTTCATTAATCATGCCTGGGCAAAGTGTTCTCAATAAGAATTTCTCCATTGTGGTTCAAAGACACTTCTGATGATAAACATTCAGTATAAATGGACCAGGAAGGAAGCATCTGATGACTCCAGAGGGTGAATCTCCTAGATCTTGCTCTCCTAGACCTCCTCCTCTAGCTGTTTCTTTGCCTTTATAATAAGGTGATAATTGCAAGTATTAACACTTTCCTAAATATTGTGCGCCATTCCAGCAAATCTTTGAATCCAAGGAGATTGTGGGAAGTCCTAAATTTATATCCGGCTGGGGAGAAGTGTGAGTAGCTTAGGGACATCCAAAGCTTGTAGCCGGTGTCTGAAGAGGAGACAGTCTCATGATGGACTATTCCATTAACCTGTAATGTCTGTGCTACTCTAGGTAGTAACCGTTGGAATTGAATTGGATTGCAGGACACCCAATTAGTGTCAGAAAACTGGAATCAGAATGTAGCATCCTAATAGAAAATTTAGCTGTAAAATATAAATATTTATACAAACATTTAGTCATTCATTGACACCAATAACTTTAGATTTAATCACAATTATGAGACATTAAATTATTTCTTTCCAAAAATAAGGCTCAAACATTTGTGGATCTCTTCCCAATTCAAAAGTAAACAAATCCATTGCGTAGGTTTGTCAGGTAAAGTCGGTGACAGACAAAGATCTCAGCCAATAGAGGTTTATGAAGCCAAAGTTGAGGCTGTGCCAAGGATAAATACAATCCACAGAAGAACTTTGGCTATTTTTCTGAAGAGAAATTGGGGAACTTCCACATTTAAAAGGGAATAAGACACACAGAAAGAAAAAAAAGGGAGTTGCAGGGTGGAGTTTGTGATAACATGGTTACAGGAAAATCTATATTTTACATAAAATGAGGCAAATGTTGGAAGAGAAAAAGAAAGTGGAGGAAGCATCAATTATGCAGAAATCCTTGGGTAGGTGGAAAAATGTCTGATACTGTCTTGTCTGTGTTCTGGACCTGAGAAGATAAACTCATAATTCATTACTAGCATGGAATCAAACAGACATTAGTTTTAGGAGCTAGCCTTAGCTCGCAGACCTAAAGTTACAATTTTCATGTCCTTGCTTATGGCAGGCCTGTAAGGAATTTCCTTAATGAATGATTTATGGGGCCAGCTCTTCACAGGTGTTGGAGGTCTTTACCTTCCCTTTTGCATAGGGAGGTGGGGGATTGGGGCAGCTCTTTTACAGGTTGAAGAAAATAGAAGAAGTAAATTCTTTTAACTTTCATGAATTATTTATCTTTTCTAAGATATAAACTACTTAAAACTAATTTTTTAAAATATTTTAAATCATATTTTTTACCCTTCTACCTAAGCAGTTAAAAATTGTTAAATTTACCTTCGTATTGTTTTATTTTTTATTGTCAATTTTAAGGGTAACATTTTATAGCCAATAATTCTATATTTCTCTTTAAAATAATACTAGAACATGCAAGGATCAATGGCATTAAACATAAATCTCTCCTTCTCCAGTTCAATATCTTCCTTTTAAACATTCTTTTTACTTTGGCTCCTGCATAAGAGGAAATTTGGTACAGATGAAAAAATAATGCACAATCCAGAGTTTTAAAGAGGACGGTTTGTGAGTTCAGGAGTGAGCCAGGAAGGTTAACAATTACCAATTCAAATGGGATTATTGTGAACTAGACATTTGAAACAAAAAAAAAAAAAGAAAAGGACTGGGAAGGTGCCTGTTGCACAGTGGGTAGGGCACCAGTCCCATGTACTGATGGTGGTGGGTTCAAGGCCAGCCCCGGCCATACTGCAAGAAAAAAATAGCTGGGTGTTGTGGCAGGCTCCTGTAGCCCCAGCTACTCGGGAGGCTGAGGCAAGAGAATCGCCTAAGCCCAGGAATTGGAGGTTGCTGTGAGCTGTGATGCCATGGCACTCTACCGAGGGTGATAAAGTGAGACTGTAAAAAATAAATAAATAAATAAAAATAAACATACAAAAAAGTTGGAATGATGGAAAACATAAAAATATGTTTTCTACATTTTAAAAATATATAATTAAAATATATATACATATTTTAAATATACCCATATTTTAAAATCCATATATTCATAAAATTCATAAATATATATAAATACATGCTGTGGAGAAGTAAATGAAAACTGTCAATGAATCTGGGCTGAGGATTTAAAACATTTCAAAATTTCAACCCTTCCCAAGTGACAAAATCTGGCTTTTAGAATAATGAGATGTAGCAGAGTGTGATTAATTTAAAAACTAAGTTTTGAAATTGAGCACTTTGAGCATCTCAGCTATGGGCAAGTTGCCTCTCTGAGTCTTGGTTACCAGTCTGTGAATAGTGGGGACACTGCGCTAGCTGGAGGGCACGGGACTGTGATTCAGGACACCTAGCTCATTGTTGGTACTTGACAGCTTCATTGGCCTGAATGATCCCAAACCTCAGAGTCTGGCATGTAACTCAGGATACAGGAGCAATGCTTAGGAAAGAAGGCTAAACTTTTTCTTTAATGCAGATATGGACAATGTATTGTACTCTTTTTATCTTTTCAACCATGAAAATAAAAGATGGAGTTTGTTTAAAATGACTGTTTTACAGTTAAACTGCATTGCCAGGGTCACGCAATGGATGTTGAAGATCCCCTCTGCCCTACAATCACTGTGAATAAGATGAAGCTTCATTTCAACTTTTCATTTTTCCTGGGGAAATCATGTTAAAATAACATAGGAGAGGTAAGAGGAAAGCTTCAAAGTTTAATCCACCATTTCTTTGTACATTTCAATCTATACAATTAAGAACATCTGAAACCACTGAATTTGTGTTATAATATTAATAGAAACGTGGAATTGTCACCACACATTTGTGTGGTTTGACCATTCATCATCTATTTGTCTTTGGATTTTTGTTTTGTTTTATTCTTTATTTTGGACTAATATGAGTAAACATACGATTAGGTTACATTGTTTGTGTTTGGAAGGCAAAGTCCGAGTTGTAGTTGAGTCTTTCACCATCTGTTTGTCTCTAAACTGAGCCATAAAGAATTTAAATGAGAGTACTTGAAATAATGTTGAAAAAATAATGCTGAAATTTCTTAGAGAGTCAGGTAATATAGTAAAGTCAATGAAAATATGTTTAAAAATAGCCATTTTTACCATTTCTAACTGGAGGAATTTGAAACTGTTCAAAATTAAACAAAGTATCTCCTAGGCTGAGTAATTTTTTCCAGAATGCTTTTTTGTCAGAACGTGTTAAGCTACAAAACCTTATACGATTTAGTTTTCACATCATTTGCCAAGCTAAGTGAACCTGAACATAGTCAGTTAATATGAACTATTCTAAGAAGCAAGCTCAACAAATCTGGGTTTAGCCCTTAATTACTTTGCAGTTTATTTTCTTGCCTTTGTTCAACTAAAAACACTACAGGTATTAACTGCAAAAAAATGAAACTCCCTTCTCTTCATTTAATCTTTCTTGAGCTATCCTAACAATGTGATGCCACTTTGGGATTTTCTGAACGATCTTCATGGGTGTATAAAATACACCTTCTCGGCTGGGATCAACACCTTAGCCCTGCACATAATTTTCTCCAGCTTCCCCGCCACTTTCTATCTGTAATGAGTAGAAGGAACCATCACTTTGGAAAGCAGCAGCAGAAAGAATATTGGCAATGCAAGCTTGCTCTGCAATCTGAATTTCAAACTGTGAAAGAACTTTTGATAAGAATTTTCTTTAATTTTATTTTCCCCAAGAAATATAGTTTTTTACATCTGTGCCTCATCTTCCATCTTATTTATTTTTGTAAGAACAGAGTCTATGTTTACATGAGTCCCACAAAATCCTTTATTTGAAAATTGGAATAAATTGGAAGTCTCTTGGATTTCAGCCTCTAAGTAAGAGAGATTTCACTCTGGCGACACGACAGAATATAGCAGAAGTGTTGAGCTAAATTGACATGAAATACTTGCTATAACTCTTACATACTTGACCGCTTCACTTCTGGTTTCCTTTTCTTCAATGTTATAATTTTTTCTGACTCTCTGTAAAGAAATTACTCATAATAAAACATAAAGACATAAATCAGGACTATAAAATGAGACAGCAGAGGTCGGGGCCCATTAATCACATGTGAGGCAGGGCAAGCTACAGAAAGTGCTAGAGAATCGATTAGACCTCAATTCTGTTATGTATCAGCTGCAAAGCATCAGATGAGACTTTGTATGCTCTTGTTCTCTCATCTGCTAACTTGTGAATGAGAAGACAAAAATCAAATGGCGGCTGTGATGGTCAAAGTCACCGTCAAAGGTGACTGTAGAGATATTCAGCAAAGGGGTATGTAGCACTTTTTCTAGGATAAGGTCACAAACTTAATTGTCCTACCCAACTACCTCATATAATGGTTATAATTTATTAAATTGTTATTGTTTACCTAGGGACTGGTATAAATCTTTATGCTAGTTAATTTTCGCCTCCACACAGGTGGCTACTATTAATAGCCCCATTTTGCAGGTAGGAAAATTGAGACATAACACCCATAAGAAACAAGACTGACAACATTCAGCCAATAAGAAATCAAGTGGAGGGGCAGCACCTGTGGCTCAAAGGGATAAGGCACTGGTTCCATATGCCAGAGGTAGTGGGTTCAAACCCAGCCCCGGCCAAAAAAAGAAATCAAGTGGAGTTGGAATTAGGCAATCAGACTTCGGCTCCCTGCTCCTAGGCATTGTCAAGGCTCAAATTATATGTAAATGTGCCTGAATCAAAATCTATGTGAAATGTTTCATTTCCTTCATCTTTTCCCTGTACAATGCTTACACTGGTTTCCATAATTTCCTGGGAACTTGGAAAACTAATAAAAGATTACTGTGGTTCTCACTATCCTATAGTCAGCTCACTTCTAACCCATTTTTAATGTTTTTATCTGTCCCAGAATCTGCCAAGCAAGAAGAGATTTTATGAATGAATTTGTACTAAATTGTAAACTGAGAGCACATTTGGGAAAACTTAACGTTTTTTTTTTTTTTTTTTTGTAGAGACAGAGTCTCACTGTACCGCCCTCGGGTTGAGTGCCGTGGCATCACACGGCTCACAGCAACCTCTAACTCTTGGGCTTACGCAATTCTCTTGCCTCAGCCTCCCGAGCAACTGGGACGCCCTGCTATGTTTTTGTTGCAGTTTGGCCGGGGCTGGGCTTGAACCTGCAACCCTCAGCATATGGGGCCGGCGCCTTACCAACTGAGCCACAGGCGCCGCCCAGGAAAACTTAACGTTTTAAGGAGACAGGGATAGGAAGGGATAAGTCCAAGGGAGGCTATCACTAATGAAATTTCAGAGGCCCCTCCTAAAGAAAGAGACATATTTAAAATTGGGAGGAAAGGAAAAGTTTCTACACGTTTGAAACCAAGAGAGCTGGGAGGAAACTGGGAAATGTGAACAGACTGGGCCTCACGCAGGGTGCCCACCAATCATTCGGGCCTCTGTGCATTTGCTCTTTGGAATGAAGCAACACTTTGGTCCATATATATAAAATAAATTTTTTTTAAAAGGGCACAAATTTACCTAATTCTATATATATATATATATATTTTTTTTTTTTTTTTTTTGAGACAGCATCTCACTCAATTCGCTATTACAGTGCTGTGGCATCATAGCTCACAGCAACCTCAAACTCCTGGACTGAAGCGAACCTCTTGCCTCAGCCTCATGAGTAGCTGGGGCTATAGATGCCTGCCACAAAGCCCAGTTAGCTTTTCTATTTTTAGTAGAGATGGGGTCTTGCTCTTGCTCAGGCTGGTCTCCAGCTCCTGAGCTCAAGGGATCCACCCATCTTGACCTCCCAGAGTGAGTGATCACAAGTGTGAGGCACCGTGCTTGGCCAATGTACATATTTTTTAAATGGTGACTTTTTCTCCATTATATATATATTTTCTCCATTATATATATATATTCTCATATATACCATATATATATTTCTCAAATATATATATATATTTCTCCACTTGTGTGTATATATGTATAAATATAAATAAATATATATACATATTTATATTGCAAGTTACAAGTAATGTAAGATGCATCCTTCTACAAAATTCATGGTTTGGAGGGCTACAATCCTCTTTATACAGAGCAGAAACCTGAGAATCTACGTGGCAAGTCCCAAGCACAGCACTCCTGGCATTGTTTCTGTTTCTATATCAGAGGGATGTTATCAAAGATGCAATTGCTCACTTTGAAGACAATCTTAAAGACTAAGCTATAAACTCATGAAAGCTTACTTCTGTTTTATCTTATGATTCCCCTTCTCATATTGGCCAAACTTCTTGAGGACACAGTTAACCCTCAGTTCTTACTGTGTCACCTCCCCCTCTGCTCAGCATACCACAGTGTAGCCTGCAGGCATGCCAGGCCAGGCTTCTACCGTGACCCCTTTGTGGGTAAAGCCAAGGGTCACTGAAATGTGGGACTCAGAACTCACCTGGGCAGCATGCAGTGCTGACCACTGCCACGTCTTGAAGCACTCCCTGCCCTTTCTGTTACCTATTTCTACAACCAGTTTCTTCACGTCATTAATCCCTCTCTCGCTCTATCTACACATGACCATGTCCCATAAATCTACCTTAGTATCATGGAAAACCAGAATATTCCACCCCAAAATATATCTCTTTAACACAGGGATTATTCTGAGCTGGAGGCAATTAGGAAGCAGCAGATAAAAGAAACTCTCTCTGCCCTCCCACCTCCCCGAAGAGCAGGACACACAGAGGTGAAGATGTCCCTCTTCCCCTCTCCACCAGGAAGGCACCAGAGAAATCTTCATAATCAACTCCCATTTATTTGCTTTCCCAACATATGTAGCCCCCAGAGACTCCTAATCCATTGTCTAGTCACTTTTCTAAAAATGTGCTGTTCTTCCTTGAGAATGCTGTAGAAGCCAGAATTCTAAGCCACCTCTTTGAGATAGTCTTGTTCCTCTGGGTACTTCCCATGTATACATGTGGCGCACACGTTAATAAACTTCTGGGTTAGTTTTCTTTTCTTACTAATCAATCTTTTTTTTACAGAGAATCCCAGTGAAGAACAAAGGATAGAAAGAGAATTACTCTTTCCTTCTGTGGGATTATTTTCCAGTCACCTTTCTTGGTCATATGTGGAGAGAAGAAGTAATTTTTATATATTCTCATAGCTTCAGTTACTATTAATTTCAGAAATTTTTAATAGATTTAGGGCTTAAAGATCCTTTCAAAAATCTGATGAAAGCTAAGGGCCCCCAACAAAAAAGTACACGTAGACACTGAAATTTGAACTCAAATTCAGAGGATTCACAGACTTTCTGAAACCCAAGACCACAAGGATAAAAACGCTTGATCTATGCATTGATCATCTGAAAATCTATATTTATAAGTCTGCTCAGATGTCCTTCCTGAGCTTTTAAAATAGGAATTTGTAGGTATTCATTTTTTATGGGCATTGCTTTAGCTATCTGTCATACATTTTGGCAAATTCTATGTTTTCATTCATCTTAAAGTATTTTTAACTTTTTCAACTTTTATTGTGATTTCTTCTTTGACCAACTGGCTATTTAGGAAGGTGTTTAATTTTTGCATATTTATGAATTTCCAAAGTTTCCTTTGCTATTGATGTCTAATTACATTCTATTGTGCTGTCGTTAAGTAACATATTGCTCAGAACATGATACCCCAAAGTGTGGTAATTTGGCATGCTGAGTAGTTTGAACAGAAGGACATTGGAATGCCTTGAAGCAGAGTCTTGTTTTGTCCCTCTCCTGGCCTCCTGTCTTCTATCCCTTGTTTCCTCCTGTCCCCCACCCTCTATAGTAATTCATAGAAGCCAGAATCTTTCTTGCCCACTGTGGGTCATATAACTTAGGACCCTTTTCCCTTAAAGTCAGCCATAAGACCTAGATAGGTCCCTGTCTCCCCTCACTCCCTTGAAGAACAGTATTCCAGAGGCATCCTGTCCTATACCCTGGAAGAAGGATGTTACATAGAGAGGCCAAGATTAATCTGAACAGATAGACCTTGCTGGGTTGCCCCATCAATCTATTTTCTGTTTATATTATGCATCTTTGTTCAATCATATTTATACATGGCTATCCATTCTTCATTGAACCTATGTACAAAAACAGACAGTTATCCCTGGGTCTATATATCTTGATTTATGAAGAATCCTGTGTCATGTAAAACTTTGATTAAATAAACTTGTTATGCTTTTTCTCTTGTTAACATGTCTTTTATTATTGGAGTGTCAACTATGAAGTGACCTTTAAGGTGAGTAAAGAAAGCTATTGCATCTTTCTACCCCTGCAACATTTTGAAGCTTGTTTTAGAGCTAACAGATGGTCTGTCCTGGAACAAGTTGTGCTCTGCTGGTATTGAAGGGGATGCTCTATCAATGTCTGTTAGGTCTAGTTGTTTGCAGTGTTGTTAAAATCGTCTATTTCTTGTTGATCATCTTTCAAATTGCCCTAGTCATTGCTAAAATGAATTATTAACGTCCCCAACTTGGGAATTGTGTATTTCTCCTTTCAATTCTGTCAGTTTTCAATTCTCATATTCTGGGAGTGGTATTTATGTTTTCATTGTTGTGTCTTTCTAATGGACACTTTTATCAGTATAAAATATCCTTTATTATCTCTAGTTATAATTTTTGTCTTAAAGACTACTTTGTCTTATGTTAATATGGCCACTTCAGCTTGTTTTTGGTTGCTGTTTGCATGTCTTTTTCTATCCTTTTAGTGTCTGTTTGTTAGCATGAAGTTGGATCATTTTTTTAAAATTTACTCTGCTAAAGTCTACCTTTGTACTGTAGGTAGTGTTTAATCCATTTACATTAATATAATTACTGGTAAAGTTGAATTTGTGTCTACCATTTTGCTGTTTATTTTCTACATATTTTATGACTTCCCTGAGCTTTAAATCCTGTACATTACAGTCTGTGGGTCACATTCATTTACATATCCTGCAGAAAACATAAGCATCCCCACAGCTGAATCTATATTGACCTCCATTAGATTCTTTCTTCAGTCCTTCCTATCCCAGGAAAGGGTAAAATTATTTACTCAACTATGTGAAAAACGTAACTGTCATTACCTTTCTCTCTGCTTCAAGCACCACATCTGGTGACTCACAAAACCTATAGATTCCCACTCCAGGTGTCTCCTGCCTCTTGTTGAGCTCTGTCCTGTACTCTTAGGCCATGCCACTGGCACAGTAGGTTGGTCTGCATCTCTGCCATCCATCTTCCCACTCTACATTCCAGACTCAAGCTACTGCTAGGTTGATGTTTCAAAAATGCAAATATAATCTTGCCAGCTTAAAAATCTCAGTGGTTTCCCATTGCTCTTGATTTTATAATTAGCATGTTTATTACTTCTTCCCCACAGAAGTAACATTTGGCCAAACATCATCATCGTCATAATAATTATAAAAATAATAATGATAAATTCATGTAAATTGTTGATTTATGAAATTTTTTCTTTTACTGGAGAGATACATTTTCCATTTAAAATACAATTTGGGTATGAGTTAGGCAACAAGTTTGTAAAAATTCATTATCATTTGTAAAGCGATGCTGGAAGATTTTTTGTTTTCTTAAAAATCTCTACAAAAAAATCATAACTATAAGCAAATTTGGTTTTATAAAAATATCATATTGGCTCAGCACGTGTAGCTCAGTAGCTAGGGTGCCAGCCACATACACCAGAGGTGGTGAGCTCAAACCCAGCCTGGGCCTGCCAAACAAGGACAACTACAACCAAAAAATAGCTGAGCATTGTGGTGGGTGCCTGTAGTCCCAGCTACTTGGGAGGCTGAGGCAAGAGAATCACTTAAGCCCAAGAGATTGAGGTTGGAAGGTCACACCACAGCACTCCTTTGAGGGCAACCAAGTGAGACTCCGTCTCAAAAAAAAAAAATAAATAAAAATAAATAAATAAATATTATATTTAACATGCTCAATATCTTTAAATATGTGATTTTATTCATAGTCCATATGAATTTGGGCAACATGGAATTTTTTTTTTTTTTTTTTTTTTTTTTTAGACAGAGCCTCAAGCTGTCACTCTGGGTAGAGTGCCGTGGCATTACAGCTCACAGCAACCTCCAACTCCTGGGGTTAAGTAATTCTCTTGCCTCAGCCTCCCAAGTAGCTGGGACCACAGGCACCCGCCACAACGCCCAGCTATTTTTTTGTTGTAGTTGCTATTGTTGTTTGGCAGGCCCAGGCTGGATTCGACCCTCCAGCTCTAGTATATGTGGCTGGCACCTTAGCCACTTGAGCTACAGGCACCAAGCCACAACACGGGAATGTTATAATAACATTGAATGTTACAAAACAATTTTTAATTGGCGTGGAATAATATATACATATGGTTCTGTCTCTATAGGGCTTAAAGTTTTAGAATTTTCTTTTGGTTCACTAAACTGGAAATTTTATGTTTCTACTGCAGACTAGAAGGATATAAATCACCTTGGGGAGAGACTGCTAAAGAAAATATTACCTCTGGAAAATGTGAATGCCTGTGTGTCCTCTCAAGTGCGGGAAATACATTTATTATAGGTTAGTCTTTACCCAGAAGGGAGTGAACTATGGAAATAGCAGAGAGATGGCTATTTAATTGTTTTATGCTAGTTCTGAAAAGTGTCTGTCTTCTCATTTTATAAGAGGATGTGTTTGGAAAAAGGTTAGTTCTTTCACTAAAACTCCTCTCATTTTATTTACTCCTTTTCTCTGTTGAATATGCAGAATAAATAGAATACCAAGGATAGCAATTCATTTTCCACGTCTGTTCTTTTTGTTGGAATGATGCAGATATGGTACTTTTTGCCATGTAAGATCTACACTTTTTGAGTCTCTCATGAATACTGTAACTGTCTTATTATTGCTGAAAATTATTGTAACAAAGGTTATTTATCAAATGCTTACAGTGTATCAGACCTTAGTCCCTGAATCTTATATATAAAATAGTGCATAATCTTCATAATAAACCTGTGACATATGTTCATGTTATAATACTCAACTGAGGAAAACCAAGACTCAGCAAGGTCATGTCACTAGCATCTAGGCTGCACGCTAATGAATCATAACTTAAGGACTTTATGTAGGTCTGTCTGATTCTAATGCCCACGCTACCTAAAATCATTACTAAAAATACTTTTTCAAAATTTTGCAACACCAAGTCTCTCAAGGTAAAAGAGTAACTTTCAACTCTCACCATTGTGCTGGTTAAAATATATTATAAATACACAGGAGTGAAAAGAGAAGATTATTCAACCATAGTAACTTGAGTTCTAACTCTGTCACCATCTTCCTCTGGTTGAAAATTGCAAAGGATGAGTTCATGGACATCTCTTTAGGCCATTATATTAGAATTTCAGATTGTACAGTTAGGAAACAAAATTTTACTAAAAATGCTTCCCCCTGTTATACATGGCTTTTGATTTTGTCATTGTTTACCTGGATTCTAAATGTCTCCCATGTACTGCATAGTGATTTATGCTAATTAAACTACACTTCTGAACATCAAGTAGATGATGTCTTAGCCATCAGTTTCTATACAAAAACAAACTATCACACCTAATTAGCTTTCTCATAAGCATATAAAAGAGGAATCAACATAGTCCATTAAATTTCCCTTAAATTCAGACAAGTTACTAATTACTCCTGTATCATTTCAAATTTTATTAGCAAACTGATCATTATTATGTAATGGACAGAAGAAAATTATTTTATTAAAAGACTGAGAATTTGATAAGAAAGTTATGTCTTTCTAATTGAAATGACAAAATAAAACATTTATTAACAAGATAATAAGATGTTCTCTTTTGAAAATATGTATCAAGTGATGAGTAGTATTAATTACTTGAAGAGTTTTCTTCCTAATTATTTAAATATAGCATATATGAAGGGGACCCACTGGGGTACCAGAGATGATAGTGAATTTGGTGATTTGAACAAGGCTGCCTCTTACACTGAGCACAAAGTTAGTCTCATGGAAAAAGCAAGCGAATTTTTGGGGGAGAAAAACCCAAACTAAGAAAGGGATTATGACTTCACCTAGTTTTTCTTTTGATATTTATTAGTTTCCTTTTAAAAGTAATAAAAGTCATACCTGGGGTTTCCCAAAATCTCTGGTTCAACCATTACCCAAGCATCACTAGGGCAGGAAGAAAGTATCAAACTATGAAGAACTAATGTTCATAAGTGGTGTCACATTATCTACATCAGAAACATCACTAAATTTTAGAGAAAGGCCTTATTTCTTTTTTCTTTTTTTTATTAAGTCATAGCTGTGTACATTAATGTGATCATGGGGCACCATACACTAGTTTCATAGACCGTTTGACACATTTTCATCACACTGGTTAACATAGCCTTCCTGGCATTTTCTTAGTTATTGTGCTAAGACATTTACATTCCACATTTACTAAGTTTCACATATACCCTTGTAAGATGCACCGCAGATGTAATCCCACCAATCCCCCTCCCTCTGCCCATCTCCCCCCTCCCTCCCCTCCCTTTCCCCCTTTCCCCTATTCTTAGGTTGTAACTGGGTTATAGCTTTCATGTGAAAGCCATAAATTAGTTTCATAGTAGAAAGGCCTGATTTCTTTTGGCTAAATAAGCCCCAAAGTTGTGGCAGCGTATTTTCAAAGAAGAGATTTGGAGTTACATCTCTTCTATTTTGAGGGGGTTCCAGACACATGACCCTAAGATATGGCATCTTGCCATTTGAGAAAACAGCAGAAATAGAAAGATCACTCTGACCTTCTCCTGTGCTTCTCCCCTGAAGCAGGTCAAGACACGATATATCACCCCACCCTGCCTGTAGAAAAGGGACATCCTTGTCTCTGAAGATGAAGGGTCACAGAGAAGAATCGGGACAGGCCTGGCTAAGTTCCCCCAGTTTATGACCATTAGATCAGATCTTTTTGTCCTCTGATTATGTTTCTGTGCTCTCTTCATCAAACCAGGCATAAAAATATAGACAGAACATCTACGTAGATGAAGATGTTTCTGAAGGCTCTCATGACACACACAACTTATATTTATTCTTTTCTCTTATTAATCTCCCTGTTGTTATAGGGGCCTCAGCCATAAACCTAACATGGGAAAAGAGATGTTCTTTTTCCACTACGATCTCCATCTATATCTCTACCTTATCTGAATTCTGTATATTACATAATGTATTTTAGAAGAGGTTCAAATGATTCATTAGAAAAGTAAAATTCAAATTTCACTTGATGGTAACATTATAAGATAATGTTTTATGTGTTACTCATTTTGTTTTTTATATTTCCCCAATTTTCTGCCATGATGGTATAAGATTTTTCTTGTTAGTATTTCATTAGTTGAGCAAAAGAGAGAGGAGGGAGTGCATAGAGCAGTATTTTTCAACCCTTTTTATCCCATGGCACACTTGAACCTATATTTAAATTTCTACAGCACACTTCAAGTATGTTAATCAAAAAAAAAAGGGTAAGAAAAGAATATACTTTCTGTGCTTTGAACTTCTTTCAAAAATAATTTAATTAATGATCTTTATAAATTTTCATAGCACACGGGTTGAAAACCACTGGTATAGAATATTAAAACAATATAATTAACTACCTTTATCAAATGTACATGCCACCCAGTAGTTCTTTGCAATCACCAATTAGTCAATCAGTTAAATAATTCAACAAAAGATATTCTGTAAACAAAATTTGCCAAATGTCAACTGATTTCTACTTCTAATGGCTGGTGAAAGTAGGTTAAATTTTATAACAAAAAAAATATATACTTCTAAGTTATTCATAAATTTAAAAAATAAAAATTATAAAGTGCTTAAAGCTAAGTAATGGATATAATTGATTTTGTAATATTAAGTATAGACACTTATAGGATGTAGCTAAAATAATACTCAGGGGTGGCGCCTGTGGCTCAGTAGATAGGGCACTGGCCCCATATACCAAGGGTGGCAGGTTCAAACTCAGCCCCAGCCAAACTGCAACAACAACAACAACAAAAAAAAATAGCTGGACATTGTGGCAGGGGTCTTGTAGTCCAGCTGCTTGGGAGGTGGAGGCAAGAGAATCGCCTGAGCCCAGGAGTTGGGGGTTGCTGTGAGCTTTGTGACACCTCAGCACTCTACTGAGGGCGACAAAATGAAACTCTGTCTCTACCAAAAAAAAAGAAAAGATAATAAAATAAAATAATACTCAGAGGAAAATTTATGGCATAAAAGAAGAGATGCTGATAATTAATTATGCAATTTAAGAAGTGTGACAAAAAAGAAAATGATGGAAACAATATAGCAGAAATCAATGAATCTAGGCAAAGTAGCTCTTTAAAAAAACAACAGATCAAAAAATGTTTTCTAAAAGCACAAATTACTAATATTAAAAAGAAAAAAGGGAAGTAATTACATCTGATAGTATCATTTCAATCAACTGACATCAATTTTAGTTGCTAAATTTGAAATTTTGAGAAAATAGATAAAGTATAAAAGAATGGAAAGAAACAAACTTTTTGAATAGTATATAATTGTGTAGGTAAAAAATCCAAAGTAATATATAGATAATTTATAAGGTAATAATAAGGCACAGAAAAGCTAGTAAAAACAAATCGCTATAAAAATGTATTTCTATAAATCTCCAAACATATATTTTTATAGATTCATTTATGATAGTATTAAAAATACTTTTAATGTTGGATACATTGAGCATTAAATGAAAAAACAAAAAAATCTTTAAAATATTAAAAATATCTGTATTTGAAAATATGATGTATAATAACTATAAAATATTAAAATTTATAAAAGATACTAAGACTTATTCCAAATAAATGAGAAATTTCCCCTTGTTCACAATTTGAAAAATGTAATGCATAGCGTATTTCCCAAACAGTACCTATAAATCTAATACAATCAACATACATTTTTTTAGTGTTAAGTTGAAAGCTGTGTCTGTAATGTACACAGTTGTACATTAATTAATAATGAATAATTAATGAATAATTACAATCCTCTTAAAGAAGCTAACAAGGTGAAAAGAATGCTTTATCAGTTATTTACTATCAACTAATTATAAACAATGGCATTCATAGTAGCATAGGAATGAAAAGTCAATAGTAGAACAAGATAAGAGAAACAAGATCTAAGAAATTAACTCATATGAACACCTAATTTAGTACTAATAAGGTTATGTAGGTCACTTTAAAAAAAGTAGTAACATACTTCCATTTATGATATGACTTTATGACTATCTAAGGTTAGACTCCATTTACTAAAAGGCTTGTGCTGATAAGAATGTATTCCACTCATCCAAAATTAACTTTTAAAATATTAATATTTTATTAAAATATTTTCAATGGGAAATATTTTATAGCTGATCCTTGATGTTCTCAGGAAATACTTAATATACATCTGGAGGAGTTAAAAAATGCCATTCTGTGCATATTGACAATTTTGAGCTAAAGTCACTTGAAAAACAATAGATACCAGATCATTCTGAACTACTTTTAAATAGATGGAAAGATGCCTTCCTTTCACATGAAAGATCCCTTCCTTCAGCCAGAAAGAAAACAAAACTCATATTATTAAATATGGGAAGTTGAGACCAAGAGAATTCTGTACAAATCTTGTTAAAGTATCTTGTGAGCCTGCACATATAATTTAGTTTCTTTTTCACATCTTATTATTGTTTGTCCATTTCAGCGTATACTTGTTCAACTCTGCTCTGGGCTCTTTATTTTCTTAAGAAAGCTCTTATGTCAGGTCAAACTTATATTAAATAAATTTATATGTTTTTCTCTTATTGATCTGCCTATGTCAATATGAAGTGTAGAAATAAAATTTCCTAAAGTATAGAAATAAAATTTTACTTTTCCTATGTATCTTGATACGCATGTATGTTACTAATTCTATTATTTCTCTCCTCTCTGATAAAGAATTCCCATATTAAATAGAATAAATTATTTATACAGCAAAAGGAAAAAAATACTAACTGTAAGGGAAGTTTAAAAATCGCAAGGTTCATATATGGTTTGGTACTTGGTAAAAGTACTAATTCAGGGTTAACTATAAGAAGTCAAAGATGCACATTTCAAAGAGCAATCATAAAAATTATAATGCGAGACACAATTACTAAAAACTAAGAAGAAAAAACAGAAGATTGAGAAGTTGACTGATTCAAAAGAAGTCAAGAACAGTGGAATGAAGCAGCAATTAGAGAGTAAAATAAAAAATAAATGAAAACATTCTCTATATAAGCCAAACCCTACCAGCAATGACAAAAACAATATTAAGACATTCTAGCTAAATAGAATTCTTTTAATAAAGAATATTAAAACAAAGGCTCTAGGTAGAATACAAAATAAGATGCAACCAAACATCATTTACCAGACATACTATAAATACACAAACATAGATAGGTTGAAAGTCAATTATGGATATGTATCCAGACAATAGCAAAAAGAAAGCAGGTGACACTTTATTAACATAAATGCTAGCTTTTACCTATGGGTATATGTGATGCAGGACAAGGTGGCACCAGGACCTGCCGCCTTAGCCCTAGAGGTGTAGATGCTGCAGTGGATGGAGGAACCCGCTTGCCGGAAGTGCCAGACACCCGCAGGGGAGGCACTGGTGCCTTGCTGTCTCCTCATGTGAGTTTCCAGGGCCTGAGAGTTCCAGCACCTTGCTGCTGAATGAATGACTGGCTGTAATTGACAAGACCCACACCCTAAAAGTCAACATTGAGTTCCAGCTAAACAACCTCCTGCCACTGTATAAACCCCTGAGCAGAGAGCCCAAAGACAGACCTGGAAGAGGGAGCCAAAGAGCTTGTTCCCCTCCTGGGTTCTCTCTGCCAGGAGGTTTGGTTTTTGTAGTTGTTGTAATTTTTGTTTCTGTGAATAAATCCTGACTTATCACTGATCCTGTGGTTCAATTCATTCTTTGAATTGCTGAGAACAAGAACCTGAAACTCTGGTATCATATGTATATAACAAGTTATCTAAAACAGTTTTAACATACGTCTACAAATTCTCTGACACTTCCTTCTTGAAGAGTTAGAACCTAATCCCATTCACTTGAATGATGGTTGGATGTGGTGGCTTAATTCTAATGAATAATGTGGAAATGTTAATTGGCTACAGGGATGAGGTCATAATTCACCACTTTGGGGGGAACCCAGATGTCGTGTAGTGAGGACACGCAAACAGCCTAGTGGACAGGTTCACACAGCAAGGGAACAGTAAGGAACTGAGTTCTTTTCACATCCATGTCACTTTCAGAAGTGCATGCCCCCTTCCTCAAGTCTAAAGGTAACCACAGCCTGTGTCAACATTGTAATTGTCCCTCTCAGACCCTGAGTCAGAGCTACCCAGCTGAGTGGCTCTGAATTCCTGTCCCACAGAAATTGGGAAGGAATAATGCTATTAATACTTATAATAAGCAATTATATTTCAGAGTGATTTTTTTTTTCACATGGATATAAATAACTAAAATAGAGCCACTGGCTTATGTACTTAATATCTGTGTTCTATATGACACACCTTAAATCTTACAGATCAGTAGATAGTTGAAATAAGCTGGAAACAATCAGGAAATACATAAAAAGGGGACAAGGAAAATGAAAGAAATATGCGGAAAATGGCCACACTAGAAATATTTTATAAATTATTAGAATAGATAATAATATTTATTGTTGTCATGGGCATGAGAAAATATTTCCTCACAAAACCATTTTGTATGAATGTATGAAATGAACATGACCTTTAACAACTCCACTTGTAGAAATATAAATAACCTCAGGAAGTAACTATACAAAGACGCACATATAACATCCTCAGTGTTACTTGTAGTAGCAAAAACATAGAGCAATTTAAATGTCTAAAAGAAACATACATGCAAAATAACTCTTACTGACTCTTACATACTGACTCTTAACATACCAGTTATAAATGATGGGAAAAATGTATCTAACTTAGAAATAATAAAATTTTCGTCATGTTACTCTTTGTGTATTTTTTCAGTTGATTTGTAGATTTTCAGAAACTGAAAAATTCTAAGAAAATTTATTGCAATTTTTCCTATTAAAGCCTAGACAACTAAATCCCAAAGGTGAATTAACATTACATTCAGCCCCATGGGATTGTTAGCAAATAAGCCAAACCTTGGAACACAGGCTTCTGGCTATTGACACAAGTGGCTCCATAAACACAAATGCCATGTTTATAGTTCTGTTGCCATGTTTCAAGTTCCCAGGTCAGTAAGATTTGCTGATCAGAACTTTGCAACTGAGGCATTCCCTTCAGAGTCCCCTTCTCACTCCCCCAAGCAGCAAAACCTGGTAGCAGCAGACGGGATAACTACGAGGCCTTACACCACCTGCTTGTCCAGAGAAGACAAGATAAGCTACATCCACCCAGAGATGAAGCCTCGTCCCTGCATCCTGTCTGCACACAAGGCTGAAATAACAACCAATATTAACACCTGCCTCATTCCGCTATTAAAATCTCTGCCCTGGGAAGGACTTATTGACCACTTTTTGGTCATGTGATGTGTGTACTAGCGTGATTTCCATGCGCTTGCTTTTCCTGCACTCCACCTCAGATATGTTATGATGCTGGCTCAATGCACGTGTTCATTTCACCAGAAAAACTCTCTTGAAGTTGAGGCAGTCCATTCCACCCACCTCCCTGCGATGCTTCATGGAGAATAAATCTCCTGGAACAATCCTCTTTTGTCTCAGTAATTGGTTTTCTGTGCAACAAATAACAGAGAGAACCCCCCACCCCAGTTCATTAGCATTTGTATCAAGGTTTTCACAATACTTCAAGTTAGTGTAATAGAATGTTCTGGAACTTTCTCCTTGGTGCAGCTGGCCATTTTGAGCTGCCAAATTTGAAACTACAGAGAATACCTCCCAAAATCTATACACATTTTAAGAAAGGAAAATACTGTATTGATATTGTAATACTTAAGTCACAATTGACTTTTGCAACTACACAAAATGTAAGATACAAGATAACAAACTTCACTGGTCTATATTGAGTATAGTTTTAATTTAGTTGACTGACAGATCCATCTAGGCTAATGATTGCTTACTAACAGCTTCTTTTCGTTAAGAAGTCTATTTAGGGTACTATTTGCTTACTAATAGTGTCTTAATAATAGTTAATTATGGCAGTGTGCCTATTCTATTCAAAAGTGGACATTCCTAAGAAAGAACATGCCAAAAAAAATTGTGTACAAACTCACTTTTAGTTTTTCTGTGTATTTGTATTAAGAAGATACTAGAAATTTGATATATTGTTCCAAAAGCTTATCACGGATTTTAGAATAAACAATTACTGGTGATTTGGGGAGTAAGAATCTTTTCATTCCAAAATGTTACTGCCATCCACAAATCATAAAATTTTTTCTGGCAACAATTTATAAGTAAGAGAATTAGGTAATATGGCTTTTTGGTTTTTTCTCCAGGATGTGGTTTTTCAAGTTGAAACAAGCTTGCATAAAATTGAATTTAGGTAACATGTATCTCTATTAAATTGAAATGATATGGAATTATTTTCAGCTGGTCAAAGCATTTCAGTACACAAAACAGCATTTTAAACTGGGAAAAAAGCAGCAAATGAGCACCTTGCAAGTGTTCATGAGCACAATAAACAGTTCATTATGATATCAAGTATCACAAGTCAGGCAGAATGAAAAATAGACACAGCCAGCAATTACAGCAGTGAACATCAGTTTAAATCCAAATTTACCCTCCCTGACGCAATCTACTTTCCACTGCTTTCATCAAGATTAAGGAAAAATGCCATAATCTCTTTTCTTCCTTTTTTTTTTCCTGTCACTAATATGAATACTGCCATCTTCTAATTCTAAGGAAGCTATCACCTAAAATAGAAGATTTTTTTTTAATGTTTGCGTTATTTATACCCTCCTTTCTCTTGACAAAAACCATGCAGGGGAAGAAAACAATTCTGATTCATCATGTGAATATTATTCACTATCAAATTTTACTCATTTTATAATATTAGCTTGTTTTGCATTCATTTTGAAGTTTCTGTGTCTACTTTGAACTTTTCAATTGGTTTTGGTATTCACTTTGGATAAGGCTTGGGAGGGAAATGATATTTACATGTGTTCACATATTTTAAAAATCATTATTCTGTTTTCTTTCTGAACTATCCAGAGTTGAGTACAATGAGATAATTATCCAGAGTGGAGTACAAGAATGAGATAATTCTTGCTCTTGTTTTAGCGTGGACTCTTGTTAATGTCACCCCATGAATCCTTTTATTGGTTGCTTTGTGGCTTTTATTGGGCTCAGAGCCTTCATTGATAGTTTTTGGAGATAAAAGGGATGTCTACATGTACACCTTTCCCAAGGTTGAAAATGAGAAACTTAAGCGAGATATTTTACCCTTTTATTTATCCATTTGAAAAGTTAAAAAATTATGAAGACTTTTCTTTTAAATGAGAAAAGCATAATCTACTTTTTTCTAAGAAAACTGAAAGAACAATTGTCACTACTTGGTTTTTGATGCATACAGACCGGCACCTCAATTCATTCTTAATTATCCATCTTGTAAAATCTAATCCAGAGTTTATTTAATGGGGTTTATTTAACTGATAAGTGGAGAATTGCCCTTTAAGTTGTAAATATTAGGCTGCACATTTTGGTGATTGTAAATTGAGCTTCAATAAACAGTCTAGTACAAATGTCTTTATGATAACAAGATTTTTATTTCTTCTGGGTAGATGCCTAGTAACAGGATTACAGGATCAAATGGGAAGTCTAATTTGAGTTCTTTGAGGGTTCTCCATACTTCCTTCCAAAAACATTGTATTTGTTTTAGTCCAACCAGCAGTGTAAAAGTGTCCCCTTCTCTGCATATCCATGCCAGCATCTGCAGCTTTCAGAGTCTCTGGGATTAGGTGATATCTCAGGGTAGTTTTGATTTGCATTTCCCTGACGATTAGAGATGATGAGCATTTTTCATATGTTTGTTAGCCATTTCTTTGTCTTCATTAGAGAAGGTTCTATTCATGTCTTGCCAGTAATATATGGGATTGTTGCCCAGTAATATATGGCATTGTTTGGATCTTTTTTTATTAATTAATGAGTTTTCTATAGACCCTAGTTATCAAGCTTTTGTCCAATTCATAGTATGTAGATACTGTTTCCCATTCTGAAGGTTATCTGTTTGCTTTGGTTATTATTTCCTCAGCTGTACAGAAGCTTTTCAGTTTAATTAAGTCCCATTTGTTTATTTTTGTTTTTGTTCCAGTTGCCATGGGAGTGTTCTTCATATAATCTTTCCCCAGGCCAGTATCTTCAAATGTTTGGCCCACACTTCCCTCGAGGATTTCTATTGTTTCATGCCTTTGTTTTAAATCTTTTATCCATCTTGAGTCAATTTTTGTAAGTGGTAAGAGGTGCAGGTCTGGTTTAAGTCTTTTACATGTGGTTATCCTGTTCTCCCAACACCATTTATTGAATAGAGATTCTTTCCCCTAGTGTATTTTCATGTTGGTTTATCAAAGATCAAGTGACTGTAAGGTGTTAGTTTCATCTCATGGTTTTCTATTCAGTTCCAAATGTCAATGTCTCTATTTTTGTGCCTGTGACACAGTTTTGATCACCATAAACTTGCACTATAACCTAAAGCAGAGGTCCTCAAACTACGGCCCACGGGCCATATGTGGCCCACTGAGGACATTTATCTGGCCCGCTGGGTGTTTTTGCCACAGCTGCCTGTCTTGCTTAGCAGCCGACTTGTCCAGAGCCACAGTGCACATGTGTGAAATGTGCGCCAACTCACTGGCTCCGCTCCTTCTCTCTGTCTCTCCCCACTGTGTGTTTTTGCCATTCTGCTTAGCAGCCCACTAGTCCCGGCCCACATTGCGCATGTGTGGAATGTGCCCCACACTCTCCGACTCCTCTTCTCAGTCTCTAGTATAATTGAAAGAGTCACCGGGTTGTCTGTGCAGAGCCTGCTGCTGCCTAAGGACCGAGGTAAGAACAAGTTAGGATTCATTTATTTATTTATTTATTTTAAGTTAGGAGGTCTTTTTTTTTTTTTTTTTGCAGTTAGTAGAGCCTTTTTTTTGCAATTAAGGGGGGGGCTTTTTTTTTGAAGTTAGGAGGTCTTTTTTTTGCAGATAGGTAGCACCTTTTTTTTTTTTTTTTTTGAAGTTAGAAGAGCCTTTTTTTGGAAGTTAGGAGAGCCTTTTTTTTTTAATTTGGTTACTTGGTTGGGGGTGGTTTCAAGGGGGGTTGCATCACAGTGATAACGCAAATAGTCAGTGCTCAGTGCTAGTGCAAATTGCCAGTGCTCAGAGCTAATGCAAATGGTCAGAGCTCAGAGGTAATGCAAATAGTGTTCAGTGTTAATGCAAATTGTTAGTGCTCAGTATTAATGCAAATTGTCAACAGTCAGTGTTATCACAAATGGTCAGCAGTCAGTGTTAATGCAAATGGTCAGTGCTCAGTGTTATCCCATGGGGGCCCCAAACTGGTAATCTGCCTAGGGCCCCATGGGAACTTAATCCGGCTCTGCAGACAGCTGAGGATTAGGAAACACAATGTAATTGCCAGTAAGTGCATTTATATTCTGATTGCTATTCAGTTGTATATGATGTTGTATGTTGTGTGCTGTGTAAGCCCCAGTTCACACTGTTGCGATCTCTGAGCAGTGTGAGTTCAGCCATATTCTTGTATGGCTGAACTCACATTAGATTCAAAAGAAAAAAGGCATACATGCCTTCTTTTTTCCTGCAGTGGAATCTGATTGCATGAGTGAGAAGACCCATGTGATTAGATTCCTGTGTGAGTTCACAGATTGCAGTGTGGTTCTCACAGGGTAGTGTGAACTGCAAAGGTGGTGGAGGAACCGGCTCTGTAATCGTGCCTGTTCCCACACCACACCAGTGTGAGCCTGAGGTAAAAGCAGAGTTCCACCATATGGTCACTGGCGAGGCTGAAATGATGTGGACTGGCAAGGCTGCATTGATGGACACTGATCAGACTGCATTGGTGGGCACTGATCAGACTTCATTGATGGGCAGTGCAGTCTATATGTCTCTGTGTGGGCAAAGTTATTGCTGGTATATTGGTTTTGGAGCGCTGTATATATATATATATATATACACATACATACAATATATATATATGTATGTATGTATTTTACTAATAGCAATTTGGAATCCCTAGGAAACAATGATATCAAGAAAGAGAAAATTTGACTCAGGATATTGTAGGATATTCAAAGAACAGTGGACTTATGATTACTTTTTCATGCAGTACAAGGAAAGAGCTGTGTGTTTGATATGCCAGAATATAATGTCTGTGTTCAAAGAATACAATTTGCATCGACACTATCAAACTCAACATAAAGATAAATATGATTGGTTGGTTGGAGAAGTGAGAAAAGATAAAATATTAAAACTGAAATATACAATGACAACTCAGCAAAATACTTTTGTGAAGCAGAAGCAGCTAGATACTTCATCACTGTGAGCAGGTTTTCAAGTTGCCAAGCTAATAGCGTGCACTGGCAGACCATTCGTGGAGGGAGAATTTGTTAAAGTATGCCTTCTTTCTGTTGCCAAAGAGATGTGTCCAGAGAAGGCCAATTTATTTAGTACAGGGAGTCTTTCAGGACCCTCAATTACACGAAGGATTGAAGACATGGGAGACAATTTGCATCAGCATTTGCAAAACTCCACAAAAAAACTTTCCTATTTTTCCTTGGCACTCAACGGAAGTAATGTTGTTCATGATTCTACACAACTTCTAATTTTTATTCGTGGGATGAGTGACTATTTTGAAGTCTCAGAAGAGCTTGCTACACTGCAAAGCATCAAAGGAACAACTACAGGACAGGATATCTATGAAAAGTTTTGCCAAATGGTGAATAGTTTGGAGCTGGACTGGGCAAAACTAGCCAGTGTGACAACTGATAGTGCTCCTAGCATGGTGGGGTCTAAGAAAGGAGTAATTGCTCGCATTAACCAAGAGATGGACAAACATAACCATTCTCATCCAATAGCCATACACTGCCTCATCCACCAACAAGCGCTGTGTAGTAAATCACTGAAGTGGGACTGTTATGAAAACTATAGTATCTTGTGTTAACTTCATTAGCGGTAAGGCACTAAACCACAGACAATTTCAGAAATTTCTGTCTGAGCTAAATGTTGACTGTGAAGATGTTCCATACCACACAAAAGTCCATTGGCTGAGTCGAGGGAGAGTTTTGAAACATTTCTATAACTTACTACCACAGATTACAGCTTTTCTGCCTTCAAAAAACAAAGAAGTACCAGAGCTCAATGTTGCAGAATGGAAATGGCACCTTGCCTTTCTGACAGATGTAACAGCTACTCAGCAGTTTCAATGTGCAACTTCAAGGAAAGGGGAAGCTCATCTGTGATATGCAATCAGATGTGAAAGCATTTGAAGTAAAATTAGGCCTCCTCATCAAACAAGTGAAGGAGGAAAATTTCTGCCATCTCCCCACAACTATCCATTGGTTGCATTCCCAAATAAAACATGTGTGGATTCACTGGAAAAGTTGCAAAAGGATTTCCAATTTAGATTTAAAGAGCTTCATCTCCATGAACAGAACATACAGCTTTTCCATAACCCATTTTCTATTGACATTGAACATGTGGATACGATTTACCAAATGGAACTGGCTGAACTGCAGAATTGTGACTCTCTGAAAGACGCATTTAAGTCAAGCAGCCTTCCTAACTTCTATGCATCTCTCCCCTCTGAGACATATCCTAATTTTGGGAACCATGCACTTAAAATGGCAACCATCTTTGGCAGCACTTACGTCTGTGAACAGACTTTTTCCAGAATCAAACATCTGAAATCTCCATCCAGATCTAGACTAACTGATGACCACTTGCATCACATGTTATATCTAGCAGTGACAAATATGGAACTGGACATTGACCATCTCATTAGCCAAAAGCAGGCCCATAGTTCCCATTGAAATACTGGTAAGTTTGTTGATTTAATTTTACTTGTTCTGCATTTTAAATATTGTATTTGTTCCCATTTTGTTTTTTTTACTTCAAAATAAGATATGTACAGTGTGCATAGGAATTTGTTCATAGTTTTTTTTTTTTTTTTTTTTTTAAACTACAGTTCGGCCCTCCAACGGTCTGAGGGACAGTGAACTGGCCCCCTGTTTAAAAAGTTTGAGGACCCCTGATCTAAAGTCTGGTAGGGTGATACTGTGGCTTTCTTTTTATCCCTAAGAATTACCTTGTCTAGATGGTTTTTTTCCTGGTTCCTTACAGCATGAAGAATTATTTTTTCCAAATCTTGGAAGTATGATGATGGTATTTTAATGGAGATTGCATTGAATTTGTAGTTTGCTCTTGATAGCATAGACTTTTCAAAATGTTGATTCTTTTCAGCTATGAGCATAATATGTTCTTCCATTTGTTAAGATCTTCTATTTCTTTTCTTAGGGTTTCATAATTTTCTTAGTAGAGGTCCTTCAACTCTTTTGCTATGTATATTCCTAAGCATTTAATTTCTTGGGAAGCTATTGTGAAGGTAATTGTTTCCTTGATTATTTTCTCATCTCAGCTGTTATTGGAATATACAAAGTACTGTCTTGTGGACATTGATTTTTATATCTTGAAACATTACTATATATATTTTTTATGACTTCCAGGAGTCTTATGGTAGCACCTTTGGGGGTGCTCAAAGTATAAGAGCATATCATCAGCAAAGAAGGAGAATTTGACGTCATCTGCTCTAATTTGGATGCCCTTTTTTTTCCTTCTCTTGCCTGATTGTATTGGCTAGAACTTCCAGCACTATATGGAATAGTAGTGGTGACAGAAGACAGCCTTGTCTGGTTCCAGTTCTAAGTGGAAAAGCTTACACTTTTACTTCATTTGTATCATTCACTATAATATTAGCTGTGGGTTTATTGTAGGTGGCTTTCATCAGCTTAAGAAATGTGCCATCTATGCCTATATCCTTGTGTTTTAATTATAAAAAGATGCTGCATTTTATTGAATGCTTTCTCTGCATGTATTGAGAGGATCATATGGTCTTTGTTTTTTGCTTCTGTTGATATGGTGAATTATGTTTTATGGAATTGCATATGTTATAAATAGAAAAGGATGTTGCATTTTATGGAATGCTTTTTCTGCATCTATTGAGAGGACCATATGGTCTTTGTTTTTGCTTCTGTTGATATGGTGAATTATGTTTATGGACTTATATATGTTAAACCAGACTTACATCCCTGGGATGAAACCTACTTGATCATGATGAATGATTTTTTTAATGTGTAGCTGTAATCTATTGGCTAGGATTTTAATGAGAATTTTTGCATCTTTATTAATTAGTGAAATTGGTTTGAAATTCTTTTTAATTGGGTCTTTTTCAGGTTTGTGTATCAGGGTGATGTTTTCTTCATAGAATGTGTTGGGGAAGATTGCTTCTTTCTGTTTTTTGGAATAATTTCTGCAGTATGGGTATAAGCGCTTCTTTAAAGGTGTAATAGAATGCTGGTATGAAGCCATTAGACCAGGTCATTTTTTTTGTTGTTGTTGTTGGTAGATTTATTTTTTCTGTGATCTCAGTTTTTGAAATCAGTCTGTTCAAGAGATCTACTTCTTCTTGATTAAGTCTAAGGAGAGGGTATGATTCCAGGTTTTGATCCATTTCCTCCACATTGTCAAATTTCTGGGCATAGAATTTCTTATAGTACTCAGATACAATCTCTTGTATCTCTGTAGCATCAGTTGTTATTTCCCCTTTATCATTTCTGATTGAAGTTATTAGAGATTTTACTTTTCTGTTTCTACTTAATCTGGCCATAGGTTTAGCAACTTTATTTATTTATTTGAAAAATCAATTTTTTGTTTTATTAATGTTCTGAATGATCTTTTGTTTTCAATTCCATTAAACTCCTTTGTATCTTTGTTTAGTATCTGTTTAGAGGATCTGTCCAGCTCTATCAGAGGGATGTTAAAGTCCACAGCTATTAGGGTGTCATTGCATATCATATTGCTCAGACCCCTCAAGGTCTGTTTCATAAATGTGGTAGCAATTAAGTTGGATGTATGAAATGTCTTCTTGTTTTATTGTTCCTTTGACCAGTATACAGTGTCCATCTTTGTCTTTCTTAACTTTAGTTGCTTTAAATCCACTTGTATCTAGAAATCAAATTGCAGTTTATCCTTTCTTCTGATTTCCATTTTTTGGAAATACTGTTTTCCATCTCTTAACCCACAGCCTTGATTTGTCCTTCAAGGCTAGGTGTGTTTCCTGGAGACAGCATGTGGATGGCTTATGCTTTTTTATCCAGTCAGCCATCCTGTGCTGCTTCAGTGGTGAATTCAGTTCATTGACATTGACTGAGAGAATTGATAAGTGTAATGGAGTTCTAATCATCTTATTTTGTGAAAATCTTTTGTGTAGTTTTTATCCTTTAGGCCATTGTGGAAGCTAAGTTTTGACCTTTAGCTTCAGTGTGTTTACTTTGCTAATGGTCCATTGAGATGGTCAGTGTTGAGAATAGATCTAATTATTTCCTGTATAGAAGTTCTTTTGTGGTGAATTTCCTCAGTGTTAGTATATCCATATAGTCACAAAAAAAATTGATCTCTCCATCAATTTTGAAGGTTAGTTTAGCAGGATACAGAATTCTGGGCAGAAAATTGTTTTGTTTAAGAATGTTGAAGGTGAAAGATTATGCTCTTCTGGCTTGCAAGATTTCAATTCAAAAGTCTGCTATTATTTTCATGGCTCTGCCTCTGTGAGTTGGTGCTTTTCCTGGCTGCTTGCAGAATTTTTTCTTTTATCTTGACTTTGGATAGTTTCATTACAATGTGTCTTGGAGATGCTCTGTTTGAGTTGAGAATACTCAGGGTTCGATATCCATCTAAAAGGAGTGTGTCAGGATGTTTAGTAAAACTTGGGAAGTTTTCATTTATGATAGTTTCCAGTAAGGCTTCTAATTCTTTGGGATTATCTTCTTTCCCTTTAGGAATACCTATTATTCATATATTTGAATGCTTTGTGGTGTCTTGTAGTTCCCTAAGTGACTGTTCTGCTTTCTCTCTCTTCTTCTCTGCCTCTTTAACTACCAGGTTTACCTCAAAGACATTATCGTCTAGCTCTGAGGTTCATTCTTCTCCATGGTCTAACATATGTTTTATACTTTCTTCTGCATTTTTACATTCCATTATTGTCTCCTTCATTTCCCTAAGTTCCACCATATCCTTCCTATATTCTGCATATCTCTCCTTCAGCTTTGGTTCTGTCTTTCCATTTTCTTTGTCCATGCCTTTTATTGTCTGTATCATCCATATTTTCAATTCCATTTCTTTCAAATACATTAATTCTTTATAGGTAGAGTCTTCTGCAGTAGCTACCTCATGGTCCCTTTGGGAAGTTGCTCTGTTTTGGCTTTTCATGTGACCTGAATTTTTCTGTTGGTTCCTCCTCATGTGTTCTTCTTGTTCATCTCCTTGTCCTACTTTCTTCTTATCACTGCTTGCTTTGTTTAAAATTACATTATCTCAGAGATTAGCTCAAAAGGAAGAGAAGGATAATGTGCAAGCAGGGCGAAATAAGAGAAAAAGAAGGAAGGAGAAAGAGAAAAGTGCATGGGAATGAAGGAAAAGAATTGAAGAACAAGAGAGAATGAGGATAGTGTAGGATAATATTTAGAAATAAACATATCCTACATCAAGCACACAAAGTGAACTCAGTGTGAGTTTAAAACAACTTGCTATTCTTCAAGAGGCTTAAGGGACCTGGGCCCCCCCTGGGACACACGCAGAGTTAGCTTGCCTGGAGTTAAAATTCCATAAGCCAATTCTCTGAAGTTGTGCACCCCATGAAGCCTGAGATCAAAGGGCATGCCGCCCTTCCTCAGAGATACAGGCCAGAGGGTTTACATATGTTAAAAACATATTGTCAGAGGCCTATAAGTGCTCTGCCCTGAGGAAAGACACAGTCGTTACTTCATATTGAGTAAATGGAATGAATGCTTGAAGGTACTCTTCCATTAACTCTGTTCCCCTGTGCCTACTTTCTTCTTTGTGATCTTTATTTAGATACCTGCCCAGAGATTAGTCAGTGTCTAGAAGAAGATGTTTAGTGCAGAAGTGATTGTGTTGATATGGCTGCAGGATATTTCCTTACAAGTTAATTTCAGATAGGTAAAATGAGGTAATGGTGAAACTAACAGATGATAGATTAAGTGTGTACATGATTAGAAAGGTATAAAATCAAAACCCTGAATAAAGAACTTTGCTACACACCATCCCATACTATGTAGTCTGTTTCTTGACTTAATAATTGCAGGAGCGAGTTTATACCCACGGCAAAGCTGCTGTTCTTTTGCATCTCTGCTCACGCAACACACATTGTGATTAACTTTGCCAAAGTTAAGATGAATGAGAAAATTCTTCAAGCAGCCAGATGGAAGAAAAGCATTACCTACAAAGAGAGAAATATTAGAATGACTGCAGATCTCTAAGCCAACTTTTCAAGCCAGAAGAGGATGGTCATTAACCTTCAATCTCCTAAAACAAACAAATCTTCTAAAACAAGATCGAACTTTCAGCACAGGATCTTGTATCCATCTAAACTGAATTTCATTTGTGATGGAGAAATCAAATAGTTTAATGACATATACATGTTGAAGAAATTTGCCATAACTAAACTAGCTGTCAGATATTATCCAACCCATCCTCCACAATGGCCAGAACAGTGGTCTACCACCAAATTAACTCACCCGAAATTTTTGAACAAAATCCACTTCCACAGTGGTGAAAAGATTAAAAATATCCACTGGACATTTGAAAATCATAACACCCAAAATGCCACCACGCTTATCAATTCTCTCAATTAATGTGAATGATTTAAATTGTCCTCTAAAGAGACACAGGTTGGCTGACTGGAAACATAATCTCATCCCAGATATTTAATGCATACAAGAATCTCATCTTAACTTAAAGGATAAAAATAAACTCAGGGTGGAAGGGATGGACATCTATTATACTGGCAAATAGAAATCAGAAAAAAGCAGATATTTGATTTTATTTGCAGATAAAATTGGCTTTAAACCAACAAACATAAGAAAATACAAGGATGGTCTCTACATATATGTCAAGGGAAACTCCCAACATGAAGAGATTTCAATAATTTAAATTTATATACCCTGCCAGAATGCTCCTCAATTTTTAAAGCAAACCCTAACAGATATGAATAACTTGATATCTTCCTACACTATAGTAATCAGAGATTTTAACACCCATTGACAGTTTTGGATAGATCCTCCAAGAAGAACCTAAAAAAAAAAAAATTAGACTTAAACCTGGCCCTAGAATAAATGGAGTTGATAAACCTTTGGGTAACCTAACCAGAAACAGAAAGGTAAAATCTGTAATATCGTCCATCAGCAACTATAAGGGGAAATAACAATAGACACCTCAGAAATTCAAAAAGTCCTCAATGATTACTACAAAAAATTATTCTCAGAAATAGTAAAATCTGAAGGAAATGGACCAATGTCTGGAAACATGCCACATTCCTAGATTCAACCAGAAAGAATTAGAAATTTTAAATAGATCTATGTCAATCACTGAAATATCATCAACAATACAAAATATCCCAAAAAAGAAAAGTCTGGGACCAGATGGCTTCACATCAGAATTCTACCAAACCTTTAAAGAGGAAACTAGTACCTATATTATACAACCCTTTCCAAAATGTGGAAAAAGAAGGACTACTTCCCAACACGTTATGTTAAGTAAATATCACCATGATCCCCAAACCAGGAAAGGATCCAACAAAGAAAGAAATCTATAGAACAACATCATTAATGAATATTGATGCAAACATATTCATTAAGATATTAGCAAACAGAATTCAACAACACATTAAAAAAATCATACACCATGATCAAGTTGGTATTTTTTTTTAAGTTTTCTTTTTTTTCTTTTTTTTTGAGACAGAGTCTCACTATTTCACTCTCAGTAGAGTGCACAGCAACTTCAAGCTCTTGGGCTTAAGTGATTCACCTGCTTCAGCCTCCCAAGTAACTGGGACTGCAGGCATCCACCACAACACCCAGCTATTTATTGGTTGCAATTGTCATTGTTGTTTAGCTGGCCCAGGCTGGGTTCGAAACCTCCAGCCTGGATATATGTGGCTGGTGCCATAACCATTGTACTATGTATGCCAAACCAATCAAATTAGTTTTATTCTAGGATTACAAGGTTGGTTCAATTTATGTAAATCTATAAATATAATATGTCACATAAATAAAATAAAAACAAAGACCATATGTTTCTCTCAACTGATGCAGAAAGGGCTTTTGATAATATCCAGTATCCTTTCATGATAAGAACGCTTAAGAAAATAAGCTTTGAGGGGTCATTTATTTAAAATGATAGGGGCCATATACAGCAAACTCACAGCCTATATCATATTGAATGAAGTAAAATTGAAAGTATTTCCACTTATGTCAGAACTAAGCAAGGATGCCCACTGTCTCCACTGCTCTTCAACATAGTAATGGAAGTCTTAGCCATTGCAATCAGGCAAGAGAAGGCAATCAAGTGTATCCAAATGGGATCAGAAGAGATCAAAATCTCACTCTTCACAGATGGTATGATCCTATACCTGGATAATCCCAGGGACTCAATTACAAAACTCTTCGAAGTGATCATGGAATACAGCAGCATCTGAGGATACAAAATCAATATTTACAAATAAGTAACTTTATATACTAACAATAGTCAAGCCGAAAATATAGTCAAGAACTCTATTCCTTTTACAGTAGTCTTAAAGAAGATAAAATATCTGGGAAGTTTCCTAACAAACAAGGTGAAAGAACTCTTTAAAGAGAAATATGAAGCTCTGAGAAAATAAATAGCTGAAGATGTTAACAAATGGAAAAATATACCATGCTTATGGCTGGGAAGAATCAACATTGTTAAAATGTCCATACTACCCAAAGAAATCTACAGATTTAATGCAATCCCTATTAAGCACCTCTGTCATACTTTAAAGGGCTTGAGAAAATAGTGCTTCATTTTATACGGAATCAGAAAAGACCTTGAATAGCCAATATATTACTCAGAAATAAGAACAAATCAGGAGGTATTACATCACCAGACTTCAGGCTATATTATAAATCTATAGTTCTCAAAACAGCATGGTATGGCACAAAAACAGAGAGATAGGTTAATGGAACAGAGTAAAGAACCAGGAGATGAACCCAGTTACTTATCATTATTTCATCTTCGATAAGCCTATCAAAAACATTCAATGAGGGAAAGACTTTCTATTTAACAAATGGTGCTGAGTAAACTAGCTGGTGACCTGTAGAAGAATGAAACTTGACCCCACCTTTCACCATTAACAAAAATTGATTTGCATTGGATAAAAGAAGTAAACTTAAGACATGAAATTATAAAAATACTACCCTGTTTCCCCGAAAATAAGACAGTGTCTTATTTTAAGGTGTGCTCCCAAAGATGCACTAGGTCTTATTTTCAGGGGACATCTTATCTTTCCTGTGAGTAGGTCTTATTTTTGGAGGATGTCTTATTTTCGGAGAAACAGGGTAGAAGAGAGTGCAGGGAAACACTTGAAGAAATTGACCTGGAAGAATACTTTATGAGGAGGACCCGCTGTGCAAGTGCAGCAAAACCAAAAATACATTAATGGAATCTGATCAGACTAAAAAGCTTCTGCACAAGAACACAGTAAATAAAGCAAACAGACAACTTTCAGAATGGGAGATTTCTGAAGTTATGCTTCTGACAGGTCTGACAACTAGAATCTACAGAGAACTCAAACTAATTAATAAGAAAAGAACAAATAACCTCATTTCTATGTGGGCAAGATACTTGAACAGAAACTTCTCTGAAGAAGACTAGAGCATGGCCTACAAACACATGAAAAAATGCTCACCATCTTTAATCATCAGAGAAATGCAGATCAAGACCACTTTGAGATATCATCTAACTCCAGTATAATTAGCCCACATCACAAAATCTCAAAACTACAGCTACTGGCATGGATGTGGAGAGAAGGGAACAGTTCTTGAATGCTGGTGGTAATCCAAGCTAATATGACCTTTTTGGAAAGAAGTTTGGAGAACACTCAAGGGACTAAAAGTAGACCTACTGTGTGATCCTGCAATTCCTCTACTAGGTACATACCCAGATGATCAAAAATTACTTTACAACAAAGAAATTTGCACCAGAATGTTTATTGGAGCCCAATTCATAATAGCCAAGACATGGAAATAGCCCAAGTGCCCACTGACACATGAATGGATTAAAAAATTGTGGTATATGTACACCATGGAATACTACGCAGCCATAAAAAAGGATGGAGCCGTCACGTCTTTTATGTTACTTGGATGGATCTGGAACATATTCTTCTTAGTAAAGTATCTCAAGAATGGGGAAAAAAAAGGATACAATGTACTCAATACTACTATGAAATAAATATATAATCACCTACACATTCATAGGAATGGTAAAACATAACTTTAGCCCAGAAACTAGAAGGGAAGAGGAAAGCGAGGGGAGGAGAGGAGGAAGGCAGTAAGAGACAGGGTATTTGGGGGGACCTCACCTAATGTGCATGATATAATGGTACATTTCAAAACAATTAAGAAAAGAGTATAATTGTGATGGATGTGTTAATTAGTTCAATGTAAGCATTTCACATTGTATATTAAATCAGTACACTAAACCCCATAAATGCATCAATGTACACAGTTATGATTTAATAAAGAAAAAATAAATAAAAATACTAAAAATATATATGTATATATACACACATATGCATATAAATATGAATTTATATATATATGTACACATATATATACATATAAATATATGTATAGCAGAAGGGGTCAACTGTAAAAGGGATATATATGTTGTAATATGTCCCTGGGACACTAGGTGGCACTATAATTTTTTTTAGGAGACAGAGCAAACAACCTCTGTGGTTCTTATTCCTAAGTTAGTTGCCTTGGTGATTGTCTGGTTGATTCCTTAGCATTCAGACCCTGCTGGGTGGGATCCCAAAGCACTCTTGAATCCTTCAGGGGCAAGTCTCACAGTGCCCTGTGACACCACTTCCTGTGAGGTGTGGGAATTCCTCAGTCTGTCCCAGTAATGGAGTTCTAATCCCAACAGATGGAATTAAGACAGCCATGCATCAGGCCCCTGCTAAGACCTTCTCATGACCTTCCCACAATGGCAACCCCCTGGCCACAGAGACCTTACCAGCCACCAAACCACTGGTAAATCCAATCCAACTAGCATTCAAATCTGGTTGCTGTATACCATTCAAGTCTACCCACTCTTCTAAACTTTCCATTGAATGTGTAGCTTCCCCCTAAAACCGAAAACTCTGCAAAAGACTTCCTCCCATCTGAGACCTCCGTGGGGGGAGCTGGCTAATCTCCAGGGTTGCAATTGCTTGCCTAATGTACCAGATTTTCACTTCTCTGGATCATATGCTGTATCTAGCTCACCCACTCCTTGCCCTAGTACCTGAGCTATGACTGCAGGCAAAGTCCCCATACCAGGAATGGATGGGTTCTCTCTTTTTCCCCAGTTGTACTATGAGAGCTCACCTGAAAAATCCTTCAGGTCTGCCATCTTGCTCCATCTCTTATAAGGAGTAACTTTTAGCTCTTTAGTCTATGCTTCCTGGGAGACAACCACCATTCTCTGCTCATAGTTTCAGAGGTTTTTATCCACTTGAGAATAGCTAAGGCACAGGTTAGAAATAATATAAGAAAGGAAATGGGAAAGGAAGGGAGAAAAAAAGGAAAGACAAAAACACAGAGATTAAAGAAGAGACTGAAATGCATGACTGGAAATTTTAAAAGATAAAACTTTTAATATTTGCTTAGTATTATTTTAATATAGAAATACTATTTAATTAAGATTTATCTGGACTTTTGCTAATATAATTAACTATAATCTCATGGTCACAAATGAAATATATCTTCACATATATCTAATATTTCTAGTCATATTAGAATAAATTTACAAAATGAAAGCAAAAAGTAGTTGCACATTTCTCAGATAGCTGTTCTTAGAATACATAATTCCATGACAGGAAGCACTAGAACCATTCTAAATGTAGGATGAACTTTATATCCTTATAAAAGAAGAAATAAACATATGTACTCTTAGACCAGAATTTAATGAAGTTAACACATGTATTTTCTGAAAGACATCATATATTGGAGTTTAAGTGAAAGTACAAATGTAGATTTTTCAGATAGAACTAAAGAACACTTTTATTAATCAGTACTTTAGAACATAAATTCATAAAGGGATTCTAGTATATCTGTACATTTCCATAGTATTTTTCTTTTGTAAGCTATGATGCATACTGTTTTCTAGTCACTGAGTTATTCCCACCAGCAATGTCTGAAAATTGTAGCTACTATGCTTTCTAATAAATACTTAGGTTGTCTCAGTCCTAAAAGTTTAACATTTCTCTTAGCACAGTGTCCTCCAACTTCATCCATGATGTTGTAAAGACAAAATTTCCTTCTTTTTAAAAACTGAATAGCACAGAGTATGTCTTAAGTATTCTTACCATAAAAGAGTGATAAATATGTGCTACAAAAAATGAAAAAAGGTTAACCTTTCTGGTGTGTGTGTGCTGATAACCCACAACGATTTTAATGTGTAATCCCCTAATAAGTAATGAAATTGTGTATCTTTTCCTGTACTTATTTGTCATTTATACATATCTTTGGTGTCATGGCCACTAATATTTTTTCCCCATTTTATGACTGAGTTATCATCTTGTAAACAAATTCTGTCATATTTTTGGATACAATTCTTTATTAGATATTTGCTGTGCAGTTGTTTCTTTGACAAAGTGGTGGCTTCCCTTTCTTTTTCTTTACTTTTACTTCAGATTAATATGAGGGTACAATTGATTAGGCTACACTGTTCTCTTTTCTACGACAAAAGTTCAAGTTGTAGTTGAGCCCTTCACCCAGGGGGTGTGACATATACCCTTACATTGTGCACAATAGATGAGAGCTTATCGATTCCCCTCCCTTCCCCCCTTCCCTCTTCCATCCTACTCCTATTTAAATATAACTGTGTTTATCTATTGGTTTCACATTAGCATTGAGTACATTAGATGCTTGTTTTTCAACTTTTGTGATGCTTAACTAGGAAGAATTAATGATCAGAAGCCTTCATAAAGGTTTGCCTTTTCTTTCTTAACAGTAATTACTGAGGAGCAACTGTCTGCAGTTGAATTTTCATGAAATTCAATTTATCAATTTTCTTTTACTATTTGTTCTTTCATTTTCTAGCTAAGAAATTCCTGCCAAATCAAGGTCACCATGTTTTCTTCTAGGAACTATTTATCTTTAGCACATAGATTTAATCTATAATCCATGCAATCTTTTTAATGGTGCTGCAGAATTATTTTACATTCTTTTCCTGGTCTCACGGAGTTCCTTCTCTATGCACACAATAGTACTCAGCAACAAAACAAACAAACAAAAAACAAAGTTGTCAATGTTTCCCCTAAAGTACTTTGGTTCTCAATTTTTAGCAAACTGTCTCTTGAAATTCTGAACACTATCTGCTGCACTGCTAGGCTTCAGTTCAGGTTGCCCCCATGCCCCCATAGAAAATTCCTCCAGGCAATGTAAGTTGAGTAACTAAGTTTTATCTCATTTGTTTCTTTTTTCTTCAAGCATTTCAGTCTTTATGCTGTTTGTCATCTGAAGACTGTTGTTTCATATATTTTACCCCCACATTTCTAATAACTGGCTTTCAGAATGTAATTGCCACAGCTGTTAATTCTTCATGGGTAGAAGTTGAAGTCTCCACAATGTGTTTTGGTAATCCAAATATAACCTTTTTTAATGTGTTGGCCTTGATAACTCCTGAGGCACTTGATTTGTTTTCCTCTACATTTCTTTTTAAGAGATGGTAGTATTTAGCATAAAATGTAGAGCACAGAATTTAGATTCAAAGAACATCTGGAAATAGCTAGCTGTCTGATTCACCTAAGTTAATAAACAACATTTCCCCTCACCTTTCTCATCTACAAAATAAGGTATTCATATCCATCCTACAGGTTTGATGTACATACTAGAAACAATATTTTTATAATAAATACCTGTAGCTCAGTAATAATTTTTATAAATTTTAACCATAGAAAATAATTCATTTATATACAGGAAAAAAGTCAATATGCTTTTCACACATGGAAAACGCAAACTGAAAGCTTTAATATATCATGATTATGTAGTATCCATTAGGAAATTTTACTTAAATTAATCACTGAACATTAATTTAAGTAAACTTTGTTCTAAACAATTTCTTCGAGGATGTGAGTGCAGCAAAGAGCCTTGGAAGACAGAAGTAACATCTCCATCCAGAGCAAAGAGAATGTTTTCTTACAGTCTTGAAAGACAGATAAAAATAGCTCCTCCTTCCAAAGCCCTGTATGGGAATACTTGACGCTCACATATGAAATATCTCAAAGCCTAGTTTTTTGTTTTTAGTTTTTTAGGTTATTTTTTCTGTAAAACATTCTACTGTGTGTGCAAGAGTCATCACCCCATGGAAACAAGGTTCAGGAACTGGAGTTAAATGTTGAGGCTGGAAAAAAAAAGTGTCAAGACTGACTATCACTGTGAGTAATAAACTATTGTTTTTGTCTTTGACCTGGGAGTCTCCTGTCTTCCAAAAACAAACATGAAACTAGAATAGTTAGTTTTCAGGGAGTGTCACCTCTTAGATTAGTCACAGTTATTGATAACAAGTACCTCTTTATTTATAGTTCAAAATGAATTTCACCTAAGTCAAAAGTCTCAAAGTATTGAGAGCCAATAAAGCAATGATTTTAAGGTTTTTGGAACTTACATCAGAAAATTATCAAACTGCACTGTAAATAAGAGAGGAGGATTCAACCTTGTAGAGATGCCAATTGTGCCCAGATTGATCTTTTATTTAATTGCACACCAATTTTGGTGAGCTAGTTTATGGAATTCCTACTGGCAAGTTGGTCAGATTTGAGGGAACTGGAAAAGAATTGGGGAGAACTGTACTCTCTGTGTTTAATGTTTTCATGTATTACATATATTGCCTTCTTTAAAATAAATAAAAGGCATAAAATGATAAGAAATGATTTATCACTCTCATAAATAATAAAAATAACTAAGAAACTTAATCTTTATTATTCTTGGGTACAAAATTAGAATCTGAGGTGAATTATGCAATCAGGCTTTCTTCTTCATTTTTAAAATGTTAATGAAAATAGTTTACCTTTATTTTCTCATGGCCATGTACTTCAACAGACAGAAATACATATAGTGTTCATATTTCAGTAATTTTAGTTAGATAAAATGTTAAAACTTTAAGCTCAGTGACTAAATTATATCTTTTGCAGTAGACAGTTATTTAATGTATAAGGTGACACATTTTCTATTTAATGTTTTATGACATACATTTCATATATTTCTATATCTTTCGTTTTCTGTTTTCTGACATACATTTTCTATTCATATTATACAAGATGACAATTTATTCTGCTTCTACATAGAAAAAAGCAAGATATTTACTGTAGCCTTTCTTCATTTTTGTGAAAAAGAGTCAGGATGTGCATTAAGATTGTCAATGAGTGTTTTCCATGCTTGTCCTCCATTTATGAGTTCTGTGACCTCCTCATAAACTTGGTTACTAAGAAAGGAAATACAACAGAATGTGGTGATAAAAGCATTCAAATTATTTTCAAATTCTTGCTAAATTTTCTATATTCAAAGGCTTCAAAATTCTAAAATATCCAGAAACTCTATTTTTAATTTTGAATTTCATTATTATTTTCAGCTTTAGAAGTCTGAAGTAGTATATTTATGTTGTATCCTCTTCATAGTTCAGTCAATTAAAAAAATTACTTTTTAAGAAAAAGCTTGTTCTCTTTCTTTTGAAGACAACACTTAACACGATTTTGAAAACTTAATGTTACCAAAGTTCATTGAAAATGTCAAGGTACTAATTTAAGTTTTGTGTTTACCAACTTTACTTGTTTTTTTTTTTATTTCATAAACTTTAATTTGCCACTGAAAATACATATATACATAAAACCCAAATTGGATATTTAATTTGATTCGATATAGATTATGCATCTGATTTTAGCCATAGGTCAAAGTCTTTGAGCATCATGATAGAGACACAGGTAGTCATTTTTAGACATACAGATTCTTACCCAGTTTTTCTTTTACAAACATAGACATTTTAAGTGCAGAAAACAATTAAAGTAGCCAGTAACTCCAGAAATCTACTAAAATCATTGATATTGCAAAGACAAGATTTTTGTTAGCTAATATAACACATTGGGGGAAAACTCTTGAGGTGATTTGAATAATAACACGCAAAGGCCTTGGCATTATCTTTCACCAAATGTAAAATTAAACTAGAACATAACTAAGAAATTATTTCTTTGCAAGTCTCACTTTCTAGCTATAACTGAAGTTAGGCCTTTTCTGATTTTTTTCCTTCTATTGCATCCTAATCTTATTAAATTTATCAAAACTTGGTTATTTTCTTTTAGTAATAAATTTCTTCCCTTTCAGTGAACTCTTAACTAACTTAAGACATAAAATAATTTAATCAAAATTTTCCAGCGTATTATATTTTAACATATGCTTAATAAATTTAAAAAAGAAATAAATGGCTACATTTCTATCTTTATTAGCCTATAATTTCTATTTCTCCTAAGCCATAATGCTTATTTTGTACAATAGAATAGATTTTAAATCAGGTTACACTTAAGGACTTTCTTCACTTCCTGGAATTTGGACTAAGCTTTGTTTTGACCTGGAGTGTTACTTCATCATAAATCAAGTATAAGCTGCTTGACTAAATAATTTTTTATACTCAGTATAAAAAAAAAAAAAACTTCTGAAAAACTTAACCCAAGTAATAATTTTTTTCTTCAGTTGACATCATTGCCTGAATATAATTTCTGGATTAGTCAAATAAATATTTTGATATATTCCTCAGGTATTTGGGATATAGAAAAAAATATATATAAGAAGAACTTAAATAGATTTTTTAAAAAGTTCTCAGGAATTGTTTTCTTATGTTGTAGGTACAAACATTCCCCCAAAATTTGCTTCTGAAATTAAAGATAAAATACTTAGTTACTTTCAGAGGTAACTTTTATTTGAAAATAAACCTCTATTTCTGTACACTGAGGTAAATTTATTTGCAAATACAACTTGCCTTCTGATGTAAAATTTGAATGAATAAGAAAACTTACATTAAAAATATTCATTTTATATGTTAATACACCAACAAAGGATAAACAGAGACCAGAATAATGCAGTATAATAGAAGTTCTCCATCTGGACCAACCCCTCCTATTAATCTAAGTGTAGAGTGTCCAATAGGTGGTTAATATGTTTAATGTAACTCACAGAAGTGAGCCATGATAAAAGTGGTCAAGGATGCAACTTAATGTTTAGTTAAGAAATTCACCAGAAATCTATGATTGCTTTATATTTTTCTTATCTTAGTTAATTTATCTAAGAATATTTACTTTTTCTTGTTTTGTTTTTATGAGCTATGTTTATAAAAAGGTCCTGCTTTATTGAAGAGACAAAAGAACTTAAGCCAGTGTGTTTCACATCGTGAATCCCATACCACCTAAGACTTGACTGAGCAAACTTTAGTGAGGTGTGATGAGCATTAAAATAGAATCAAATAGGCTGGGAGCAGTGACTCAGGGCTGTAATTCTAACATTCTGGTAGGCCAAGATAAGAGGATTGCTTGAGCTCAGGAGTTCGATACCAGCCTAGCAAAGGCTCTACTAACAACAGAAAAATTAGCCAGGCATTGTGGCAGGCACTTGTAGTCCCAGCTACTGGGGAGGCTGAAGCAAGAGGATCGCTTGAGCCCAGGAGTTTGAGCTTGTTTTGAGCCATGATCATTCCATGGCACTCTAGTCTGGGAAATGAAGTCAGACTCTCTCAAAAAAAAAGAAGAAGAAGAATAGAATAGACTAAGAAAGAAAAGGAGATATCAAAGTAACTGCTAAAGTAGTATTATCTTGTGACCTTTTCACTTAAAGTATATATATGTCTATATTTATGTGCCAGGATGTGAAATCAATCTCTTACTGTAGACTGTGGTCACAAAGCATGAAAACCACTGCTTAAGACAGCAAAATGGCTGAGGCTAAAATACGAGTGTGATCAGGAAAGCATGTGTGGATGGGAGGCAGAATTGACAAGCTTATACTCTGGCCAGAGAGTATTATTAGCTATAAACAGTCATAAGTTAAAAGTTCCTAACCAGAAGAATTTGTGCAACCCCATAAACCAGACCTCAACCACTGTCACATATCTCAGCAGAAATCTGACCTCTCTCTGACATCACCACAGTTTCAGAAACAAACCAGACTAGTGGGTCTGATGCTGAGAGACCTTTTTATGGGATCCACCTGCAGTCTTTTCTATACTATGGATTTCCTTTTTTCCTTGTGTCTACTCAGCAAGAAAATAGTAACTGCTGCACACTCTATTCTCCTTCTTTGTTCAATCAGACCTTAAGTGAGGCCTTTGCAAAACCACCTTCCTATCTTTATCTTTTTGCCTTTTTATTTCTACTTTTAAAGACCATCCATTTTGCAATACCACAGTCTCAGGTAAATATCTATCAGGGAGAGGCATTATGGAAAATTGTTTCCTTCTCACCTGTTTACTCCTTTTGTCTAGCAGCGAGATGCATTGCTCAGCTAAGTACAGCTAAAGCATCATCTGGCTGTGACCTTTACATTTGTAACTTTTAGCTGTTTACTCATTCTACTTGTGAGTAGTGGAGTGTCTAATGTAAACATAGATGATGAAAGGGCTCCTCCCCTTTACTTTGAAAACTGGAGGTGCATTTGCCAATGTTTGGAAGAGGTCAGGTTCTTGCCAAGAAGGATAGCGTGAAGTTCTCCTAGCCTTTAGCTGCTCACAGGAGGTTCTTAGCAAAAAAACAAAACAAAACAAAAACAAAGTGATAACACTTTTCATCACTTGCAACTTATAACTTGGCCTTGACCAAATGTTAGTGAGTTGTGATCAGCACTAGGATAGGATAGAACAGAATAGAATAGAAAGTGACAATAATTTTCATTATATACAACCTATGACTGCCCTGAGCAAATGTCAGTGACCAGCTAAATGGAATAGAATAGAACAAAATAAAACAGAAAAGAATACAAAGGGACAAGAATTTTCATTGCATACAACTTATGACTTGGCTCTGAGCAAACCTTAATAACCAGCTTTAAAAATAGAATGGGGGAGGTGGAGCATGATGGCGGACAGGACGGACGTGTAGCCCACCTCTCCCAAGCCACCAGGTGAGAGGAAAGGCGGTCTGGACCTTCCCTGTGTGTGGATTATTGGAGTGGACAGATAGCTGGAGACGCCCAGAGAACTGGAGAATATGAGGGGTAATTTAAAATCACAGACTCTGTTGTAGAGAATCTTCCCTGCTCGGCCCCCCTCCCCCACGGAGGTCAGCAGCTTGTAAATGCTGACAAAATCCAATTGACAAGTAATTAATCCTGAACTGAGGGAGGCATCCGAAAGGAGAGCCACTCAAAACCACAGGGAGCTGGGCAAACTGTTGGACAATTGAAGGGAAGGGATCCTGCCCAGGAAACAGACATTTTGAACTACCGAAAAGGGCGGGCACCTTTCCCCCAGGTGTTGGCGGTTCAGACTGCACAGTGAACTGGCGGCCACCCATCCAAAACTCTGAACCATAAAACCCGGAATAAATCCCACAAGCGCTCCAACCACGGAACGGCTTTGGCTTCTGGGGCCGCGGAGCAACTGAAGCCGTGGACCGGCTTTGGCTGCTGAAGCCCGGGGAACCAGCTACAGGAGACACCGCGTGAACTCAGCACCACTCCCCTTATGGCCGATTGCAGCGGCCAGTTTGCGGGTGAACCTGGGAGCAGAGTGGAGGGATTTAGGAAGGTGGAAACCTGCACTGAGTGGGAGGGTCGGTCGCAAGTGCTGTCTGGAGGAGAACAGCCGAGGTTGCACAATTCTTAGGCGACAAACTTTTACAGAAACTCCAAAATGGCGATCGGCCATGGAAGGTGGTTACCATGGTAACGGTATAAACTATATTTGGTTTGGTTTAAGTGGGGTATTTTTTTGTTTTTTTTTTTTTGCTGTTGTTTTCTTTTTGTCTGATTTTTCCTCACCATTTTCTTAGAGGAGATTTCGATAATTTTTTATTATTACATTCTATATAGATATATTTTTTATTTCTATGTCTTCTAATTTTAATTTCTTCTTTCTTCTCACTTAACATTCCTTCTAACACCACTTTTTTCTCTTTTTTTTCCTTTCTTTCAATTATTTTACGATTATCACTGTTTTTATTGCAGTTGTTCTTATATTGCTGTTGTCGTGGCTATTGCTTGTATGTTTATGTGTTTCCATCTATCTCTGTATCTATGGGCCCATGTGCCTGGTAACCTTTGTATCTATTTATTTGTTCATTTGGACTCAATGAGCTTGGTGTTATGACCTGTAACCCTGAGCTCCTAACACCCCGCTCCACTCTCACTCTGTGATCTGGAGACCTGCCCCCTCAGGAGTCCAGATTCTTGGCTGAACTCTCAAGAGGTATAGACAGGACCTGGACTGCAGCTGGCCAGTGCTGACACTGTAGCAAAGGAGTCAGAAGACAACAGTTGGCTGAGAGGGAATTACACTAGAGCGGTGGTGCCCCGAGGTGCAGAGCAACAGCCATCTTCAGCAATAACAAGGCCCACCCCCAGATATCCCATAGCCTCTCCTCCTGTCTTCCTGGGCAACCAGATGAGGCCAAGCATCTTCTCAGATGGCAACCACCACGGAACAGACCTGGGACTGAAACACAGGCCCCGTGAGTAAAGGGTTTTCCTGAGATGGTACCGACCTGGGTGGAACACGGGGACTAGAAAACACACCCGCAGAGCCGGGAAACTCCTAGGGTGGGGCTGATCCAGAGAACCGCTCTACTGAGCCTAAGACGCACCTGGCCCTTAGGGGATCACCAGCCTATAGACAAAGGAGGCCAAGAGGCTACAGCCAACAACTGATCATGCTGCGAATACAAACCCGCAGGACTAAAGACAGGGCCTGAGACACAGGTTCTGGGAACTCAAATCAGCCTCTCCTCTGCAGAGGAATCTGGCAAGGTCAGAAATAAACTCCCACAGGGTTGTTCCCTTCATCCAGTAACATAAACTAAGGGTGGGGCTGGAACTGAGTGAACACCTCCAGCCTCCATCAAGTGCCCGAGGTTGACAGGCCACGCCACTCCCTACTGGATAAAGACAGAGAATAGTGGCCTCGTCGAGCAGACACAGACTACCCTGTGACTTAGGCAGGTGCAAACCCCTGGAGTATCTGCTTACTGCAGACAACTGACTGGGTCACAGCCCTGTGTGGCTAGCAGAGACTGGGTGTGACAGAGCTGCAAGGTGGGGAAGGAGGCATCATTCTTCCCAGACTGATCTATTTACTGGTGGCTCTTCCTGACTCCACACAGCAGTGGAGCAAGCCATTTTAGAGCAGCCACCAGAGCCCTGTGACCCAGTTCCCAGGGACCTCTTGAACTCTCCCACCCGAGGCAGCTGCTGACTGAGACAATTGACTTGGACCTTTTGAACTGAGTCACTCACCTGGGGACTATCCAGGTGGTGCCATTGGTGTGTGGTTGTAGGAAGGTTTGATTTTCCTTTGCCATTTGTTGCCTGTGGTGGGTGGGGTGACTTAATTGCTGGTATTTCTCAACAGCTGAGACTTCAACCCAGAGTAACTGTTTCACTAGGGTCACATAGAAACCAGCTGAAAACAAGTCAGAACCACTTAGCCCCTCTACACCAAACAGGGCCCCAGTTTCTCAGGCCACAGCACTGTACGGGTCCTCGAAAAAACACCAGAGGAAAATCAAAGGGAGTAAAACAATCATGGGGCGGAATCAGCGGAAAAACTCTGGTCACATGAATAACCAGAATAGATCAACCCCCCCAAGGAAAGATACGGCAGATGTAATTGAAGATCCCAATCACAAGCAACTGGCTGAGATGTCAGAAATTGAAATCAGAATTTGGATGGCAAACAAGATTAACAAAATGGAATTAGGAATTCGTGGAGAAATTCAAAAGCTGTCTCAAGAATTTAACGAATTTAATGACAAAACCACAAAAGACTTAGACACACTGAAACAAGAATTTGCAGCCCTCAAAGATATAAAAAATACAGTAGAATCCCTTAGCAACAGAATGGACCAAGCAGAAGAAAGGATCTCTGACATCGAAGATAAAGCATTTGAACGCTCCCAAACTCTCAAAGAGGAAGAGAAATGGAGAGCAAAAATGGATCACTCACTAAGAGAGCTCTGGGATAACTCGAAGAAGGCAAATATCCATCTCATAGGAATTCCTGAAACAGATGAAGTGGCCTCACTGGGCGCAGAGGCACTTCTGCATGAAATTATGAAAGAGAATTTTCCAGACATTCCTAGAGAACTTGAAATTCAGATAGCAGATAGCTTCAGAACCCCAGCATGACTCAACCCCAACAAGACATCCCCCAGGCATATCATAATTAACTTCACTAAAGTTAATATGAAGGAGAAAATTCTCAAAGCTGCCAGGAGAAAGAAATCTATTACCTTTAAAGGGAAGAACATTAGAATGACTGCAGATCTCTCTGCTGAAACTTTTCAAGCCAGAAGAGGGTGGTCATCAACGTTTAATCTCCTCAAGCAAAATAACTTTCAACCCCGGATCTTGTACCCAGCTAAACTGAGTTTCATTTATGACGGAGAAATTAAATACTTTAATGACATACATATGCTAAAGAAATTTGCCATAACTAAACCAGCTCTTCACGATATTCTCAGACCTATCCTCCATAATAACCAACCCAATCTTCTACCACAAAAGTAAACTCACTCAGAAACTTCTGATCAAACTCTAACTTCCACAATGGCAAAAGGATTAAAAATGCCCACTGGACTTTCAAAAAACTCAATACCCCAAATTTCACCAAACTTATCAATGCTCTCCATTAATGTGAATGGCTTAAACTGCCCTCTAAAGAGACATAGGTTAGCTGACTGGATACAAAAACTCAGGCCAGACATTTATTGCATACAAGAGTCACATCTTAACTTAAAAGACAAATACAGATCAGGGTGAAAGGATGGTCATGCATATTTCAGGCAAATGGTATCCAGAAAAAAGCAGGGGTTGCAATTTTATTTGTGGACACAATAGGCTTTAAACCAACAAACATAAGGAAGGACAAAAATGGTCACTTCATATTTCTTAAGGGTAAGACTCAATATGATGAGATTCCAATTATTAATATCTATGCACCCAACCAGAATGCACCTCAATTTATAAGAGAAACTCTAACAGACATGAGCAACTTCATTTCCTCCAACTCTATAATAGTCGGAGATTTTAACACTCTTTTGGCAGTGCTGGATCGATCCTCCAACAAAAAGCTGAGTAAAGAAATTCTAGATTTAAATCTAACCATCCAGCATTTAGATTTAGCTGACATCTACAGAACATTTCATCCCAACAAAACTGAATACACATACTTCTCATCAGCCCACGGAACTTACTCCAGAATCGATCACATCTTAGGTCACAAGTCTAACCTCAGCAAATTTAAAGGAATAGAAATTATTCCATGCATCTTCTCGGACCATCATGGAATAAAACCTGAGATGAGTAACAACAGGAATCTGCATACACATACAAAAACATGGAAGTTAAATAACCTTATGCTGAATGATAGCTGGGTCAGAGATGAGATCAAGAAGGAAATTGCCAAATTTCTGGAACAAAACGACAATGAAGACATGAACTATCAGAACCTCTGAGACACAGCAAAGGCAGTTCTAAGAGGGAAATTAATAGCACTGCAAGCCTTCCTCAGGAGAACGGAAAAAGAGGAAGTAAACAACTTAATGGGACATCTCAAGAGACTGGAAATGGAAGAAAAATCCAACCCCAAATCCAGTAAAAGAAAAGATATAACCAAAATCAGAGCAGAACTAAATGAAATTGAAAACAAAAGAATAATACAACAGATCAATAAATCAAAAAGCTGGTTTTTTGAAAAGGTCAACAAAATAGATAAACCTTTGGCCAACCTAATCAGGAAAAAAAGAGTAAAATCTCTAACGTCATCAATCAGAAATGACAAAGATGAAATAACAACAGACTCCTCAGAAATCCAAAAAATCCTTAATGAATATTACAAGAAACTATACTCTCAGAAATACGAAAATCTGAAGGAAATCAACCGTTACTTGGAAACACGTCACCTTCTAAGACTTAATCAAAAACAAGTGGAAATATTGAACAGGCCCATATCAAGTTCAGAAATATCATCAACCATACAAAATCTCCCCAAAAAGAAAAGCCTGGGACCAGATGGTTTCACGTCAGAATTCTACCAAACCTTTAAAGAGGAATTAGTACCTATACTACTCAACCTGTTCCAAAAGGTAGAAAAAGAAGGAAGACTACCCAACACATTCTATAAAGCAAACATCACCCTGATACCCAAACCAGGAGAAGACCCAACAAGAAAAGAAAATTATAGACCAATATCACTAATGAATATAGATGCAAAAATATTCAACAAGATTCTAACAAACAGAATCCAGCAACATATCAAACAAATCATACATCATGACCAAGTCGGTTTTATCCCAGGGTCTCAAGGCTGGTTCAATATACGTAAAGCTATCAATGTAATCAGGCACATAAACAAATTAAAAAACAAAGACCATATGATTCTCTCAATCGATGCAGAAACAGCTTTTGATAACATCCAACATCCATTCATGATTAGAACACTTGAGAAAATTGGTATAGAAGGGACATTTCTTAAACTGATAGAGGCCATCTACAGCAAACCCACAGCCAGTATCATATTGAATGGAGGTAAATTGGAATCATTTCCACTTAGATCTGGAACCAGACAAGGCTGCCCATTGTCTCCATTGCTCTTTAACATTGTAATGGAAGTTTTAGCCACTGCAATTAGGGAAGAAAAGGTGATCAAGGGTATCCACATAGGGTCAGAAGAGATCAAACTTTCACTCTTCGCAGACGATATGATTGTATATCTGGAAAATACTAGGGACTCTATTACAAAACTCTTAGAAGTGATTAAGGAATACAGCAGTGTCTCGGGTTACAAAATCAACATTCATAAATCGGTAGCCTTTATACCAACAATAGTCAAGTTGAAAAAACAATTAAGGACTCTATCCCATTCACAGTAGTGCCAAGAAGATGAAATACTTGGGAGTTTATCTAACAAAGGACGTGAAAGATCTATATAAAGAGAACTATGAAACTCTAAGAAAAGAGATAGCTGAGAATGTTAACAAATGGAAAAATATACCATGCTCATGGTTGGGAAGAATCAACATTGTTAAAATGTCCATACTACCCAAAGCAATATATAATTGCAACGCAATCCCCATTAAAGCTCCACTGTCATACTTTAAAGATCTTGAAAAAATAATTCTTCGTTTTATATGGAATCAGAAAAAACCTCAAATAGCCAAGACATTACTCAAAAATAAAAACAAAGCAGGAGGAATCATGCTACCAGACCTCAGACTATACTACAAATCAATAGTGATCAAAACAGCATGGTACTGGCACAAAAACAGAGAAGTAGATGTCTGGAACAGAATAGAGAACCAAGAGATGAATCCAGCTACTTACTGTTATTTAATCTTTGACAAGCCAATTAAAAACATTCAGTGGGGAAAAGATTCCCTATTGAACAAGTGGTGCTGGGTGAACTGGCTGGCAACCTGTAGAAGACTGAAACTGGACCCACACCTCTCACCATTAACCAAGATAGACTCTCACTAGATTAAAATTTTAACCTAAGAGATGAAACTATAAAAATACTAAAAGAGAGTGTAGGGAAAACCCTTGAAGAAATTGGGTTGGGCGAGTTTTTTATGAGAAGGACCCCCCGGGCAATTGAAGCTGCTTCAAAAATACACTATTGGGACTTGATCAAACTAAAAAGCTTCTGCACAGCCAAGAACACAGTAAGTAAAGCAAGCAAACAGCCTTCAGAATGGGAGAAGATATTTGCAGGTTATGTCTCCGACAAAGATTTAATAACCAGAATCCACAGAGAACTCAAATGCATTAGCAAGAAAAGAACAAGGGATCCCATTGCAGGCTGGGCAAGGGACTTGAAGAGAAACTTCTCTGAAGAAAACAGGCGCATGGCCTTCAGACATATGAAAAAATGCTCATCATCTTTAATCATCAGAGAAATGCAAATGAAAACTACTTTGAGATATCATCTAACTCCAGTGAGACTAGCCTATATTACAAAATGCCAAGACCAGAGATGTTGGCGTGGATGTGGAGAAAAGGGAACACTTTTGCACTGCTGGTGGGGATGCAAATTAATACATTCCTTTTGGAAAGAGATATGGAGAACACTTAGAGATCTAAAAATAGATCTGCCATTCAATCCTGTAATCCCCCTACTGGGCATATACCCAGAAGACCAAAAATCACACCATAACAAAGATATTTGTATCAGAATATTTACTGCAGCCCTATTCATAATTGCTAAGTCATGGAAAAAGCCCAAGTGCCCATCGATCCACGAATGGATCAATAAATTGTGGTATATGTACACCATGGAATATTATGCAGCCTTAAAGAAAGATGGAGACTTTACCTCTTTCATGTTTACATGGATGGAGCTGGAACATATTCTTCTTAGTAAAGTGTCTCAAGAATGGAAGAAAAAGTACCCAATGTACTCACCCTTATTATGAAACTAATGTAGGACCTTCACATGAAAGCTATTTCCCAGTTATAACCTAAGAATAGGGAGAAAGTTGAAAGGGAGGGGAGGGCGGGGGGAGAGAGGGGGAAGGAGAGGGATTAATGGGATTACACCTGTGGTGCATCTTACAAGGGTATATGTGAATCGTAGTAAATGTGGAATGTAAAGGTCTTAGCAAAATAACTAAGAAAATGCTACAAAAGCTATGTTAACTAATGTGATGAAAATGTGTCAAACGATATATGAACCAAGTGTATCGTGCCCCACGATCATACTAATGTACACAGCTATGGTTTAATAAAAAAAAATAAAAATAAAAATAAAAATAAAATGCAAAGTAAAAAAAATAAAATAAAATAAAAATAGAATGGGATGGGATAGGATGGCATGGCATGGCAGAGCATAGCATAGCATAGAAAAGAATAGAATAGAATAGCAAACAAAGAAAAGGACATATCATCCCTATGTACTACGGAAGATGATTCCATCAACACCCCATAGAACTTAATACTGAGCCCACCCGTATTTTCTGCTCATAAAAGTTAAGTTCTCAAAGATAGCAGGAACGTACAATCCCTAAAAGTAGCTCCAATTCAAACCTTCCTTTATATATCCTTTAAAGTCACAAGTCATTCTAGACTTAAACATTTTTATATACCTCTATTTCATAAACAAGAAAATATGGAGTATGTGATCTACTTTTTTCCAGAATTCCTTAGCACCATCAAAAGACTGAGCAAAGAGCCATGGAAATTACAGATACAGAAATAGAAAAGTAGTTTAATTAAAATACATTCTCTTCCTGTCTGCCAGGATCTCATCTTTAGAGATAGCACTCTTCCAGATGAGAGTGGCCGCTGTCCTTATCTTGGAAATAAGACAAATCTGGTATTTCACTCATGTCTGTTGTGGGAATCCAATATCTCATGCTGTCACAACCACTAATGGAGTGTCACTATAATCCATTGAAAGTGAAGCATCCAGAAAATAAAATAAAAAGAAGAATCAAATGAAAACAGAATATTTCTTGATTTTCAGGAAAGATTTCTTACAAATTACATATGGCATTCATGAATCATGAAATAATATGGAAACTAAACTATGTTATGTATAAAGTATCCTATGAAAAATTTAAAAAGATACTTTCCTTTTATCTTAAAACCCTAGGAAACTCTTCTGTCTCAAAAAATGCATCCAGCCAATTCTAAAGACAGCAAAGCTTTGAAATCTACTATTCTGGAACCCCATTATGTGGTCTCAGAGCCCCAGTCATTATGGGGATATCAACTGATTGAAAATCAATTAGGTGAGAATCAGAATAACTTAATGAGGAATTTGTGTCTTATTTCTTCTGACAAATACAAAGAATATTAGGATTTGCATCCTTGTCTTGGAAAAACACAGGAGAAGTCATAGTCCAGGCTCAGCCCAGCCTAAGGTTTTAGGTCCATTAGGAAATTGGTGATGCACTAATTTAAGCTTTGAGATATTCTGTGATGACTATAATAATTAAACTAATGTTTCCCAACTCTCAGGATTGCCCCATGTCATGTCACCACCACAGTTAGTCATCTTACAGGGAGATGAGTCTTTACTCTGTATCAGTTATGATACTATAAATATTATCCATGATGTATGTTAGAACTCTTAGGCACACCCTCCCTGGGCCTCTTGTCCACATTCGGGCTTTAACGTGGCTCAGATGCAGGTGACTACTAGATATTCTTTTCTAGCACTCACTGTTCCTTGGAGCTTCTATAAAGATACCTCACATCACCAACTCATCCACAGTTTTCTCAGGTTTAACAGACTCAAAACAAAACTCACCTTCATCTTTCTAACCTGCTCCTCCTCTAGCATTTCCTTTCTGCAGGAGGGCAATTATAATCCACTTCATCACTCATGCTGGAAAATGGCACAATGCTGGCCCTTTTGTTAGCTGCCATATCCAGTAATCAGATCTCAACGTCTTTTAAGTTGGGCCTTCTTCATCATTTTCACTTACTCAGTGGGTGCTTACTGAACACATGTTGTGTGCTAGCAATCCTAAAATTGAGTTTAATTCAGGCACCAAAGCAAAACAAAATCCTGCCTTTTTAGAGCTTAAATTCTAGTTAAGAAAGACATAAAATAAGTAATGAATGAAATAAATAGGTTATCAGAAGTCAGTATAGGGTATAAACTCATAAATGGAATATAGGAGTCAGGGAATTAAATATTTAAATGGGATTGTCAGGTGAGTCTTATTGATACAGTACTATTTGAGCAAAGTCTTAAAGAAGGTACGAGAGCTCACCATGAAGATAAGGAAGAAGATTGACTACAGCCAAGTCAAGGAGGAGTGGTGGCTGGAGGCCATGAGGCTGGAGATGACAGTGGTGGAGACAGTCTTCATTACTTAACCTCCACACCAGTTTTTTTCCCCACTGTGTTCCTCTCTACTCTCTCCAACCACCAGAGTTCTCTCTCTCCAACTCAGATTGTCACAACCTCTCCTTCTTAAACGTCCCAGTAGCTACCCACAGACCACAAGAAGCAGTGAAAGTCTTAGCTGGGCATAAAGGTTTTCATGCAGTGGTTTGTGTTTGCTTCTGTAGATAGATTTCATTCATTCTTCTTACCATGTGTTTTAAGTCCAGCAACACCAAAATCTTTTCATGTCATCAATACTAATTTTTTTTTTTGCCCGTATATCTCTCTGTTGGGCCTTCCATGCAGAATTTCTATCTGTCTTTTATTTGGCTAAAAAATAATCAATACATTTATCACTAACCACCTCTAATGCAGATTCAATTCAGCACACCTCCTTTTTCCTACCTACGCATATTTCTACCATTACTCTTGTTAACCATGTTACAAATATGTGTCTATATGTATGTCTTTTTTCCTTAGGCTCTGAGCATCCTGAGTATAAGGATTGTGTACCTTAGGCTTAGTAGATGCCCAATAAATATTGTAGATAAATGATTATTACTATGTCTAACTTCCTACAAAATAATGAGATTTCAATTGGACTTTAAAATGAACTTTTGCTTCTGATCATTGCAAGATAAAATTAAGCATTTTTTTTTGATTGTCATGGGCCTCAAATTTTTTGTTTCATTTGATTTTTAAAAAATGTGTATCTGTGTATCCATGCACACATGTGTGCAAAATCATTTATTTAGCCATCTTTTCTGGAATTCTACTATGAGGTCAGACAATTAAGTTCACAAACTCATCTTAGAAAAATTGCTACATACCTCACTACTAAAAATAACTATGGTTACCCTCAAAATACTCCTCTTGGCCATCTGGTGACCATAATGATATTTGGCAATGAGTATATACACTTTTCTAGAATAAGTTTGTGAACTTAATTGTCAGACCTCATATAATGATTGCTCTGATGGCCATTCCAGAAAGAGTTCCAAAATTGCTTTGGGGGTTGGTCTAAGTGGTGGATTTGGTCCAGAGCTTCCCAAGGGGAAGACCTGGAAGGTATGGACCTTCAAGACCTTCAAGGAAGACATTCAACAATGAGGCATGTAACACATTTTCTAAGATGAGTTTGAAAACTTAATTGCCCAAGCTCATATACATAAAACACGTTGTTTTCACTCAAGGAGGTCAACTTAATAAGAAGACATACATATTATAAGTAAACATACAGCGTACGTGCATTTATGAAGAGCTTCTTTTCAATTTATGAAGCCTTTTCCCAAGATAATGTCAATCAGCTGATTAATTAACAAAGTTCTCATTTTTCCATAAACACATCATACCTTTCCCAGGCCCTACCTCTCCTGTAATATTTTCTTGTTCTCCTTCTTGACAGATCTATTCTTTTATCTCTATGTAAACTTTAACTGTCTTATAAACACAATTGAAGCACCACTTTTTCCCTGAACCCTTTTTGCTTATAATAACAATGAGGTCCACCCTTTCTACCTTTGAACTCAGAGCATTTGTGTTTCCATCATTCTTATGATAAACATAATTTTGGGGCCATTATTGTGATTTCTTATTTATCTTGTGTGTTGGCTTCCTCTTATCCTGATTTTAAAATATGAGAAAGCAGAAATGATTTGCTATTCTCCATATTGTCATCAGAATGAATATTTGCTGAAGAAATCGAAGTACCTAAAACTTGCATGAGCTAAAAAGATTTGCTGGTTATTTGCATTTGGAGATGACTGATTAAAGTAAACAATTATTTCCACAAACCAATCTGGAATTCATCTCTCTCTAGGAAGAATAATGGGCAAAATTGAAGACAATTCCAGCTTTAAAATTTTTACTAAAAGCTTTAAAAAAAAAAGTAAATGGACATATCTGAATGATAAGGAAAACTAATGAGAAGAAAGGGGGGCATGTCCTTCTGTTTGTCTGATTGCAGAAAAACAGTTCATATTCTTTCTTATTTTTTTCTTCCTTGTGAGTGACTATTTCAGTTACTCTTGTCTAACTGCAGTTGCTTAGTGTTGATGAACTGTGTTGCAAACCAGGGAACAAAATAGAAATTTGGAGTATATTTTTGTTCTTTCTTTCTTTTATCTCCTGATATTTTCTCTGGAAAGTGGAGTAATCTGTGTACACAAATGGGCCATATTTTTTCACTGAATACTGGAGTCCTTGCATTAACAGTATGTGAAAATACAATAAATCAGAGATAGTGCCATATATTGCCCCAAGAGAGACACTATTATGTACCATGAGAAGGACCTGCTAACCTGGAACCCAATGAGCTAGTTTTCTACTGCCTGTGTCTAAAGATCTAGTTTAGATCCTAATTATTACAGATCTAATTACTTTAGAAGAAGCTATGACAAAAGCAGTGAGAAAACACTTTCCTATCAAGCAAGCATGGCTAATAATTTACTTCTTTTTGTAGGAGGAAACCCTTATGATCTGGTTTTCTCAGATGACAAATTTTTATTTTATTCACCTTTACTGTTTTCTAATCTTTGTAGAGTGAATTAACCTTAATGGCTATGTGTGGTTCTGAGTTGATTCATTTATCTTAAAGTGACTTTAATGTATCTTGTTGTCTGTCTCTTTTTGGTTTTAGGTAGACTATGCGATGTACCCTTCTCAACCAGCCTGCCCTTGTCAATTAATCTGTTGTTGATCTGATTTTCACCCACAAAAGTAGGTTTAACATTAAGCAGTCCCCCAAATTGGTATTTCGGCAGGCTGGTGATTCCTCAGCACAATACATGCAACTACATTTACACAAACACCAGATGTCTGAGAACTTTCCAAAAGAAGTGGTGTGGCCCAGGGAAAAATGACCAAGAGAGATGATGTGACCCATACATGTTCTGGTATGAATGGGTGGGTTACATATCCAGTTTCACTGTTTACTGTCTCTTTGCCCTGTTGTTCCTATCTGTATAGGAGAATGGCGATACTTACTTCTTAGGATTAAAGATTAAATGAAATACGTGACTCAACAGTAAATGTTTTAAAAATTTAGCTATTGGCTTGACATGCTGGCTCACACCTATAATCCCAGCACTCTTTAGCTGTTGGCTGAGGTGGATGGATTTCTTAAACTCAGGAGTTCTAGACCAGCCTGAGCAAGAGGGAGACCCTGTCTCTACCAAAAATAGAAACTCCAGCCAGGCAGCCGGGAGTCTGAGGTTGCTGTAAGCTATGATGAGACTGTGGCACCCTACCCAGGGTGACACAGTGAGACTCTGTCTAAATAACTAACTAAATAAATAAATAAAAATTTAGCTATTCTTACTTTTATAAAATTTTCCTCATTTTGACTTACTGTATCTGTACCCCGTACTTAGGGAGGATAAAACCTTAAACTAATTCACATCAGCATGTTAATTTGCTATTCAATGAAATGACATTTGGTAATGAATTCAAAATGTATTGAATACTCATCTTCCACTTGAGCCCATCTTTTCTTTCCTCCCTTTCTTCTTTTCTCTCTCTCTTCTCTTCTTCTTTCTCTCCTCCTCTCTCCCTCACTCTTTCCATTAATCTTTTTCTCTCTCTTCCTTCTTTCTAGTTTTCATACTTTATGTTCTTTGTATTCTATCAACTGTTTTCAGCCTTTAAGCAAAGAACCACACAGTTGAATCACAACTTATTATTATTTTTAAAATTCTTGTAGAGATGGGGCCTGGGCTGGACTCAAACTCCAGGCCTAAAGTGATCTTCCCATTTAGGCCTACCAAAATACTGGGATTATAGGTATGAGCCATCGTGCCCAGTCTGAATCACAGCTTAAAGCTCTCACTGTATGTCTCTGATGGACAGCTCTCCATTCCCTCTCTTCTTACTCCTCTTGTAGGGCAGGGTGACTATGCTCAATAATAACTTATATATTTCAAAAATAACTAGGTGAGTAAATTTTGAATGACTCACCATAAAAAATAAATGAGGTGATAGGTTTGTTATCTCAATTTAATCATTTCACATTGTATACATACATCAAAATATCACATTGTACCCATAAACATATGCAATTATTATTTGTCAATAAAAATAATATAAATTTTAAAACCCCCCTGAAAGCTCTCATTTGAAACATTCCTAGTCCCAATGCAAAGACTTTCTCTGAGTTGAACATTTGCCACAGTTAATGCAGTAGTTTCAGAACTGCCAGATCATAAAAATTACCTATGTATTTAGTTGATATGCAGATAGCCAGAACCAAAGAAAAATATATCTTTTAATAAACTCCCTAAATGATTCCTATGGTAAGAAAACTGGGAAAGACCAACCCAGACCCATCACTCAGTCACTTCAGGGTTCTTCTAATGGCATCATGACCTGTGGTCATATAATACCAACTTTGGCAAAATGATAAACACTTCTTTTAGGAGAAAGTCTATTTCATTATTAGGGCACTCAAATCACAGGGGAAACCAAAGTATTCTTATACTGTTCTTAAATAAATTTTCTATTTTGCAGATTGCAGTTTTATCACAGGTACATACTGGTATCATTAAAAAGAAAACAGATGAATTCTAGAGGAAACCAAAAGCATTGTAATATATGTGATTTGACATGAGCAGAGCTTTGCCAGCAGGAAAGCAATGAAAATGGGATGAAATCTTCCCAGCAGAGGAAATTAACCAACAGGAGTCTGACAATTACAGGCTTATTTTAAGAGAGTAGTGATATGTTCTGAAGGTTATTAAGATGTAACCTCTTATTCATCTAGAAACTTAAATGTTTCTTCTTGGGAAAAGTCTTTAAGAAAGTTAGATTGTTGTCATTTCTAACAGGTGACTTGGAAAAGAGTAATGCCATAATCACATGATTTTAAGCAGAAAACTTGGGTTTAAATTCTAATTAAGATACATAGTAATCTTGCCAACTATGTATGACAAGATCATAAATGATTGAACCTTTCTGAGAATTAGGTTTTCATATGTGATATACAGTAAGCCACAATTCTGACAAAAATAAAAAGTGAAAATGAGGATGAAAATTATCATAAACTGTATAGTTCAATAAATATATGAAATGTTTAAAAAATGTCACAAAACTGGCTGTTAGATGTGTCTCTGGTAGAATTCTATTGCTGATTAAGTGCAAAGGAAAAAAACGCATAATGGTTAATTGGCATGTATGTATCTAAAATTATGTATCTCTGGATGTCACACCTAGGACTCTTTAAATATGATTCCTGCTGGGAGAATGGGGACCAAAGACCCCATTCTTGGCAAGGGAAAGCACCCCCAGAAAAAAGAGGAAAATTAAAAAGTAAGTTGAGTTAGTTGGAACAAAGAAAAGTCAGCTAGTTTACATTTAAGCTAGCCATCGCTAGCAAGCTTTCTGCCTTTTCTGAAATTCTAGCCAGTTGGGGATACAGCTTCCACATACTCCTGTGGGGTCTGCAAGCACTCTGAGGAAAAATGGCCATAGAAGAGGCTACAGAAAAGACCTAGAAAGATACATTAACTGGGATGTTTCCTGCCTAGTAAACAGGCAAAGCAGATACCTATTTTGGAGATTTGCATTTGCCTGGGAGTAAAGTAAGAGATCAAGGGAATAGCTCAAGCTCTGAGATATGGGTAGAAGAGCTTATATCCCTTATTGCAGAGGAAGATCCTCTGTGGTGGTGATGGGAGGAAAATTCCTCCCTCCCACTGATTCCTCAGAGGAGCTTAATGCTGGTGGTGTTTTGCTCCACAGAAAACTAGCAGAATTTAACACCTCCCTAGAAATCTGTTTTGTGTGATCTCAAGTGGGACACTCTCCCAATACAAGGCTCAGATTTCAGATTTCTCAAGGCTACCATAAGGTTAATGATAATAACAATAGGAGCTGATATGCTCAATCAAAGAAACTGCTAGTGTCTTTGTTCCCTCCCTCATCTTACCCTCTGGGCAAATATACTCCAATAAAGCAGAATGGAACAAACACTTGGGGCCATTGCTGGAAGCCCACAAATGGGCACTGGACCCCTCAGGTCCCACCTTTAAATCTACTCTATGTCTCCTGTCTCTTTCTTTACCATTGTCTCTATATTTCTTCAGTCAGTCACCGCCACTTTCCACAGGTCTTAGCAGACCATGCTCCCAGGACAGGACCCCAACATTTGGTGCACCATGACAATTCCATTCTCAGTAAGTTTATTTTTTGTCCTTGTTAGGTTTCACATATTGATTGGCATGGTGATTAGAGATAAGGAAACCAGAATGAGAAAGCACTGGGTCTTAAAACTCAAGTCAGTCATCATTTCTTTACACTGACCAAGCAAGACAATGGATCTAGAGATCAAATTAATGCTTTATGAATTTCAAAGACAATGTAATGAATGAATTATTGAAATTCCTGAAGTCTTTATATAGATCCTACTGAGGAAAATGCTTTGGAGTAATTTTTTTAATATAATTTGTATGTGTGTGTTTTATTGTATAGAATAAGTTGTCTTTGTAGGACACAATTACATATTCAATTCAGAACAATACTTTAGTGTTTGAGTTTTTAATGGGAAAAATTGGGTCTATAATAAAATTTAAAACCTAGTTCTGACATTAACAAGCTATTTATTCTTAATAAAGACAGAACATCTGAACATCCTTTGGCTTATCATAAAATGAGGGGGTTATTACAATGATCTGAAACATGCGTCTAGTTGCAATCTTGGTATAATTTTTTGATGCATTTTTATTTAAAGAAAATATTTTAATGTATAAACAAACAACTTGAGCACTAAAGCAAAAAGGAACAAGGGCAAAAAAAGAAACATCAATTTGTATTTTGAGTTTATTATGTCAAGTATTCATCTAAGAAAATAATGGCAGAAAAAAAATAGGTGATATAAAATTTCCAGTGTAATGTTCAGATAAACATGTCATTAAAATTCAGAAAATGTTACTGACTTACTGTTGTTCCAGATAAAATATTTTAATTTTAAGCCTAGTACTGACATTTTCGTTTAGTAAAAGAAAGTCAAATTAATGGTGGTTTGAATCAATTTGACTTTTTAAAAATATTTTTAGGTGCATGTAAAAAAGAAATTTAAACCCTAAATAACATGTCTCATTTTAGGCATATTGGTGAGAGACCTACAAAAAATATGAAGAGAAGCAAATTAATTTTCTAAGCACATTCCAAATTTGTGATAATCAAAAAAGGATGAAAGAGGAGTCAAAGTTCAATGTCACTACTTATTCAGCAAAAAATGAATGTGGTCCTTATAAAGGAAAAAGAAGACTGATCCATAACAGAATAGAGTATAAGTGCTCCACAATGATGTGGACAGTATACTACTGGAAGAAAATAAAATCCATTTAATTCCAACTATGAATCTCTGAAAGATTTTGGTGGAATATGACTTATGAATATATTTATCAATAAATACCTGAGAAACTCACCAAAATCATATTTAGCTTACCATGTCAGTGAAGACAATCATTGGGATCACAGGGATATCCAGTCATATGCTGCATAGCAGTGTTTTGGTCAAGGATGGACCCCAATGCCTTTTTTTTTTAACTGTATCTTTTCAATGCTCAGATATATAAATTCTTACCATTGTACTAAAATTACCTACAGTATTCAGTACAGTCACATGCTCTATGGGTTTATAGCCTAGGTCTGTAGTAGGTATGTACACTCTTAAGATGTTTCCACATTGTCAAAATTGCCTAACAATATATAAAAGTTAATACAAAAGAAAAACACAAGTACAGTCTAGTGAAAGGAAGGGGAGAAGAGAGGGGGGAGAAGAGAGGGTGACTGACGGGATCTCACCTAATGTGCACAATGTGAAATGTGAGGATGTTCAACACACCCCCTGGCTGAAGGGCTCAACTACAACTTGACTTTACCTCAGAAATGAAAACAATATAACCTAAAAAAAAAAAAAAGTAATGCATGACTACTCTGTATATATTATTTATATATTTTAGAGGTGTTTTTCTGTATTTAATTTCAGAATCTATATGAGTAACATAATTGAAAATTGTCAAATAGACCAGGTTACTAGAAATTTAGTTCACAGAAATTTTATATGGTTGAAAACAATTTCAACTCTTTGGTTAGGATGTGTAATGGAAATGAAATTTTTGCTGGGATGTTTTCGTGGAGCAAGGAGCAAGGTTGGCTTTTCTTGCATTTTAAAAACTGTTCCTGACTGCCTTTATAAACTTATAAATATCTGACTTTTCTCAGATGCTAAGTTGTCCCAAACAAATAAAATGATATATTCAAATTTAATCAATGCTGTTATGATTCCACTCCCCAGTTATGAAGCCACTGCACAACAAACCTGCCTCTATTATTTTGTCAGAATAATCTGGATTGGAAAATATTTAAATATTTGCACTTATAATTAATTTCTTTGTCATTCAAAATTTTAATTACAAGAAATGGCCTCATGGTGTTTTTATTTTTATCCATCTTTTTATTTATAATAACAAACAGTAACTATTAGACACAGAAGATTGACAGGGAGAATATTTCCTTTCTATTTTCTTGTCACTAAACATATCTGGTTGCATTTCTAGGCTCCCTTGAATAAACTTTAGTACTACAAATTTACATGTAGATTATTTTGCCAATCCCATACACTATAAAAATTAGATGAGGTACTTTTCATTTGAATTTCAATACATATATCAAGTTGCCTGTACCAATTTCTTTTCTTAAATTTCTAAAGTAGTCTGGTAACATTTCACTGCTTAAAACTTAAAATCTCCCTTTCTTTGTTCATGGCTTCATGCTTCCTGTAGTTCCAGTGTGAAAATTCAAAGGTCCAAAATCTCATTTCAGAAAAAAGAATTTGCTTTACACATTGGTGATTTTCAAGTTTAATTCCTTCATGGACATTTATTGAGCACTTACTATATGCCATGTGCTTATAGCATCTTTCATTTCATTGCACTTTTCAGACAATGATAGGCACATATCTTTTTAAATATTTAAATCATGCTTACTTGTTACTTAAGTGGCAGGTCATAAAGAATTAATGCAAAGCACAGTAAGATGATAAGTATAAGTATAAAGAGAAAAGTCAACTTTGATGTTTTCCAATTGAAATTTGCTAGAGGCAATCTGTCACTGTATTTGGTCATTTTTTCTTTAAAAGCATCTCTCAAATTTACCCTTTCTTTCTTCTCTATTCTGACTGCTAAGACCAAACAAGCCCAGAATATCATCCATTGTGACAATCTTTCTAAAACACCACTATGGGCCTGTCCCTCTTCTGCTCAGAAAACTTGTATACCCTTTTCTGCATAAAATCAAACCTTCCTAACTAGCCTTAATGATCACGTAATTTTGTGCTGTTCTCCTAATGAAGCTTTATTTCTTAATTTTTCCTAGTCTACACACTCTACCTGTGACAGAAACACCAACTTACTTCCTTCTCAATTGTTTTAGTCAAGGTTCCACTAAGAAACAAAGACACACACACAGAAATTAAAAACAGGCATGAGCTCAGGAGATTACAGAAGCCGAGGAGCACCACCATCTGCCCTATGCAAGGCTGAGACCCAGGAAAGTCTGTGGTGCCCTTCAGTCTGAGTTCAAGGGTCTGAGAACAACCTGGCTATATCTGTCAGACTGAGTCAGAACTGGGGACTAGGGATCTGGGGGGTATGTGCTGGTAAGTCCTGGGGGTAGAAAGCTAGAGAACTGGGAGCTCCAATCCGAGGGCAGGAGGAAAAGGACATCCCAGTTCAACAAGGTAGAAAGAAGTCATCCTTCCTGCACACTTGATCTGTGCAGGCCCTCAAAAGATTGGACAATGCCCGCCCACACGGGTGAGGGAAAATCTTTACTCTGCCTCATGATTCAAATGCTAATCTTTCTCAGGTACCTGTGTATCCCTTAACTCAGTCACGTAGACACACAAAATGAACCAGCACAACCCTGTTTCTTGCTAAGTTCCCATGGTGAAAGCACAGTATGATTCTTTGGACTCTCTCCCCTCTCCCCCCTCATCTATCCAACCATTAACTCATTCTTGAAAATCCAAATCAAGCCTCACTCTTTGGAACAGCTCCAGCACATCCTAATGTTCTTTCCTTTCCCAGATCCCAGTCACATGTATGATCAGAATTCCCTAGTTTGTTACTCAGTTACTCCTGAAAAACATCCTGGAATTGAATTCAGAGAAGCAATGGTTCTCTGAAGAAGTGGTTTTGTTCACAGTGGGTCCCTGAGGACATTTCTGCCTCCCTTGCCCCCACCCCTCATAGCCACTGTAGTATCACACATGTGTCATTTGCCCAGTTCCAGCGCTGCTCTTGTCACAGCCCCACAGGGCAGCCTCTCAATACATGTTTGAGGACTGAATGTCTGTGTGAAAAATCTTCCAATCCAGGGACCTTAATGCTAAAATAGGAGAGGCAAGAACTGCCCTGCTTAGTTCACACGACATTTTAGGTAGAGGGAATGAAGGGAAAATGCTTTGCCAAAACTATGGAAATATTATATAGCTGTATGATTTCAACATATAATTATGATACATAATTATGCTTTTGTAACTACATTCTCTGAGACTACAAACTGTCTTAGTTATTTTGACACACACGTACACATGCTGAGATACTAACATGTTCTTGCCTTATGATATGATCTTAGTAAAACTTATCCAGAATTTTTTGTTGGATATAAAGAATATACAGTAGAATCTCTGTAAGTTGACTACGCAAGGGATTGTCACAAACTAGTCAACATAAGGAACTAGGCTGCCATACTGATACATACATGTGATGCATGTCCAGTCTATGAAAATTAAGCCAAATTAAGGAGGTAGTGTAGGGAGATAGTCATTGGTTATTCTGTTGTCTCTTTATCATTTGCCTCAATTAAAGAGGACAGCCAAGAAACTTTCCCCCACTGGTTTTCCCACAACCTAGTAGGACACATTTTTATTTCATTTATCCCTATGGTGCTATGGTTTGAAGGTGTGTGTCCCCTCCCCAAATTTACTCCTTGGAAACTATTGCCATTGCAACAGTATAAAGAAGCAGGGGAGGTAAATAGATCAGGAGGGCCTCACTCACATGAATGTATGGGCAATCCTTGTGTTATTGCCCTTATGAGCTATTGCATTTGTCACAAATTGAAGGTAGTCACCCTGTAAGCAAGCTTATCAGCACCATTTTCTCAACAGTGTGTGCTCATATCATGTCCCTGTGTCACTTTGCTCAATTTTTTGCAGTTCCAAACTCTTTACTTTTATATCTCCTATGATAACTTGTGATAAATTATGCTTGATGTTACTATTATGACTGTTATGGCGCACTGTGAATTATGCCCAAAAGACAGTAAACAATCAATAAAGGTTGTGTTAGTTCTGGCTGCTCCACCAAATGGAAACAATCATTCATCCATCTCTCTCTTTCCCCAGGCCTTCCTGTTCCCTGAGACACAACAACATGGAAATTAGGTCAATTAATACCTCGACGATGATTTCAAAGTATTCAAGTGAAGGGAAGAGTCCCACATCTCTCGCTTTAAATCAAAAGCTAGAAATGATTAAGCTTAGTGACAAAGGCATGTCAAAAGTGAAGATAGTCCAAAAAGGCTTCACTATTATCTCATTTTAAGAAATGGCCAAAGCCACTCCAACCTTCAGCAACCACCATCCCAGTCAGTGGCCGTTAGCATCTAGGCGAGATCCTCCACCAGCAAAAAGATTTGATTCACTGAAGGCTCAGGTGATTGTTAGCATTTTTCTCAATAAAATACTTTTTTTTTTTTTTTGAGACAGAGTCTCACTTTGTCACCCTGTATAGAGTGCCATGGCATCATAGCTCACAGCAACCTTAAATTCCTGGGCTCAAGCAATTTTATTGACTCAGCCTCCCAAGTAGCTAGGACTACAGGCGCCCACCTCAATGCCTGGCTTAAATATTTTATTTATTTTTTTTTTTTGGCCGGGGCTGGGTTTGAACCCACCACCTCCGGCATATGGGACCGGCGCCCTACTCCTTGAGCCACAGGTGCCGCCCTTAAATATTTTAAATTAAAGTATATACATCAGTTTTATTAGACATAATGGTATTATGCACTTAATAAACTATAGTATAGTGTATAAATAATTTTTATAGGTACTAGGAAGCCAAAAATCAGTGTGATTCACTTTATTGCAATATTTGCTTTATTAATGTGGTCTGGAATCCAAACCACATGATCTTTGAGGTAGGCCTGTGCTAATACTGCTATCTCGGAAGTGGGTTAATTATCAGGGGAGTTGGTTCTTGGTAAAGGAATGAAGTTCATCTCCCTCTTGCTTTCTTACTCTCATCTACTCTCTCTTGCCCTCCTGTCATGCTATGATGTAATAAGAAGGCAGTAACTGGATGCTAAGCAGATAATGATGCCATGACCTTGGACTTCCCAGTCTCCAGAACCATAAGCCAGTTCTTCATTATAAATTATCTACCTTGTGCTGTTTTGTTAGAACAGCTGAAATTGGACTACAAAATATGAGTTGTATAAATGAGTGAATATAAGGGCAATTGTGAGCCTTTTATCAAAGTCTAACTTAGCTGTTAGGGACAATGATAGTGTGTGAGAAGAGATTTTTACAAGCCAAAGTCAAAGTCTATGTAGTATTTCCAGGGTACTTTATGGATAAAAATACAGATTTAAAAATATATGCATATATAAGTATATAAATAGATACAGAAAGATATGTATAGAAATAGATGTAACTATTATCTGTTACTTAACATATCACCAATATTGAGATTGGGGATTTCCAACATTTCCGATAATCCCATACTGTTAAAAATGAAAATAACAGTTGATCTGGCAAAATCTAAAATACTTAATTGCTCATAGAAGTAATTACATAGATATTTCTATATATACATATATTTATACATATGTATTAATTAATCAATACATTTAATTATATATCTCAATTCTCAACCATTCTGGATCAATAAGGACTTACTCTTTTTTTCACTATGGGCTCTTGATCAATATTATTGATTTTGAACTTTAAAATTCTCTTTTCTCACAGACCATTTTACTTTCCATATTTTCTGCATCTTTATTAATAAGCAAGTAACTTGAACTTAGTTCTCACTGTGAGGCCTAATTTTTTAAACCATCCTTACATTTCTGGTTTATCGACCTTCTGGCCATGCTTTTCTCCTTAAATTATGAGATCCATATTGAGCTTATTTAATGGTCTTCTCATTAATATGCTTACAGCTCATCCATTGGGCTTTTGCTCTCTGTACCCTAATTGACCTCAACTCTGAAAAATCCTTATCATCTTATTCCTTCACTGCTTTCAGACTATTTTAGTTAGAAATTGTGCTGATTGCACTACAGAGACATGCTGCCCAATTCTTCTGTAACACTACTACTTGTCTCCTGAGTCAATATTTCATCACCTTTTAAGAGTTTCAAACTGTTCCCTATAGCCTAATCTATTTCTTCCTTCTTGGGTTGAAATCTCCTTCCACCCCAAATGATATGTGATATCTCTCCTTCACACAAAGATTTCATGTATAGTCTTACTCTTCCTTCTTGCCACAAAGAAAAGAAAACAGCCATATTTTAGTGCTAAACTCTTTATCCAGACTGTGATGTTAACTCTTTCTTCCTTTATTTGAAGCTCATTCCATTAAATAACCCTGTTCTATATTTTTCCCTTTCTTCTTCCATTTGTTCTGCCTATATATTGTGTTTACATCTTTCCTTAACCTGAAAAATTTCTTCCTCACACCAGCAGTCTCCAAAGATTCCATTTGTCTTGTCCTCTTTCTACCAAGCCCTGGAAATAGTAGCTATGATTTCCCCACCCCGACCCTCATCATTCTTCTCTTCTTGCAAAATACATTTCCCTCCAGTCTTCAGTTTCATGAACTTTTCTTTCATATTTGGCCATGGTAACTATGTCTCATTTCTTGTAATGAATTTCACCCTGGATTCTACACTTCAGTTTTAACCCCAACCATTCCACTGACTTCCCATAGAAAGGAAGCTATCCTCTATCTTTCATTTTACTTTACATATTTTTTAATGTGCTCTAACAACATTTCCTAACAGTAACCATTTCCTAAGAGTTGATCCTTAGCTCATGTGCTCTCTTCTATTGGTGAATACATCTAGATCAGTGGTTCTCAACCTTCCTAATGCCATGACCCTTTAATACAGTTCCTCATGTTGTGGTGACCCCCAACCATAAAATTATTAGCAATGAAAATAATTTTATGGTTGGGTGTCACCACAACATGAGGAACTGTATTAAAGGGTTGCAGCATTAGGAAGATTGAGAACCACTGATATAAATGAATATATCTCATTTCTTTATTATAATTCCAAAACTTATCTCTTAACCTTTAAACTGTTATGTCCACCTACTTGCTTATGACCTTTACTTCAATATTTTTATATAACTAGCATGACCAAAACAAACATTGTCATTTGTGTCGCCCTTGTCTACAAGTTAGATTTTTTTTTGACTTTTTAAATGTCTATTCATAACACAATATTTCTCTAGGTAATCACAATTGAAATCTGAGTAATTCTAGATGCCCATTTCTTTTCTCCTGTTTTGCACATCAAGTTGTCAATTCTTTATTTCTTTTCTTGGTGACCTCCATTCAACCTTTACCCTTTCCCATTGTCACAACCATTTTGTTAAATTTAATTCTCATATTCTTTTACATGGACTATGGCCAAACTTCCTATACCTTATGTAGTGGCTTTTATCAAAAATAATTCATAAGCATTCTATATTTTTCACTATATTTTTCAACTCATGCATAACGTTATAATTTTATTTGCTTCAATAAGCCTTTTCCAAAAAAAAGCAAAAAGAGAAATATTTTTTAAACTATAAGACTTCTGGAATTTCTTTGACTCAGTTATATTGTGTATGTATCCTAAGGTGTCCATGCTATTTGATTCTAAACTATGCAGTGCCTTCTGGGTTGTGTTTTTATGAAAAATTCAGGAAGTTGCATTTGTATTTTCTTCTTTGTAATGTAACTGTTTGTTTTTCAAAGGAATTTTTATTTTACTCAAGAGAAACTCTGTAGTATAACTCTTAATTTAAATAAAAGTAATGAATATATACGGGAAAGGATAAATAACATTATCATTTTCTTCCTCTGGAAAAATACAAGGGTGAATAACTAAGATGAACCTCTGTTAGAAACAGAACAATAGGCCTCCTTATCCAGCTTGTGGACAAACTATATCCACATACCCTAGCCCAATAATATCCCCAAGATGGGTGTGAATTGCCTTTTGTCAAGGGCTACTAGGTATCTGCTATTAAAATGATTTTCCTGAGCCTTAAGCCCTAAGGTGGACCTTGATCTGTTTCTTTTGTCTTCTTCCTTTTTGAAGGAGTGTTCTGGCAGGGATATTGGAAGCCAAAAGATTTTGTTTCCATCTGCACAGTTCCCAGGATATGTGAATAACATAGACCTTCAAGTACAACAGACTCTTAAAGAAATGATCTACTTCCCATGTCAAGGACTGACTTAAAAGGTTTTCTGAGCTAATAGATTAAATTACTCTGTAAAGCCAAAGAGCTGAGGTATGGGATTATACCTGCTGTGAGAAAGAAATAAGTTATTTGGAGGATATGAAGGTAATAAATCTTCATTTGTAAGTAACACATGAAATGCTAATTTATTACTGAGACTAAAACATTATTATCAAGTTTTCTTGAAGGGACACCTGTACCTAACACAGAACTTTCCAGATGATGCTAAAAACATGACAGTGTTCATTGACCTAATACAGATATGTAAGTGAACTATTCCTTATGATGCCATCTCTTGTCATACACTATTTTTTTTATCATGTATTTACTAGCTTTAAGAAGCATAAGAAATATAATTGTTGGTGTCTCTTGCCCCATGATAGATGGGATTGTTTGGTCTCTTTTTTTTATGAATTAATTTGAGTTCTCTATAGATTCTAGTTGTCAACCTTTTGTCAGATTCATAACATGAACAGAACCTTCTCTGAAGAAGACAGATGAATTGCCAAAAAACACATCAAAAAGTGCTCATCATCCCTAATCATCAGAGAAATGCGAATCAAACCCACCCTGTGATATCACATAACCTCAGTGAGACTAGCCCACATCACAAAGTCTCAGAGCTGCAGATGCTGGTGTGGATCTGGAGAGAAGGAAACACTTTTACACTGTTGATGGTATTGCAAACTAATATAGCCCCTTTGGAAAAAAATACAGAAAATCCACAAAGAACTTAAAGTAGACCTTCCATTTGATCCTGAAATCCCATTACTGTGTATCTAGCCAGAAGAAAAAAGTTGTTTTATCATAAGGACATTTGCATAAGATTGTTTATCACAGCTCAGTTCACAATGACCAAGATGTAGAAGCAACCCAAGTGCCTATCAACCCATGAATGGATTAATAAACTGTGGTATATGTATACCATGGAATACTATTCAGCTATAAATAGATGGAGGCTTTACTTGTTTTATATTTACCTGGATGGAGTTGTAGAACATTCTCTTTAGTAAAGTATCACAAGAATGGAAAAGCAAGTATCTAATGTATCCAATACAAATATGAAGCCATTAGACCATCTAATACATGCCTATACAATAGGAAAATTCAATTCAAGACGAGGGACAGGGGAAGGGAAGACAAGGTGGAGGGGAAGGAAGACTAGTGTGCTCTTCCCTAATGGGTACAATGTAATGGTACAAGGCACATCTCCAGGGTGCACAACTACAACAGGGATCTCACCTAACAAATGCAAACAATGTAACCTAATTGTACCCTCACAATAATCTGAAATTTGAAAAAAAAAGGAAGAAAATTGAATGTATTCAAGAGCTTTAACAGCTATTCTTTAAAGTGAGTGCTGAAATTTGTGCTAAAATTTGCAACACATGAACAGCTCTTTTCATAGAGCTTGGATTGATGCTAAAGAAGAAAATAAAATTGATGTTGTGTCTTGTCTCATAGACACAAGTTTGTGAGATGCTGAAGAGCAAGAGCTTGGCCTTGCTGATTACGGTATCTTCAGCACTTTGCCCAGAACATGTTAGAAGTTTATTAAATAAATCAAGTTTGAAAGATCGTGTCACAATCAACTTTCAAACATCAAAATTCAGGTATAGTGGATATTACCACAATGTCTTCCTAAGCTAATTTGCATGTCTGAACTCAGGTTAAATGTCCATTAAAAGACCCTAATTTGTGTTTCTCTGGTAAAGTTGCATAAGTAATTCTTTGCATTTCTTTTTTTTTTTTCCAATGAAATCACAAGAGACATGCCTCGTTTAAGGCACAAAGAATAATTTTGGACATCATATTTTCCACTCTTTAGTTTAATTTATAGGTGAACATACTGATGTGAAGGATTCTAAAATGGAAAAACTTGACCAGGGTCCAATTAGGTTTATTGAGGCTCTAAGAACAGAAAAGTTGAAATTGTCTCTTACTCAAATTTTCAATCAAGATGATCTACTCTGTCAAACAAGTATAAAACAGTTTCTTATTTCTGATTTCTCTCATAATGAGTGATAGCAAGCAAGTATGTAACTCTTTTTATGTATATTCCTTGCTTATATCAGTTATATCTTTATCTATAGTAACTACATGTCTGTGTGTTTATATAGCTATCTCTGTCTCTATTTCTATCTCCATCTCTGTCTCCATTGCTTTGATGGTGCCCTCAGCATGTGTTTTGTCAAATAACCCAGCACTGATGGAGCCTCAAACACAATAGAAAGTAACTAACCTTGATTTAGATAAGTACATTCTATTCTTCCAAGGAAGGTATTTTTGGTATTGCCTACAAGAAAAAGGAATGAGATATCCACTTGTGGATTTATTAATGGTCACAAACTAGTCAATTTATTAATGACAAAAAAAGGACCATGAAAGGAGTCTTTTAGAGCCTGTAAACAGTAAATGCTATTGAAATTCTAAATCATATATTGACAGATCTTTAATAGCATTGAGGGAAAGTATATTCTTATTTATCTGAGAAATATAATGATTCAGGAACTATCTTTCTTCTTTTTTTTTTTTTTTTTTGTAGAGACAGAGTTTCACTTTGTTGCCCTCGGTAGAGTGCCGTGACATCACACAGCTCACAGCAACCCCCAACTGCTGGGCTTAGGCGATTCTCCTGCCTCAGCCTCCCGAGTAGCTGGGACTACAGGTGCCTGCCACAACCCCCGGCTAGATTCAGGAACTATCAATTAAAATATTTTGTAATTCTCTATATTTATTTGCAATTTGGAAATATTATGTGCCATAAAATTATTTTGACTAATCAAAAAGAAACCCATTTTTCTCCTCATACTCATTATAAAATAAACTCATATATGAAACCAATAATGATAATCATTAAAGATTATATTAAATAATAACCAAAGTACATAATAGCAAGGAATAAAATTAAGTCTAAGTTCAAACTATTTGAAGTAGGAATTGATTTTTATTTCTTTTTTAATGAAATAAGGTCATCTAAAGGTAAGGTAGAAATTAATTTGAAAAAAATTAACATTTATTCTCATATTCAGGTAAGAATTTCATATGCTAAGAAAAAATAAATTTATAAAGTCTAAGAATACTTCAAATATAATGTCTGTTTATTTTAATTCATATATTGAATTGTGTTTATTATTTTTTGGTTTCTCTCTTTCTGTTAATTCTGTCTTTTAAGTAGTGGACACTAAGGTAAGGAAAGTTACAAATTACATTATTATTCCACTATTCAGAAAGCAACAGAACAACGTTAAATTATCGATACTTTCATATGTGATGACAATTTTTAAACTGTAATTTTCTAAAGAGAGTATTTAATTCAAATTCAAGTATTATGAAACAGATGTTTGTATTTATTCTAGTTTTTAATTTTCTGATTAATTTATGTGTGTGTGTAATAAGCATGAATAATAAAGTTCTTGAGTCTGTAGATTCAAAATACCACAAGGATTAGTATCCATGTATAATAGCCATAAACTGCCTAGGAAACCATGTTTTCTGCTTTGAGATTCTTACAGAATGAGATGTAAAGCCTTGTGTAAAACAGTTTCTTGCTTGAGAAATTTCAGAAACAAGTTCTAAAGTCTGACAGTATTTTGGCAAATCAGAAAACTCTAGATATCATTAGACACGTACCAGAGTCAGCAGTTCCCAAATGACCAATCTAAAGATCAGTTATTTCCAAATTACCTACAAAACTTTAACAACATTCACATGGAGGCCCAGCCCTGGACATTTTGAAAGTCAGTGTAGGACTCAGGGGTCTCTATTTTTAAAAGATATACAGGATGTTTTTTGCACATTGCTAAGGTTTTAATTCCATGTCACATTTTCCAATTTCACAAGAATCAGTTGCAATGAATGTAAGAATGTTAAAAATAAATACAAAAATTAAAAAAAAAAACTGCTTTTCACCAGTTGTTCTTATGTTTTCTCGTAATCACTTCTCTAGCCAACTCCCGGGAAATGTTCATCATCATCCTCCTCATTGAACATGGAAGCAGAGACCTGGTCTTGAGATGAGCTTTATGAACATGTACCCAGGAAGTGTGCCCAGCAGAGTTTGGTTTCCGTAAATCAATTCCACAGAGTTTTAATATCATACAGTTTCCAGCAAAGAGGCAATTTACCCTCCTGTATTCCATTTATACAATTTAGTCTGGATTGAAAGATGTCCCTGAATGGGATAAGTTAATAAAAAGTGCATTTCATTAGGCAGAGGTTGATCCTGACTAGACTGGTTGGCAGAATTAGAGTTGCCTCTTGAGATGACAGTGCTGGGGATTTGAGTGGATTAGAAATGTATGGGGAGAGAGGGATGGGGGGGGCAGAAAAGGAAAAGGAATAAGAGGCTGGCTATGCTGACCTGCCAGGCTCAGAACATGCTACCCTAGAACATGGTGTGGTGGAACTGGGACACAGCAGAAGAAGGAAGGCTGCTCTCACATTTCCCTCACCTGTCTTCCCTGAAGGAGGCAATAAAACCCAGGAAGGTCACTCCCTGACCTTCTCCCTTCTCCCCCAAAGACTCTCATGTGACGAGTGTTCCTCCTTATACCTGGAGCAAAAGCATGTCACACAGGATACCAAGAAGAATCCAAAGAAATGGACTTTTGCCAAGTTCTTTTCAGTTTCTCACCCTTCATGCATACCCTCTTGTCCCTGAGAAGGTCCCAAAGAATACGCAAATTTCCCCAATTCTTTGAGTCTTTATTTCTAAAGGGTTTTGTGTCATGTAAAAATATAATAACACATTTCTGACTGGTCACAAGTTACCCAGCAACATGGATAATTTCTGAATAAAATTGCCAGTTAACAATGTGTTCACATAGCAGCTGTTTCCTGATCCATTTCTCCCAGTCTTGATTCCCAGTTGTCCCAACTTCAGCCTATTCTCTTCTTTCTCCCCTCCTCATCTCTCAGCTGCTTATAATATGGAATGAATCACTTAGTGTCTCCAACATCTTAACACTTTGTCAACTGGAAATTTTACACAGAAACTATCCACGTTACTGGGTAAGTTGTGACTGGTCGCCAATGTGTTAAATGAGTTTGTATGCTTTTCTCTTGCTAATTCGTCTTTTGTTGTTGGAGTCTCAGCCATGAATCTCATGATGGGTGTGGAAAAGATGTTAGTTTTTTTCCCTACAGGTCCTTATTGGCTCTAATGGAATTTCATGAGCATCATTTCTACAGGGACCTATTTCCTCTACTGTTCCAAATAAAGAGGTTTAACATATAATATTAATTTGAAAATCCAACTTAATAACAATTTGAATAGATGCGCAGAGTACAAAAGCAAGCACATACAAGTAATTAAAATACAAAGAAGGGTATAATTTTTTAAGGCTGCAATTTTGATGTGTGCTATTGAAGATTTTATGTAGGAGGAAGCATTTTAACTGAATGGGTGAAATTTTGACAGCTTGAATTTAGAAGAAGAGCAAAAAGCAGAGAAGTGGAAAATAGAGTATACTATAAGTGAAAGAGAGGATGTTTTGTATGCCAAAAAGGAATTGTGGCTGGGTAGGATCATGAAGTGAAAAATAAGACAAGAAAAGAGAGAATCATACATCAAGCTAAAAAGTTTGCATTTCATCCTACAGGCAGTGTTGAAACATGTGAAATGCTTAGTAAGAATATAACATGATCAGAACTATGCATTATGAAAAGCTGAGAAACAATGAGAATAAGTAAATCATTTCAATGTCGAAGGCAAGACTCTGGATAAGAAGTCTTACAATGAATCAACTAGAAACCAACCAAGAAACACATAATAGTATCTATGTGTAAGCACTGATGCTTCTTCGCATAAGATGGGGATATTCTGTCCCAATAAGCCTATTACAAGTTAAAAATACTGTACATGAAAAAGGAATTTAATATATCTAATATACCAAACAGGATAACTTAGCCTTACTTACCTTAATCATGCTCAGAGAACTTACATTACCTTAAATTGATGCAAAATCATCCAACACAAAGCCTATTTTATAATAAAATAAACCTTACTAATGTAAGCAATGTAACCTAATTGAATGTACCCTAAGTAACTAGCATCCAAGTTGTAGTTAGGTCCGAGTTACTTTTCAATCTTCTCATCCTTCTGGTCCTATACCAAAAGGACTCATCAAAACCTTAGGCCAGAGGCACAGTAACTTAAAGAGCAAGAAGAAGTGAAATGAAAATTGGGGTGATGAAACAGATAACAGAAAACACTCATGAGGAAGAATCAGCAGAAAAATCCTGGCAACATGAAATACCAGTCCATAGAAACCTCCCTAAGGGACTGAGAGGTAGCTACTGCAGAGGATTCCACCTGTTAGAAATGTTAGAAATGACAGAAGGGGAATTTAAAATACAGATGATGAAAACATTGAAGGAAATTGCTGAGAAAGTGGAAAATAACCAAATCAAAATCCAAAGACAGAATCAAATAAGAGATGAATGATATGAAGAATATAGAAAGGATATAGCAGAGCTGAAGAACTGAAGTAGTCAATTAGGGAACTTAAAGGTTCAATAGAAAGTATCAACAGCAGATTAGACCATGCAGAAGAAAGAATCTCAGTGGTAGAGGACAAAGCTCTTGAGATAACTCAAATACTTAAAGAGGCAGAAAAGAAGAGAGAGAAAGCAAAACATTCACCAACAGAATTATGGGACTTTATTAGGCATACAAACATATGAGTTATAGGTATCTCAGAAGGGAAGAAGAATGCCCCCGAGGAATGGAAGCCATACTAGAGAATATTATAAATGAAATTTCCCAAATATCACCAAAGATTCTGGCACACTCCTTTCAGAGGGATATCAGACTCCAGGTCACCTCACCTCAAATAGTACTTCTCCAAGACACATTGTGATGAACCTGTCTAAAGTAAAGACAAAAAAAAAAAAAATAGATTTTTCCAGCTGCCAGTAGTAAGTGCCAATTGACCTACAGGGGAAAATCCATCAGGGTGACTGCAGACTTCTCTAATGAAACTTTTGAAGCCAGAAGACAATGGTCATCTACCTTTAGTCTACTTAAACAGAACAATTTGCAGCCCAGAATTCTATATCCTGCTGAGCTAAGCTTTAAAATTGATGGAGAAATCAAATCATTTACTGATATGCAAACATTGAGGAATTTGCCACAATAAGATCAGCTCTACAGGAAATACTTCAACCCTTTCTACACAATGACCATCACAGTGGACCACCAGCAAAGTAAGCACCAGAAAATTAAAGGACAGAACCTACCTTTTACAATGATGCAAAGGACAAAACTAAGCAATAGACTTTCACAAAATAAGCTGAATAGAATGCTACCACACTCATCAACTATCCGAATAAATGTTAATGGCTTGAACTCCCAACTAAAGATGCATAGATTGGCTGATTGGATCAAAAAACACAAGCCATCCATTTACTGTCTGCCCGAAACACACTTAGTCTCAAAAGACAAATTAAAGCTCATAGTTAAGGGTTGGAAGACAATTTTCCAGGCAAACATAATCCAGAAGAAAAGAGGGGTTACAATCTTATTTTCAGATACATGTGGATTTAAAGCAACTAAAGTAAAAAAAGACAAAGATGGACACTTCATTTTGGTCAAGGGAAAAATAAAACAAGATGTTTCGATTCTAAATATTTATGCACCCAACTTAAATGATTCCAGATTCTTGAAACAGACCTTAATTAGTCTGAGCAATATGATATCCTATAATACCATAATAACAGGGGACTTTAACACTCCTCTTACAGAGCTGGACAGATCTACTAAACAGAAATTAAACAAAGATATAAGAGACTTAAATGAAAAGCTGTGCTTAATAGATGGATGTAGAACACTCCATCTTAAAGATAAAGAATATACATTCTTCTCATCGCCCCATGGAACATTCTCCAAAATTGATCATATCCTAGGACACAAAATAAACCTCAACACAATCAAAAAATTGAAATCCTGCCTTGTATTTTCTCAGACCATAAGGCACTAAAGGTGGAACTCAACTCCAACAAAAATGTTCAACCCCAAACAAAGGCATGGAAACTAAACAATCTTCTGTTGAATGACAGATGGGTGCAGGAAGAAATAAAAATAGAAATCATTAATTTCTTTGAGCATAACAACAATGAAGACACAAGCTACCCAAATCTGCGGGATACAGCAAAAGTAGTCCTGAGAGGAAAAATTATCACTTTAGATGCCGACACTCGAAAAACAGAAAGAGAGCACATCAACAAACTCACAAGCTATTTTATGGAATTGGAAAAGAAGAACAAGCTAAGCCTAAACACAGCAGAAGAAAAGAAATATCCAAAATTAAATCAGATATTAATGAAATTAAAAACAAAAGAATTATTCAGAAAATTAATGAAACAAGGAGTTGGTTTTTTGAAAAAATTAATAAAATAGATAAACCTTTGGCTAGACTAACTAGAAATAGAAAAGTAAAATCTCTAGTAACCTCAATTAGAAACAGTAAAGGGAAAATAACAACTGACATCACAGAGATACAAGAGATTATCTCTGAATATTACTAGAAACTCTATGCCCAGAAATTTGACAATGGAAGAAAATGGATCAATATTTGGAATCACACCCTCTCCCTAGACTTAGCCTGGAAGAAATAAATCTCCTAAACAGCACTGAGGTTAAAGAAACCTCAATTTAAAGCACTGAGGTTAAAGAAACAATAAAAAATCTCCCAACAACAAAAAAATGCCCTGGTCCAGATGGCTTCACACCAGATTTCTATCAAACCTTCAAAGAAGAGTTCACTCCCATAAGGCAGAAATTATTCCAAAAAGTTGAGGAGGAAGGAATCTTCCCCAAATACAAAGCAAATGTCACCCTGATACCAAAACCAGGAAAAACCCCAACTAAAAAGGAGAACTTCAGACCAATTTCACTAATGAATATAGATGAAAAATTCTCAACAAAATCATTGCCAATAGATTACAGCTTCTCATCAAAAATGTCATACATCATGATCAAGTAGGTTTCATCCCAGGGATGCAAGGCTGGTTTAATATATGCAAGTAAATAAATGTTATTCACCATATCAACAGCAGTAAAAACAAAAACCATATGATCCTCTCAATATACGCAGACAAAGCATTTGATAAAATCCAGCATCCTTTTCTAATTAGAACATTGAAGAGTATAGACATAGGTGGAACATTTCTTTTTTTTATTAATTAATTAATTTTTTATTGTTAAATCATAGCTGTGTACATTAGTGCAATCAAGGGGTACAATGTGCTGGTTTCATATACAATCTGAAATATTCTCATCAAACTGTTCATCATAGCCTTCATGGCATTTTCTTAGTTATTGTATGTAGACATTTGTATTCTGTCTTTAGTAAGTTTCGCCTGTATCCATTCTAAGATGCACCGTAGGTGTGGCCCCACTCATTATCCTCCCTCCACCTTAACCTCCCCCCTCCCTTCCCCTTCTTTGGCCCTTTCCTCATAGTCTTGTGCTATAGTTGGGTTATAGCCTTCATGTGAAAGCTAGAATTTAGCTTCATAGTAGGGCTGAGTACATTGGATACTTTTTCTTCCATTCCTGAGATACTTTGCTAAGAAGAATGTTCCAGCTCCATCCATGTAAACATGAAAGAGGTAAAGTCTCCATATTTCTTTAAGGCTGCATAATATTCCATGGTATACATGTACAACAATTTTCTAGTCCATTCGTGGGTCGATGGGCATGTGGGCTTCTTCCATGACTTAGCAATTATGTGTTGGGCTGCAATAGACATTCTGGTACAGATGTCTTTGTTATATTGTGACTTTTGGTCTTCTGGGTATAAAACTAGTAAAGGAATAATAGGATTGAATGGCAGGTCTATTTTTAGGTCTCTAAGTATTCCTCGAACATCCTTCCAGAAGGAACGTATTAGTGTGCATTCCCACCAGCAGTGTAGAAGTGTGCCCTTTTCTCCACATCCACGCCAACATCTCTGGTTTTGGGATTTTGTTATGTGGGCTACTCTTACTGGGGTTAGGTGATATCTCAGAGTAGTTTTGATTTGCATTTCTCTGATGATTAAGGATGATGAGCTTTTTTTTCATGTGTTTGTAGATGGTGCGTCTGTCTTCTTTAGAGAAGTTTCTCTTTAAATACCTTGCCCACCCTGAGATAGGATCACGTGTACTTTTCTTGCTAATACGTTTGAGTTCTCTGTGGATTATGGTTATTAGACCTTTATCGGAGGTATAACCTGCAAATATTTTTCTCCCATTCTGAGGGCTGTCTGATTGCTTTACTTACTGTGTTCTTGGCTGTGAAGAAGCTTTTTAGTTTGATCAGGTCCCAGTAGTGTATTTTTTTTTTTTTAATATGGAATGCTTCACAAATTTGCGTGCCATCCTTGCGCAGGGGCCATGCTAATCTTCTCTGTATTGTTCCAATTTTAGTATATGTGCTGCCGAAGCGAGCACCCAGTAGTGTATTTTTGATACTGCTTCAATTGCCTGGGGAGTCCTCCTCATAAAACCTAACCCAGGCCAATTCCTTCAAGAGTTTTCCCTGCACTTTCTTCAAGTATTTTTATAGTTTCATGTCTTAAAGTTAAAATGTTTTATCCAGTGAGAGTCTATCTTAGTTAATGGTGAAAAGTGTGGGTCCAGTTTCAATCTTCTACAGGTTGCCAGCCAGTTTACCCAGCACCATTTGTTAAATAGGGAATCTTTTCCCCACTGAATGTTTTTAATTGGCTTGTCAAAGATCAAATAATGCTAAGTAGCTGGATTCTCATCTTTTGGTTCTCTATTCTGTTTCAGACATCTACTTCACTGTTTTTGTGCCAATACTATGTTGTTTCGATCACTATTGATTTATAGTACAGTCTCAGGTTTGGTAGCGTGATTCCTCCTGCTGTGTTTTTATTGCTTAGTAATGTTTTGGCTATTCGAGGTTTTTTCTGATTCCATATAAAACCAAGTATTATTTTTTCAAGATCTTTAAAATATGACAATGGAGCTTTAATAGGAATTGCATTAAAATTATATATTGCTTTGGGTAGTATAGACACTTTAACAATGTTGATTCTTCCCAGCCATGAGCATGGTATGTTTTTCCATTTGTTAACATCTTCAGCTATTTCTTTTCTTAGAGTTTCATAGTTCTCTTTGTAGAGATCTTTCATGCCCTTTGTTAGGTATACTCCTAAAGATTTCATCTTTTTTAGCACTACTGTGAAAGGCGTAGAGTCCTTGACTGTTTTTTCGGCTTGGTTATTGTTAGCATATATAAAGGCTACAGATTTATGGGTGTTGATTTGGTAGCCTGAGACTTTGCTGTATTTCTAGTTCACTTTAAAAGTTTTGTAGTACAATCCCTAGTGTTTTCCACATATACGATCATATCATCTGCGAAGAGTGAAAGTTTGATCTCTTCTGACCCTATATGGATACCCTTGATCACCTTTTCCTCCTAATTGCAATGGCTAAAACTTCCATTACAATGTTAAAGAGCAATGGAGACAATGGGCAACCTTGCCTGGTTCCTGATCTAAGTGGAAATGATTTCAATTTAACTCCATTCAATACAATATTGGCTGTGGGTTTGCTGTAGATGGCCTCTATTAGTTTAAGAAATGTCCCTTCTATACCAATTTTCTTAAGTGTTCTGATCATGAAGAGATACTGGATATTATCAAAAGCTTTTTCTGTATCAATTGAAAGAATCATACAGTCTTTATTTTTTAGTTTGTTTATGTCCTGAATAACACTTATAGATTTACGTATACCGAACCATCCTTGAGACCCTGGGATAAATCCCACTTGGTCGTGGTGTATAACAATTTTAACGTGTTGTTGGATTCTGTTTGTTAGGATCTTATTGAGTATTTTAGCATCAATATTCATTAGTGATATTGGTCTATAATTTTCTTTTCTTGTCGGGTCTTTCCCTGGTTTGGGGATCAAGGTGATGTTTGCTTCATAGAATGTGTTGGGTAATATTCCTTCTTTTCTATATTTTGGAAGAGGTTTAGTAATATAGGTACTAGTTCTTCTTTAAAGGTTTGGTAGAATTCTGACATAAAGCCATCTGGTCCTGGGCTTTTCTTTTTAGGGAGATTTTGTATAGTTGATGCTATTTCAGACTTGATATAGGCCTGTTCAACATTTCCACTTCATTCTGGCTAAGTCTTGGTAGGTGGCGTACTTCCAGGTATTGGTTGATTTCTTTTTTCAAACTTTTTTTTTTTATTGTTGGGGATTCATTGAGGGTACAATAAGCCAGGTTACACTGATTGTAATTGTTAGGTAAAGTCCCTCTTGCAATCATGTCTTGTCCCCACAAAGTGTGACACACACCAAGGCCCCACCCCCCTCCCTACTTCCCTTTTTCTGTTTCCCCCCTCATAACCATAATTGTCATTAATTGTCCTCATATCAAAATTGAGTACATAGGATTCAAGCTTCTCCATTCTTGTGATGCTTTACTAAGAATAATGTCTTCCACGTCAATCCAGGTTAATACAAAGGATGTAAAGTCTCCATTTTTTTAATGGCTGAATAGTATTCCTTGGTATACATATACCACAGCTTGTTAATCCATTCCTGGGTTGGTGGGCGTTTAGGCTGTTTCCACATTTTGGCGATTGTAAATGGAGCTGCAATAAACAGTCTAGTACAAGTGTCCTTATGATAAAAGGATTTATTTCCTTCTGGGTAGATGCCCAGTAATGGGATTGCAGGATCAAATGGGAGGTCTAGCTTGAGTGCTTTGAGGTTTCTCCATACTTCCGTCCAGAAAGGTTGTACTAGTTTGGAGTCCCACAAGCAGTGTAAAAGTTTTCCCTTCTCTCGACATCCACGCCAGCATCTGCAGTTTTGAGATTTTGTGATGTGGGCCATTCTCACTGGGGTTAGATGATATCTCAGGGTTGTTTTGATTTGCATTTCTCTAATATATAGAGATGATGAACATTTTTTCATGTGTTTGTTAACCATTCGTCTGTCATCTTTAGAGAAAGTTCTATTCATGTCTCTTGCCCATTGATATATGGGATTGTTGGCTTTTTTCATGTGGATTAATTTGAGTTCTCTATAGATCCTAGTTATGAAGCTTTTGTCTGATTGAAAATATGCAAATATCCTTTCCCATTGTCTAAGTTGTCTCTTTGCTTTGGTTATTGTCTCCTTAGCTGTACAGAAGCTTTTCAGTTCAATGAAGTCCCATTTGTTTATTTTTGTTGTTGTTGCAATTGCCATGGCAGTCTTCTTCATGAAGTCTTTCCCCAGGCCAATATCTTCCAGTGTTTTTCCTATGCTTTCTTGGAGGATTTTTATTGTTTCATGACTTAAATTTAAGTCCTTTATCCATCTTGAATCAATTTTTGTGAGTGGGGAAAGGTGTGGGACCAGTTTCAGTCTTCTACATGTAGACATCCAGTTCTCCCAACACCATTTATTGAATAGGGAGTCTTTCCATCAAGGTATGTTCTTGTTTGGTTTATCAAAGATTAGGTGGTTGTAAGATGTTAGTTTCATTTCTTGGTTTTCAATTGGATTCCGAGTGTGTATGTCTCTGTTTCTGTGCCAGTACCATGCTGTCTTGACCACTATGGCTTTGTAGTACAGACTAAAATCTGATATGCTGATGCCCCCAGCTTTATTTTTCTTACTAAGAACTGCCTTAGCTATACGGGGTTTTTTCCGGTTCCATACAAAACGCAGAATCATTTTCTCCAAATCTTGAAAGTACGATGTTGGTATTTTGATAGGACTGGCATTGAATAGGTAGATTGCTTTGGGAAGTATAGACATTTTAACAATGTTGATTCTTCCCATCCATGAGCATGGTATGTTCTCCCATTTGTTAATATCCTCTGCTATTTCCTTTCTGAGGATTTCATAGTTTTCTTTATAGAGGTCCTTCACCTCCTTCGTTAGGTATACTCCTAGGTATTTAATTTTCTTTGAAACTATGGTGAAGGGAGTTGTGTCCTTAATTAGCTTCTCATCTTGACTGTTATTGGTGTACACAAAGGCTACTGACTTGTGGACATTGATTTTATATCCTGAAACATTACTGCATTTTTTGATGACTTCTAGGAGTCTTGTGGTTGAGTCTTTGGGGTTCTCTTAGTATAAGATCATGTCGTCAGCAATGAGGGAGAGTTTGACCTCCTCTGCTCCCATTTGGATTCCCTTTATTTCCTTGTCTTGCCTAATTGTATTGGCTAGAACTTCCAGCACTATGTTGAATAGTAAAGGTGACAGAGGACAACCTTGTCTGGTTCCAGTTCTAAGAGGAAAAGCTTTCAGTTTTACTCCATTCAGTAAAATACTACCCGTGGGTTTGTCATAGATAGCTTCAGTCAGTTTTAGAAATGTGCCACCTATGCCTATACTCTTCAGTGTTCTAATTAGAAAAGGATGCTGGATTTTATCAAATGCTTTTTCTGCATCTATTGAGAGGATCATGTGATCTTTATTTTTGCCTCTGTTAATATGGTGGATAACGTTTATGGACTTGCGTATGTTAAACCAGCCTTCCATCCCTGGGATGAAGCCTACTTGATCATGATGAATGACTTTTTTGATGATAAGCTGTAACCTATTGGCTAGGATTTTGTTGAGAATTTTTCCATCTATTTTCATGAGTGAGATTGGTCTGAAATTCTCCTTTTTGTTTGGGTCTTTTCCTGGTTTTGGTATCAGGGTGATGTTTGCTTCATAGAATGTGTTGGGGAAGATTTCTTCTTCCTCAATTTTTTGGAATAATTTCTGCAGTACAGGAATAAGCTCTTCCTTGAAGGTTTGATAGAATTCTGGAGTGAAGCCATCTGGACCAGGGCATTTTTTGGTTGGAAGATTTTTTATTGTTTCTTTGATCTCAGTGCTTGAAATTGGTCTGTTCAGGAGCTTTATTTCTTCCTGGCTGAGTCTAGGGAGAGGGTGTGATTCCAAATATTGATCCATTTCCTTCACATTGTCAAATTTCTGGGCATAGAGTTTCTGGTAGTATTCAGTGATGATCTCTTGTATCTCTGTGGGATCAGTTGTTATTTCCCCTTTATCATTTCTGATTGAGGTTACTAGAGATTTTACTTTTATATTCCTCTTTAGTCTGGCCAATGGTTTATCTATTTTATTTATTTTTTCAAAAAACCAACTCCTTGTTTCATTAATTTTCTGAATGATTTTTTGTTTTCAATTTCATTGATCTCTGATTTGATTTTGGATATTTCTTTTCTTCTACTGAGTTTAGGCTTAGATTGTTCTTCTTTTTCCAATTCCATAAGATGTCTTGTGAGATTGTTGATGTGCTCTCTTTCTGTTTTATGAATGTAGGCATCTAAAGCGATGAATTTTCCTCTCAAAACTGCTTTTGCAGTATCTCACAGGTTTTGGTAGCTTGTGTCTTCATTGTTGTTATGCTCAAGGAAGTTAATGATTTCCTGTTTTATTTCTTCCTGAACCCATCTCTTATTCAACAGAAGATTGTTTAATTTCCATGCCTTTGGATGGGGTCGAGCATTTTTGTTAGAGTTGAGTTCCACCTTTAGTGCCTTATGGTCTGAGAAGATACAAGGTAAAATTTCAATTCTTTTGATTCTGTTGATATTTGTTTTGTGTCCCAGGATATGATCAATTTTGGAGAATGTTCCATGGGGTGATGTGAAGAATGTATATTCTTTATCTTTGGGGTGGAGTGTTGAATATGCGTCTATCAAGCACAGTTGTTCTAGGGTCTCATTTAAATCTCTTATATCCTTGTTTAATTTCTGTTTAGAGGATCTTTCCACTCTGTAAGAGGTGTGTTAAAGTCCCCTGTTATGATGGTATTATCAGATATCATATTGCTCAGACTGAGTAAAGTCTGTTTCAAGAATCTGGGAGCATTTAAATTGGGTGCATAAATATTTAGAATTGAAATGTCTTCTTGTTGTATTTTTCCCTTGACCAATATAAAGTGACCATCTTTGTCTTTTTTGACTTTAGTTGCTTTAAATCCACATGTATCTGAAAATAAGATTGCAACTCCTCTTTTCTTCTGAATTCCATTTGCCTGAAAAATTGTCTTCCAACCCTTGACTCGGAGCTTTAATTTGTCTTTTGAAGCCAGGTGTGTTTCTTGCAGACAGCAAATGGATGGCTTGTGTTTTTTAATCCAGTCAACCAATCTATGTCTCTTCAGTGGTGAATTCAAGCCATTCACATTTATTGAGATAATTGATATGTGTGGTAGTATTCTATTCGTCTTATTTAGTGAGAGTCCATTGCTTAGTTTTATCTTTTGTATCAGTGTGGAGGTTAGGTTCTGTCCTTTAATTTCTGAGTTCTTACTTTGCTACTGATCCATTGTGGTGGTCAGTGTGAAGAACAGGTTGAAGTATTTCCTGTAGGGCTGGTCTTGTTGTGGCGAATTTCCTCAATGTTTGTATATCCGTAAATGATTTGATTTCTCCATCAATTTTGAAGCTTAGCTTAGCAGGGTACAGAATTCTGGGCTGGAAATTGTTCTGTTTAAGTAGATTAAAGGTAGATGACCATTGTCTTCTTGCTTGGAAAGTTTCATTAGAGAAGTCTGCGGTCACTCTGATGGATTTGCCCCTGTAGGTCAACTGGCGCTTACTCCTGGCAGCTTGCAGAATCTTTTCTTTTGTCTTGACTTTGGACAGGTTCATCACAATGTGTCTTGGAGAAGCTCGGTTAGAGTTGAGGCGACCTGGGTTCCGATATCCCTCTGAAAGCAGTGTGTCAGATTCTTTGGTGATGTTTGGGAAATTTTCTTTTATAATATTCTCTAGTATGGCTTCCATTCCTCTGGGGCATTCTTCTTCCCCGTCTGGGATTCCTATAACTCATTTGTTGGAACGCTTCATAAAGTCCCATAATTCTGACAGGGAACGTTCTGCTTTCTCTCTCTTCTTTTCTGCCTCTTTTACTATCTGAGTTTTCTCAAGAACTTTGTCTTCTACCTCTGAAATTCTTTCTTCTGCATGGTCTAACCTGTTGCTGATACTTTCCATTGCATCTTTAAGTTCCTTAATTGACTGTTTCAATTCCTTCAGCTCTGCTATATCCTTTTTATATTCTTCATATCGTTCATCTCTTATTTGATTCTGTTTTTGAATTTCCTTTGGTTATTTTCCACTTTATTAGCAGTTTCCTTCCTTGTTTCCATCATTTCTTTCATTGTTTCCAACATGTGTATTCTAAATTCCCTTTCTGTCATTCCTAACATTTCTGTTTAGGTGGAATCCTCTGCAGTAGCTACCTCATGGTCCCTTGGCTGGGTTGTTCTGGACTGGTTCTTCATGTTGCCTGGACTTTTCTGCTGATTCTTCCTCATGAGTGATTTCTTTTATCTGTTTCCTTGCCCTAATTTTCCTTTCACTTCCTCTTGCTCTTTAAGTTCTCGTGGCTGTTGACTTGTCCTGAAATCCAGAAGTTCAGATGCTTTCAAGTCCTGCTTAAGTTGGAAGCTGGAGATCAAGTGAAGCTATGGCTGTTTCTCCTCACCTTTAGTTTGTCTCTGGGCAGCGTGTGTGTGTGTGTGTGTGTGTGTGTGTGTGTGTGTTTAGAATTTCTCTCTGTGGCGCTGGATGGCAGTGGTCCTGATCCTGGGAAGGAGGCACTTTCTCACCAAGAGCAGAAGAAAAGCAAAGTGTCACCAGGAGAGTTCTCCTCGCAGATTCCCTAATTACAGCCTAACGTGCACTTCATGCAAACTTCAGGGAGGACGGGAGGGGCAGGTCTGTGCCCAGACCTTGTAAAACAGCAGCCTCTGCGATGACTTTACCCTCTGCTCCTATCCCGGAGTGTCCCGCTCTGGGGTTCAGCAAAACCGGCAGCGACCAGCCCACATCTCCTGCACCCTCACCACCCGGGGTCTAGGTGGAACATTTCTTAAACTGATAAAAGCTATCTATGACAAACCCACAGCTAATATCTCACTGAATGGAGTAGAACTGAAAGCTTTTCCACTTATAACTGGAACCAGGCAAGATTGTCCTCTGTCGCCATTATTATTCAACATAGCACTGGAAGTTCTAGCCAATACAATTAGGTAAGACAAGGAAATAAAGGGCATCCAAATGGGAGCAGAGGAGGACAAACTCTCCCTCTTTGCTAATGATATGATCTTATACTTAGAGAACCCCAAAGACTCAACCACAAGACTCCTGGATGTCATCAAAAAATACAGTAATGTCTCAGGATATAAAATCAATGTCCACAAGTCAGTAGCCTTTGTATACACCAATAACAGTCAAGATGAGAAGCTAATTAAGGGCACAACTCCCTTCACCACAGTCTCAAAGAAAATGAAATACCTAGGAATATACCTAACGAAAGAGGTGAAGGACCTCTATAAAGAAAATTATGAAATCCTCAGAAAGAAAATAGCAGAAGATGTTAACAAATGGAAAAACATACCATGCTCATGGATGGGAAGAATCAACATTGTTAAAATGTCTATACTTCCCAAAGCAATCTACCTATTCAATGCCATTCCTATCAAAATGCCAACATCGTACTTTCATGATTTGGAGAAAATGATTCTGCGTTTTGTATGGAACCAGAAAAAAACCCGTATAGCTAAGGCAGTTCTTAGTAATAAAAATAATGCTGGGGGCATCAGCATACCAGATTTTAGTCTGTACTGCAAAGCCATAGTGCTCAAGACAGCATGATCGTATCAATGTATACAGTTATGATTTAATAAAAAAAAAAAAAAATAAATAAATAAATAAAAAATAAAAATAAAGCTGGGGGCATCAGCATACCAGATTTTAGTCTGTACTACAAAGCCATAGTGGTCAAAACAGCATGGTACTGGCACAAAAACAGAAACATAGACATTTGGAATCGAATAGAAAACCAGGAAATGAAGCTAACATCTTACAACCACCTATCTTCGATAAACCAAACAAAAACATACCTTGGGGAAAGACTCCCTATTCAATAAACGGTGCTGGGAGAAGTGGATATCCACATGCAAAAAAGTGAAACTGGACCTGCACCTCTCCCTACTCGCAAAAATTGATTCAAGATGGATAAAGTATTTAAACTTAAGGCATGAAACAATAAAAGTCCTTAAAGAAAGCATAGGAAAAACACTGGAACAGGCATCCTCAAACTTTTAAAACAGGGGGCCAATTCACTATCCCTCAGACCATTGGAGGGCTGGACTATAGTTTAAAAATAAAAACTATGAACAAATTCCTATGCACATTACACATATCTTACTTTGAAGTAAGAAAAAAAGAAAAGAGAACAAATACACTGCCTCATGTGGCCTGCGGGCCGCAGTTTGAGGACCCCTGCCCTGGAAGATATTGGCCTGGGGAAAGACTTAATGTAGAAGACTGCTGTGGCAATTGCAATAACAACCAAAATAAACAAATGGGACTTAATTAAACTGAAAATCTTCTTTACAAAAATAAAGATAAAAAAAAATAAGAACTTAACTGATGACTCCATACTAAATCTCAGAGTCAAAGCATTCTATAATAGACATACTTTTATTTGACAATGTGAATGTTACTTTCTTTGCATTATTATGATTATTGCTTAAAATTTCGATGCAACAATTCTCTGATTTCTTTTCTGAATGTATTTATGTTCATTCATTCTTTACGAAGTTTTTATTTCTAGTCCTTATCTTAAACATTGTTATTGTTATTAAATTTTAAGCCTCTTTAATTTTGTGAAGGCAAAAAATGGAAACTTAATAAACACATGTATATGTTAAAAAAAAAAAAGCTTCTGCACAGCTAAGGAGACAAAACCAAAGCAAATAGACAACCTACTCTATGGGAAAGGATATTTTCATATTTTGAATAGACAAAAGTTTAGTAACTAGGATCTATAGAGAACTTAAATTAATCCACATGAAAAAAGCCAATAATCCCATAGATCATTGGGGAAGAGAGATGAACAGAACCTTCTCTCAAGAAGACAGATGAATGTCTAGCAAACATGAAAAAATGTTCATCATCCTTAATTACTAGAGAAATGCAAATCAAAACCACCCTGAGATATCATCTAACCTCAGCAAAAATGGCCCACATCACAAAATCTCAAAACTGCACATGCTGGCACGGATATGGAGAGAAAGGAACACTTTTACATTGCTAGTAGGACTGTAAACTTAATGCAACGTTTTGGCAGGAAGTATGGAGAAACCTCAAAGAACTCAAGCTAGACCTCCCATTTGATCCTGCAATTCTATTACTGGGAATCTATCCAGAAGGAAAAAAAAACCTTTATTTGTAAGGACACTTGCACTAGACTGTTTATCACAGCTCAATTTACAATTGCCAAAATGTGGAAATAGCCTAAATGCCCACCAACCCAGGAATGGATTAATAAACTGTGCTACATGTATACCATGGAATACTATTCAGCCATTTTAAAAAATGGAGAATTTACAGCATTTGTATTAACCTGGATGGAAGTAGAACACATTATTCTTAGTAAAGCATCAGTAGAATGGAGAAGCATGAATCTTTTGTATTCAATTTTGATATGAGGACAATTAATGACAATTAATGATATGGTGGGGGTGGGGAAAGGGGAGAGCAGAGAGAGAGAGAAGGAGGGAGGGGTGGGGGAAAGGAAGAGCAGAGAGAGGGAAGGAGGCAGGGGGTGGGGTCTCAGTGTGTGACACATCTTGTACCCTCAATGACTCCCCAATAACAAAAAACAAAAAAAGAAAGAAAGAAAATAAAAGTGAAATAGTACTAAAGGCTACACAGTGAAAAGTATTACTCCCATTGCCTCACCTCTCAGTCCTCTTACCCCCTTTCCAGAGACAGTCATAATATTAGTGTCACATGTATCCATCCAGAGTCTATGCATAGCCCAATATAAAAAGAAAAGAACAACATGTTTTGTAATACCTTAGTTTCCCTTGCTTTAGCAAAAAACATAACAAAACAAAAATTTTAATTCTCTTTCTTTTTTAAAGCAACTTTGACATACACCTTACCTATGATAAATACAGCAGCTTAAAATGTGCAAGTCAAAGTTTTTTAGTATATATAAAGAATTGTGCATCTATCACCACAATCTAAATTTATAACTTCTTAATCATCCTCAAAAGAAACCTATTCCTCTTCTCCCAACCATGAGCAGCCACTAACTGAGCCATTATCTTTTTTGCTTTTATTTTTTATTAAGATGTGAGCTGCTAGGAGAAGATTCAATCTTTTAATTAATACATAAAACTCTTTTATTCAGGTTAAGATGAGGGTACATTCAATTAGGTTACATTGCAAGCAATGTAAAGTCCAATTGTAGTTAGGAAATGTGCCATATACCCCTACATTGTACCCATTAGCTGGGAGCTTATCAAACCCCTTTCTCCATTCCCCAATTCTTGAATGTAATTGTGTTTTTCTTTCATATGAGTGTGTAGTTGTTCATCTCCTGGGTTCAAATTAGGATTAAATTCATTGCTTTTCCATTCTTGGGATACTTTACTATGGACAATGTTCTTCAACTCCATCCAGGTAAATACAAAAGATGCTAAGTCTCCATCTCCAAAAGATGCTAAGTCTCTAGTATTCCATGGTGTACATATACCACAGTTTATTAATCCAGTTGTGGGTAGACAGGAAGTTGGGTTCCTTCTAGATCTTTCCAACTTTGAATTGAGCTGCTATTCACACTCAAGCGCAAATGTCCTTATGATAAAATAATTTTTTTTCTTATAAGTAGACACCGATCAATGGGTTTCTAGTTTTTCCAAATACATCTAAGTCTCAGTACAGACACTACAAAAGTTGTGGTACTTGGCTACCATTTTCACTTTGTTTCATTACACCGAAAGAAGCATTTTCTCCCAAGCATAAACAAAGCTAAACCTGTAAACAAAAACCTAGCATGGCTTTGGATAACTTGATTGCCTCTGTGAAACCAAGTTGGTGCTGAATTATGTTCTCTAAAAGGAGAAATCAGACCATCCTTATTTCTTCAAATGGGGGCATCTTCCAAACTTATTTCCAGCAACTTCTTCTGAAGTCTGTAGGTGAAAGGTGAGAAGGAGGGTAAACTTCATTTAGCAGATAGCATATGCGGGACTCCTAGTTATAAAGTATTATGAACGCTTTATCTCATTTGATAACTCTCACCTCTTTGGGAATAAGAATGACTGTTTAAAAAAAAAAAAAAAGAATGACTATTTTCTCTCATTCTACATTGGGATGCTCCTAAAGTCTGTATTTTAGAAAATAATTCATATGTCCTTAGACCCAAGACTATTGATACTATTTCTTATTAGTCCTATATTTTCTGAGTATATTGTCATATAATAATTTTGTTAGTGTGTTTTGTGTGATTTGATTAAACTTTTGTCTTTTCACTATTGTATACTTACTTTGTCTTTAAAACATTTCTATGACTCCTTACCTAGCTGATTTTGTTTCTGGCTTGCCTCCTCAATATGGCCTCTTTATTTATAATTTATGCTCTTATTTTTTCCCTATAGGTTTATTCATCTATTTTCCAATACTCCAAATTCCATTTCTTACACTTTGCAAGTAAGTATCCTCTTCTCTCTCCCAGTGCCGCATCTCATTCTGATTAACCATATGCCAAGTTTAAAATACCGTTTTAAGTGCTCTTTAAGAAATCAAGATTTTTAGATATGATGTCAAGATATTTGACTATGATTTTTTTGTCATGAACCAGAGAAGTGCTGATATAATCACATGTACCAAAATTTAAGTGAGGTCAAATAATTTCAGCTTTTTCCTTTATAAAGTCAGTTAAAGAGAAATAGTAAAGGAAATAACAAGTCATGTTTTTTAATATTCAGAAATCTTTACATATTCAGGTAATTTTCCTTTAAGAACTAACCAATAAAATTTACTAAATAAGCAAGGAATAAAACACAAGCTATTTATTTGATAATAAGCAAGTAAGCATACATGCATTCCATATCTTATCTCTAGGTCCTGTTTATTCACAAAATAGAAATGAGAGTTCAGTAGTGTAATTTTGGTATCAAATCAATCATTAGGAAAATGCCTAGAGGAAGGACAAAAGTTTCCTCTAGTGTCCTGGCGCTAAAGGAAATTTTTTGCTTCCCAGTTCTAATCCTAGATGGCCTGGCAAATCTCAATTCCTGCAAAAAATGAAATAGGAAGAAATAGGAAGAAATACGAAACACCCTAACACATGCATCGACTTTCAGTGAAGTTGTTAAAGTCTAGTAAGGATGACTTCATGGAGACTGAGAATCTCTTTGCCAATAAAACCAGATATTACCTAGATAACGAGTTTCCTGAAATTTATATTTTATGTGCATTCAACAATAATTCCCAAGCAGCATCTGCTCACATACTTCAAAATGCAATTATATATTGGTTATTTTATTTATCATGCATCTCAAACTTTTTACCAAAAAAAGTGAAAACAACAACCCTGTTGGGTGCCTTCTATGCATAAATCCCTATTCCCCATGTATCCTCCCCATACACAGAGCAAAACAAGGTCATTATCCTCCAGGGGTTCACAGCTAAGTTGTAACATCCATGTGATGTATGTATTCTGATCATCTCATTTTGCCCAAACCCTATAGGTAATTATCAACTATATAATAAAATCACAATTTGTTGAATAAATTATTTTTTAAAAATACATTAAAAATGCTTTTCTCGGGGCGGAGCAAGATGGCAGCCGAGTAACAGCTTCCTTGCATCTGGGCACCGTGAGTCTGGGGAGATAGGACTCCAGGCATCTCTGGCTTTTGGGAACTGCCTATCATCACTCCTATGAGGATACAGGGAGTCAGCGAGAGACTTCTGGACCCCAAGAGGAGGACTAAAACAGTGGAAAACCGGCAAGTGGTCGCGTGTGTTCAACCCGTCTAAACCCGCCCACAACTGTAAGTTCAGTAGCAGCGAGACTGCAAACCAGAAAGGCCTTACCTGTGAACTCTTTTGATGTCCTTGGACTTGGCACTGAGTTGAACTGCCTTGGGGAAGGCCTGAGTGGGAGTGCGGAGAACTTTGGCCGTTGTCTAGGGCCCCAGTCTGAGCCGCTGAGCCAGACGGAGCTAATAGTGTTTGGCGGTGGGTCACACGGATCCATTGTCAGTGATCTGCCCCGGCAAGCTCCGCCCTCAGGGTCACAGAGCTAGAAACGGGTGGGAGCTGGTAACCCAGCAACCAAGTAGCCTAAGGGTGGGGTCTGAGCCGCCTTGCAGCCCTAACCCTCAGGGGCAGAGTGAGACCGGTTTTGGCACACTGAGTAAGTGGATAGCCACTTCAGCACCGATTCCAGCGAGAAAGCTGGGAAAGCTTCTGCTCAGCAAGTTTACAAGTTCAAAGTGCCTTTTAACTGGGCTGAAGAGAGATTTAGGGTGTCTACCTGCTGGGGTTTGAGAAATCAGCAGCCTCCAGTCGTATTGGAACTGTGACTAACATCCCATACCCCAAAAGACCACGTGTTGCCCAGACAATATTCAACAACATATACAAACTGCTTTGTTTTTGGTTGTGTATTTTTTTTTCTTTTTTTTTTGTTTGGTTGGGTTTTTTTGTTTGTTTATTTTGACCTTGTTGATGTTCTTTTGTTTCTTAATTTCAATCTTTTCCATACAGATCCCTTTTTCTTTCTCAATTTTTCTAGTTTAATTATAATTTCCCATTGCTGCCTTTTTTAATAACTACAACTTCATTTTTGCTAGTGTTTCTACCGCTATCACTTGGTTTTTCACCCAATTTTATCACCATAAAGTTTTCTGTTTGCTTGTTTTGGTTTGAGTTATAGCATTTTTGTCTTTCCTCTCTACTTGGTGGAGGTGGGGTACTGTGTCTGACCAGGTTAGCAAAGAGCTGCTGACCTCAAGGGAACCACCCAACTGGGCACCCAACCCCCAGAAGGTGGGGTTTTTTAAGGTTGTGTCAAAGTACCCTACTGTACACCTATATTGCCCTGTCTCCCTCTTTCTGTGCCTCTCTTCTTTTTGTCAATATTCCTTATCCCTACCCCCTCTCCTTTCTCTATCTTTCTTTTTTTTCTTATCACTCGGTCCTCCTTTCTTTCATCCCTTTTTTGCTCTTCAACCTTCTCACCTTTCTGGTCCTGTAACCCTTAGTCCACAGGCACGAGAACTTAAAGAGCAAGAGGAAGGGAAAGGAAAATTAGGGCAAGGAAACAGATAAAAGAAATCACTCATGAGGAAGAATCAGCAGAAAACTCCAGGCAACATGAAGAACCAGTCCAGAACAACCCCGCCAAGGGACCATGAGGTAGCTACTGCAGAGGATTCCACCTATACAGAAATGTTAGGAATGACAGAAAGGGAATTTAGAATACACATGTTGGAAACAATGAAAGAAATGATGGAAACAATGAAAGAAACTGCTAATAAAGTGGAAAATAACCAAAAGGAAATCCAAAAACAGAATCAAATCAGAGATGAACGATATGAAGAATATAAAAAGGATATAGCAGAGCTGAAGGAAATGAAGCAGTCAATCAGGGAACTTAAAGATGCAATGGAAAGTATCAGCAACAGGTTAGACCATGCAGAAGAAAGAATTTCAGAGGTAGAAGACAAAGTTCTTGAGATAACTCAGATAGTAAAAGAGGCAGAAAAGAAGAGAGAGAAAGCAGAACGTTCACTGTCAGAATTATGGGACTTTATGAAACGTTCCAACATACGAGTTATAGGAATTCCAGAAGGGGAAGAAGAATGCCCCAGAGGAATGGAAGCCATACTAGAGAATATTATAAAAGAAAATTTCCCAAACATCACCAAAGATTCTGACACACTGCTTTCAGAGGGATATCGGACCCCAGGTCGCCTCAACTCTAACCGAGCTTCTCCAAGACACATTGTGATGAACCTGTCCAAAGTCAAGACAAAAGAAAAGATTCTGCAAGCTGCCAGGAGTAAGCGCCAGTTGACCTACAGGGGCAAATCCATCAGAGTGACCTCAGACTTCTCTAATGAAACTTTCCAAGCAAGAAGACAATGGTCATCTACCTTTAATCTACTTAAACAGAACAATTTTCAGCCCAGAATTCTGTACCCTGCTAAGCTAAGCTTCAAAATTGATGGAGAAATCAAATCATTTACGGATATACAAACATTGAGGAAATTCACCACAACAAGACCAGCTCTACAGGGAATACTTCAACCTGTTCTGCACACTGACCACCACAATGGATCAGCAGCAAAGTAAGAACTCAGAAATCAAAGGACAGAACCTAACCTCCACACTGATGCAAAAGATAAAACTAAGCAATGGACTCTCACCAAATAAGACGAATAGAATACTACCACACTTATCAATTATCTCCATAAATGTTAATGGCTTGAATTCCCCACTGAAGAGACATAGATTGGCTGACTGGATTAAAAAACACAAGCCATCCATTTGCTGTCTGCAAGAAACACACCTGGCTTCAAAAGACAAATTAAAGCTCCGAGTCAAGGGTTGGAAGACAATTTTTCAGGCAAATGGAATTCAGAAGAAAAGAGGAGTTGCAATCTTATTTTCAGATACATGTGGATTTAAAGCAACTAAAGTCAAAAAAGACAAAGATGGTCACTTTATATTGGTCAAGGGAAAACTACAACAAGAAGACATTTCAATTCTAAATATCTATGCACCAAATTTAAATGCTCCCAGATTCTTGAAACAGACCTTACTTAGTCTGAGCAATATGATATCTGATAATACCATCATAACAGGGGACTTTAACACACCTCTTACAGAGCTGGACAGATCCTCTAAACAGAAATTAAACAAAGATATAAGAGATTTAAATGAGACCCTAGAACAATTATGCTTGATAGACGCATATAGAACACTCCACCCCAAAGATAAAGAATATACATTCTTCTCATCACCCCATGGAACATTCTCCAAAATTGATCATATCCTGGGACACAAAACAAATATCAACAGAATCAAAAGAACTGAAATTTTACCTTGTATCTTTTCAGACCACAAGGCACTAAAGGTGGAACTCAACTCTAACAAAAATGCTCGACCCCATCCAAAGGCATGGAAATTAAACAATCTTCTGTTGAATAACAGATGGGTGCAGGAAGAAATCAAACAGGAAATCACTAACTTCCTTAAGCATAACAACAATGAAGACACAAGCTACCAAAACCTGTGGGATACTGCAAAAGCAGTTTTGAGAGGAAAATTCATCGCTTTAGATGCCTGCATTCGAAAAACAGACAGAGAGCACATCAACAATCTCACAAGAGACCTTATGGAATTGGAAAAAGAAGAACAATCTAAGCCTAAACTCAGTAGAAGAAAAGAAATCTCCAAAATCAAATCAGAGATCAATGAAATTGAAAACAAAAGAATCATTCAGAAAATTAATGAAACAAGGAGTTGGTTTTTTGAAAAAATAAATAAAATAGATAAACCATTGGCCAGACTAACTAGAAATAGAAAAGTAAAATCTCTAGTAACCTCAATCAGAAATGATAAAGGGGAAATAACAACTGATCCCACAGAGATACAAGAGATCATCTCTGAATACTACCAGAAACTCTATGCCCAGAAATTTGACAATGTGAAGGAAATGGATCAATATTTGGAATCACACCCTCTCCCTAGACTTGGCCAAGAAGAAATAGACCTCCTGAACAGACCAATTTCAAGCACTGAGATCAAAGAAACAATGAAAAAGCTTCCAACTAAAAAATGCCCTGGTCCAGATGGCTTCACTCCAGAATTCTATCAAACCTTCAAGGAAGAGCTTATTCCTGTACTGCAGAAATTATTCCAAAAAATTGAGGAAGAAGGAATCTTCCCCAACACATTCTATGAAGCAAAATCACCCTGATACCAAAACCAGGAAAAGACCCAAACAAAAAGGAGAATTTCAGACCAATCTCACTCATGAATATAGATGGAAAAATTCTCAACAAAATCCTAGCCAATAGATTACAGCTTATCATCAAAAAAGTCATTCATCATGATCAAGCAGGCTTCATCCCAGGGATGCAAGGCTGGTTCAATATATGCAAGTCCATAAACGTTATCCACCATATTAACAGAGGCAAAAATAAAGATCGCATGATCCTCTCAATAGATGCAGAAAAAGCATTTGATAAAATCCAGCATCCTTTTCTAATTAGAACACTGAAGAGTATAGGCATAGGTGGCACATTTCTAAAACTGATTGAAGCTATCTATGACAAACCCACAGCCAATATTTTACTGAATGGAGTAAAACTGAAAGCTTTTCCTCTTAGAACTGGAACCAGACAAGGTTGTCCTCTGTCACCTTTACTATTCAACATAGTGCTGGAAGTTCTAGCCAATACAATTAGGCAAGACAAGGAAATAAAGGGAATCCAAATGGGAGCAGAGGAGGTCAAACTCTCCCTCTTTGCTGACGACATGATCTTATACTTAGAGAACCCCAAAGACTCAACCACAAGACTCCTAGAAGTCATCAAAAAATACAGTAATGTTTCAGGATATAAAATCAATGTCCACAAGTCAGTAGCCTTTGTATACACCAATAACAGTCAAGAGGAGAAGCTAATTAAGGACACAACTCCCGTCACCATAGTTTCAAAGAACATGAAATACCTAGGAATATACCTAACGAAGGAGGTGAAGGACCTTTGTAAAGAAAACTATGAACTCCTCAGAAAGGAAATAGCAGAGGATATTAACAAATGGAAGAACATACCATGCTCATGGCTTGGAAGAATCAACATTGTTAAAATGTCTATACTTCCCAAAGCAATCTACCTATTCAATGCCATTCCTATCAAAGTACCTATATCGTACTTTCAAGATTTGGAAAAAATGATTCTGCGTTTTGTATGGAACCGGAAAAAACCCCGTATAGCTAAGGCAGTTCTTAGTAACAAAAATAAAGCTGGGGGCATCAGCATACCAGATTTTAGTCTGTACTACAAAGCCATAGTGCTCAAGACAGCATGGTACTGGCACAAAAACAGAGACATAGACACTTGGAATCGAATTGAACACCAAGAAATGAAACTAACATCTTACAACCACCTAATCTTCGATAAACCAAACAAGAACTTACCTTGGGGGAAAGACTCCCTATTCAATAAATGGTGTTGGGAGAACTGGATGTCTGCGTGTAAAAGACTGAAACTGGACCCACACCTTTCCCCACTCACAAAAATTGATTCAAGATGGATAAAGGACTTAAATTTAAGGCACGAAACAATAAAAATCCTCAAAGAAAGCATAGGAAAAACACTGGAAGATATTGGCCTGGGGGAAGACTTCATGAAGAAGACTGCCATGGCAATTGCAACAACAACAAAAATAAACAAATGGGACTTCATTAAACTGAAAAGCTTCTGTACAGCTAAGGTGACGATAACCAAAGCAAAGAGACAACCCACACAATGGGAAAGGATATTTGCATATTTTCAATCAGACAAAAGCTTGATAACCAGGATCTATAGAGAACTCAAATTAATCCACATGAAAAAAGCCAACAATCCCTTATATCAATGGGCAAGAGACATGAATAGAACTTTCTCTAAAGACGACAGACGAATGGCTAACAAACACATGAAAAAATGTTCATCATCTCTATATATTAGAGAAATGCAAATCAAAACATCCCTGAGATACCATCTAACCCCAGAGAGAATGGCCCACATCACAAAATCTCAAAACTGCAGATGCTGGCATGGATGTGGAGAGAAGGGAACACTTTTACACTGCTGGTGGGACTGCAAACTAGTACAACCTTTCTGGAAGGAAGTATGGAGAAGCCTCAAAGCACTCAACCTAGACCTCCCATTCGATCCTGCAATCCCATTACTGGGCATCTACCCAGAAGGAAAAAAATCCTTTTATCATAAGGACACTTGTACTAGACTGTTTATTGCAGCTCAATTTACATTCGCCAAAATGTGGAAACAGCCTAAATGCCCACCAACCCAGGAATGGATTAACAAGCTGTGGTATATGTATACCATGGAATACTATTCAGCCATTAAAAAAAATGGAGACTTTACATCCTTCGTATTAACCTGGATGGAAGTGGAAGACATTATTCTTAGTAAAGCATCACAAGAATGGAGAAGCATGAATCCTATGTACTCAATCTTGATATGAGGACAATTAATGACAATTAAGGTTATGGGGGGGTGCAGAAAGAGGGATGGAGGGAGGGGGGTGGGGCCTTAGTGTGTGTCACACTTTATGGGGGCAAGACATGATTGCAAGAGGGACTTTACCTAACAATTGCAATCAGTGTAACTGGCTTATTGTACCCTCAATGAATCCCCAACAATAAAAAAAAAAAAGAAAAAAAAAAAAAGTGCTTTTCTCAAATAACATTTCTTTCCTATATTAACATTTTAGAAAGTTATTTAGCATTAATTTCTTTAGTTTCTTGGGATTAGGCTCTTTTTACAAAGGAGCAAATATATTGTAACTGGTTAGAAAACCCAACTCCCAGAAATATTGATCAAATGACCAATGTCAGACAGGAAGGGAGATGCCTAGTGGTCCTGTCATTGACCTTTTCTGGTTGAGAGTCTTTGCCGATGCTGAGGGAAGAGTAGCAGCAGCAGGGTTGGGGTATTTACAGTTGATACAAATAGGAAGTATTGAGAAATATAAAAGATGATAGAATCAGTATTCAAAAAATTCTTAGACAATAACATACACTGAGGAAAAAAATCTCTATTCAATACATGGTGCTAAGAAAATTGGAGAGCCTTATGTAGAAGATGGGAACAGATCTGCACCTCTCACCACTCACAAAAATTAATTCACTGTGGATAACAGACTTAAATCTAAGGCAGGAAACAAATGGAACCTGATTAAATTTAAAAGCTCTGCACAGCCAAGGAAACAGTCAATAGAGTGAATCAACAACCTACAGGATGGGAGAAAATATTTACATGCTATACATTTGATAAAGGGCTAATAATTAGAATCCTTAAAGAACACAAGCAAATTAGCAAGGAAAAAATCAAATAATCACATAAAAAGTGACAAAAGACATGAACAGAAGCTTTTCAAAAGAAAATAGACTAATGGCCAATAAATATGTTTTAAAAATGCTCAACATCTCTAGTCATCAGGGAAATGCAAATCAAAACCACAATGAGTTGTCACCTAACTCTAGTGAGAATGGCTTTCATCAAAAAGTTCCCAAACAACAGATGCTGGTGTGGATGTGCAGAAAAGGGAACATTTATACACTATTGGTGGGACCGCAAACTAGTACTACCTCTGTGGAAAGTCATATCATGATACATCAAAGAACTGAAAGCAGACCTACAATTTGGTCCAGCAATCCCACTACTTTGGGATTTATCTAAAGAAAGTCATTTTATCAAAAAAACATGTGCACTTGAATGTTTACTGCAGCACAATTCACAAAGATATGAAACCAACTTAAGTGCACATCAATACATGAGTAGATTAATAAAATGTGGTACATGTATGCCATGGAGTACTACTCAGCTATAACCAAATGGTGAGCTAATACTTTTTGCAACAACCTGGGTAGAACTGGAGACAATGAAGTTGACAGTGAAGTTTTGCAAGAATGGAAAAACAAACACCACGTGTACTCACTATTAAAACTAATTGATCAACACTCATGTGCACAGTTGGTAGTAAAACGCAACAGAAAGCCAGCAGGTGGGAGGAAGAAGAAGGGTAGAGGTAAATTCATCGCCAACAGTTACGGTGCACACTATCCAGATGATGGGCATAGTTATAACTTTGACTCAAAGTGTACAAAAGCAATTCATGTAACAAAAGAATGTTTTCTCCCATAATATTCTGAAATTTAAAAAAATTCTCAGATTTAACAAATTTTTAAATCTAATTAGAAGGAAAATATGATAAAGATAAAATATTCGATACTGTTCTTGGCTCTAAAACATCAAGTTCAAGAGTTCAGCATAAAAGAGTCTAGACTCTGTAAAAAGAATTGTAGAAAATGTTCTGATTGCATAGAAGCTCAAAATGAGTTGATCATTACAATGAGACTTCTGCCACATCAACTTCTAGAAAAGAGAGAGAGGTGGAAACATTACTGCATGCCACTTTGGGGTTTCTTTCCAAACACTATGCTTGAAAATGTGACATCAAGAAACTTTGAAAATTAGGGGTAGCATTGCTGATAGAAAGACAACTTGAAATACAATTATCTGAGGAATTCATAATATTTAACATTATAGAGAGGGAATCCAGGAAAGCAATCAAGATAGTCTTGAAAATATTAACAGATCTATCAGGTAAAAGTAATAATCCTATGTGGAATTCCATATCCTGCAGTCCCAGGAATACAGATTTTAGTTTGAGAGAGAGGGGGAAAAGGGAGACAGAGACACAGAGAGAGCAAGATCTTAACTATGGAATTATGAAATGGACAACTGACAACCTGGGAAATATAATTCCACAGAAAATAGAGGAATTCATGCAGAAGTTAATATCCTCTGAAAAATAATGATCAGAAAAAAGTTTAAGCATTAGGTGGGTGGCTGAACAAGATAAAATGTAAAATCCTATCTAACACTGAAATTTTATGTTGTGATAAATCTAATTCATGTCTAAGAGATTTGTCTTTGCTCTTTGAAATTTCAGTGAAGAGAGCTGAACTTTTATCCATTCCAATAGGAAAGTAAAATGTCTTTAATAGTTAAATGTCTAACTTGATAAATCAGAAAATTGAATTATACCTTTCTATTAATAAATATATTGGCAAATACCAGAAAGATAAAAGTGAACATAGCTGCCTGATAAAAGTGAACATAGTTGAGATAGACTTTCAGGGAGGATGAGGTTAAATAAGTAGTAAATAATAGAGCTATCTTTTTAATTATTCTCACATCACCATAAAAAAACTTTCAATAAAAGCAAAAACTAAAAAGACTGTTGTTGAAAATGTCAGTTGAGAAAAATAAATGCTTTGCATTTAGATTTTTCTGAGCTTTTCCCCTTATTTCCAAAAGACTTGGAATGCTACCAGGTATTTAGATTTTGTTGAGTTTTTTTAATTTATTCAAATTGCAACTTTTAAAAAATCTATAATGTTGCATGTAGATTCAGAACTAGGACATAAAAATGACATTATCTTTACCATTTCCCAAACTTGCAGTCTGGGGGTGTGAAGGAGTAAATGAAAAGAACTAAACACTGAGAAAGCCCTTTAGCTGAGCTCTCCTGGAACAACGTGTGAGAGCAAGGGGGCTAGAGCATCCTTGGCTTGGAATATTGGCATGGAGTGGTAGTTTGGGGTGTGCAGCAAGGTGGCAGATTAAACTGGAGTAAGATTAAACTTAAACAGATTAAACTCCAGTAAACTGGAGCTGCAGAGATTGCCAGGCAAGTTTCTGTGATCCTGCCCTGGCCATAGCAGAGGCAGCGGCCAGCCATCCCTACAGAGGTCCCAGAAGAAGCTTATTGCAGTTTTTCATTCTTGAGGGAAGCTAGGTGTTGAGTAGAAAGATTGGTGAAGTGTATGCTTCCGAGTGGAATTTGGTGGCCAGAGTGGAGTGCTGTCAGGAGCAGGTCTGCAGCGGTTTAGCAGAGGGTGAGACATCCATACCAGGAAAGTTCCCAGACAGGAGGCCACTATTGTCATCATTTAGTGGGTGGATTTCTTGCTGCAAGTCCTAAGGCGCCATGGTCTGTGTTTCACCTGTGGGGAGCCATCATACACTCGGGAAAGGCCCAAGACCTCCCGCACTCCTCTAGAACTGTTGTAGGGAGAATCTGTGAGACCTGCCTCTGAAGATTTTTTGAGAACTGTGAAATCATAGATAGGCAGGGCCTGAATGCCAGGCAGGAAAACTGGCAATCACCAAGAACAATCATTTTATAGATATACCATTTTGTTTACACATTAGTTGATGAACATTTGGGTGGTTTCAACTTCTTGGCTATTAAGAATGCTGTTATAAACAGCATTTGTGCACAAGTTTTTGAGTAAACACATTTTCATTTTGGGGGGGTATACAGTAAGGGTTGAAATTATTGAGTCATATGATAACTATTTAACCACTCCTAAAACAAAATAACTTTCAACCCAGGATTCTGTACCCAGCTGAACTGAGTTTCATTTATGATGGAGAAATTAAATACTTCGATGACATTCACATGTTGAAGAAATTTACCATAACTAAACCAGCTCTCCAGGATAGTCTCAGACCTGTCCTCCATAAAGACCAGTGTAATCCTCCACCATAAAAGTAAACTCACCCAGAAAATTTTGTTCAAATTCCAACTTCCACAGTTGCAAAAGGATTAAAAATGTCCACTGGACTCTAAAAAGGCTTATCAGTATTCTCAATTAATGTGAATGGTTTAAATTTTCCTCTAAAGAGGCAGAGGTTGGCTGACTGGATACAAAAACACAAGCCAGATATCTGCTGCATACAAGAATCGCATCTTACATTAAAAGATAAATATAGACTCAAGGTGAAGGATGGTCATCTATATTCCAGGCAAATAGAAAGCAGAAAAAAGCAGGCATTGCAATCCTATTCACAGATGCAATAGGCTTTAAACCAACCAAAATAAGGAAGGCTAAAGATAGACACTTCATATTTATTAAAGGTAATACTCAATATGATGAGATTTCAATTATTAATATCTATGCACATACACAGAACATACCATACCAAAGCAAAGGAATATATTTCTTTCTCATCAGTTCACGGCACATACTCCAAAATAGATCACATCCTGGGATACAAAATCAAACCTCAGCAAAATTAAAGGGATAGAAATTATTCCATGTCTCTTCTCAGACCACAAGGCTATAACGGTGAAGCTCAACGCCAATAATAATGATCATCCACACACAAAGTCTTGGAAACTAAGCAACATCATGCTGAATGATAGTTGGGTTCAGGAAGAGATAAAAGAGGAATCTGTTAATTTCCTCAAACATAACAACAATGAAGATGCAAATTACCAAAACCTCTGGGATACAGCAAAAGCAATCCTGAGAGGAAAATTTATTACACTATATGCCTGCCTTTGAAAAACAGAAAGTGAGTGCATCAGCACACTCACAAACCATCTTAGGGAACTGGAAAAAGAAGATAAGCTAATCCTAAACCCAGCAAAAGAAAGAAAATAGCCAAAATTAAATCAGAGATGAATGAAATTGAAAACAAACAAAAAAAAATTCAGAAAATTAACAAAACAAAAAGTTCGTTTTCGAAAAAGTAAATAAAATAGATAGACCTTTGGCCAGATTAACTAGAAACAGAAAAGTAAGAAAAGTAAAAGCTCTAGCATCCTCAATCAGGAATGATAAAGGGGAAGTAAAAACAGATGCCACAGAGATACAAGAGATTGTCTCTGAATACTACAAGAAACTTTGCACCCAGAAATTTGACAATGTAGAGGAAATGGATCAATACTTGGATCACACCCTCTCCCTTGTCTTAATCAAGAAGAAATAAATCTTCTGAACAGACCAATTTCAAGTACTGAGATCAAAGAAACAATAAAAAAGCTCCCAACAAAAAATTGCCCTGATCCAGATGGCTTCATACCATAATTGTATCGAAACTTCAAAGAAGAGTTTATTCCCATTCTGCAGAAATTATTCCAAAAATTGAGGAGGAATGAATGTTCTTCAACATGTTCTACAAAGCAAACGTCACCCTGATACCAAAACAAGAAAAAGATTCAACTTATGGGAGTATTTCAGACCAATTTCACTAATGAATATAGATTCAAAAATTCTCAACACAATCCTAGCCAATAGATTACAACTTATCATTTAAAAAGTCATACACCATGATCAAGTAGGTTTCATCCTATGTATGCAAGACTAGCTTAATATATGCAAATGCACAAATGTAATTCATCATATCAACAGAAGCAAAAACAAAGACCACATGATCCTCTCAATAGATGCAGAAAAAGCATTTGATAAAATTCAACATCCCTTTCTAATTAGAACTCAAGAATATAGGCATTGGCGGCACATTTCTTAAACTGACCAAAGCCATCTATGACAAATCCACAGCTTATATTATACTGAACGAAGTAAAACTGAGAGCTTTTCCACTTAGATCTGGAACAAAACAACGTTGTCTTCTATCACCACTGCTATTCAATATAGTACTTGAAGTTCTACCCAATACGATCAGGCAGGAGAAGGAAATAAAGGGCATCCAAATGAGGGCAGAAGAAGTGAAACTTTCCCTCTTTGCTGATGATATGATCTTATACTTAGAGAACCCCAAAGATTCAACCACAAGATTCCTGGTGGTTGAATACGGTAATGTCTCTGGATATAAAATCCGTGTCCACAAATCAGTAGCCTTTGTATATGTCAGTAACAACCCAAATGAGAAGGTAATCAAGGGCACAATTCTCTTCTCAATAGCTTCAAAGAAAATGAAATACCTAGGAATATACCTCACAAAAGAGATGAAGGACCTCTATAAAGAAAACTATGAACCCCTAAAAAAAGAAATATCAGAAGATATTAATAAATGGAAGAATATACCATGCTCATGGCTGGGAAGAATCAACATTGTTAAAATGTCTATACTTCCCAAGGCAATCTACAGATTCAATGCCATCCCTATTAAAATACCAATATCACACTTTCAAGACTTCAGAAAAATAATTATTTGTTTTGTATGGAATCAGAAAAAAAACCATATAGCCAAGACAATTCTTAGTAATAAAAACAAAGCTGTGAGCATCAGCATACCAGACTTCAAGCTGTACTACAAAGCCATAGTGATTAAAATAGCATGGAGGGGAAGGAGGGGGGAGGTGGGTAGAGGGAAGGGGATTGGTGGGATTACACCAGCGGTGCATCTTACAAGGGTATATGTGAAACTTGGTAAATGGTCTGTGAAGCTAGTGAATGATGCCCCATGATCATATCAATGTACACAGCTATAATTTAATAAAATAATAATAATAATAATTAATAAAATAGCATGATATTGGTACAAAAATAGAGACATAGGCATCTGGAACTGAATAAAAAATAAGGAGGTGAAACAAATTTTACAGCCACTTAATCTTCGATAAACCAATCAAGGACATACACTGGGAGAAAGAACCACACCTTTCTCCAGTCACAAAACTTGATTCGAGATGGATAATAGACCTACATCTAAGGCACAAAACAATAAAAATCCTCAAGGAAAGTGTGGGGAAAACACTTGAAGTTATTGGCCTGGGGGAAGACTTTATGAGGAAGACTTCCATGCAATTGCAACAACAAAAATAAACAAATGAGAGTTAATTAAACTGAAAAGCTTCTGTACAGCTAAGGAGATAACAACCAAAGTAAATAGACAACCTACACAATGGGAAAGAATATTTGCATATTTTCAATCAGACAAAAGCTTAATAACTACAATCTACAGAGAACTCACATTAATCAACATAAAAAGTGGCAACAATCCCTTCTACCACGGGGCAAGAGAGATGAATAGAACATTCTCTAAAGAAGACAGACGAACGGCTAGCAAACATATGAAAAAAATGCTCATCTTCCCTAATTATTAGAGAAATACAAATCAAAACCACCCTGAGATATCATCTAACCCTAGTGAGAAAGGCCCACATTACAAATCTCAAAGCTCCAGATGGTGGCGTGGATGCGAATAGAAGGGAACACTTTTACACTACTGGTGGGACTGCAAACTAATACAACTGTTTTGGAAGAAAGTATGGAGAACCCGCAAAGAACTCAAACTAGACCTCCCATTTGATTCTGAAATTCCATTACTGGGTATTCACCCAGAAGGAAAAAAATCCTTTCACCAAAAATCCAAATGCAAAGGACACTTGCACTAAACTATTTATTGCAGCTCAATTTACAATAGCCAAAATGTGGAAACAGCCTAAATGCCCACCAACTCAGGAATGGATTAACAAGCTGTGATATATATATCACAGTTTATATATGGTATATATATGTATATATATACCACAGAATATTATGCAGCCACTAAAAAAGATGGAGACATTACCCATTTTGTGTTAACCTGGATGGAAGTGGAACACATTATTCTTAGCAAAGCATCACAAGAATGGAGAAACAAGAATCCTATGTACTCAATTCTGATATGAGGACAATTAATGACTTAGCACATAGTGGGGGGTAGGGGATGGGGAGAACTGTGAGAGGGAAAGAGGGAGGTGATGGGGGGTCAGGGATTGGTTCACTTTTGGGGTTATAACACTCTTATAGGAGGGTCTTTATCTAACACAAGCAATCATTGTAACCGGGTTCTTTGTACCTTCAATGAATCCCCAACAATTACAAAAAAAAAGAAAGAAAGAAAATAAAGGAACTAGGGCAGCGCCTGTGGCTCAGTCGGTAAACCTGGCCCCGGCTGAACTGCAACCAAAAAAAAAAAAAATAGCCGGGTGTTGTAGCGGGCGCCTGTAGTCCCATCTACTCAGGAGGCTGAGGCAAGAGAATCGCTTAAGCCCAGGAGTTAGAGGTTTCTGTGAGCTGTGTGATGCCACGGCACTCTACCGAGGGCCATAAAGTGAGACTCTGTCTCTACAAAAAAAAAAAGAAAATAAAGGAACTAAACAGTTTACCTTCAGATTGTTCTTAAAAATCTGATATGTTTTTATTTTATTTCGATTTCTAATAGACATGGGCCAAGTTCAACAAAGTGAACAAGGGGACAGGAGACTGTGTAGTGAAAATAACAAAACCATCCAGGTTGTTACCAAAGACACAGAATCTCCATCAAATTACCCTTAAGAAGGGGAGAAAGAGAACAGGGTCAGTGGCATCCTACCCAGCAGAGGAACAATGTAGGGGTACATGGCACACCTCCTGGGTGGAGGACCCAAGTACAACTTGGACTTTACCTTACAAATGCAAACAATGTAACCTAATTGTATGTATCCTCATATTAACCTGAAATCTACAAAGAAAAAAACAAGATCACATATAAGGAAAATTGAAGCCAAATCACCTCTGGTCTATTACATTTTCTGCACAGTAACAGCCTCACAGCCTATGATGTGACTTGTACCCCATTTTTCCTCATTATTTTGTTCAGTAAAATATTCTCATAATGTCTCTCCTCTGGCATTAGTATCAGATCTATTTAGAATGGGTGGTGAATAGATGATAAGTAGATAACTATGGCTGACAAGGAGACATACAAACACACATATACTACCACTGAAAATATTTACCTATTAAAGGTCCTAAATTCAGCCATCTGAAGTTTACCTTGTGAGTTGAACAGGCTTCTACATTTGGGAGTAAGCTATTAAAATATAAATGTCTCGGCTGGGCACGATGGCCCACTCACGGAGGCTGAGGCAGGAGGATTGCTTGACCTTAGGAGTTCAAGACCAGCCTGAGCAAGAGTGAGACTCTGTCTCTATAAAAGAGAAAAACTAGCTAGGCATGAAGCCAAGCACCTGTAGTCTCAGCTACTCAGTAGGCTGGGAAAGGAGGATCCTTTGAGCCTAAGAGTTTGAGGTTGCCATGAGCTAGGCTGAGGCCACAGCACTCTACCCAAGGTGACAGAGTGAGGCTTGCTCTCTCTCTTTCTTTCACTCTCACGCTAATGCCTTTCAGGAGTGTCCAACCTTTTTTCTTTTCTGCCACACATTGGAAGAAGAATTGTCTTGGACCACACATTAAATACACAAACACTAATGAAAGCTGATGAGCAAAAGAAAAGGTATGTGCATAATTTTCCTGATATCCAACACCACAGTCAATCAAACAGTCCTCAAATAATACCCACAGGCTGAAAGTTGGATACCCCCACAGAAAACCCCACAAACCCCACAGTCAGTACCAGTAGCAAACTTCAGGCAAAAGAGAAGGCAGTGGTTGTAAGAAGAGTGTGATTCACCATAAGGTGCTCTGATGTGTGGAAAGCCCAGAGAAGTGGATCTCAGGAATGAAATGAAATGAGGAACAGCTACTACTGCCTGCAAGGGCAGAGGAGATAGTAGTCTTGCCATGGTGTGGAGTATCTTGTGAAGGATAAAGAAGCACCAGGAAGAATTCAAAGTACATTTAAAGAAGAGAATTCACAGAATCCTGGCCACAGGGAATAATGAGGATGTTTTCTTTGGGAATAAACTGACTGGAATTAGGACCCAAATCACAAAGGCCTATAAATCCCCAAACTTGCCAGAAAACAAGAAGACAGGAGTTGACATCTGTCAGAGTCGAAGAAGGTATACTGAAAACCAAATCTGTCTTCTGCTCAAATCTGGCCTTTTATTACCTATAGTAATAATGGTCCAAGAATCTTCCTGAATGTTATGATCGTGGAAGAAATTCATTATTCTCAGGGAGCGGCAAATTGTAGTAATTCTGGAGTTGTCATAACACAATAGCAAAGCTAAATATACATTGAAAGAGATATCTCTAAGACAAAGAGACTGTGGGTTTTTACTTGCTTTTCTTTTACTATCTTCATTGTTTTGTCATTTTTTTTCCAAACAGGTATATTTTGCACGAGCAAATGTAAAACTAGGGCTTTCAAAGTGGAAAATGTAACATGATTTTAAGATAGGTGAATGATAAGGAATTGCTGAAGATGTCATTGACAGATAAAAGTTTATTTCCTTCATTTACAATATTAACCAAATTTATAAAGTTATCTATATACTGAAATGTAACTTTAAAATAGGAGTAAAGCCAGGCATGGTGCCTCCCTCCTGTCACTCCAGCTGCTTGAGAGGCTGAGGTGGCAGGATTGCTTGAGCCCAGGAGTTGAAGGCTGCAGTGAGCTATGATCGTACCACTGCACTGCAGCCTGGACAACAGAGCAAGACCCTATCTCTAAAAACAGAATAAAATTAAATGATGGGAAACAAAATAAAATAAGGGTAAAAACACACAGAGGGTAACTATAAAGGAAATTGGTAAACACACAAATTGGTATTTTGGCTAGTTGCTGCCATTTCATTCCATCCCATTCAAGCACAAGGAGTTGTCACTATATAATTAGAACACAGTGTATTACAAACAGTAGCAGAGAGCATAAAGTGGCATGTGATGGGTTTTGTTCTCCCTCGGAGGCAAATCAACACATTAGGGAAGACACTTGTGAGACTTGGGACAAGGAAAGTGACTTTCGTACCTAGTTAGCAAAGTGTGACGTGTAGTTTGAGTGGGGGCCTGTCTCTACATCTCTGAGTAAAATACCCCAGTGTTTGAGATCCCTAAGACTTGTAAAATTTCAGATCACCCGGAATGAGTAGGCTTGGCGTGAGACTATTTCATAAGTTGCAGTAGCTCAACTTTCATTCCCAGAACTCAAGCAAAGGTGTAAGTGCAATTATTTTACTGAGTGTGATCCAGGAACAGGGGGAAAAACAAAACACAGGGAAGAAAGAAAAGCAAATATAAAGATGCATTTTTAATTTTCACAGCTATTGGCCATGAGTTTCTCCATTTCATGGGATCTCCCAAAGAGAGACTATCTGTCTTGAGAGGACATAGGGAAATATCCATTTCCCCACAAGCTCCCTGGTCAAAAGATCTCTCCATAGGGTTAACTTCTGACCGCCAGCTAACATACTTCTGGGCACCAGAAGCTCACTGTGACGTTACCTGCAGGTGCCAACAGAGAGGTCCGGAAAAGAGGTGAGAGGCACACCGTGTAAGATGGAAGAGAGGGGTTCATGTGTCACTTGTGTAAAGGACAACAGAGCAGCTTGGCTGGTCTGGGCTGCTTGTTTGTTGAATCTCGCCAAATAATCTTAGTCCACAGTTCCTCTTGTTGAACTATAACTATGCATTCCTTGCTATACCTGAGCCCAGAAGCAACAAAGATAGCTGTGTTACTCCTTTGAATGTTACAATATTTATCACTGTCTTCATAGTGCAAAAACAGCTTTGATGCCTCATGGCAATGAGTCAATTCCCCCAAGTGTGGTTTCTCCTTTCTTTGGCTGAGACCACATTAGGATGAGAAACCCAAAGCAACTAGGTGTCACTTCCCACTTCAAGATACCAGGAATCCTTCCTGCAGCCCTTCTAGGAGAATTTCTTTCTGGTGAACTATTACCTCTAGTCCAGAAGACCCTAATGCTGTGGGAAGGAAAGCACAGATGATTATCCAAGTGCACTACTTCTGTGTGATGGTGAGAGGGGCAGTCCTGCTGTCACCTGCTGCTCTGGACATCTGAGTCTCAACACCACACACGGGGTGCTGGCTTAGTGGACATGCTTCATTCTGGGGAGAGATTCTCAAACACAGAGAATAGTGTGTCCTAAGCTCCACATTAGCTATTCTACCTTTCTATAAGCTGTTTCTTAGCCCAATGGACCTCACTACAGTGAGCTCTGAATCCCTCTCGTCCACCTTACATGTATGCCTCTTACCTCTTGCTCTGGACCTCTGTTGGCACATGCAGGTAACATCGCAGTAAGTTGCTGAGGCTCAGAAGTGTGTCACCTGGAGGTCTGAAGGTCAGAGGCTACAAACACTTTGTTTCTCCATTACTTGATCTTCCTGAGCTGATGAAGAGCCCCTGGTGCTTCAGAGCTGTGTGATATAAAGCCTGGGCTACCAAAGTGTGCATTTTACTCTTCTGGATCTTTTCAGGTCTAAACCCAAGTTTACCTGCAGCAGACTGACTCGAAGATGCCCCCATGGTCTCCACCTGTGGGTGCTCATGCCTTGTGTAATTCTTTCCCCTTGAATGTCCATGGGACCTGTGACGTGCTTCTCACCAATAGAGTTTGGCAACTGTCAAAGGATGCTACTCCCATGAGGATGTCACAGTACGTCCCTCTGTCTTGCAGGCTGTATTGCCACAGACAGCATCCTTGCTGGTTGATGGGGTATCAGCTGTCATGTAGCAAGAATTGCAGGTGATTTCTCAGAACCACAGGCAGCCTTCAGAAGCTCATGGTGGCCTCCAGGCTCCAGCTAGCAAGAAGCAGGGGCCTCAGCCTTTCAAGTGCAAGGAAATTAATCCATCCAACAACCTGCATGAAGTTGGAAGTGGATTTTTTCCTTCCACTTGATTCACTGTGTCCTGTGACCCAAAGGGGAGAGATGATTGTCTACAAGGGCCACTGTTTCTCTAGATGCCACCTAAAACTGATACAAGTTCCTTAATAGGTAATGCTGTCTCTAGAATCCAAACAGTGCATCAAGATTTGGGACTCTTTCTTAGTGGCAGTAGGTACAGCATGCAAAAATGTCTTCTCATCCTTGTGACATGCCTCAGTCCTCTGGGAATTTCAGTAATTCAGCAAGCCCCTGATCCTCCATGAGTTTTGCTCTCCAGCCTCTATGATGCATGAGTCTTAGAGGAGAATTTTGGTCTTTTGCACTTTTTTGTATCAAGATGATGCCATCACTTAGCGAGTCAAATGGCTCCCTGCCTCATGTCTGGATAACCAAGGTGTCTAAAGATTATACTTTGATAAGGAACAAAATAGTTAACTTAGTTCACTGAAATCGTACTTTTGTCTTTACCAGGTGAAAAAAAAACTTGCTGTTGAACCTCTTTATTGATCTAAATTGTTTTATTCCTGAGAACTGTTCTAGGGACTCAACCAATCAGGACATCCCTTTCCTTGGCAATCTTCCCCACAATCACTTCTCAACCTTTCCTTCCATACCTCATGAACTTACTTCTCTTCTTTCTTCTGGTTTCATGTGATTCTACCTCCAACTCATCCTCATCCCTAAATATATCACCTTCTTCTTCTTTAAATTTTATATTGCATGTTTAAACTTACTAAATCCAGAGCTCAAATCATTAATAAAAGCAAAACTTACTTTGCTGTACTCTCCATCCTTGAAGGAAAGAAACATTAATCTTAAAACACTGCAAGGATCTTTTCTAATGTAGCGAGGAAAAATAAAGAAAAAGGAAAGGCAAATTTCCATATTATACATATTGAACATACATATTCTGTCACCGTTGTGTTAAATATTTTCTTTGAAAGTGAATAGTTTTACCCAATAGCAATGGTCTATGCTTTGGACTCAGACAGCCCTGATTTGGTTTGCAGCTATTTTGCAAACTTTATAACAAGTTAAGTTACATTATATCCCTACAGACTTATTGCAAGAATAAATGAGATATATATGGAAATAACATATCATGAGGTAGCACAGCATAAATTAAAATTTCCATCCACTTACATATGTGTTCCTAATGTATATTAGAACTAGTTATCAAAGTTATATGGCTGTGTACTTTTAAGAGGAAATACTATTTCATGGGAATAAATAGTTTATTCTCAAATTATCGTGCAAGCTACAAAGTTTAGTACTTTCAGTCTGAAACAGAATCGTCATTCACATTGCCTTGAAAATGACACTGAAGAAGTAGATTCACTGCATGTGACTCTAGTCATTATGCTGGGTGTATCTGTTACAAGATAGTCAAAAAACTAAAGTAAAAACACAACACTAGAATGCCCTTACTGAATGGGAGGAATCCTTCCCTCGTAAGCCAGATTGAAGTCAGCTGGGTGATGCAGCCTGCAGGGAATAGCATGAGAGTGAACACACTCCCAGCCACAGTCAAGAAATTCTACTAAGTGGTGGTCCTACAGAGAGTTGGTAGGAGGTTTCACTTCCAGATGATGGATTTGGGGATGTGTCAGCATGAACCAAGATATGGACCTAAAATCAATGGATGGGTAGCTGAAAATAAAGTTGGAGTCCTGTGTGTGACTGATGTTTTGATTTGTTTATGTTTATGATGTAATTTTTTTACCCAGAAATAAATATTAATGTTCTTGACACTTTACCATGATTTCAATATCAAAGAAAATTAAACCATTCATCTTAATATTTGGAAGTTAGTATCTAGCCCCTTCTAAAGGCTTTGTTAGCTACTTCTTTAAAAATATATATTTTATTGTGGTAAGAACACAACATGAGATCTGGACTCCTCTTTTTTTTTTTTTTTGAAACAGACTCTTAAGCTGTCTCTCTAGGTAGAGTGCTGTGGCATCACAGCTCACAGCAACCTTAAACTCTCAGGATTTTTAGCGATTCTCTTGCCTCAGTCTCCCAAGTAGATGGGACTACACCACAGCACCCAGCTATTTGTTGTTGTTGTTGCAGTTGTCATTGCTGTTTTAGTTGGCCTGGGCCGGGTTCTAACCTGCCAGCCTCAGTGTATGTGGCCAGCACCCTATCCACTGAGCTATGGATGCTGCCTGCACTCCTCTTGACACAAAAGTTTTAAGTATATAATATTGTTGTCAATAGGAACAATGTTATATAAAAGAGCTGTTAAATTTATTTATCTTGCTTAACTGAAACTTCCCACCCATCATTAATTAGTAACTCTCCCTAATAGGAAGAGCAAGTCTGGGAAAATGATTGGGGCTGCTGTGCTTCACGAGTGGCCACAATAGGTGGTGTGGGTAAGTTTGGGTATATATGAGCAGATAGATAGATAGATAGATCATATATACACACACATCTAACTGATCATTATTGATTGGTCAGTATATATTATTGATATTCGTTATATATTATTGATCATTTAATATTTAAGATTAAAGCTAAAACCAACATAATACATATGGGATATTGTTTTAGTATCAGAGCATTCTTTTTAGGGCTACTATGGCATGAAAAAGTCAGCACTTTCCCTTCTCCACATAGTAAACGAATTCAGCAAAACCTTTACACGAGTGCAAAGTATTTATAGGCACTGACTGACCCCTCTTAAAATAAGGAAACTGTCAGCAAGATTTGGAGCAATCAAAAATGCCCTAAACTTAAAGTATGTAGCAAGTATACACTTTGTGATTCTGTAGCTTCAACCTTTAAAAGTGGTTTATTGGAAAGGAAACTCTTACAATGACAATATAAGACACTAAGTAAAAAAGAACTATAACATTTTTTATATATAATTTTTTTCAGAAGACAGAAGACATATATAATTTTTTCAAAAGCATTATTTTCTAAGTTATTCTATGGGGTTGACATGATATATTACCAAAAAGAAAGATATTAATCTTAAAAAATCAATAGAGATCAATAGTTCTCACAACATTGATGAACCACCCCCTCCCCCAGAAAATTAGGAAGTAGAATCTAACAATATATAAAAATAATTCTATCTCACAATCAAATGGGATTTATCCCGGTTATGCATGACTGATTCTACATTTGAAAATTAATTAATGGAATCAATCTTGTTAATAAGTTAAAGAAAAAATATTGAATGTCAGTAGATATAGAAAATACATTTGACAAAACCCAACACCCACTTATGATTAAAATTCTTTGTATACTAGGAATAAAAGGGGGACTGCCTCAGCATGATAAGGAATATCTCAAAACCTACAATAAATATCAAACAATAATAAACTGGAAACTTTTGCAGATCAAAACCAAGACAATAATGTCTCCACTTACCACTCCTTGTCAATAACATAGTGGAAGTCATAGCAAATGCAATAATCAAAGCAAAGGAAATGAAATATATACTGATGTGAATAAAGAAATAAAATCCTATGTTTGCAACTGATGTGCTTATATATGTAGAATAATTATAAAGAATCAATAACAACAAAAATCTCCTAGAACTAATAAGCAATTGTAGCAAGGTTGCAAGACATAAGTTTAATATAAAAAAGCCTATTGATTTGCTATATAGCAGAAATGAACAAGTAAATTTAAAATTTAAAGCACAATGCTACTTCCATGAGGTCCCCCCTAAATGAAATACTTCAGATATTAGTCTAAGAAAATACGTACAAGATCTGAGAACAACTACAAAACTCTGATGAAGGAAATCAAAGACCTAAATAAATGGAGAGATACTTCATGTTCATGGACACACAAACTGAATATTGTCAGTTCTTCTCCACTCATCCATAGGTTGACTGTAACCTTGAAGAAAATCCCAGCATGTTATTTTGCAGATGTTGACAAACAGATTTTAAAGTTTGCATGGAGAATAACCATCACAATATTGAAAGGGAATAACAAAGTTATCCAAATACACTGGCATTATCCACATTCAAAACTTATTAAAGCTACAGTAATCAAGACAGTGTTCTATTGGTGAAAAAAAATCAAATATTTCAGTGGAACAGAATAGAAAGGCAGAAACAGGCCCACATAAATATAGTAAGTGATCTTTGACAGAGAACAAAAGATAGTACAGTTGAGCAAAGAAAGGATTTTCAACAAAAATGGTGCTGAGACAACTGAACATCCACATGGGCAAAAAATAAATCTAGACACAGACTTTACATCCTTCACAAAAATTAACTCCTAGTAGATTACATGACACAAAATTATAGAACCCATAGAAGATATCATAGAAAAAAATCTAGGTGACCTTCAGTTTAGCAATTAATTTTTAGATACAATACCATAATCATGATCTTTGGAAGAAATAATTAATAAGCTGGGCTTCATTAAAATTAAACATTTCTTCTCAGTGTAAGTCACTATTAGAAGAATAAAAAGATAAGCATGAACTAGGAGAAAATATTTGCCGAAGACATTTCTGATGAAGGACTGTTATCCAAAATATAGAAAGAACACTTCAAACTCAACAGTAAGGACATCAAACAACCCCATAAAAAATGGGACAAGTACCTAAATAGATAAGTAAAGAAAATATGCAGATGGTAAATAAGTACATGAAAAGATGTTCTGCATCAAATATCATCAAGGAGATGCAAATTAAAGCAAAGAGATATTCCTACACAACTATTAGAATGGCCAAAATCCAGAACACTGACAACACCAAAAGATGTGGAGACAAAGAACTATTTTCATTGTTGATAAGAATGCAAAATCACACAAACATTTTGGACGGCAGTGTAGCAGTTTCTTACAAAACTAAGTATTCTCTTATCCTAAGATCCAACAACCATGCTCCTTGATTTTGACCCAAAGAATATGAAAATTTATGTCTAAGGCTGGGTGCCATGTCTCACACCTGTGATCTTAGCACTCCGGCAGGCCGAGGTGGCTGGCAGATCGCCTGAATTCAGGAGTTTGAAACTGGCCTGACTAAGAATGAGACCCTGTCTCTACTAAAAATAGAAAAACTAGTTGGGCATGGTGGTGGGCACCCTTATTCCCAGCTACTTTGGAGAATGAGGCAGGAGGATCACTTGAACCCAGGAGTTTGAGATTACTGTGAGCTATGATGACATCACAGCATTCTAGCCTGGGTGACAGAGTGAGATTCTTTTTTTTTTTTTTTTTTTTGTAGAGACAGAGTCTCACTTTATGGCCCTCGGTAGAGTGCCATGGCATCACACAGCTCACAGCAACCTCCAACTCCTGGGCTTAAGCGATTCTCTTGCCTCAGCCTCCCGAGTAGCTGGGACTACAGGCGCCCGCCACAACGCCCAGCTATTTTTTTTTTTTTTTTGGTTGCAGTTCAGCCGGGGCTGGGTTTGAACCCGCCACCCTCGGTATATGGGGCTGGCGCCCTACTGACTGAGCCACAGGCGCCGCCCGACAGAGTGAGATTCTATCTTAAAAAAAAACTTAGGTCTACACAAAAATGTGCAAATGAGTGTTTGAAGCAGCTTTATTTGTAATTGCCAAAACTTGGAGACAAACAAGATGTCCTTCCGTAGGTAAAAGGGACATCCATGGAATATTCTTCAGCACTAAAAAGGAATGATCTATTAAGCCATGAGAATGCCCGGAAGAAACTTAAATGCAAATGAAAGAAGCCGGTCTGAAAAGACTACACACTGTATGAATCCAACTGTATGATGTTTTTTTAAAAGATAAAACTATGGAAACAGTAAAAAAATCAGTGGTTGCCAGAGGCTGGGGAGGGAATGGGATGAACAAATGGAACACAGAACTTTCAGGGGCCTTGAAACTCCTCTGTATGATACTGTGATGTTGTACACATGTTATGCATTTTTCCAAACCCATAGAATGTACAATATCAAAATGAACCCTAATTATAAACTATGGACTCTGGGTGATAATGATGTGTCAGCATGTGTTCGTCGGTTGTAACAAAAGTATTATTCTCGTGGGGGGATGTTGTTCATAGAGTAGGCTGTATGTGTTGGGGGCAAGAGGCACCTCTGCTTAATTTTGCAGTGATCCTAAAACTGTTCTAATAAAATAAAGTCTATTAAAAATTCAAAAAACCAAGACATGCAAAAGACAATCGTGGATTTCACAAATCACAACTTCCTTCCCTTGAGCAATTTGTTTTTCTGGAGTTTCCCACGCCACATTCAGGGAAGCACCAACTTCAGCTCTGAGGGTTTGATGAAATATGCAGGAGAGAGAATGTTCTAGAGTCAAACACTGATTTGCAGCTGTGAGTTTGCACATCACTGCTATTTGCTTTATTTCTACAGAAATGGATTTAGTGAAAGCATTTTTGGATGATCTTAGTAAAGGCCACTAAAACTTAATAGTCTAATGTGTCAGTTGAAAGTCAATATTATGATATCAATACCATGCGCTAACCAATTACGCCACAGGAGCACTGTGTGCACCAAATAAACAATTCATAACTTTAAAGTAAAAAAAAAAAAAAAAAGTCAATGTTATGCCTGGTACTGGATATTTGTTTTGTTTTGTTTTGTTTTGTTTTATTTTAGTTCCTTGTAATTTCTTAAAATATCAGTACTTTTCATCAGTCCAAGGAAGATGAGAAATAATATATCTACCAACTGCTTTTTTGGCTCTGTTGAACAGGTGTTCACCTCTATTCTTCTAATTCTGTCTTCTCAAGAGAATACTACCATTACCTCTCTGGCATGATTGTGTAAATCCTTCACATTTACTATTCCAAAAAAAAAAAAAAAACAATAAAGTAGATTGCATGCTCATTTTACTGAGTACTAAATTGTTTTTCCTGGACTCTAGAGAATAGCTGATAATTAACTGTCTTTAAATATAACACTTGAGAAGTGCTTACAGAAAAAAAGCATACTTACGTTTTACAAAAAATAATTCTCCTACCATACACTTGCCTCATCAGTGAACAGGGCAAGACAATTTACAGTTTCAAAAGCTTTCGGACTGCAGTCTAAATAGCAAAGGTTAGACAGAGGCTGTGACCCTTTCTGCTTGTTTCACTAGTCTCCCCATGTGATGTAATTCTATATCCTCACAAGAAAAATCTATAAGGAAAATAGGAGGGCAGAACAAAATTTTTCAAAATATGTGCCATTATTATAAAAGATTATCATCTTTATTAATGTCTAGTTGAAAGAATAATTGTTGGAATAAACTAATTTCACTTTATCCAACTGTATGTCATTTTATACAATTTAATTTAAATAAATACATATGAATACAAATTCTCATGCTCTTTTTTTATCTATAGTAAATGCTATAAGTGCATTTCTATACTACAATTATCATTTATACCTCATTAGTACATTTATTGGCTTATTTTATTTAAAAATGTTTTTTGTCTGATTTTAAGAGTTAAAGAATAATCTGCATACACGCACTCATGCATGAAGACATATATATATATAAATAGATAGATAAATAGATAGATAGATAGATAGATGCACATATATACACACATACAAGGATATATTGACTGGACCCTTAAACATTGTGGACATTAGGGCCAACCACTCAGCGCAATCAAGCTTTGGCCTCATCTAATACTAACCACTAATAGCCTGCTGGCAACTGGAAGCACTGCTGATAACATAAAGCCAATTAATATGTATTTCGTATGTTGCATACATTATATACTGTATTCTCACAGTAAAGTGAACAAGAGAAAAGAAAACATTGTTAATAAAATTGTAAAAGAGAAAATACATTGGTTATTCAATAGGTGGAAGTAGATCATCATAAAATTTTCCCCTTATTGTCTTGATGAGCAAGTTAATGAAGGTCTGGTCTTGCAGCTTCAGGGGTGGCAGAAGAGGAAGAAAATCCACATACAAGTCGACCTGTTCAGTTCAAATCCATGCTGTTCAGGGGTCAATTGCTTATGACTATATGTGAATATGTATCTGTTGGTGACTTTTTATAAACAACCACATATCCATACTGTGAGCATTGATTGCCATTGGGCCAACCAATAATTAACACAGTTTGGATTTCCCCCTTGGACAAATCTCAATCTTTTAGGTGTTATGATAAAATAAAAAAACAGTGGCACCTGTGGCTCAGTGGGTAGGGCATGGGCCCCATATACCGAGGGTGGTGGGTTCAAACCCGGCCCCGGCCAAACTGCAACCAAAAATAGCCGGGCGTTGTGGCGGGCACCTGTAGTCTCAGCTACTCGGGAGGCTGAGGCAAGAGCATCACCTAAGCCCAGGAGGGCCATAAAGTGAGACTCTGTCTCTACAAAAAAAAAAGGCAGCAAATACTCCAATGAGTTCATTTCCTTGGAAACAGAGCAATAGTTTATACGTTTCTATTTTATAATTATATTATACATTTCATATTCATCCTCTATGGATATTTTCTGTCTCTGGATTTTTGTTTTTATTTGCATGGGGCAGGTCTTCTGGTAGAGACCCGAAAACCTGCTAGACAAATTCTAAAACAGCTGTAACACTTGGATTTTTGTTGTTGTTTTAAATTAACTTTTATTATATACAGAAGGTCCCAAATGTGTATATATACACATACATATATACACGCATATATATGTATATCTATACATCTATATATATATTTACACACATACATTTTAAGAAAGGAAAAATGGATTAAAATTATAATACTAATATTTACTGATAACAAAAGATGAACACAGTCACATTTTCCCATTTGAGCACCTCTTTTTTTTTTGAAACAAAGTCTCACTTTGTCACCCTGGGTAGAGTGCCGTGGCATCACAGCTCACAAAACCTCAAACTCTTGGGCTTAAGCGATTCTATTGCCTCAGCCTCCCACGTAGCTGAGACTACAGGTGCCTGACTCAGTGCTCAGCTATTTTTTGGTTGTCATTGTTGTTTGGCAGGCCCAAGCTGGATTTGAGCCCTCCAGTTCTGGTATATGTGGCTGGAACTCTAGCTGCTGAGCTATAGGCTCCAAGCCTTGAGCACCTCTTGTAGCTGCAGAAGTCAGACATGGTTTGAGTATTACAATTTAGTACAATTTTTTCCTTTCTGAATATTGTAGACATTTTTTAGCACCCTCTCTATATTCATGGGCTACAACGCATATACAATGGGCTATATGTTCTATGTACACATTGTGTGTACACTGGATGGCCCAAGCAGACTGAAGGGGGTCATGGGGAAGGAGGCTATATGGGACTTCCAAAGCAAGGCTAGCAAGGTTCGCTGATGTGCTTCTGAACACAATGGGCTATTCCTTTCTAAATGATCCCAAGACACTGCAAATTCAAAATACCTAAAACCCAGTTTATCATCTTTTTCTCATAAACATAGTTATGCTTCATGCTTCTATGTTCCTGATCTCAGTTAATGAAGGCATCTCTGCTAATTGCGCAACTAAAAAAGCTTCTACTCTGTCCTGTAATCCTCCAGATTCTTCCTCCTTCCTAAATGTCCCTCCTTATGAGTGTGTCTACTTATCACCACCACTGCTTCAGCTTACCCCTCTCAAGCCTTGCTTGATCACCTGGCTAGAGTGCCATAGCATCATTACAGCTCATTGGGACCTCAGATTCTTGGGCTCAAGCAATTCTTCTGCCTCAGACTCCCTAAGTCCTAGGACTATAGGCTTCCACCACCTTTCTCAGCCCTCACTTAGTCTTCAGAGACCCACTGCCTCTAGTTTTAGCCCCTGGAGCTAGCTTTTACACAGCAGCCACTGTAAGCTTTTCAAACAGACATCCGTCTTACCTCTCTCCCTTCACCTCTGCACACAGGACAAAGTCTATTCCCTCAAGCTGGGAATGCGAGAGCCTTGAGGTCTGCCTTTTACCTACAGCTCTAATCTCCCAACCTGTCAATTCTCCAACAAAATCTACTACCTCCAGTGTTCTTTATGTTCCCACAGTTTCAAAACTATTTTTGATGCATGCTGGTCCTGACATTTGCAATGACTCACCCCATTACACTCCCTGCCGTGCCTCTGCAAAATTCATCTTTAAGAGCTGAGTTTCAGTGGCACATTTTCTAATACCTCAACCTCTCCCTCCATCTTTCCCTCTCCCTCTCCTTTTCCCTCTCCCGCACCCCACCATTATCCATCTTAAAAATAAAATGCTAAACATCCAGGGAATTTACAAATAAGGAAACTGATAACTAGAAAGGTAAAGCAGCAATGTCAACGTAGTTAGATTTTTTTGGGAACCCAAAATGACTTCAATTCCCCTAACTGGTAAGCGTTAGCCTGAACCTATACTCCGTCCACTCCCATATCTGCTCTCAGATATCTTAAGTAGATGAATGATGAACAGCCCTGTATTTGTTTATTTTATTTTTATTTCTATTTTTTTTTTTGAGACAGAGTCTCACTTTGTCACCTAGGCTAGAGTGCAATGGGCAGCATCATCATAGCTCACAGTAACCTCGAACTCCTGGGCTCTAGAGATCCTCCTGCCTCAGCTTCCCAAGTAGTTGGGACTACAGGTACCTGCCACCATGCCTGGATAGTTTTTCTATTTTTGGTAGAGACAGTGTCTTTCTCTTGCTCACGCTGGTCTTGAACTCTTGAGCTCAAGGGATCCTCCCACCTCAGCCTCCAGAGTGCTGGGGTTACAGGTATGAGCTACTGCATGCTACCTATTTATTTTATTTATACAAGGCATTCAATCAATATTTGTGCAATAAATGATTTAAACAATAAGGTTTGCTTACAATAATCTAATTGCACTGTCAACAACTGTTACTGTGCATTCACTTACTGCTTCACTCATTATTGCTTTTTTTACTTAGTCACCATGTTTATATGCTTATATGCCAAATGCCAAGAATAAAAAAGCATTAGAGAATGAAGTCTTTGTACTCTAGAAAATCACAGAGAAATAAAATAATCAGAATATTAAAGCAAAATTAAAAGGCTTATCATAGAAGTGTGAATAAACCAAGTACGTGGATTTTCTAGGAAAAAGCACCCAAGTTTTTAGAAAAAAATCACTAAGCTCGATGACAATAATAAAAAGAGAGAAACAAGAGCAAAAATAATGAAATAATGACATAATTAACCTGTGCTTTTATGCTGAGCTTGACTTAGTCTCATGAATGCTAACATTAATCATTCTACAAAATTAGAGTGAAGATAAGTCAGTCATATACATATGACAATAAATTTAGATTTTTTAAAAATTATATCTGTTGCTACTTTAATTTAGTGTTGAGCATTTCAACTTTAGAGTTGAATTTTAGTTTCCTTTATTTATTTATTTATTTATTTATTTATTTATTTATTTATTCCTTAGACAGAGTCTCACTCTGCCGCCCTGGTAGAGTGCTTGGCTCAAGCAGTCCTTCTCCTCAGCTTCCTGACTAGCTGGAACTACAAGGACCCTCCACAACAGCCAGCTACTTTTTTCTAATTTTAGCAGAGACAGGGGTCTCACTCTTGTTCAGGCTGGTCTCAAACTCCTGAGCTTAAGGGATCCTCCAACCTTGGCCTCCTAGAATGCTAGGGTTGCAAGCATGAGTCACTGCACCCAGCCTTAATTTCCTTTCTGAACCTTTGACATCAGAGTAAGTGCAGAATTCATTTCTCATTCCCCTTCTCTACTGATGGAGACAACATGCTGATGTTGCACCCACATGAATGCTATAGTGATGAGGTTCTACAACAAATAGCTTGGCAAATTAAAATAAAATAAAAATTTTCTTCTGCTTATTCCCTAACAGTATCCTATCTCATAATGTAACAAATACCTTTTTTTTTACTTGGCTTTTCATATTTGTTTGCTTGATCTGCATCCAAAGGTAAAATATACATGAGCAAACCCATTCTTAGTCATGAATTTCTGGAAATAGAAAAAAAGAAATCATTTTTGCAAGTCACCAGCTTGATTTCCAAACATAAAAATGTACAGTGTTTATATAAACATTCCTAGGCTCTAGCCACATATATTAATTTATTTTATTTCTTTTGAAGATCCTCCCACCACTTCTCGACATTTTCTTTTTTCTTTCTTTCTTTTTTTTTTTTTTTATTATTGGGGATTTATTGAGGGTACAACAAACCAGGTTACACTGATTAAATTTGTTAGGTAAAGTCCTTCTTATAATTGTGTCTTGCCCCCAAAAGGTGTGTCACCTACTCAGACCTCACCCCTCCCTCCTTCCTTTTCTATGCTCTGCCCTTCCCCCACCCCCCACCGTGTACTAGGTCATTAATGATCCTCTTATCAAAATTGAGTCCATAGGATTCATGCTTCTCCATTCTTGTGATGCTTTACTAAGAATAATGTCTTCCACTTCCATCCAGGTTAATACAAGGGATGTCAAATCTCCATTTTTTTTAATGGCTGAATAGTATTTCATGGTGTACATATACCACAGCTTGTTAATACGTTCCTGGGTTGGTGGGCATTTAGGCTGTTTCCACATTTTAACTATTGTAAATTGAGCTGCGATAAACAGTCTAGTGCAAGTGTCCTTATGATAACAGCATTTTTTTTCCTTCTAGGTAGATGCCCAGTAATGGGATTGCAGAATCAAATGGTAAGTCTAGCTTGAGTTCTTTCAGGGTTCTCCATATTTCCTTCCAAAAAGGTTGTATTAGTTTGCAGTTCCACCAGCAGTGTAAAAGTGTTCCTTTCCCTCCATATCCCTGCCAGTATCTGCAGTTTTGAGACTTTCTGATGCAGGCCATTCTCACTGGAGTTAGATGATATTTTAGGATGGTTTTGATTTGCATTTCTCTAATAATTAGGGACAATGACCATTTTTTTGTATGTTTACTAGCTATTTATCTATCTTCTTTAGAAAGGTTTCTATTCATCTTTCTTGCCCATTGATATATGGGACTGCCAGCTTTTTTCATGTAGATTAATTTGTGTTCTATAGATACTAGTTATCAAGCTTTTGTCTGATTCAAAATATGCAAATATCCTTTCTCATTGTGTAGGTTGTCTATTTGCTTTGGTTGTTAACTCCTTAGCTGTACAGAAGCTTTTCAGTTTAATTAAGTCTCACTTGTTTATTTTTGTTGTTGTTATAATTGCCACGGAAGTATTCTTTATGAAGTCTTTCCCCAGGTTGATACCTTCCAGTGTTTTTCCTATGCTTTCTTTGAGGATTTTTATCATTTCATGCCTTAAATTAGGTCTTTTATCCATCATGAATCAATTTTTTCAGTGGATAAATGTGCAGGTCCAGTTTCAGTCTTCTACATGTGGATATTCAGTTGTCCCAGCACCATTAATTGAATAGGAATTCTTTTCCCCGGTATATGATCTTGCTTGGTTTATCAAATATTAGGTGGCTGTATGATGTTAGTTTCATTTCTTGGTTTTCTATTTGATTCCAAATGTCTATGTCTCTATTTTTGTGCCAGTACCATGCTGTTTTGACTACTATGGCTTTGTAGTACAGCCTAAAATCTGGTATGGTGATGCCCCCAGCTTTATTTTTATTACTAAGAACTCCCTTAGATATATGGGGATTTTTTCTGGTTCCATATAAAACGAAGAATTATTTTTTCCAAGTCTTGAAAGTAAAAGGTTGGTATCTTAATAGGGATGGCATTGACTCTATACATTGCTTTGGGAAGTACAGACATTTTAACATTGTTGATTCTTCCCAGCCATGAGCATGGTATGTTCTTCCATTTGTTAATAATTTCTGCTATTTCTATTTTTAGGGATTCATAATTTTCTTTATAGAAGTCCTTCACTCCTTTGTTAGGTATGTTCCTAGATATTTCCTTTTCTTTGAATCTATGGTGCAGGGAGTTGTGCCCTTAATTAGCCTCTCATCTTGGCTGTTATTGGCGAATACAAAGGCTACTGACTTGTGGACATTGATTTTATATCCCAAGATATTACTGTATTTTTTGATGACTTCCAGGAGTCAAAAAATGTGGTTGAGTCTTTAGGGTTCTCTAAGCATAAGATCATATCATCAGCAAAGAGGGAGAGTTTGTCCTCCTCTGCTCCCATTTGGATGCCCTTTATTTCCTTCTCTTGCCTAATTGTATTGGCTAGAAATTCTAGCACTATGTTGAATAGTAATGGTGACAGTGGACAACCTTGTCTGGTTCCAGTTCTAAGAGGAAAAGCTTTCAGTTTTACTCCATTCAGTAAAATATTAGCTGTGGGTTTGAAATAAATAGCTTTGATTAGTTTAAGAAATGTGTCACCTATGCCTATACTATTCAGTGTTCTGATTAGAAAAGGATGCGGGATTTTATCAAATGCTTTTTCTTTATCTTTTGGGAGGATCATGTGGTCTTTGTTTTTGCTTCTGTTGATATGGTGAATACCATTTATGTACTTGTGTATGTGAAAACAGCCTTGCATCCCTGGGATGAAATCTGCTTGATCATGATGTATGACTTTTTTGATGGTAAATTGTAATTTATTGGCTAGGATTGTGTTGAGAATTTTTGTATCTATATTCATTAGTGAAATTGATCTGAAGTTCTCCTTTTTAGTTGGATATTTTCCTGGTTTAAGTATCAGAGTGATGTTTGCTTCATAGAACGTGTTGGACAAGATTCCTTCCCCTCAATTTTTTGGAATAATTTCTGAAGTATGGGAATAAACTCTTCATTGAAGGTTTGATAGAATTCTGGTGTGAAGCCATTGGGCTCAGGGCATTTTTTTTGTTGGGAGGTTTTTTTATTGTTTTTTTTAATCTCAGTGCTTGAAATTGGTTTGTTCAGGAGATCTATTTCTTCTTGGGTAAGTCTAGGGAGTGTGATTCCCAATATGTAGAGGACACCAAGAGCCAGACAACCTCTGGACAAGATGATTTGCAGCTTGGGAACAGACTGTCAGGTGATTCATCCACAGGTGCTCCTTGCAGAGAAAGAGCCCGAGCCCATGGCGATCCTTAGGCATGCATTCATTGTCTAACACTCCCCTCACCTGTCTTGTGCTGTGTCAATAAAAGGCTATTGTGGAGGTTGCTCAGAGCTATCCTGCAAGCAATGTTAGCCCGCCTCCTGCAAGCTTGTACTTTAATCCGCATGATGTCTGGTTCCTTTCTGTGGTGATCAAGTCCAGGGCCATAGGGGCCATGAGGGGCTGCAACATATGGCATAGTTGGCAGGATCCAGCAGGACACCAGGGTCGTGGACCAAAGGGGAAAGTGACACTTGGAAGTAAAGTGAGACCTTTGGTAGACAGTGGGAGGAAGTCCAAAGAAAAACTTCGCTATGGGCAAGTGGGACCTTTGGCCAATCTAGAATCTAGGGAACCTCACTTGGAATAAGTGAGCAAAGACATTTAGAGAAAACAATGGGTAACTTCCTGTTTGGGAAGTTACGAGAATTAGAAACTGAGGAAGAAAGCGATGTTCAAACAGAATTTGAAAGTGAGGAGAATAGTGAAGTTCAGAGGGAAGTTGGACCTAAGGAGAACTGGGAATCAAGAGGATACGGCCACAAATAAGCAAGGAATTACCTCTATGGCCATTATGGCTGCTCAGATCAGACAATTGGAAGACTGGGTAAATAGTCTCATGGTCAGAAATGCCGACTTAGAGCACCCAATATTGCCCTCAGCACTTCTTTATGTAGATGAACCACCTGTGATTTCTGTTATGAAGGCTGTGTTAGAAGGGCGTAAAACTGGTGACTTTAAGTGGGAAGACACTTTGGGGCTTTTTACAGTTGTGGTCACTGATATTCCTTCAAATCTGCAACACCCTCAAGGGGCCCAACATTTTGATCACCATATGATCACCTTTGCAGTTATGAAAGATTTGAAACAGGCCATAGCACAGTATGGTATGCAATCCCCATTTTCTAGAGGTCTGTTACAGGGGCTTGCACAAGAGCAGTGGCTCATTCCTTATGACTGGGACATGATAGCCAGAACTGTTCTTCAGTCTGGACAGTATTTACAGTTCAAAACCTGGTGGAAGGAGGAGGCTGACCTGATGAGCCACCAAAACCAGCAGAGAGGATCCCTATAACATCAGAACAGCTCACAGGTTCTGGTCAGTGGCTGGGGATTTCTAATCAACTTCAGTACGATGACATAGCCATAGCCCAGACAAGGCTGTGTTGTCTTAGGGCCTGGGAAAAGGTTCAGGCTCCTGGAGATATCTCTAAATCTTTTATTAAGATAATACAGTCGGGGAATGAACCCTATACTGACTTTCTAGCCCGACTGAAAACTGCAGTCAATAAGGCCGTTGCCCAGCTGGACCTCAGAGACATGCTATTCCAAACTTTAGCATTTGAGTATGCTAACTCTGACTGTCAAAAGACCTTGGGACCTTTGAGAGCACAAAATGCTCCCTTAGAGGAATATATATGGGCATGTGCTGATATAGGAACGGAATTTCACAAAGCTAATTTGTTTGCTGTGGCTATAAAAGAAGGGGTCAGTCTGTACAATCCTCAATGTCATAACTGTGGAAAATTGGGACATAGGAGAAAAGCTCAATCTTCTGAATCTCAGCAATGACGGAAAGACAGCTGCAGAATGCTATTGGACATTTTTCATTCATTCACCTTCCTCTCCAATATAACAAGCTATTTTTTATAGAAAACCTGACGTGTCAGAGTGGAAGCCTGGTTATGTACTACATTGGGGTTGAGGTTTTGCCCATATTATTACAGAACATCAAGAGAAGTAGTAGTTACCAGCCCAATGGATTAAGCCTCAACACGAGCAGGACCCTTTGCCAGCACCTTAACAAATTTGTTTTCACTAACTTTTCTTTTATTCACAGGAGTTTTGGAGGCTAGGTAATTTCATAATAGAGAAACCCTGGATTAATCTCCTCTGTGGGAACTCTAGCTGCCTCTCCCACATCACCGTCCATCTTCAGCAGGAAGCAAAGAGCGGTCAGCATCCTATTTCCCTAAGAGGCAGTTGGAGCTTCTATGCAGAGTGGGAAGATTGATACAGAATTTCATTATTTGCGGCTGAATAACAAGCCCCAGGAAAGCTTAGTATGCATCTTCTAAACCTTTGAAGGGTAAGACAACAAAGACCTGGAACAGCAGGCTTGGAAGTTATGGTAAATACTGGTGTCGGCTAAGGTAGGAGAATTTCACTTGTTGGATTTATATCTATTTCAGTTGGGCATCTGATTTTTACTTAAAGTTATACTGCTCTTTGGAAAGGGTCTGAGTTTGGTACAGCCCTTTCCCCACCTAACGTAACTTCGGGTAGTGGCTAATACTTCCCATGGAAGCGTCATAGGCCCTATGGGTCAGCCCGTAGCACATAGTTGGGTGGTGATTAGCACAAAGGGGACATGTTTTCCCCTATGCCTCGTTTGGCTAAAATAGTTTCCCTTATACCTGGATTAGTTCCGTTGGTGTAATTTGGTGTTATACTTATATGCTCTTTTGTTTCTTTTACTTAGCAGGAAGGAAAGCTCCTTGGTGGGGAGAACAACTGAAATAACCAACAACAGATTTTTCTCCCTTGCCTATCCAGAAATGTCTTTAATACACTAGAGGGGGGAAATGTAGAGGACGTCAAGAGCCAGATGACCTCTGAGCAAGATGATTTGCAGCTGGGGAACAGAACCTCAGGCAATTCATCCACAGGTGCTCCTTGTGGAAAAAGAGCCCGAGCCCATGGCGATCCTTAGGCATGCATTCATTGTCTAACACTCCCCTCACCTGTCTTGTGCTGTGTCAATAAAAGGCTACTGCTGAGGTTACTTGGGGCTATCCTGCAAGCATGGCTAGCCCACCTCCTGCAAGCTTATACTTCTAATCCACATCACGTCTTGTTTCTTCCTGTGGCAATCGAGTCCAGGGCCATAGGGGCCACTAGGGGCTGCAACACCAATATTGATCTATTTCCTTCACATTGTCAAATTCTGGGCATAGAGTTTCTGGTAATTCAGAGATAATCTCTTGTATCTCTGTGGCAACTATCATTATTTCCCCTTTATGATTTGTAATTGAGGTTACTAGAGATTTTACTTTTCTATTTCTTGTTAGTCTGGCCAAAGGTTTATTTATTTTTTCAAAAACTAACTCCTTGTTTTGTTAATTTTCTGAATTATTCTTTTGTTTTAAATTTCATTAATCTCTGACTTAATTTTTATTGTTGTTACAATTGCCACGGAAGTCTTCTCCATAAAGTCTTTCCCCAGGCTGATATCTTCCACTGTTTCCCTATGCTTTCTTCTTTCTAAACCCAGCAGAAGAAAAGATATTGTTTTCAACTGTTCTTCTTTTTCTAATTCCATAAGATGCCCTATGAGTTTGTTGATACACTCTTTCTGTTTTGGATATAGGCATCTAAAGTGATAAATTTTCCTCTCAGAACTGCTTTTGCTATATCCCACAGGTTTTGGTAGTTTGTGTCTTCATTGTTGTTATGCTCAAGAAAGTTAATGATTTCCTCTTTTATTTCTTCCTGCAACTAACTGTCATTTAGCAAAGGTTGTTTAATTTCCATGCCTTTGTGTGGGGTTGAATGTTTTTATTGGAGTTGAGTTCCAGCTTTATTGCCTTGTGGTCTGAGAAGATACAAGGTACAATTTTAATTGTTTTGATTATTTTGAGGTTTGTTTTGTGTCCTAAGATATGATCAATTTTGGAGAATGTTCCATGAAGTGATGAGAAGAATGTTTATTCATTATCTTTGGAATGGAGTGTTCCATATACGTCTATCAAAGACAGTTGTTCTAGGGTCTAATTGAAGTCCCTTATGTCTTTGTTTAATTTCTGTTTAGAGGCTCTATCCAGCTCTGTAAGAGGAGTGTTAAAGTCTCCTGTTATTATGGTGTTATAGAATATCATATTGCACAGACTAAGTAAGGTCTGTTTCAAGAATCTGGGAGCATTTAAGTTGGGTGCATATATATTTAGATTTGAAATGTTTTCTTGTTGTGGTTTTCCCTTTACCAATGTGAAGTGACCATCTTTTTTTTTTTTTACTTGCTTGAAATCCATATGTATCTGAAAATAGGATTGCAACCCTTTTTTTCTTCTGAATTTCATTTGCCTGAAAAACATTTTGTCTTCCAACCCTGAACTTTGAGTTTTAATTTGTCTCTTGAGGCTAGGTGTGTTTCCTGCAGACAGCAAATGGATGGCTTGTGTTTTTTAATTAAATCAGCCAATCTATGCCTCTTCAGTGGAGAATTCAAGACATTAACATTTATTAATATAATTGATAAGTGTGGTAGCATTCTATTCATCTTATTTTGTGAAAGTCCATTGCTTAGTTTTGTCTTCTGCATCATTGTGGAAGCTAGGTTTTGTCCTTTAATTTCTGAGTGCTTACTTTGCTGGTGGTCCATTGTGATGGTCAGTGTGTAAAATACGTTGCAGTATTTCCTGTAGATATGATCTTGTTGTGCCAAATTTCCTCAATGTTTGCATATCAGTAAAAGATTTTATTTCTCTATCAATTTTAAAGCTTAGCTTAGCAGGATATAGAATTCTGGGCTGGAAATTGTTCTGTTTCAGTAGATTAAAGGTAGATGACCATTGTCTTCTGGCTTGAAAAGTTTCATTAGAGAAGTCTGCAATCACTCTGATGGATTTTCCCCTATAGGTCAATTGGTGCTTACTCCTAACAGCTTGCAAAATCTTTTCTTTTGTCTTGACTTTGGACAAGTTCATCACAATGTGTCTTGGAGAGCTCTATTTGAGCTGAGGTGACCTGGGGTCCAATATCCCTCTGAAAAGAAAAAGAGTGTGTCAGAATCTTTGGTGATAATTGGAAATTTTTCATTTATTATATTCTCTAGAATGGCTTCTATTCCTCTGGAGTATTCTTCTTTCCTTTCTGGGATACCTATAACCTGTATATTTGAACACTTCATAAAGTCCCAGAATTCTGTCAATGAACGTTCTGCTTTTTCCCCCTTCTTTTCTGCCTCTTTAACTGTCTGATAACTGTCTGAGTTATCGCAATAGCTTTGTCCTCTGAGATTCTTTCTTCTGCATTGTCTAATATGTTGTTGATACTTTCCATTGCAGCTTTAAGTTTTCTAATTGCTTCAATTCCTTCAGCTCTGCCATATCCTTTCTATATTCTTCATATCGTTCATCTCTTATTTGATTCTGTTTTTGGATTTTGATTTGGTTATTTTTCACTTTCTCAGAAATTTCCTTCAATGTTTTCATCATCTGTATTTTAAATTCCCCTCTGTCATTTCTAACATTTCTTTATAAGGGGAATCCTTTGCAGAGCTACCTCATGGTCCTTTGGGGGATGGTAATGTTGCTCTGGACTGGTTTTTCATGTTGCCAGGATTTTTCTGCTGATTCTTCCTCATGACTGTTTTCTTTTATTTGTTTCCTTGCCCTAATTTTCCTTTCACTTCCTCTTGCACTTTAAGTAACCATGCCTCTGGCCTAAGATTTTGATGAGTCCTTTTGGCATAGGACCAGAAGGATGAGAAGATTAAAAAGCAAGAAGGGCAACCAAAAAATAGCCAGGCATTGTGGCAGGCACCTGTAGTCTCAGCTGCTCGGGAGGCTGAGGCAGGAGAATCACAAAAGCTCAAGAGCTGGAGGTTGCTGTGAGTCCTGTGATGTCATGGCACTCTACCAAGAGTGGTTAAGTGAGACTCTGTCTCTAAAAAAAAAAAAAGCAAGAAGGGAAAAAAGATTAAAAAAAGAGAGAAAGAAACAAAGAAAGAAAAGAAAAAAGAAAGGATAGGGGGTGAGTAAAGAAATATTGACAGAAAATGGAAAGGTGCAGAAAGAGGGAGACAGGAGTAGTAAAGGTGTACAGTAGGGTTCTTTGACCCAACCTTAAAAACCCCCAACGTCTGTGGGTGCTGGATTGGGTGGTTCCCTTGAGGTCCACAGCTCTTTGCCAGCCTTTTTGGACACAGTACTCCACCTCCACCAAATAGAAAGGGAAGACAAAAATATTATAAATCAAAGCAAAACAAACAGAAAAGATTATGTGATAAAATTGGGGGATAAAGCAAATTACAGGGGCAGAAACACTAGCAAAAATGAAGTTCTAATTGTTAAAGAAGGCAACAATGGAAAATTATATTTAAACTAGAAAAATGAAGAAATAAAAGAAAAAATCTAGAGAGAAAATGTTCAAATAAACAAAAAACAAAACAGTATATATATCTTACTGAATATTATCTGGGCAACAGGTGATCTTGTGGAGTATGAGATGTTCATCACAATGCTGGTACAGCTGTACGAGATGGAGACTTGAGGCCTCTGTTGATTTCTCAAACCCCACAGGGTTAAAAGCCTAAATCTCTCCTCAGCTCACTTAAAAGACACTTTAAACTGTTGTCCTTGGCTAAGGAGAAGCTTTCCCAGGAAAGCACTTGTTGCTGGAATCTCTCCTTAAGTGGCTGCCTACTTATCCGTGTGCCAAAAACCATCTCACTCTATTCCTCTGAGGACCAAAGCTGTAAGGCAGCCCTGCTACTGCCAAACACTAAAATCTCCACACTTCACCAGTCTCAATCTTCATCTTTGGGCTTCTCAGTCATTAGAATACTCGCTCAAGGTCTCCCAGACTGATCCTCGCTCTATGACCCTGAGGGCAGAGCCTGCAGGAGCAGTTCTCCCACAACAGCTGTGCTTGTGGCCCACAACAGAACAATATTAGTTCAATTCTGGCTCAGCAGCTCAGTCCGGAGCCCCAGAAAATGCTTAAAGTCATCTGCATTCTTGCCCAAGTTCTCCCAAAGTAGTTCAACCAAGTGCCCCAGTCCAAAAACTCAAAACATCCCATGGAGAAGGCCTTCCCTGTTTGCAATCTCACTTAAGCTGTAGTTACAGCTGTAGGCAGCTTCAGACCGAATGAACACATGCAACCACTTGCCAGTTCTCCACTGCTTTTGTCCTCCTCTTGGGGTCCAGAAGTCTCTTGCTGTTTCCCTGTGTCCCCAAAGGGATGTTTCTGTGCAGATCCCACCAGCCAGAGATGCCTGGAGTATCCTCTCCTCAACCTCCCCATGTTCAGTCGCACAGAAGCTGTTACTCTGCCGCTATCTTGCTCCACCCTCTCACTTTTCGACATTTTCAACAGTCATTTTAAAACACTGAATTAACTAATTCTCTCATTTGTTCTTACCACTGGAACAAAACATGTGGCACTTTTCTTAATTTGAGGACCATTTAATAAATTAGAAAATGTCAATTGTAACAATTAAACATTTTATAAGAACAGGTATAAATATGTTTAACATAAAAATAGAAACATTCATCATTAGATATGCAACAATTTCATATTAATACATTTTTGATATGCATGTGTGTAATGTAAACATTTAAAAAATATTTAAATGAATGTATTGTAGACTTATTACTTTCAAGGTTCTGTGAATGTATGTCTCACCTACCCTCACAATTTGGTAACTTATAGGAAGACACTGAAACTAAATGACTTACCCAAGGTCACACAGCTAGATTATTTACTAAACAAGATTACATTAAATAACATTTATATCGGGCGGCGCCTGTGGCTCAAGCAGTAGGGCGCCGGTCCCATATGCCGGAGGTGGCGGGTTCAAACCTTGCCCCGGCCAAAAAGAAAAAAAAAAACTAGTAATAACATTTATATCATGTTGCCAATTGTTTTTATACATGCAAATTAACTCATTAGGCATGATCTTTTTATTTTGTGGTTAAATTTCCAAAGGGCATTTTCAACTTTCACATTGGTTTAGTTTAAGTGGAAATTAATTTCCTCTTGACAAGTGTTATGAGTTTCAAAATATACCTTGTGTACATGTTTGCAGAAAAGATTCTTTGTATTGCAAATGTTCATGATGGAGATAGCTAAGCTTTTATGATGCATACGTATCTTTACACACAAAGCACCATCTTAAGTTAATAAGATCAGTATTCCATGGCAACTTTTGGAAACTAATCCATAACTTTGTGGTTATGCTCTCATTTTATACATTATTTAAATATCATTTAGCGTTTCATTTCCAAATTTGATAATTGTGTGATAGAGTTGAATATTTATGATAGTTTGATAATTTGAAACATTGTGTGATACAGTTTTATCTGGTAACATTACCAAGAAAATCTCAAAACAGAACTAACCAGAGCTAAATTCATGTCACTAAAAGTTGCTATTCTACTCTTTGTTATTGTGATCAATATTTTAAAGCTCAAGCAGAGGTGTTTGATGGGGAGAGGTCCTGTGGATGTAACTACACAGGGTGCCACAGCTGTGGGGAGCCATCAGGGAGAGTTTCTTCATTCCTAGTCTGTGGAGCATATCAGAAAGTTGAAACACCTAGCAGGATACATGGAAGGTGAGAAGTTCCCTAACAATTCCTTGAAAAGCTCTTCAGATGCTTGTGGTTTGATACACATATATCATTATCCTAACATCCACTAAAATGAAATGCAATCACATATTACTGAATATTGATTTTATCTCATATCAGGATGATTTGGCCTATCATAATGTCCTCAAATGATGTCCTAGAATTTACTTGTTATAGAAACATAGAGAATTATTTATCTTGTTTTATTTAAATAAACTAAAACTTAAAAAATCCCAATGTCCCCCAAAACTGATGATTTCTCTCATTTTAGCCTATGTTCTTCTTTACTTAAGAAACATTTAATATTCAAGCCATATTTTATCTTTGTTTGTAAACTGCTATCTTAAATTCTAGGGCACATTTGTGTTTAGGAGGAAAAGATTTCAACTAAGCAAACTAAATATGCAAATATATGCATACATGTATAAACATAAGCATGTACATGTCCTAATCCTTTTAATTTTTCTTCAGTAAGCTATTTTGTTGTGCTTTTTAGGCAAGAAAGAGAAAGTGAGTGTCCATATGAGCATATTTTAATATTTTCAGCAGTTCCACAGATAAAAGATTCTACAAAAAATGCTTGCTCTTCACTTGAGAAATCACACCCATCCTTTGCTTAAGGATAAGGATATTTCCATAAATAAGAAGAATCTCAGCTGCTTCAGTGTAATGCCTTAATTTGTACTAGGTGTTACGCAAACTTGCACAGATGTGTGCAGCTGGTTTCCTTCAGTAAGAGGCAAAACTTGACAGGGGACCTTGAACAATTTCCCGGCCTCCAACTCCTGTTGCCATAAACCATTCAGAGAGAAGATGCACATTGGAGACTTAAACTGTCACTGTGGAACTAAGATGATGTAGACAATGGATTCTTAAGACCCAAATCAACTCCAACACATCCGCTTCTTACCTTTTGTTACTCAACTTTGGTGGCACTTTTGTGTTAATTGAGTCATTTATTTTTATTTCAAGCTGAGTGCCTTTAATAGAACATGAACACTAGTTAAGCCCTGTTAATTCTAGAAGATATTCCTTGTTTCATTCCCCTCTAGTGGCTATATAATGGTTATTACAGTCAGCCTTCAAGATGACTTATTTTCTTCTTCATTTTTATTAGACTAACTACAGTGATAAACTTGAAACTTTTCACTGAGAGATATTCTTAAAAACTTTAAATAGTCTTATAAACTTCAAAATAATAACTAGCTAAAGGGTAGCATAAGAAAACAAGAAAAGAGATAATTGTTGACAGGTAAATGTGTATGTACACACGCAGTCTCACATATGGGCAGAATGTTATTAAAACACCATCTTGAAAGAAAAGCAAAAATAAAATAAATCATCTTCAGTCTGGTACATCTTTTCAAAAGAAAATAGAAATAGATGCTATTCATTTTATTTACATAGCAATTTTCCCCTTTCTTATATTAGCCAAAAAATAGTTGGTGTTATTGAAGAGTCTTCTCAAGAGAAAAACTTAAAACCAGCTTTTTTCTTTATGAGAGGAACAGAAATAATCTTCATACTTCTCTGTAGCCAAATAATTCTATTTTCTATTTGTGTATTGAATCAATACAACAGTTAACTCAGAGTTCTATTTTCTTTCACACAAAGCATTTGTAGAGAGCTTTTTCTGTTTTTCCTTAGAGAAAATGGGTTCACTTGGTAGTAAGAAGACTTGTTCTAGTTTTATTATTAAGCAATTGAGAGAATCCTTTGTTTTCTCTGTAGTTGAGTAGTAAAATGGATCTTCTCAGAAGTAATATTCCCCAAAGGTGGTGTATGGCTGTGAAGTTATTCAAAAGCTCGGCAAACACTTTTGTTTTTTGTAACTCCCAGATTGCTCGGTTTGGATTCTTATATATATAAAGAGATTGCAATCCATAGCCTTCCAAAGACAATACCCTCGCCATTTGAGCACAAACTTCCCAAGGTGGAGAGGTACCTCTGCCTGAAAGATACCCATGGTTATTATTGCTGTTGACCGTTCCATTTGTCTCTCCCTCTCTGCAGCATCATCTCATTCATTTCATTTAAAGATTATCTAACATTTCAGGCCCAATCTTGGTGCTGAAAATAACAAAGACAAATGTAAGGCATTCATGGACTCAGGCAGTCAGATCAAAACTCGTGACCAAGATCCAATATTTTAAGTATGACAGCAAGTGAAGTTCAAAGGCTATGATGTAAACAAAATGCAGAATTCAACCTGAGGTTTGGTAAACCAAAGATTGCTAAATAAGGTGGCTCGTGCTAAGTGAGTTCTGTGTTAAAGGACGAAAAGTATTTACTGATTAAGGCCTAAAAAGGAGATAAGACTTTCTAAATTAAAGGGGAGCATTAAAATAAACAAATAAACAAAGCAGTATGTTCAAGGAGCATAGAAACAGTATTAAGGATAGAAAACCACAAATGTAAGTGGCATATTGAACCAACCCTACTTGGAAGAAAGTGGAGCACAACCCTACTTTGCCTCTCAGTATCCTTTATATTTATTTGGTGGGCCTAATTTTTTATCTGCTTGTAGCTGAAACTCAGATGGACTTCACAATTTTCCTAGTAAATTTCTTCATTTTTATTCAATTATTAAAATATCCAGTACCATAAGATAATTAAAATTCCCAACTTAATTTAAAGTTAAAATTTCTTCACACTAGTTAACATAGCCTACTGTGATGAAAATGTGTCAAACAGTCTATGAACCAAGTGTATGGTGCCCTATGATCATATTAATGTACACAGCTATGATTTAATAAAAAAAAAATAAATAAAGTTAAAATTTCTAAAAGCCATGTATAGTGACACAGGCCTGTGTTCCCAGCACCTTGAGAGAGAACTGCTTAAGCTCAGGAGTTTGAGACCAGCCAAACTCCATGTCTACTAGAAATAAAAAATGAGCTGGGCATGGTGGCAGGCACCTGTAGTCCCAGCTACTCGGGAGGCAGAAGCAGGAGGGTCGCTTGAACCCAGGAGTTTGAGGTTGTTGTAAGCTATCATGCCATGGCACTCTACCCAGGGTTACAGAAAAAAATACAAGTAGGAAAATAAAGTTAAAACTTCTCCCCATTCCCATTTTGTGCTTGCTATTGAGGAAGGGGGTGTACAAGCTTCTTTTCTCTTGAGCATAATGTAAAAGAGAGTAGAATTAATTTTCAATAAAAAGTATAGCCATTGACAATACTTCCTTGGAAGAGTGATATCATTAGATTTGAGGGTGTAAATATGATGTGTATGGAAAGGAGATATGAATAAAATAGACCAGCACTTTTTCCCTCAGTTAGTCATGCTAGAACCAGGATCACCACGCTGGTAGTAATGAAAGAGAAGGAAAGAAGTGAGAGAGAACAAAGCCAGGAGTATCTGTGTGCACAAGGTGGGTACTTGCATGAAGTGGAGAAGATAATTTAAGATAAAGGGAAATCTTGGACTTCTAGTTTGGATGGATGGGCACCATTACCTTCTGTGAAAGTACAGGGGGATGTGGATTGAGTTCAAATCTAAATCTGTTGAGTCCGAAAACATGTAACAAAGGTGACCATGGACATTGGGCATTTGGAGTTATTATAATAAACCTCAAATGGAAAAATCAGGGTGAAACTACTAGGTCAATAAAGATATCAATACAATTATAGGAATTCTGACAACTATGTTCACGAACTCACCCTAGGAAAAGTGCCACGTACCTTGCTGCTGAATATCACTTGGCCATCTGGTGATGGTAGTGATGTTCAGCAATGAGGTATGTTGCCCTTTTTTTAGGATGAGTTCAGACATCATACACAGCTCTGATGGCCACTCCAAAAAAGAGTTTCAAATTGCTTTCAAAGATAAACTAGACACTGGTGTCAGTGCACAGCTTCCCAAGGGGAGGACCCTGAAAGTGACCGTAGTAATATTGAGCAGTGAGGTGTGTAGCACTTTTTCTAGGATGAGCTCATGAACTCAATTGTCTGACCTTGTAAGCTTAAGGAACAGGCAGAGACTGAGTAATCTAGAAAGCAGGCAGAAAAGAAAATGAGAATAAGCAGAGGATATGTTACCACAGAAGCCACACAATTATTTCTAACCTTGAAATTTATTGATTTTTAAAAACTAGTACAACCTTTTTGGAATGAAGTATGGAGAAACCTCAAAGCACTCAAGTTAGACCTCCCATTTGATCCTGCAATCCCATTACTGGGCATCTACCCAGAAGGAAAGAAATCCTTTTATCATAAGGACACTTGTACTAGACTGTTTACTGCAGCTCCATTTACAATCGCCAAAATGTGGAAACAGCCTAAATGCCCACCAACCCAGGAATGGATTAACAAGCTGTGGTATGTGTACACCATGGAATACTATTCAGCCATTAAAAAAAAATGGAGACTTTACATCCTTCATATTAACCTGGATGGAAGTGAAAGACATTATTCTTAGTAAAGCATCACAAGAATTGAGAAGCATGAATCCTATGTACTCAATTTTGATATGAGGACAATTAATGACAATTAAGGTCATGGAGGGGGTGGAGGAAGGGGAGAGCAGAGAGAGAAAGAAGGAGGGAGGGGTGGAGAAAGGAAGAGCAGAGAGAGGGAAGGAGGGAGGGGGGCGGGGCCTTGGTGTGTGCCACACCTTTTAGGGGCAAGACACGATTGTAAGAGGGACTTTACCTAACAAATGAAATCAGGATAACCTGGCTTATTGTACCCTCAATGAATCCCCAACAATAAAAAAAAAAAAAGGAAAAAAAAAATCGTTAATTTCTCAATTCTATCAATAAGATTATTTATTTCCATTTTACTATAAATACCATAGATATGTGTGATAAAACCTGCTTTTGTGAATACATTCGTTATTTCAGAAACTTAAATAACAATGTTTCAGTGTAAATAAAGTGAAAGGAAAGAATTTGCTTTTTATAAAACTTCCATGCTGTCTGATCAATGTAGATTAGCACCTCTATTGGGGTCGTGGGTGGGAATTTGAGTAACTGTTTTGTGATCAGCACCTTTACATTGTTTGTCACCAGCTGTGAATTTAGCATTTAGGAATCTGGTTTTCTTCCAGTATTAGAAAATTAGGGTTTCTTAGGGGAATTCTTTAGCACATTATTATTCCATGATTACACACAAAGACCTGGGATTTACCTCCCCCTCTGGGACTCTGTATCATTACAAACATAAGCCTATTACTCTTTTAGTCTTATCAGTAGGGGAGTTTTTTTTTTAAACTGCCTTGAAATCATCACAATAAAGTATTTTAGTGGTGTTCCTTATTTTTTTTAAATAGTCTTTAGTGCTATCTTTTATAAGGAGAAATTGAAAGCCTCTTTATCTGAGTAATTAAATGAGGTACACTTTACTGGGTATGGGAAGGCATCTAAACCCTACAAATAAAAGCCTTTCTTGGATAAGTCAATTATTTTTAAGAGTGAATAAATGCTGTAGGTTTTATTGCCATTAATGAGAGTGCTATTAGCTTAGAACTTGATTTTTGATTCCGTGTTTTTAAAAGAAATTTAGATCTTCTTTTATAATTTATTTGAATGAATTAGGTACTGGCTTTAAATACTACTCTAAGAGTAAAAATCATTCATAATATATGACCAGAAATCATCACATACTCTTATTAATTATGTAACTATTCTGAAAAAATACAGGGGAAATGATTTTTGATGACTTTGTCTATTATCTTTTTCTATCTATGGCAATCATGGAAATATGAAATGGTCATTTTCTACTAAAAGGCATTTTCCAGAATATCATAGCAAATAAGGTGAGAGTGAATATTATACGCCTTCCTCTGCCAATAATCAAATTCCAGCTGGACTATAAATTTTGACCAAATTTGGGTGTCCCTTAGTTGTTTTATCAATTATTTTCTACAGATTGTTTCCCATAGTTATAGCTAAGATCATTCTAATTTAATTATACCCATCTTTTATTTTCTTCTTACTTTGAAATTTTCTACCTTTTTAGTAGTTTTCTTATATTTGTAGTCAAGTTAGTGTCTATATAAATAACAAATGCAGACTTTCTCAGCTGAAATTTGAAAGACTTATGGTAAGACTGAGAGTTGAATTCTTGATGGTATGGAAGAAATGGGAATGACTTCTTTAGACATTAGTTAGCTATGTAGAATTCTGTCCTCAGGGAAAACTCCTTCTAATTAAAGGTGAAATAAAGACTTCTCTAGAAAATTAAAGTGGAGAGAATTCATCACTATAAGGCCTACACTGAAAAAAACGAGATCTTCCAGCATAAATAATGCTAAAAATAAACATTGAGAAGAATAAAGTTGCTAAAAATGAAAGTACAGAAAAATGTCCCTGAAACACTATGTAGAAGAATTCTTGTGTAGTTGTGACAATACTTAACAAGGCAGGTTGTAAGGCAAGAAGCATCAGCACAGATAAAAAGTAACAGTGGACTGAAGAAATCCGTCCACCAGGAAGATTTAAAAATTCTAAATTCGTATCTACCTAACAATATAACTTCCAAATACAGTCTTGTGCTTCTTAATAATGGGAACATATTCTGTGAAAGTCATTGTTAGGTGATTTTGTCATTGTGCAAACATCAGAGTGCATTTGCACAAACCTGGATGCTGCAACCTCTTGGTCCTAAGCTACAAACCTTCAGGTTACTGCACAGATACTGTGGTTATTTGTGTATTTAGTCATATCAAAACATAGCAAATGGAATGCATTGCCTTACACATTATGAAAGCTAGAACATCACTAAGCTGTGTGACCTTTTTGGCTCCACTTTAACCTTGTGGGACCACCACCATATTTGCAGTCTGTTGTTGACAGAAATGTCATTGTTTAGCACGTGACAGTGTATACACAACAATGACAAAGGTGAAAGAAGAAATAGGCAAATCTACAATAACATACTTTAAAACACTTCTCATAATTAACACCCCAAGTGGGAAAAAATGTCCAGTAGACATACAGAGCAGTGTCTTCCAACCTTTCTTTATCTCACAGAACCCTTGAACCTATAGTTAAATTTCCACAGCACACTTAAATTATATTGATCAAAAAAAAGAGTAAAAATGATATATATACTTACTTTGCTTTGAACTTCTTTTGAAAATAATTTAATTAATAATCTTTATTTTCTAATAAAGATCTAATGTTCTAAATTTTCTTGCACTGAGGCAGACCAGTTGAAAATCACTGAATTATAGAATATCTGTGCAATGTAATTAAGAAACGTGACCTAAAAGGTATATAGGAAGCATTACAAAATCGAAGAACACACAGATTATTTTGAAATTTACATGGAGCATTTATCAAAATTTATGAAGCTGAGCTATAAAACAAGTCTCGGCAAGTTTTAAAGTATTAAAATAATTCAAAATCTCTGTTCTTAGATCATAGTGTAGTTACAGTGAAAAGCAATAATTAAAAATTATCATAATGTGATAATACGTTTAAAAGAAAGCAATCTGTTTATAAATAATCCATAAGTGAATTTTTTAAAAGCTAATAAAATCAGTAACTATTTAGAATGGAATTTAATAAAAACATATCTCAAATTTTGGGGACGGGGAAGGAAAAACTGTGCTTAAAGAAAGCTATTGCATTAAATTTGCATATTAGCAAAGAAACTTTCTAAAGAAGTTAGAAAAATATAGCCAAGCATGTGGTAGGCACCCGTAGTCACAGCTACTTGGGAGGTTAAGGCAAGACAATTGCTTAAGCCCAAGAGTTTGAGGCTTCTGTGAGCTGTAACACAATGGCACTCTACCCAGGGTGACAGCTTGAGACTCTGCCTCAAAAATAAATAAATAAATAAATAAATAAAAAATAAAGGAAGTTAGAAAAATAAAAGCAAATTAATTCCAAAGAAAATCAAAAGAAGAAATCACAGGTTAATGTATAAAAATTAAATTAAAATTCTATAGAATAATACAATATACAAGAGCCAAAGTTGATATCTCTGAAAAAAACTAATAATTTTTATAAATTCCCAATAAGAATTACTAAGAAAAGAGGAGTGAACAATATAAGAAATTTTTGTAAGGGTACATGCACATCACAGCAGGTACTACAGATACTAAAAAGATAAAGATATTTAAATATAAGTATACTTCAAAATCTACAAGAAATTGTCAAATTCCTAAAAAAAAGTAGCTTGCTGAAACTAATAGTGAAACATGTTTGAATAGATTAAATCTGTTAAAGAAATATAATCTGTCATTAGGAAATTTTCCACAAAGAAAAACTCTAAGCCCATATGGCTTCACTAATGTGTGAATTCTTCAAATTATTACTTTAAGTAATTAAAGTAATAAATTAAACTGTCAATATTCATAGACAACATAATCCATCAAGGAGAGACAACAAAGCAATGAAACTGAACAGAAAGTTCAAAACCAGACCAAGCCTATACTTCTCAGTCCCTTGATTTATGATACAGGGAGGTGACAATTTAATGTGGTTAAAAGAATATTCTTTTCAGTAAGTGGAGTTGGGTCAATTAGATATCCATATTAAAAAAGAAAACTAAACCTTAACCTCTACATCAAAAAAGAAAACAATCCTAGCTTGAATACAGATCTAAATTTGAAGATAAAGTGTCCTTATCATGAAAAAATACTGAATTTTGACAAATGCTTTTCCCACATATATTGAAAAGATCACACGATCCTTGTATTTGCTTCTGGTTATGTGGTGAATCACATTTATAGATTTGCATATGTTGGACCACCTTTGAATCTCTGGAAGAAAGCCCACTTGATCATGATAAATTATTTTTGTCACATACAGCTGAATTCAGTTTGCTAAGATTTTATTGAGAATTTTTACATCTATATTCATAAGGGATATTGGTCTGTAGTGTTCTATTTCGTTGTGTTTTTTCCTGGCTTTGGTACCAAGGTGATATTGGGTTCATAGAATGAGTTGAGGAGGATTCCTTCCTTCTCAATGTTATGAAATAAGTTCTACAGGATAGGTAAAAGTTCTTTTGTAAGTTTTGTAAAATTCAGGTGTGAAACCATCTGGTCCAAGACTATTTTTTTTTTTTTTTTTTGCAATATGTTTTATTGCTTCTTCAATTTTGGTGCATGGCATTAGTCCATTCAAGAGTTCCTTTTCTTCCTAATTTAGCCTAGGGAGGTTGTGTGTTTCTAAAACTTTGTACATTTCCTCTGTGTTTTCAAGTTTTGAGCATAGAGTTTTGTTGTTGTTTTTTTGTTTTGCAGTTTTTGGCCAGGACTGGGTTTGAATCTGCTACCTCCGGCATATGGGGTTGGCACCCTTCTCCTTTGAGCCACAGGCACCACCCGGCATAGAGATTTTTATAGTATTCAGAAATGGTGTTTTGTATTTCTATATCATTTGTGATTTCTCCTTTTCCCCATTACTAAGTATTTATCCAAAAGAAAAAAAGTCATTTTTAAAAAAATACACTTGCTCTCAAATGTTTATAAAAGCACAGTTCATAATTGCAAAGATGCATAAACAACTCAAGTGCTCATCAATACATGAGTGGATTGATAAAATGTGGTATATGTACTATTCAGCTATAAAAGGAAACTAGTGAACTAGTATCTTTTGTAACAACCTGGATGGACCTGGAGATCATTCTTCTAAGTGGAATATCACATGTACTCAATACTAAATTGGAACTAGTTGAGCAACACTTAAGTACACATATGGAAGTCGAACTCAATGAAAATCAAGTAGGTGGAAGTGGGAAGGAGGGGTTGGGTACATTCACACGTAAAAGGTACAATGCACAGTATCTGGATGAAGAGCACACTTATAACTTTGAGTTAAAATGTACAAAAGTATATTATGTAACCAAAACATGTATACCCCAATAATATTCTGAAATTTTAAAAAATTTTGGGAAATAAAAGGAAAATACCTTCATGGTAATGGGCTTGAAACTATAATCTGTGTGAATATACAAATCAATGAATAAACAGTTTCTTTACAGAAAACTTTATTCAAATTCAAAACCATCAGGAATCAGCTGTAGAACTTGTAGGAAAGAAAGAAAGAAAGAAAGAAAAAACAAATAAATCACTTCAAGTTAAAGGTCTATTTCATGAAAATTGATGATTCATCTAGCATTCAGTCATCAAATGTTGGGGATGAGACAGTAACTGTTAAGAAAAAGTAAATGCATAAGAATTTGATTTTCAACATTTTCCATTTCATGAAATACTCACATAGGCACAATCCTTCACCTATACTTGTAGACAGAAGAGCTCGCTGTGCCTGTTGAAGAATAATAATGAACTAGAAAAGGTTAATAGAAACAGGGATTTCTTTTGAAAATTTTTAATAACAAAATAGAGTATAAATCCAGCAATGGAGGCATCTCTGCTGCTTTCAAAGAACTTACTTGATTTTGGAGGTTAGAGGAGGAAGTAGGATGACAGTGGCTAAGCTTGAGTATTTGCTGCAGCTCTGTCCTCAGAGGGCCATGTTTTAAACTTTAAAGCATCAATATACAGATATGAACATAGTTGTAGGCATGAGGTTCAGAATAGGTGTGGACATCAGTATGAGTAAGAGCACAGTCATGTACCATGTAATGACATTTGGGTCCACTACGTATGTGACAGCAGTCCCATAAGATTAAATGGAATGGTCCTCTACAGGTGCACCACTTTTGATCTTTTATGTTGAATTTTTACTGTAACTTTTGTATGTTTAGATATACAAGTACTTATCATCATGTCACAACTACCTACAGTACCCAGCACAGTCATGCTGTGCAGATTTGTAGCCCAGGAACATGAAACTATTCCACACAGCCTAGGTGGGCAGCAAGCTGTGCCATCCAGGTTTTATAAGTGTGCCCGTGATAGTCACACAGTGATAAAATCACTTCATGATACATTCCTCAGGACAAATCCCTATTGTTAAGTGATGCATAACTATATAGAGATGCAATATGCTATTTTTGAATGAGGCAGCATTAAGTGAGAGAATGATGATGTTTACCTCCTTCACACATTACTAAGAATTTAAAAATCTGAAATGTTAATATTATTTATGTCAAAGCATTCCCTAGTCAAAATAATCTTTATCAAAACATCAGAGTTCACAGGAAAATGCAAAGGTTCTGAAATAGACAAGACAACAGAGTTGAAGATCTTACACTGCATTTGAGAAGTATTATATAAATACAGTAATTGAGACAGTGTGATATTTGCATCAAGATGGACAAATATATCAAGGAAATGTTTACAATGTACAAAGGCAATTTACTGAATTAAAAATACAATAGTATTTTAAACAACTAGTACTACGAAAATCATATAAAAACAAAAGTAAACAAACCAAAAGGAAATATTCACACATTACATTATATATCACATAAATTTAACTCAAAAAGGGCTGTGGACTCAATGGTAAAGCCTAAAACTATCAAATTTCCTAGAAGAAATCATAACACAAAACCTGGACTATAGGTTAGAGTAGGTAACCTAATAGGAAAATGCTGTGCATAAAGGAAAAAAAATGATAAGAGACATTTCATTAAAATTAAGAACATTTTCTCTTCCAGAACATTGTTATAAGGAAGAAAAGATGAGCCACAGACTTAAAAAAAAAAAAGAATTTAGGGATCACATACCTAATAAAGACATTGTATTGAGAATAAAGAACCTTATTGATACACAAATACTTACAATAAGATTAAACGTGAAATAACAATTAAAGAATGGTTTGAAAGCACTATGTCAATGAAGATATAAGATGACAAATAAACACAAGAAACTATGTTCGATACCATTTGTCATTAGGAAAATATAAATCAAAATCACAATGAAATATCACCACATACCTCTTAAAAAGGAAAAAAATTAAAAAGACTGATCACATGAAGTGCTGAGAAAGATCTGAAGGGACAGGAACGCCCATGTACTGCTAATAGGATTGCAAAATATTACATTCACTTTAGGAAAAAGTCCGAAAGTTTGGAGTTTTTTTCTTAATTGAACCTACGCCCACCATGTGACTCAGCTGTTCCATAGTTAGGTATTTACCAAGAGAAATGGAAGGATATCACCATACAGATGGTTGCATATGCACATGTGAATGTTTCGCAGATATATTTGTAGTACCTCCAAATGCGAAACAACTTAAATGCCCATTAGTAGGTGAAAGGTATAGAAATTGTGATATACCCATGCAAGGGAATACCATTCAAAAATGAAAACGAGAGACCAGGTGAGGTGGCTCATGCCTGCAATCCTAGCACTCTGGGAGGCTGAGGCCAAAGTGCGTGAACTGCTTGAGCTCAGGAGTTCAAGACCAGCCTGAACAAGGATTTTTCTATTTTTTATATCTACTAAAAATAGAAAAACTAGCCAGGTATTGTGGCAGGTGCCTGCAGTCCCAGCTACTTGGGAATCTGAGGAGGGAGGATCACTTGAGCCAGGAGTTTGAGGTTGCTTTGAGGTTGCTGTGAGCTATGATGATGCCATTACACTGTAGCCTGGGCAGCAGTGTAAGACTCCATCTCAACAACAACAAAAAAAAATAAATTAAAAAAATAAATAAAAAGAAAGAAAGAAAAGAAAAAGAAAATAAATAAAGAATTATTGAAAAGGGGCAGTTTTATAAGCGAAACTGTTATAGTACACCAAACCTTACATTGTACTTAAAAAAAAAAAATCCTGTAGTGTAAGAATATCATGTGCACCCCATGGAAGAAATGGAAAAACTACATAGGACACAAAAGAAGAGTGACCCCATCAGAGGATCTCTCAGGGGAGTAGAGGAAGCTGTGAGGAAGACACAGAGCATCATGATTTTATCTGTGGGTGTCCTGGCACATGTGTGATGTATGATAGGCTTAATGTTTGAAAAATATGCCATTAATATGGGTCATACACAATGCCAAGTTTTGAGAGCTCAAAACACTACTCAAACTTCACAGGTCGGTTGAAGTACATGGGAATGGGTTTAAAACATTTACCCAAAAGAATGAAATGCTACTTCTGGCACATTTAAGTATTTTTAATGATTAACATCTGTAAAATTAGAAAATAAACTTAATATGAAATAAGAAAATAAAATTTATATAAATAAAATAAGGTTGGACCACAGACAGCCTTAAAATGGTTTTATGTAAATTTATGAAAACATTTTAGAATTTTGGCAGAGTCAAATTTAAAGTAATTAAAAGACTTTATTTGATACCTTCTTTTTTAGGTAGGACGCATGCAGAAGATTAAACATATCATTTGAATGTGACTCAATAATTAAACAGCACCTGAAAAGATAAAAATAATTTTTTTTTACATCAAACAATAAAGAAAAGTAAATTAAATATAGGATTTTTGTTTTTGTAGTTAAAGTGTGGGCTGAACTTCATTATTATTATTCAATGTCTATGAAATATTTTATAGTGAAAAGATTTCGAAAAATTACCAGAATTGTTTTTGCTTCTTCATCATCGTTATTTGCAATGTCTATTTATAATTCCCAAGCTTCTTTTTCTTCTAAGACGTCTTCTGTTCTAGTTTTGTGATGTTACTCCTGAAGTTTCTATGTGTCTGCTGACTTAGTTTTATGCCTGGAAGTTAATTCACTACCCACGTACAGTCAGCTTGGGTCAGCTCAGATGTTACGGAGTCTGTAACTACATCCTGATGTTTCTTTTTTCTTGGTCTTCCAGCACTTGGCCCAGTGATGCCCAGAGATACATGTTTTCTCAATGAACTGGAGCCAGGCTGATGGGCACTGTCTAACCCCTATCTGATTGAGGGTCTAGCCAGGCCAGCCTGTTGCCCAAGTATGCCATGCGTCATTCAGCTGGAGGTCAGCACTGACGTTTGGGTTCATCTTTAAGGAGCACCCTTCATGTTCAGTGTGAGCACCACTTTCCCTTGACAAAAATCCTTTAAAGGCTGTGTGAGAGTGGAAAATATATATTTTTTCCTTATCAGTCTTAGGAGACTAACTTTTCTTTATTTCAGATTAATATGAGGATACAAACAATTAGGTTATAATATTTTCATTTGTTAGGTAAGGTTCCTGTCCCACCACCAGGAGGTGTGCCATAACCCTTACATTGTGCCCATTAGCGGAGAGCATAGCAGTCCCCTCTCACCCTCTGCTCTCCCACCTCCCTCGCTCCTCCTACCCCCATCCTGAATTGAATTGAGTTTTTCTCTTGTGTGGGCATGTATTAGTTCATCTACTGCTACTTCATATTAGTATTGAGTACATCAGATACTTCCTTATCCATTCTTGTGATATTTTACTAAGAATAAAGTGTTTCAACTCCATCCAGGTTAATACAAAAGATGTAACATCTCCATATTTTTATGGCTTAATAGTATTCCATAGTGTACATACACATACCACAGTTTATTAATTCATTACTGGGGTGATGAGCACTTAGGTGTCTCTACATCTTGGCAATTATAAATTGAGGTGTGATAAACAATCTAGTGCAAATGTCCTTATGATAAAACTATTTTTTTTCTTCTGGGTAGGAATAATAAGATGTGGGATCAAATGAAAGATCTATTTTTAGTTCTTTAGGGATTCTCCATACGTCTTTCCAAAGAGACTGCACTACTTTGCAGCCCCACCAATGGTGTAAAAGTGTTCCCTTTGGGCGGTGCCTGTGGCTCAAGGAGTAGAGCGCCGGTCCCATATGCCGGAGGTGGCGGGTTCAAACCTAGACCCGGCCAAAAACCACAAAAAAAAAAAAAAAAAAAAAAGTGTTCCCTTCTAGGAAACTAACTTTTGATACATCACTCCTTTCCTTTCTCTATTCCTAGTTCTCCTAACTAAACTTCAGTGATCACAAAAGTCGATTTGTTCCAGGTCCTGGGGGCTCTTTTAAGATTACATTAAATGTAATTATCTAGTCTCAAGTGAGTAAGACCCTAATTACTTTTGACGAACATGCCTGAATTATATACATTGACCTGCATCCAATTTATTTTACTGACACAAAAACTAAGGAAAACACTCAGTGACAGAAATACAATGTATAATCTAATTTGGTATGCAATGAATATTTTCAACCAAGCTAATCCCGGCCTCCTAGAGAAAAGACTAATCTTTTGTCACTGATGCAATAGGTCAATAACTATATTTACATTTCTCATATGGCCCTTGCTGTGTTCTCCAAGAATATAATCAACCATACATAAATAGATATTAAATACTTATGCATAACGAGGCTTAAAAATGTAATATTGCTTTTCATTTATCTCTTTCTCAGGCGACTACATAAGCTAAATTATTTCTGTTTTTTCACCTATTAATTTTTTAAAATTAGGCACAGAAAGCTGAAGAATTTAGCAAAACACAGCATAAATTACAGCCATTGCTAAGACTGAGAGTTGTGGCAGATACTTGAATGAAGGCTATAATTAAATGTGAAAAACGGCATTTAATATCCAAGTTTTCTATAGAAAATACATATGCAAATTGTATTCTTTTTATTTTAAAGTATTAAGGCTGTATAAATACTTTTGTCTACATAAATCACTTTTATAATGCTTGAGTCATGGTTATTTAGTGTGCCTCTCCCCCAGATAGTGGTCACTGGTAGGTTTTCACCTATCCCCCCCTCTTTCTACCCGGCTTGATTTCTGTTGAGTTTTCCTTCCAATTTAATAGTGACAACACATGGTGTTTGTTTTTCCATTCTTTAGATATTTCACTTAAGGTAATGGTCTCTAGTTTCATCCAAATTGTTGCAAAAAATATAGTCATTCTTCCTAGCCAAGTAGTTTTTCATGTATTACATATACCCCATTTATTGACAGTTAATCCATTCACGCATTGATGCATATTTGGGTTGATCACACACCTTTGCAATTGTGAATTATGCTGCAATAAACATTCAAGTGCAGGTGTCTTTTTTAAATTTGTCATCCTCACTGAGTTATCTTTGATAAAAAATTCAAAATTTAAAAGTGAAATGTCATTTTACTTTATTTTGCTTGTTTCTTTTTTTAATTTCAGAATATTAGGGGTACTCATACTTTCATTTTTAAGTTTCATTTAGAGATAGGGTCTTGCTCTGTCACTCAGGCTGGAATACCGTGGTACAATCAATAGTTCATTGTGGTCTCCAACTCCTGGGCTCAAGCGATCCTCCTGCCTCAGCCTCCCAAGTAGCTGGAATAGAGGTATAACCTTCCATGCACAGCTATTTTCTCTTTCGGCTGCCTCATTTGGTCATATGGCCAATATCATATGTGTGTATGTCTGTGTGACAGCAAATAAATTACTTTTCCTCCCTGTGAATATTATCCTTAATGTGCTTTGTTTCAGTTTTCTCTTTCTCTGGGACAATATTCTGAGTTCATACTTTGACTCTATCACTTTAAAGTCTACAAATTCTCTTACAAAACCACTTTGGCTCCTTTTATATTGAATCTTTCTTTTCCAAATCTCTCAAAGATAATTTCACAATTTCACCACTGAGCTCTGGAGAATCCTGGTGCTAAAGTGCCTGGCTTCGAAGGGGATGTCCAGTGATCCTCAGTGAATAAACTCACCAGTCCCAGAGGGCTGGACAACAGAGCCAGGAGGCCCACCAGAATGCACTTGGGGGTGGGGATGGGGTAATGAGGCCATGGAACATGTAGGACAATTTGTAGGGATTATCTCTCATACTATGGGATCAGGAGATGAGGGAGCAGGATGAGGCAATAAACTAGAATTTAAAAGGACCTAAATACATATGCAGATTTCCTGATCCTCCTTCCCCCACCCCTACTTCCATACTGAGAGCTTAGAATTTGTACAAATACTATGTGCAGAGGCCCAGGTCCCAGAGTGAAGTAGGATTTCCACTCTGAGAAGTAATGGAGCTTGAATAAAGGGATTGTGAGGTGTCTTGGTACCCAGGCCCCTAGAAGAACAGTCAGTGGATTAATTCTATGAGGCAGAGGAACTGTATGTCCTGGAGAAAATTGTATGAATATTGTGTGTAAGTCTTGGACAAATCCTACAAAATACAAGAGGACTGTTATTGGGCTTATGGTTACAGTTTTATTTGGTTTCCACTGAGCGATGCAGGTCCCTGGTTGTCAATGAAAATATGCCCTCTGAGAAAGCCTCCTTTGAATTAAAATTCAAAGCATTTTACCTATAAAACCAGCTGCTTATTAATTATAAAGGGAAATGTGGATTAAACATATCTATATTTGCATTCCAAGACAAAATGACATTAAAACTAAATATAGGGGAACAAAGTGAATAAGTCTAGTTTAATTTTCCTTACATGACCAAAATTTGTTTTCTCTTACTAGATGATGAAGACCTTTTACTTTCACATACACTGTGGCTGTGAATAGCTGTGAGCCAAACTCATCTGTCTTCTCTTTAAAAGTTCTGCTGTTGGCATCACAATGCTTCACGGCAGAGGACAGTGGTATTAATTTTACCTCAGAAACTCAGAACTGGGGACCAAATCATCCCAAATTTATGGGAAATGAGCTGTATCCATGCTTTTCCCTAGGGATCTGCCTGAGCTGCCCACCTGGAGGAAGCTGGACCACCGGAGTTGGCATGCCCTACCAAGGCCACCATCCTCCTGCACCTCTCCAAGCTCATTTCTCTGTTGTGCACACACAGGTACAAACCTAAACCCTCCCAGACCCTATCTGCCATTGCTGTCCATTCTCGGTAGCAAAGCTTTAGTGCTAAGCTGCTTCTCCAGAGATGTTTTTAAGGGGGTCATCTTTAACACTTTCAAAAAGATATAAATGGTATAAAACAGGTTTTTCATGTTCTGTATACTTTTAAAGCATTTCTCACCTCATCTGTTCTTTGGTCTAAGGCTCTAGTACCCAATCCCCAGTCTGTGGCCTGTTAGGGAGCAGCCTGCATAGCAGGAAGGGAGCAGCAGGCCAGTGAAGCTTCATCTGTATTTAAAACTGCTCCCCATTGCTCACATTACTGCCTGAGCCTCACCTCCTGTCAGATCAGTGGCAGCGTTAGATCCTCCTAGGAGCAGGAAACCTCCTATAAGTGCACATGGGAGGGATCTAGGTTGCATCTCCTTATCAGAATCTAATGCCTGGTGGTCTGAGGTGGAGCTGAGGCAGTGAAACTAGCCCTGGGACCATCTAGTTGCAGGAAAACAAGTTCAGGGCTCTGGCTGATATTTCACTGTGGTAAGTGTACAATTTTTCATTATATATTACAGTGTGACAATATTGATAATTGAAATAAAGTGCACACTAAATGTAATGTGCTTGAATTATCTCCCCACCCACAGTGAGGTGAAAATTTGTCTTCCATGCAATTAGTCCCTGGTGCCAAAAACGTTGGAAATTGCTGACCCAAGGGACATGGGGTCATAGTTGTCATCTACTTTTACTCGAAATTTACCTCCTTCTGCTTCCAAGATGCTTCCTCCTGTCTACTCAGCTCTCACTCACTACTGCTCATGTTGCCTTTTCCACAGTGGAGTTGACCTGAGGTCTCTCTTCAGGGCTCTGATGTCAGCGACCTCAAAAAGCAGTGGAGGGAGATGATATCTGAGGCCCAGGAGAAAGAAACAACGTGGAGATGTCACAGGTAACAGCAACTCAAATTTTCTTTAGTTAGTAACAGTTGGTGAAAAGGGGAGCATTTGCTGAGAAAAATATTGATAATGATCCTCAATTAAATGATCCTCAATTAAAATCACAAATAGGGCAAGGGATGAAAAGTTATTCTTGGGTACAATGTACAATATTCGAGTGATGGGTACATTAAGCCCAGACTTTAGGCACTATACAATATAATCCATGCAACAAAATGACACCTGTATCCCCTAAATCTATTGAAATATAAATAAATAAAATAAAAATAAAATAAGCGACAGAGTACTAGGTGCAAATACACCTTTATTTTTATCAAAATGGGGCATGCTTAGGAACATCACAAATAGTCTGACAGCTCATGAAGTGAAACATTCCAAATTCAAATATTTCTCTTCTGCTCTTCTCCATGTCTTTCCAATATGCACATTTCATCTAGAACTTAGATGTCTTGAAACAGCAATTTCCCTGAGTGCCCAAGCAGGAGGATCAGCCCAAATTATTTAAGGGTGACCTTTAGGGAACTTGGTTAATATTTTTTGTAATCTTACTTTTATTTAAAATTAGCTTTATGGTGGCTGGTGGGCCTTTGGCATCTGTAGTGGTGACCTTGGGCGGTGGGGTTTCCCACAGAGAGCCTTGGCCATAGGCAGGTTGCTTCTAGTGTCTCTCTTCCCGGTGGCACCTTGCCCAGAGCCCTAAATATCTTCGACCGGGATTTGAAGAGGAAACAGAAGAACTGAATACACATTCTTCTCATCAGCCCATGGATTGCCCTCCAAAATTGATCATGTCTTAGGTCACAAGTCCAACCTCAGCAAATTTAAAAGAACAGAAATCATTTCTTGTATTTTCTCGGACCACCATGGAATAAAAGTTGAACTCAGTAACAACAGGAATCTCCACACGCATACAAAAACTAAATAACCTCATGCTGAATGATAGCTGGGTCATATATGAGATTAAGAAGGAAATTACCAAATTTTTGGAACAAAACAATAATGAAGAAACAATCTATCAGAACCTCTGGGATACAGCAAAAGCAGTCCTAAGAGGAAAATTTATAGCATTTCAAGCCTTCCTCAAGAGAACAGAAAGAGAGGAAGTCAATAACTTAATGGGACATCTCAAGCAACTGGAAAAGGAAGAACTTGCCAACCCTAAACCCAGCAGAAGAAAAGAAATAACTAAAATCAGAGCAGAACTAAATGAAATTAAAAACAAAAGAATCATACATTAGATCAACCAAAGAGTTGTTTTTTTGAAAAGGTCAATAAAATAGATAAACTATTGGCTAACCTAACCAGAAGTAAAAGAGTAAAATCCCTAATTTCATCAATCAGAAATGACAAAGGCCAAATGACAACAGACTCCTCAAAAATTCAAAAAATTCTTAATGAATACTACATATAACTCTACTCTCATAAGTATGAAAATCTGAAGGAAATACTTGGAAACATGCCACCCTCCTAGACTTAGCCAGAAAGAAGTGGAAATGTTGAACAAGCTTATAACAAGCTCTGGAATAGCATCAACTATAAGAAACCTCCCCAAAAAGAAAAGCCTGGGACCAGATGGCTTCACATCAGAATTCTACCAAACCTTTAAAGAAGAACTAGTACCTATATTACTTAATCTTTTCAAAAACATAGAAAAAGAAGGAATACTTCCCAACTCATTCTATGAAGCAAATATCATCCTGATACCCAAAGCAGGAAAAGACCCAACAAAAAAAGAAAATTATAGAACAATATCTCTAATGAATATTGATGCAAAAATATTCAGTAAGATCCTAGCAAATAGAATCCAACAACACATCAAACAAATTATACACCACAACCCAGGGTCCCAAGGATGGTTCAATATACGTAAATCCATAAATATATCACATAAACAAATTTAAAAACAAAGACCATATGATTCTCTCAATTGGTGCAGAAAAAGCTTTTGACAATATCCAGCACCCTTTCTTGATCAGAACACTTAAGAAAATAGGTATAGATGGAACATTTCTTAAACTGATAGAGGCCATCTACAGCAAACACACAGCCAATATCATAGTGAATGGAGTAAAATTGAAATCATTTCCTCTCAGATCAGGAACCAGGCAAGGATGCCCACTGACTCCACTGTTTTTTAACATGGTAATGGAATTCTTAGCCACCACAATCAGGCAAGAGGATCCGAATAGGACCGGGGAGATCAAACTGTCACTCTGTGAAGTCCACATCATATCACAGACGATATGATTATATATCTGGAAAACCCTGGGGAATCAACTATAAAACTCCTAGACGTGATCAAGGAATATAGTAACGTCTCAGGATACAAAATTAGCACTAATAAATCTGTAGCCTTTACATACATCAACAATAGTAAAGGGAAAAAAACAATCAAGGATTCTATTCCCTTTACAATAGTGCCAAAGAAGCTAAAATGTCTGGGAGTGTATCTAACTAAGGACGTGAAAGATCTCTATAAAGAGAACTATGAAACTCTGAGAAAAGAAATAGCTGAAGATGTTAACAAATGGAAAAATATACCGTGCTCATGGCTGGGAAGAATCAACATTGTTAAAATGTCTATACTACCTAAAGCAATTTACAGATTTAACGTGATCCCTATTAAAGCACCTCTCTCATATTTTAAAAGACCTGGAAAAATTAGTACTTCATTCTATACGGAAACAGAAAAAACCTTGTATAGCCAAGACATAACTCAGAAATAAAAACAAATCAGGAGGAATCATGCTTCCAGACTTCAGACTATATTATAAATCAATAATGATCAAAACAGCATGGTACTGGCACAAAAATAGAGAGGTAGATGTATGGAACAGAATTGAAGACCAATAGGTGAACTCAGACACATATCATTTGATTTTTGATAAGCCTATTAAAAATATAAATTGGGGGAAAGATTCTCTATTCAATAAATGGTGTTGGACGAATTGGCTGGCAACTTGTAGAAGACTGAAACTGGACCCACACCTTTCTCCTCTAACAAAAATTGACTCCCACTGGTTAAAGGACTTAAACTTAAGACATGAAACTAAAATATTCTTAAAGAAAATACAGGGGAAACACTTGAAAAAATTGGCCTGTGGCTCAAGGAGTAGGGCACCAGTCCCATATGCCGGAGGTGGTGGACTCAAACCCAGCCCCGGCCAAAAAAAAAAAGAAAAAATTGGCCTGGGAGAATACTTCTTGAGGAAGGCATCTGGGTCAATTGAAGCAACATCAAAAATATATTACTGGGATCTGATCAAATTAAAATGCTTCTGCACTGCCAAGATCACACTAAGTAAAGCAAATAGATAGCCCTCAGAATGGGAGAAGATTTTTGCAAGTTATACTATGGACAAAATTCTAATAACCAGAATCCACAGAGAACTCAAACTTATTACTAAGCAAAAACCAAGTGATCTCATTTCATTGTGGGCAAGAGACATGAACAGAAGCTTTTCTGAAGAAGACAGGTGCATAGCCTACAGACACATGAGAAAGTGCTCATCATCTTTAATTATCAGAGAAATACAAACCAAAACCTCTCTGAGATACCATCTAACTCCAGTAAGAGTAGCCCACATCACAAAATTCCAAAACAACAGATGTGGAGAAAAGGGAACACTTCTGCACTGCTGGTGGGAATTCAAGCTAGTATGTTCCTTTTGTAAGGAAGTTTGGAGAACTCTCAGAGATCTAAATGTAGACCTGCCGTTTGATCCTGCAATTCCTCTTCTAGGTGTATATCCAAAGGACCAAAAATCATTTGGCAATAAAGATATTTGCACTAGATTTTTCATTGCAGCTCAATTCATAATAGCTAAGTCATGGAAGAAGCCCAAGTGCCCATCGACCCATGAATGGATTAATAAATTGTGGTATATGTATACTGTGGAATACTATGCAGCAGTAAAAAAATGGAGACTTTACCTCTTTTATGTTTACATGGATGGAACTGGAAAATATTCTTCTTAGTAAAGTATCTCAGGAATGGAAAAAATATCCAATGTACTCAGTACTACTGTGAAACCAATTTATAATAACTCACACTGGCATATGAAAAATGAAGCACAATTTTAGCCTAAGATGAAGGAGGAAAGGGGAGGGATAGGGATGAATAGAGGGTGGGAGGAATAGTAGGGGATAGTAGGGGGACCAATACTATGGAACACATTGTAAGTACAAGTTGGATCTATCATGTGTAGAGCACAAATGTCCTAATGTTATAATTGGGTAAATGAGGTGAAAGCTATATGGATTAGTATGATGTAAACACTCCAATTTGTACAAATAATCAACACACTGAAATTGGCATAAATGTATTTATGATCTATATGCAAAAGACTTAATTAAAAAATAAATAAATAAATAAATTTAGCTTTACAATGGCAATGTGTATTGGAATAGCAGGAGAGCTTTATTTAGCATATTTGGAAAGTCTAACATAGCTATCCTTTTCATTAACAATTTTTTTTCTAGTTTTACAAATTAAATTTTCATCTGAGAAAATAAAAAAATTTTATGTAATTTTTCTTTAGTGAAAGCAGACTGGAGCATGGGATTTAGGGTGCCAAAGCAAATTGTCTGAGCTGGTAAATGGACTGCCTGAGTTGTAATGGGTGTGACATCCCACTAGTTACCAATGCGTCTGTGGCTCAGTATTCTCACTTGTGAAACACTGACATAAGCAGCATGCTCCTCCAATGTGGCAGAGGGTAACTAAATGAGATGGATAGAAAGTTATCAGAGGAGCACCAGAGCCACACTGAAACCTTGATTGACATTAGCTAATACTGTCTTCATTCTACTGTTGGAGATGCTTTGGGAAGATGTCATGATAGAATATTGCATACAGATATTTAATAAAAAGAAGATTTTTGTAGATTAGAAACTACCTATCATTTGATTAATGGTCTAAATTAGTTATTTCCCATTTATTCTCTCATTTAACAAATACTTATTGGGCATTTAGGTATTCTGACATGTCTGTGATGGGACATGTCTTAGGGATGCATGGTGCCATCCTGGGGGTGCACAGTGCTGGTCCTGGAGGGGGTGGGCCCCCATCCTGGGTGTCCACTTGGCAGCAGGATGTGCTGACAAAGCAACTAGTAAGAATTTCTTCTCTTCCAATCCCACATCAATGTTCATGATTCTTTATCTCCTGCTGAGACTCTGTGCAATGAATTAGGCACATGTAGCTTTAAACACTTCAGCAGTCATGTGGAAATGTAGCTTTCTCCCTCTTACCCACCTCCTGAGGGCCCACCTATGTCTTCAGGAGTACCCTAATATGAAGCTCAGCAGGGGGACTAGAGGGACCAAGGGGACCAGGGGGACAGCACCGCTGTCAGGAGGAATTGTAAGATCCTCACATAGACTACACAGAGGCGAAGCAGCTTACTGGAAAAGAGCATGGAATGTGGCATTGTCACCAAGTTTCAATACAGAAGCTTCCACTGGGTGACAAACTGGGTTATTATGAGTAAAGTAATTCACTGCCTCTCTGCCTGACTTTTCTCTTTTGTAAAATAAAGCAAATACAGAGAGATTCATAGTGCTTTTGGAAAGACATTAATATATGAAAGGCATGACACATGGCATACCATAGTAACCTGAGGAAAGGTGGCAAACTTTATTGCCATCAGCATCAGCTTAGGGAAAACCAACAGTAACATGACTTGCAATTTTATGCTGAGGAACTGGCACTTCTGAGATTCCATTACCTTATTTCAGCCTCTTATATGAACTATTGATAAAAACTTGTTATTGTTCGTTAACTTAACAACCAGCTTTTTAAAATTTCAGATTAATATAAGGGCACAGATGATTAGGTTACATTGCTTGTGTTTGTTAGGTAAAGTTCAAGTTGCAGTTGAGCCCTTTGCCCAGGAGGTGTGCTTGTACCCCTACATTGTGCCCAGTAGGTGGGAACTCACCATTCCCCTCCCTCCTCATCTCTCTTCCCTCCCTTCTTTCTACCCTTACTTGAGTTTAATTGTGTTTTTCTCTCCTGTGGGTGTGTGTATTAGTTCTCTACTGGCTTCATATTAGTACTGAGTGCATTGGATGCTCGGTTTTCTATTCTTGTGGTACTTTAGTAAGGAGAATGTGTTTCAACTCTATCCAGGTAAACACAAAAGATGCAAAGTCTCCATCTTTTTTATGGCTGAATAGTGCTCCATAGTGTATATATACCACTTTTTATTAATCCATTCATGGGTTGATGGGCACTTAGGTTGGTTTCTCTTGGCGATTGTGAACTGAGCTGCAATAAACATTCTAGAGCAGATGTCTTTATGGTAAATTGATTTTATTTCTTCTGGGTAGATACTTAGTATGGAATTGTGGGATCAAATCAAGGTATACTTTTAGCTTTTTGAAGATTCTCCGTAATTCTTTCTGTAGAGGGTTGACAACCAGGTTTAACAAGAGGGGAGGAAGATGGGGAGGACACCTGAAAGATGAACTGTGATTCCAAATGATATGTCTACATTGCACCAAGTGAAACTAGGCTGTTGCAGTGTCCCTGCGTTCAACATCAGTACAAATTTCAGAGATTATATTTAAGTTCTCAAGTGAAAAACAGCCAAAACCCCTGCCTACTAGTAAATAAAGTGGCCTCAGGTTCCAGACCCAGGGTATATGTGATATCCTAGTGTGTTTACTAGGCTTTTTTTCCCAACAGGGACCAGTTTAGAAAACCAATTACATAGTTTTCTAATGAAAGGACAGATAGTTTATCTTATGGCTAACTTATTGCAGGAAACTGAGACTAGCACTCGACTGTCTAAATGTGGCATTTTTTAAATTCTAGATTCCATCATTCTAAGGTGAAAACTTTCATCATTCTTTTGGAAGCAGTTGAACACCTTTGTAATTCTGGGAACTTCCAACATGTGAGGAAGACCTCTTATCTTAAAAGGTAATGTGGTGTTGGCCAATTATTGGCTTTGGTGATTGACTATGATCTCATGCTTCAAAAAATATGGGCAGTGATCAAACTGTCCTTAAAAAATGTATTTTGTATATAGCTATTTGCATATATCCTACTTAAACGTAAAATATGAACTTCACTCAAAAAGAAATTAAAATATAATTGTTAATTTTGTAAAATAAATTTTAGTATGTATATTTAAGGCTTACAATGTGATCTTATAGGATACGTACATATCAATAGTAAAATGGTTATCTGAAATTGTTAATTTTATAAATAATTAATTGTGAAAATATCTTTCTGTTTTCTGTTCAAATAGACCTACTACTACATTCAATTATCAAAATATGTTCTTGATAATATAAAAAATTGTAATAACATAAAATAATAATGTAAAATAATGTAAAAATATATGAAAATTTTAATATATTTAATAATTAATATATATTTTATATATATTAATATTTATATATTTTAATATATTTAAAATATTTAATACATAAATATGCATGTAAATACTATATTTACATAATATAAAATAATGTAAAAATATAAAAAGCTCATTGCCCCAAACTCACCCAGAAAGATATCCCTTTATCTGGACAAATTACAGGTTTTTTTAAATATACCTAAATATTCAAAGTCTGATTAATTCCTAGGGATACTTGGTACTTTCATGTTTCCTTCTATTTCTTTGGATAGTCTGTTCACCACTCTCTACCTATTCTGTAGTCAGTATTTTCACTTATTTCCAATGGATTACTTACTTGTTCTCAAAGATAGATCAGATTTAATTGGCAATTGAGCAAGAGCAGTAGATGTGCTCAGAAGCAAACAGGAGCTACTAGTCATGCCTCTGAGGAGAGTCCTGAGGCCATGTGCTTACAAAAAGCATGTGGCCAAGAAGCCTATAAAGTTACTCATGATCATCACCTAAGAAAGACCTACCAGGGGAGGTTCTCTTGCACAAGCTGTTAACCCACTTCACGAGGATATAGACAGAATAACTTTATTTTTTTAATTTTTATTTTTTAATTTCAGAGTATTCTGAGGTACATATTTTGTTTACATATTTTGTGTATAGATGGAATCAAAATTATAAGTGTGCCCTTCATCCAGATGGTGTGTGCTGTACCCAATAGCTGTGAATTTACCCATCCCCTTTTCTCTCCACTCCTCCAGATTGATTTTCATTGAGATTTACTCCCACTTGTGCACTTAGGTGTTGATTGATTAGTTCCAATTTGATATTTAGTACTTGTTTGTTTCTCCATTCCTGCGATGTTTCACAGAGTGCTTTCCTGTTTCTTCCAGACTGTCCAAAAAGATACTAGATCATCATTCTTTTTTGATGGCTGAGGAGTATTCCATAATCTGCATATACCACATTTTATTAATCCATTCACATATCAGTGGGGACTTGGGTTGTTTCCACATTTTTTTTTTTTTTTACTGTGAATTGCGCTGCTAAAAACACCCAAGTGTAGGTGTCCTTTTTATAAAATGGCCTTTTTCTTTTGGATGTATACCTAGCAGTGGGATTGTTAGATCAAATGGTAGGCATATTTTAAGTTCTTTGAGGTATTTCTGTTAAATTTTTTATACACCAACAGTGTAGAAGAGTTCCTTTCTCTCCACATCCACAACAGAATCTATTGTTTTGGAAATTTTTGATATGAACCATTGTCACTAGAGTTAGGTGACGCCTCATTATAGTTTTAAATGGCATTACTCTAATATTTAAGGACATTGAGCTTTTTTTCATGAGTTTTGGGGTATTAGCATACCTTCACTTGAAAAGTTTCTATTCATGTCTTCTGCCCTCTTTTTTTTTTTTTTTTTGGCCAGGGCCTGGGTTTGAACCTACCACCTCTGGCATATGGGGCCGGTGCTCTACTCCTTGAGCCATAGGCACTGCCCCTTCTGCCCTCTTTTTATTTTTTTTATATTTATTTATTTTTATTAAACCATAGCTGTGTACATTAGTATGATCGTGGGGCACCATACACTTGGTTCATAGATCATTTGACACATTTTCTTTTTTTTTATTTTTTATTTTTTTTTATTAAATCATAATTGTATACATTGATATGATCATGGGGCATCATACACTCGCTTCATAAACCATTTGACACATTTTTATCACAGTGGTTAACATAGCCTTTCCGGCGTTATCTCAGTTACTGTGCCAAAACATTTACATTCTACATTTACCAAGTTTTGCAAATACCCCTGTAAGATGCACCACAGGTGTGATCCCACCGATCCCCCTCCCTCTCCCCACCTCCCCCCTTTCCCACTTCCCCCTATTGTTAAGTTGTAGCTGGGTTATAGCTTTCATGTGAGAGTCCCAAATTAGTTTCATAGTAGGGCTGTGTACATTGGGTACTTTTTCTTCCATTCTTGAGATACTTTACTAAGAAGAATATGTTCCAGCTCCATCCATGTAAACATGAAAGAGGTAAAGTCTCCATCTTTCTTTAAGGCTGCATAGTATTCCATGGTATACATATACCACAATTTATTAATCCATTCGTGGATCGATGGGCACTTGGGCTTTTTCCATGACTTAGCTATTATGAATTGGGCTGCAATAAACATTCTGGTACAAATATCTTTGTTATGTTGTGATTTTTGGTCTTCTGGGTATATGCCCAGCAGAGGAATTACAGGATTGAATGGCAGATCTATTTTTAGATCTCTGAGTGTTCTCCATATATCTTTCCAAAAGGAATGTATTAATTTGCATTCCCACCAGCAGTGCAGAAGTGTTCCCTTTTCTCCACATCCACGCCAACATCTCTGGTCTTGAGATTTTGTGATATAGGCTAGTCTCATTGGAGTTAGATGATATCTCAAAGTAGTTTTGATTTGCATTTCTTTGATGATTAAAGATGATGAGCATTTTTTCATATGTCTGAAGGCCTTGCGCCTGTCTTCTTCAGAGAAGTTTCTCTTCAAATCCCTTGCCCAGCCTGCGATGGGATCCCTTGTTTTTTTCTTGCTGATGCGTTTGATTAGTTAACATAGCTTTTGTAGCATTTTCTTAGTTATTTTGCTAAGACCTTTACATTTCACATTTACTAGGATTCACATATACCCTTGTAAGATGCACCGCAGGTGTAATCCCATTAATCCCCCTCCTTCCCCCCCCCGCCTCCCTTTCCCCTTTCTCCCTATTCTTAGGTTGTAACTGGGATATAGCATTCATGTGAAGGTCCTACATTAGTTTCATAATAAGGGTGAGTACATTGGGTACTTTTTCTTCCATTCTTGAGACACTTTACTAAGAAGAATATGTTCTAGCTCCATCCATGTAACCATGAAAGAGGTAAAGTCTCCATCTTTCTTTAAGGCTGCATAATATGCCATGGTGTACATATACCACAATTTATTAATACATTCATGGATCGATGGGCACTTGGCCTTTTTCCATGACTTAGCAATTATGGATAGGGCTGCAATAAACATTCTGGTACAAATATCTTTGTTATGGTGTGATTTTTGGTCTTCTGGGTATATGCCCAGTAGGGGGATTACAGGATTGAATGGCAGATCTATTTTTAGATCTCTGAGTGTTCTCCATATCTCTTTCAAAAAGGAATGTATTAATTTGCATTCCCACCAGCAGTGCAAAAGTGTTCCCTTTTCTCCACATCCACGCCAACATCTCTGGTCTTGGGATTTTGTGATATAGGCTAGTCTCACTGGAGTTAGATGATATCTCAAAGTAGTTTTGATTTGCATTTCTCTGATGATTAATGATGATGAGCATTTTTTCATATGTCTGAAGGCCGTGCACCTGTCTTCTTCAGAGAAGTTTCTCTTCAAGTCCCTTGCCCAGCCTTCGATGGGATCCCTTGTTCTTTTCTTGCCAATGCGTTTGAGTTCTCTGTGGATTCTGGTTATTAAACCTTTGTCGGAGACATAACCTGCAAATATCTTCTCCCATTCTGAGGGCTGTTTGTTTGCTTTACTTACTGTGTTCTTGGCTGTGCAGAAGCTTTTTAGTTTGATCAAGTCCCAATAGTGTATTTTTGAAGCAGCTTCAATTGCCCAGGGGGTCCTTCTCATAAAAACCTCGCCCAACCCAATTTCTTCAAGGGTTTTCCCTACACTCTCTTCTAGTATTTTTATAGTTTCATGTCTTAGGTTAAAATATTTAATCCAGTGAGAGTCTATCTTGGTTAATGGTGAGAGGTGTGAGTCCAGTTTCAGTCTTTTACAGGTTGCAGCCAGTTCACACAGCACAATTTGTTAAATAGGGAATCTTTTCCCCACTGAATGTTTTTAATTGGCTTGTCAAAGATTAAATAATGGTCAGTAGCTGGATTCATCTCATGGTTCCCTATTCTGTTCCAGACATCTACTTCTCTGTTTTTGTGCCAGTACCATGCTGTTTTGATCACTATTGATCTGTAGTATAGTCTGAGGTCTGGTAGCGTGATTCCTCCTGCTTTGTTTTTATTTTTGAGTAATGTCTTGGCTATTTGAGGTTTTTTCTGATTCCATAAAAAATGAAGTATTATTTTTTCAAGATCTTTAAAGTATGACAGTGGAGCTTTAATGGGGATTGCATTGAAATTATGTATTGCTTTGGGTAGTATGGACATTTTAACAATGTTGATTCTTCCCAACCATGAGCATGGTATATTTTTCCATTAGTTAACATTCTCAGCTATCTCTTTTCTTAGAGTTTCATAGTTCTCTTTATATAGATTTTTCACGTCCTTTGTTAGATAAACTCCCAAGTATTTCATCTTCTTTGACACTACTGTGAATGGGATAGAGTCCTTAATTGTTTTTTCAACTTGACTATTGTTGGTATATATAAAGGCTACCGATTTATGAATGTTGATTTTGTAACCTGAGACGCTGCTGTATTCCTTAATCACTTCTAAGAGTTTTGTAGTAGAGTCCCTAGTATTTTTCAGATATACAATCATATCATCTGCGAAGAGCAAAAGTTTGATCTCTTCTGACCCTATGTGGATACCCTTGATCACCTTTTCTTCCCTAATTGCAGTGGCTAAAACTTCCATTACAATGTTAAAGAGCAATGGAGACAATGGGCAGCCTTGTCTGGTTCCAGATCTAAGTGGAAATGATTCCAATTTAACTCCATTCAATATGATATTGGTTGTGGGTTTGCTGTAGATGGCCTCTATCAGTATAAGAAATGTCCCTTCTATACCAATTTTCTTAAGTGTTCTGATCATGAATGGGTGTTAGATGTTATCAAAAGCTTTTTCTGCATCGATTGAGAGAATCATATGGTCTTTGTTTTTTAATTTGTTTATGTGCCTGATTGTATTGATAGATTTACGTATATTGAACCAGCCTTGAGACCCTGGGATAAAACCGACTTGGTCATGATGTATGATTTATTTGATATGTTGCTGGATTCTGTTTGTTAGAATCTTGTTGAATATTTTTGCATCTATATTCATTAGTGATATTGGTCTATAATTTTCTTTTCTTGTTGGGTCTTTTCCTGGTTTGGGTATCAGGGTGATGTTTGCTTCATACAACATGTTGGGTAGTCTTCCTTCTTTTTCTACATTTTGGAACAGGTTAAGTAGTATAGGTACTAATTCCTTTTAAATGTTTGGTAGAATTCTGACGTGAAACCATCTGGTCCTGGGCTTTTCTTTTGGGGGAGATTTTGTATGGTTAATGATATTTCTGAACTTGATATGAGCCTGTTCAACATTTCCACTTGTTTTTGATTAAGTCTTGGAAGGTCACGTGCTTCCAAGTAATGGTCGATTTCCTTCACATTTTTGTATTTCTGAGAGTAAAGTTTCTTGTAATATTCATTAAGGATTTTTTGGATTTCTGAGGAGTCTGTTGTTATTTCGTCTTTGTTATTTCTGATTGATGAGATTAGAGATTTTACTCTTTTATTCCTGATTAGGTTGGCCAAAGGTTTATCTATTTTGTTGACCTTTTCAAAAAACCAGCTTTTTGATTTATTGATCTCTTGTATTATTCTTTTGTTTTCAATTTCATTTAGTTCTGCTCTGATTTTGGTTATTTCTTTTCTTTTACTGGATTTGGGGTTGGAGTGTTCTTCCATTTCCAGTCTCTTGAGATGTCCCATTAAGTTGCTTACTTCCTCTCTTTCTGTTCTCCTCAGGAAGGCTTGCAGTGCTATAAATTTCCCTCTTAGAACTGCCTTTGCTGTGTCCCAGAGGTTCTGATAGTTCGTGTCTTCATTGTCGTTTTGTTCCAGAAATTTGGCAGTTTCCTTCTTGATCTCATCTCTGACCCAGCTATCATTCAGCATAAGGTTATTTAACTTCCATGTTTTTCTATGTGTATGCAGATTCCTGTTGTTACTCATCTCAAGTTTTATTCCATGATGGTCCGAGAAGATGCAAGGAATAATTTCTATCCCTTTAAATTTGCTGAGGTTAGACTTGTGACCTAAGTTGTGATCAATTCTGGAGTAAGTTCCGTGGGCTGATGAGAAGTATGTGTACTCAGTTTTGTTGGGATGAAATGTTCTGTAGATGTCTGCTAAATCTAAATGCTGAATGGTTAGATTAATATCTAGAATTTCTTTACTCAGCTTTTTGTTGGAGGATTGATCCAGCACTGCCAAAGAAGTGTTAAAATCTCCGACTATTATAGAGCTGGAGAAAATCAAGTTGCTCATGTCTGTTAGAGTTTCTCTTATAAATTGAGGTGCATTCTGGTTGGGTGCATAGATATTAATAATTGAAATCTCATCATATTGAGTCTTACCCTTAACAAATATGAAGTGACCATTTTTTGTCCTTCCTTACTTTTATTGGTTTAAAGCCTATTGTGTCCACAAATAAAATTGCAACTCCTGCTTTTTTCTGGTTACCATTTGCATGAAATATGGATGACCATCCTTTCACCCTGAGTCTGTATTTGACTTTTAAGTTAAGATGTGACTCTTGTATGCAACAAATGTCTGGCCTGAATTTTTATATCCAGTCAGCTAACCTATGTCTCTTTAGAGGGCAGTTTAAGCCATTCACATTAATGGAAAGTATTGATAAGTTTGGTGAAATTTGGGGTATTGAGTTTTTTGAAAGTCCAGTGGGCATTTTTAATCCTTTTGTCATTGTGGAAGTTGGAATTTGATCAGAAGTTTCTGAGTGAGTTTACTTTTGTAGTAGAGGATAAGGTTGGTTATTATGGAGGATAGGTCTGAGAATATCCTGAAGAGCTTGTTTGGTTATGGCAAATTTCTTTAACATATGTATGTCATTAAAGTATTTAATTTCTCTGTCGTAAATGAAACTCAGTTTAGCTGGGTACAAGATCCGGGGTTGAAAGTTATTTTGCGTGAGGAGATTAAACGTTGATGACCACCCTCTTCTGGCTTGAAAAGTTTCAGCAGAGAGATCTGCAGTCATTCTAATGTTCTTCCCTTTGAAGGTAATAGATTTCTTTCTCCTGGCCGCTTTGAGAATTTTCTCCTTCACATTAACTTTAGTGAAGTTAATTATGATATGCCTGAGGGATGTCTTATTGGGGTTGAGTCGTGCTGGGGTTATGAAGCTATCTGCTATCTGAATTTCAGGTTCTCTAGGCATGTCTGGAAAATTCTCTTTCATAATTTCATGCAGAAGGGCCTCTGCACCCGGTGAGGCCACTTCATCTGTTTCAGGAATTCCTATGAGACGGATATTTGCCTTCTTTGAGTTATCCCAGAGCTCTCTGAGTGAGTGATCCATTTTTGCTCTCCATTTCTCTTCCTCTTTGAGAGTTTGGGAGTGTTCAAAGGCTTTATATTCGATGTCGGAGATCCTTTCTTCTGCTTGGTCCATTCTGTTGCTAAGGGATTCTACTGTATTTTTCATATCTTTGAGGGCTGCCAATTCTTGTTTCAGTGTGTCTAAGTCTTTCGTGGTATTGTCTTTAAATTCGTTAAATTCTTGAGACAGCTTTTGAATTTCTCCACGAATTCCTAATTTCATTTTGTTAATCTTGTTTGCCATCCAAATTCTGATTTCAATTTCTGACATCTCAGCCAGTTGTTTGTGAATGGGATCTTCAATTACATCTGCCGTATCTTTCCTTGGGGGTGTTGATCTATTCTGGTTATTCATGTGACCAGAGTTTTTCCGCTGATTCCACCCCATGATTATTTTACTCCCTTTGATTTTCCTCTGGTGTTTTTTCGAGGACCCGTACAGTGCTGTGGCCTGAGAAACTGGGGCCCTGTTTGGTGTAGAGGGGCTCAGTTTTTCTGATTTGTTTTCAGCTGGTTTCTATGTGACCCTAGTGAAACAGTTACTCTGGGTTGAAGTCTCAGCTGTGGAGAAATACCAGCCTTTAAGTCACCCCACCCACCACAGGCAACAAATGGAAAAGGAAAATCAAACCTTCCTACAACCACACACCCAGGGCACCACCTGGATAGTCCCCAGGTGAGTGACTCATTTCAAAAGGTCCAAGTCAATTGTCTCAGTCAGCAGCTGCCTCAGGTGAGAGAGTTCAAGAGGTCCCTGGGAAATGGATCACAGGGGTCTGGTGACTGCTGTAAAATGGCTTGCTCCAGTGCTGCGTGTATTCAGGAAGAGCCACCAGTTAATAGATCAGTCTGGGAAGATTGATACCTCCTTCCCCACCTTGCAGCTCTGTCACACCCAGTCGCTGCTAGCCCCACAGGGCTGTGACACAGTCAGTTGTCTGCAGTAAGCAGATACTCCAGGGGTTTGCACCTGCCTAAGTCACAGGGTAGTCTGTGTCTGCTCGACTAGGCCGCTATTCTCTGTCTTTATCCAGCAGGGAGTGGTGTGGCCTGTCAACTTCGGGCACTTGATGGAGGCTGGAGGTGTTCACTCAGTGCCAGCCCCACCCTTAGTTTATGTTACTGGGTAAAGGGAACAACCCTGTGGGAGTTTGTTTCTGACCTTGCCAGATTCCTTTGCAGAGGAGAGGCTGATTTGAGTTCCCAGTACCTGTGTCTCAGGCCCTGTCTTTAGTCCTGAGGGTTTGTATTTGCGGCACGATCAGTTGTTGGCTGTAGCCTCCTGGCCTCCTTTGTCTATAGGCTGGTGATCCCCTAATGGCCAGGTGCATCCTAGGCTCAGTAGAGTGGTTCTCTGGATCAGCCCCACCCTAGGAGTTTCCCGGCTCTGCGGGTATTTTCTAGTCCCCGTGTTCCACCCAGGTCGGTACCGTCTCAGGAAAACCCTTTACTCACGTGGCCTATTTTCAGTCCCAGGTGTGTTCCATGGTGGTTGCCATCTGAGAAGATGCTCGGCCTCATCTGGTTGCCCAGGAAGACAGGAGGAGAGGCTATGGGATATCTGGGGGTGGGCCTTGTTATTGCTGAAGACGGCTGTTGCTCTGCACCTCGGGGCACCACCACTCCAGTGTAGTTCCCTCTCAACCGACTGTTGTCTTCTCGCTCCTTTGCTACAGTGTCAGCACTGGCCAGCTGCAGTCCAGGTCCTGTCTACACCTCTTGAGAGTTCACCCAAGAATCTGGAACTCCTGAGGGGGCAGGTCTCCAGATCACGGAGTGAGAGTGGGGGGGGGTGTTAGGAGCTCAGGGTTACAGGTCATAACACCAAGCTCATTGAGACCAAATGAACAAATAAACAGATACAAAGGTTACCAGGCACATGGGCCCATAGATACAGAGACAGACAGAAACACATAAACATACAAGGAATAGCCATGACAATAGCAATATAAGAACAACTGCATAAAAAATAGTGATAATTGTAAAATAATTGAAAGAAGGGGAAAAAAAGAGAGAGAAAAGTGGTGTTAGAAGGAATGTTAAGTGAGAAGAAAGAAGAAAGTAAAATTAGAAGACATAGAAATAAAAAAAAATCTATATAAAATGTAATAATAAAAAATTATTGAAATCTCCTCTAAGAAAATGTTGAGGAAAAATCAGACAAAAAGAAAACAGCAGCAAAAAAAAAACCCCACAAAAACAAAACAAAAAAAACAAACAAAACAAAACAACACACACAAAAAAGTCACCAACTGCAAAAATATTCCTGTGGTAGAAATATACCTATAAATATCTGTATGTCTGCTGTAGGGATCAACTTTCGTAGAAATGTATTCATACTGCAATATACTTTCTGGACATCAGGTGGCACTGTGAGTGGTTTCGAGACTTATACCTGGTTTACAGTTTATACTGTTACCATGGTAACCACCTTCCATGGCCGATCTCCATTTTGGAGTTTCCATAAAAGTTTGTCGCCTAAGAATTGTGCAACCTCAGCTGTTCTTTTCCAGACAGCACTTGCAACCGACCTTCCCTCTCAGTGCAGGCGTCCATGTTTCCTAAGTCCCTCCACTCTGTTCCCAGGTTCCCCCGCAAACTGGCGACTGCAATCGGCCATAAGGGGAGTGGTGTTGAGTTCGCGCAGTATCTCCTGTAGCTGGTTCCCGGGGCTTCAGCAGCCAAAGCCGGTCCATGGCTTCAGTAGCTTTGCGGCTCCAGAAGCCAAAGCCGGGTCCTAGGCTTCAAGCCGGTTCCCGTGGTTGGAGCATTGGGGGGATTTATCCTGAGTTTTATGGTTCAGAGTTTTGGATGGGCGTCCGCCAGTTCACTGCGCAGCCTGAACCGCCAGCCCCCTCCAACACCTGTGGGAAAGGTGCCCGCCCTTTTGGGTAGTTCAAAATGTCTGTTTCCCAGGCAGGATCCCTTCCCTTCAATTGTCCAACAGTTTGCCCAGCTCCCTGTGGTTTTGAGTGGCTCTCCTTTCGGATGCCTCCCTCAGTTCAGGATTAATTACTTGTCAATTGGATTTTGTCAGCATTTACAAGCTGCTGACCTCTGTGGGGGAGGGGCCTGCTGGCCGGCTCGGCTGAGCATGGATGAATCTCTACAACAGAGTCTGTGATTTTAAATTACCCCTCATATATAGCAAACCGCCAGTTCTCTGGGCGTCTCCAGCTGTCTGTCCACTCCAATAATCCACACACAGGGAAGGTCCAGACTGCCTTTCCTCTCACCTGGTGGCTTGGGAGAGGTGGGCTACACGTCTGTCCTGTCCGCCATCATGCTCCACCTGCCCTGCTGCCTCTGCCCTCTTTTTAATGGGGTTATTTGATTGTTTCTTGCCGATTTTCTTGACTTCTTTGTAGTTAGAATGACTATACTACCCAAAGTGATTTACAGATTCAAGGCAATTTCCATTAAAATACTAACACCATTTTTCTTACATCTATGAGGTTCTATATTTCCCAAGGAACCAAGAAAGACACCGAATAGCCAAAGCTGGAAGCCTCACTTCACCAGGCTTAAACTATACTAGAGGACTATGATAACCTTGGTATAGGAACAGAAACAGAGACATCAACTTATGGAACAGAACAGAGAATTTAAATATGTGATTGTCCTCATAGTCTCATCTTATTTTTGACAAAACACATAAAAACACTCAGGGGTAAATAATACCTGTTCAATAAATGGTGCTGGGAAAGCTGGATAGCCACCTATAAAAGACAGAAACAGAATCCACACCTCTCACCACTCACAAAAATTAATTCACAATGTATAAAAGACTTAAATTTAGATCAGGAAACTATAAGAATCCTAGAAGAAAATGTTGGAAAAACTATAGATATCAACCTAGGCAAAGGATTCATGAAGAAGACCCCAAAAGCAATCACAGCAACAAGAAAAATAAATAAATGGGACATAATCAAATTTAAATGCTTCTGCCCAGCCAAGGGTACAATCAAAAGAACAACCGGAGAAAATATTTGTATGCTATGTATCTGACAAAGAACTGATGACCAGAATCCACGAGGAACTTAGAACAACTCAAAGCCAGTGTTCTGAAGGAGGCAGGATCTCACCTAAGGTGCACATTATGAGGGTACATAACACACCTCCTGCATGAAGGGCTCTCTACAAATGGAACTTTATCATGGAAGTGAGAGCAATGTAACCTAAATGTTGTACCCTCATATTAATTTGAATACAATTTTTAAAAAGCCCATGTTCCACACCGTGCATGCAATACGTGCAGCTCTCCCTCAGGTTTAGTGTTTACCCCTGCCGTGTTTAATGTGCCCTGGACCTGCAGATGCCAATGACCACCTCCTCCCACTCTCCTGCTCTCCACAACACAGAGCGAAAGCTCCATGGACTAATTCTCATCGACAAACAACGCCATTTGCAATTCCTCCTCACTATTCTATATTTTTCTATTTTTTTTACTTTATTCCCTTCTTTCTTTAAAATCTTACTTCTGCATGTAATAATTTAACATGAAAACAAAAGCAAACATTTTACTACATCTCCGTTTAATTATCTCTGACATTTGGAATTTGCTTTAGTCCAGAGCATTTAATTATATAAAAGGGCATTTGTAATCTTTGATTTAGTTTTTCTTATACTGCTCCATGTGGATTAAATGTCCTAATTTCCTATTTTATTTTCTAAGTTTTATCCAGGACATAAAGAAAAATTGAAATCTTGATTAAAAGTACATGATTTAAGTAAATTATAGAGACTAATTATTTTGGGGTGGAATTATTCATCTTAAGTAGCTGGATACAATTGATACAGAAAGACTATTTAGATGACTACTTTGGAATCTTAAAAATATGATTATTTTGGCTCAGCACCTGTAGCACAATGGTTAGGCTCCAACCACATACACCAAGGGTGGCAGGTTCCAACCTGGCCTTGGCCCGCTAAAAACCACAATGACAACTGCAACAAAAAATAGCCAGGAATTGTGGCGGGCACATATATATGTAATTATATATATATATAATTATTTTATTCATATACAAATTGAACTCCTCTCTTTTGTTCTGTGTTAATATTTGTTTGCTTCAACTTGCTTTGGAGATTTACATTAAGTTCTTGGGTTTAAAATAATTATTTCATTTTTTCCAACATCTCCCAAGAGTTCCTCCATTGCAAGTATATTTTGGAGTCTATCTTATAAAAGTCTTCCAACACTAAGCATGGCACCTCACACTTGTCATCCCAGCACTCTGGGAGGCAAGGAGGGAGGATTGCTTGAAGCCAGGAATTCAAGCCACTTATTTCCTTCATTCTTATATGGACAACCCAACCGTTTTCATAACACCAGACCAGGAAGTTGATGTGCCTTAACTTCAACAATCAACAGGTACATCTACCCAAAGTTTAGTACTTGTCCCTGAGGCCAAATGAACAGTGAGGACCAGTGGTTTGAGTGAAAAGGAAAGAGAAGCTTGTTAATTTGCCAGCAAATGAGGATGGTGACTCTCATCATGAAAGAGCAACCATCCCAGCCCAGCACCCGTAGCTTAGTGGTTAGGGCATCCGCCACATACACCAGGGTTGGCAGGTTTGAATCCAGCCTGGGCCTGCTAAAAACAATGACAACAGCTTAAATAAATAAATAAATAAATAAATAAATAAATAAAGCTGGATGTTCTGGCAGGAGCCTGTAGTCCCAGATACTCAGGAGGCTAAGGCAAGAGAATGGCTTAAGCCCAAGAGCTGGATTGCTGTGAGCTGTGACATTACAGCACTCTACCAAGGGTGACAAAGTGAGACTCTGTCTAAAAAAATAGAAGAGTCATCATCCCCCCACCTTTAAGCAGAAATATAGGTTTTTCAAGGGGGAGTTTCAGCTCTTGGCTATTGCTGTTTAACTATAGCATCTCTGGTGAATATGATCTGTGACCTCTGTCTACATAATTCTGTTCAGCCGTCTTTTGTGGTTTAGGATACTAGAAAACAAAGAAAAAAGAATATTTCTCTGTCCCTCTGATTACTGGCCTTGGGTAGAAATGCAGGTTTTAATTCCTAAAAAAATGTGAGGGGGGTTTAAAAAGACAACCTGTAAAAGTAAAAAAGGAATTTTTAATCTTAAAGTATTAATAAAAGAGTATATAATAGACTCTTCATTTTTTAATTGCTCAGGATAAACAGAGGTTAAACAGCTGTTTAACCTCTGAGTTATGAAGATTTTAGGAATCAGATGAACTAATATTATCTGGAGGTCTAACGCTCAGTGACTGTTACATCTAAATTACAAAGATCGATAAATATCCCTAAAGCTTTGAAGTTGATATTTGTATAACATTTCCGAGTCTCCAAGGTAGCCTTTAGGTCTTTGCTCTACCACTAAATATCAATGTGACCTCCACCAAATCACTGAACTTTTATTTGCCTCCATTTTCCTTATCAAGAAAAGTATGCATCTGGTATCCTTTTTGCTCTAACATTTTATGGTGGGCTCAGCACCCATATCTCAGTGGTTAGGGCACCAGCCACATGCACCAGGGCTGGTGGGTTCAAACCCGGCCTGAGTGGGCCTGCTAAAACAACAGTGACAAGAAACAACAAAAAAATAGCCAGGTGTTGTGGAGGGAATCTATCGTCCCAACTACTTGGGAGGCTGAGGCAAGAGAATCATTTAAGCCCAAGAGTTTGAGGTTGCTGTGAGCTGTGATGCTACAGCACTCTGTCCAGGGTGACAGCTTGAGACTCTGTCTCAAAAAAAAAAAAAAAAAAAAGACTTAAAAATCTGTGGACAAATTTATTCATCTTTTTTTTTTTAATTAAATCATAGCTATATACATTAATGCAGTCATGGGGTACAATGTGCTGGTTTTATATACAATTTGAAATATTTTCATCAAACTGGTTAACATAGGCTTCCTGGCATTTTCTTAGTTATTCTGTTAAGACATTTATATCAGAGAGGCGGAGCAAGATGGTAGCCGAGTAACAGCTTCCTTGCATCTGGGCACCGTGAGTCTGGGGAGATAGGACTCCAGGCATCTCTGGCTGGTGGGATCTGCCTATCATCACCCCTGAGAGGATACAGGGAGTCAGCGAGAGACTTCTGGACCCCAAGAGGAGGACTAAAACAGTGGAAAACCAGCAAGTGGTCACGTGTGTTCAATCTGTCTAAACCACCCGCAACTGTAAGTTCAGTAGCAGTGAGACTGCAAACCAGAAAGGCCTTACCTGTGAACTGTTTTGGTGTCTTTGGACTTGGCACTCAGTTGAACTGCCTTGGGGAGAGCCTGAGTGGGAGTGCGGAGAACTTTGGCCTTTGTCTAGGGCCCCAGTCTGAGCCGCTGAGCCAGACGGAGCTAATAGTGTTTGGCTCTGGGTCACAGCAGACATTGTGAGCGATCAGCCCCGGAAAGCTCAGCCCTCAGGGTCACAGAGCTGGAATTGGGTGGGAGCTGGTAACTCAGGGACCAAGTAGCCTAAGGGCGGGGTCTGAGCTGCCTTGCAGCCCTAACCCTCGGGGGCAGAGGGAGACCAGTTTTGACACACAGGGTAAGTGGATAGCCACTTCAGCAGTGATTCCAGCGACAAGCACTTCCCTGAGAAAGCTTCTGCTCAGTAAGTGAACAAGATCAAAGAGCCTTTTAAGTGGGCTGAAGAGAGATTTAGGGTGTCTACCTGCTGGGGTTTGAGAAACTAGCAGCCTCCAGTCGTACCAGAACTGTGATTAACATCTCATACCCCAGAAGACCACGTGTTGCCCAGCCAATATTCAATAATACTACTTTGTTTTTGGTTGTGTTTTTTTTTTTTTTTTTTTGGTTTGGTTGGTTTTTTTGTTTATTTTGATGTTGTGGATTGTTGCTTTGTTTTTTAAGTTCAACCTTTTCCATACAGATCCTTTTTCTTTCTCAATTTTTCTAGTTTAATTATAATTTCCCATTGCTGCCTATTTCAATAATTAGAACTTCATTTTTGTTAGTGTTTCTACCGCTATTATTTGGTTTTTCTAGCCAATTTTATCGCGTAAAGTTTTCTCTTTGCTTGTTTTGGTTTGATTTATAGCATTTTTCTCTTTCCTCTCTACTTGGTGGAGGTGGGGTACTGTGTCTGATCAGGTTAGCAAAGAGCTGCTGACCTAAAGGGAACCACCCAACTGGGCACTCCCAGAAGGTGGTTTGTTTTTTAAGGTTGTATCAAAGTAGCCTACTGTACACCTATATTGCTCTGTCTCTCTCTTTCTGTGCCTCTCTTCTTTTTGTCAATATTCCTTTTACCCACCCCCTCTCCTTTCTCTATTTTTCTTTTTTTTTCCTTATCACTCAGTCCTCCTTTCTTTCATCCCTTTTTTGCTCTTAAACCTTCTCACCCTTCTGGTCCTGTAACCCTTAGTCCACAGGCACGAGAATTTAAAGAGAAAGAGGAAGTGAAAGGAAAATTAGGGCAAGGAAACAGATAAAAGAAATCACTCATGAGGAAGAATCAGCAGAAAACTCCAGGCAACATGAAGAACCAGTCCAGAACAACCCCGCCAAGGGACCATGAGGTAGCTACTGCAGAGGATTCCACCTATACAGAACTGTAAGGAATGAAAGAAAGGGAATTTAGAATACACATGTTGAAAACAATGAAAGAAATGATGGAAACAATGAAGGAAACTGCTAATAAAGTGGAAAATAACCAAAAGGAAATCCAAAAACAGAATCAAATCAGACATGAACGATATGAAGAATATAAAAAGGATATAGCAGAGCTGAAGGAAATGAAACAGTCAATCAGGGGACTTAAAGATGCAATGGAAAGTATCAGCAATAGGTTAGACCATGCAGAAGAAAGAATTTCAGAGGTAGAAGACAAAGTTTTTGAGATAACTCAGATAGTAAAAGAGGCAGAAAAGAAGAGAGAGAAAGCAGAACATTCACTGTCAGAATTATGGGACTTTATGAAGCGTTCCAACATATGAGTTATAGGAATTCCAGAAGGGGAAGAAGAATGCCACAGAGGAATGGAAGCCATACTAGAGAATATTATAAAAGAAAATTTCCCAAACATCACCAAAGATTCTGACACACTGCTTTCAGAGGGCTATCGGACCCGAGGTCACCTCAACTCTAACCGAGCTTCTCCAAGACACATTGTGATGAACTTGTCCAAAGTCAAGACAAAAGAAAAGATTCTGCAAGCTGCCAGGAGTAAGCGCCAGTTGACCTACAGGGGCAAATCCATCAGAGTGACCGCACATTTCTCTAAGGAAACTTTCCAAGCAAGAAGACAATGGTCATCTACCTTTAATCTACTCAAACAGAACAATTTCCAGCCCAGAATTCTGTACCCTGCTAAGCTAAGCTTCAAAATTGACGGAGAAATCAAATCATTTACGGATATACAAACATTGAGGAAATTCGCCACAACAAGACCAGCTCTACAGGAAATACTTCAACCTGTTCTGCACACTGACCACCACAATGGATCAGCAGCAAAGTAAGAACTCAGAAATTAAAGGACAGAACCAAACCTCCACACTGATGCAAAAGATAAAACTAAGCAATGGACTCTCACAAAATAAGACGAATAGAATACTACCACACTTATCAATTATCTCAATAAATGTAAATGGCTTGAATTCCCCACTGAAGAGACATAGATTGGTTGACTGGATTAAAAAACACAAGCCATCCATTTGCTGTCTGCAAGAAACACACCTGGCTTCAAAAGACAAATTAAAGCTCCGAGTCAAGGGTTGGAAGACAATTTTTCAGGCAAATGGAATTCAGAAGAAAAGAGGAGTTGCGATCTTATTTTCAGATACATGTGGATTTAAAGCAACTAAAGTCAAAGAAGACAAAGATGGTCACTTTATATTGGTCAAGGGAAAAATACAACAAGAAGACATTTCAATTCTAAATATCTATGCACCCAATTTAAATGCTCCCAGATTCTTGAAACAGACTTTAATCAATCTGAGCAATATGATATCTGATAATACCATAACAGGGGACCTTAACACTCCTCTTACAGAGCTGGACAGATCCTCTAAACAGAAATTAAACAAGGATATAAGAGACTTAAATGAGACCCTAGAACAACAGTGCTTGATAGACGCATGTAGAACACTCCATCCCAAAGATAAAGAATATACATTCTTCTCATCAGCCCATGGAACATTCTCCAAAATTGATCATATCCTGGGACAAAAAACAAATATCAACAGAATCAAAAGAATTGAAATTTTACCTTGTATCTTCTCAGACCATAAGGCACTAAAGGTGGAACTCAACTCTGACAAAAATGCTCAACCCCACCCAAAGGCATGGAAACTAAACAATCTTCTGTTCAATAACAGATGGGTGAATTAAGAAATAAAACAGGAAATCATTAACTTCCTTGAGCATAACAACAATGAAGACATAAGCTACCAAAACATGTGGGATACTGCAAAAGCAGTTTTGAGAGGAAAATTCATCGCTTTAGATGCCTACATTCGAAAAACAGAAAGAGAGCACATCAACAATCTCACAAGAGATCTTATGGAATTGGAAAAAGAAGAACAATCTAAGCCTAAACTGAGTAGAAGAAAAGAAATATCCAAAATCAAATCAGAGATCAATGAAATTGAAAACAAAAGAATCATTCAGAAAATTAATGAAACAAGGAGTTGGTTTTTTGAAAAAATAAATAAAATAGATAAACCATTGGCGAGACTAACGAGGAATAGAAAAGTAAAATCTCTAGTAACCTCAATCAGAAATGATAAAGGGGAAATAACAACTGATTCCACAGAGATACAAGAGATCATCTCTGAATACTACCAGAAACTCTATGCCTAGAAATTTGACAATGTGAAAGAAATGGATCAATATTTGGAATCACACCCTCCCCCTAGACTCAGCCAGGAAGAAATAGAGCTCCTGAACAGACCAATTTCAAGCACTGAGATCAAAGAAACAATAAAAAATCTTCCAACCAAAAAATGCCCTGGTCCAGATGGCTTCACTCCAGAATTCTATCAAACCTTCAAGGAAGAGCTTATTCCTGTACTGCAGAAATTATTCCAAAAAATTGAGGAAGAAGGAATCTTCCCCAACATATCCTATAAAGCAAACATCACCCTGATACCAAAACCAGGAAAAGACCCAAACAAAAAGGAGAATTTCAGACCAATCTCACTCATGAACATAGACGCAAAAATTCTCAACAAAATCCTAGCCAATAGATTACAGCTTATCATCAAAAAAGTCATTCATCATGATCAAGTAGGCTTCATCCCAGGGATGGAAGGCTGGTTTAACATACGCAAGTCTATAAACGTTATCCACCATATTAACAGACGCAAAAATAAAGATCACATGATCCTCTCAATAGATGCAGAAAAAGCATTTGATAAAATCCAGCATCCATTTCTAATTAGAACACTGAAGAGTATAGGCATAGGTGGCACATTTCTAAAACTGATTGAAGCTATCTATGACAAACCCACAGCCAATATTTTACTGAATGGAGTAAAACTGAAAGCTTTTCCTCTTAGAACTGGAACCAGACAAGGTTGTCCTCTGTCACCTTTACTATTCAACATAGTGCTGGAAGTTCTAGCCAATACAATTAGGCAAGACAAGGGAATCCAAATGGGAGCAGAGGAGGTCAAACTCTCCCTCTTTGCTGATGGCATGATCTTATACTTAGAGAACCCCAAAGACTCAACCACAAGACTCCTAGAAGTCATCAAAAAATTCAGTAATGTTTCAGGATATAAAATCAATGTCCACAAGTCAGTAGCCTTTGTGTACTCTAATAACAGTTAAGATGAGAAGCTAATTAAGGACACAACTCCCTTCACCATAGTCTCAAAGAAAATGAAATTTCTAGGAATATACCTAACGAAGGAGGTGAAGGACCTCTATAAAGAAAACTATGAAATCCTCAGAAAGGAAATAGCAGAGGATATTAACAAATGGAAGAATATACCATGCTCATGGATGGGAAGAATCAACATTGTTAAAATGTCTATTCTTCCCAAAGCAATCTACCTATTCAATGCCATTCCTATCAAAATACCAACATCGTACTTTCAAGATTTGGAAAAATGATTCTGCGTTTTGTATGGAACCGGAAAAAACCCCGTATAGCTAAGGCAGTTCTCTGTAACAAAAATAAAGCTGGGGGCATCAGCATACCAGATTTTAGTCTGTACTACAAAGCCATAGTGGTCAAGACAGCATGTTACTGGCACAAAAACAGAGACATAGACCCTTAGAATCGAATTGAAAACCAAGAAATGAAACTAACATTTTACAACCACCTAATCTTTGATAAACCAAACAAGAACGTACCTTGGTGGAAAGACTCCCTATTCAATAAATGGTGTTGGGAGAACTGGATGTCTACATGTAAAAGACTGAAACTGGACCCACACCTTTCCCCACTCACAAAAATTGATTCAAGATGAATAAAGGACTTAAACTTAAGGCATGAAACAATAAAAATCCTCCAGGAAAGCATAGGAAAAACACTGGAAGATATTGGCCTGGGAAAGACTTCATGAAGAAGACTGCCATGGCAATTGCAACAACAACAAAAATAAACAAATGGGACTTCATTAAACTGAAAAGCTTCTGTACAGCTAAGGAGACAATAACCAAAGCAAAGAGACAACCTACACAATGGGAAAGGATATTTGCATATTTTCAATCAGACAAAAGCTTGATAACTAGGATCTATAGAGAACTCAAATTAATCCACATGAAAAAAGCCAACAATCCCTTATATCAATGGGCAAGAGACATGAATAGAACTTTCTGTAAAGACGACAGACGAATGGCTAACAAACACATGAAAAAATGTTCATCATCTCTATATATTAGAGAAATGCAAATCAAAACAACCCTGAGATATCGTCTAACCCCAGTGAGAATGGCCCACATCACAAAATCTCAAAACTGCAGATGCTGGCGTGGATGTGGAGACAAGGGAACACTTTTACACTGCTGGTGGGACTGCAAACTAGTACAACCTTTCTGGAAGGAAGTATGGAGAAACCTCAAAGCACTCAAGCTAGACCTCCCATTTGATCCTGCAATCCCATTACTGGGCATCTACCCAGAAGGAAAGAAATCCTTTTATCATAAGACACTTGTACTAGACTGTTTATTGCAGCTCAATTTACAATCGCCAAAATGTGGAAACAGCCTAAATGCCCACCAACCCAGGAATGGATTAACAAGCTGTGGTATATGTATACCATGGAATACTATTGAGCCATTAAAAAAAAATGGAGACTTTACATCCTTCGTATTAACCTGGATGGATGTGGAAGACATTATTCTTAGTAAAGCATCACAAGAATGGAGAAGCATGAATCCTATGTACTCAATTTTGATATGAGGACAATTAAGGTCAATTATGGTTTTGGTGGGGAACAGAAAGAGGGAAGGAGGGAGGTGGGTGGGCCTTGGTGTGTGTCACACTTTATGGGGGCAAGACATGATTGCAAGAGGGACTTTACCTAACAATTGCAATCAGTGTAACCTGGCTTATTGTACCCTCAATTAATCCCCAACAATAAAAATAAAAATAAAATAAAATAAATAAATAAAATAAAAAAGTTCCTGGCACCTAAAAAAAAAAAAAAAAAGACATTTATATTCTACATTTAGTATGTTTCACATGTACCCTTGTAAGATGCACTGTAGATGTGGTCCCACCATTTACCCTCCCTCCACCCATCCTCCGTCCTTCCCTTGCCTTCCTTTCCCCTTTCCCCATAATCTTGGGCTATAATTGGGTTAAATTAGTTTCATAGTAGGGCTGAATACATTGGATACTTTTTCTTCCATTCTTGAGATACTTTGCTAAGAAGAATATGTTCCAGCTCCATCCATGTAAACATGAAAAAGGTAAAGTCTCCTTTCTTTAAGGCTGCGTATTATTCCATGGTATACATGTACCACAATTTATTGATTCATTCATGGTTCATCCTGTCCCCCTTTCTAAGGTTTTGAACCTTAACAACTACCCAAGAGGGTGATTTTAAGGATTACAGGCTCAGGCCTGTGACCGAGGGATGGGTTGTAGCCAGTGTGAAAGGACACTGGTCAGGCTCTAGGAAGTTCTCCCACCTCTTTAAACTGACCCAAACTGATGAGACTTTTTCAGCAGCTTCCATTAGTATCTGACCCGACCACAGGGAGAGGAAACCACCATTGACATTACACAGTATTTGCCACAGCAACTAATATGTTTTAAAGGGCACATTTTTTTTTAATTGTTGGGGATTCATTGAGGGTACAATAAGCCAGGTTACATTGATTTCAATTGTTAGGCAAAGTCCCTCTTGCAATCATGTCTTGCCCCCATAAAGTGTAACACACACCAAAGCCCCACCCCCTCCCTCCATCCCTCTTTCTGCTTTTTCTCCCCCCCATAACCTTAATTGTCATTAATTGTCCTCATATCAAAATTGAGTACATAGGATTCATGCTTCTAAGGGCACATTTTCTGATGACTGCATCATAGTGGCACCTTGTATATCCCCCATAGTTGGCACTAAGATTTTATCATTTCACTTTGAATTAACATCTTGGCAATAGGAAAAACTAGAAATAGAGCATGACACTGCAAGCCCTGCTTCTAACACCAGCTCAAGGAATCATTCACTAGCAGCATGCTGTAGTTAAAAATAAAAATATGTTTGAACATCTGCATATTTAAACTATGCAAGTTATTTGAGTTCTCCATTTGGATAAAGGATTCAGAATTATTTACATTTGGCTCTCTTGAATATTAAATCTAATCCTCTGTGGCCCCAAATAGTCTCAAGATGTGGATAAGGTGTTAGAGCAATGATACAATAAATTTAGATGATTTATATATTTGAAAAGGCCAGAATTACTATGTCAGAAATACAATGTAATTACAAGAATGTGGTATCAATGTGTGAGACTAAGTGTTATTGACAAAGCAGAAAACAGTTACAATAACTATTTAAATGTATATAATGAAAACATTGACCTTGTTTGAAAAATAACGAACATGTGTGAAACATATGTGTACTGAAATGCATACAGAATATTAAGGGAGGTATTTTGACTACGAATCTCTAGAATGTATAACTTTACAAACTTCTGCACTGTGCTGAAGTTTCACAGGTCTGGGTACTATTCATGTAAAATTCATTCTGGTTTTTTTCCTTTTGTTTGTTTAGTTTTTATAATCTTAAAAGCCTACCATTCCAGTAAAGTTTTTTTCTCTCTCTCATTTAGTTATAATGAATTTTGTTCCCTTTGCCTTTCCTTTACTCCAAAAAGTGAGAGTCATTCTTTAAAATGACTCATTATAGAAACTCTTGCCCATCTTTCCATTTTTTTCAAAACCACTTTAAAAACCATTATTTCATTTTAGACATTTGCAGATAAGATACAAAGTAGGGTGTGTTTTAGCATTTTACAGATATGGAAATTGATGCCCAAAGAGGTTACATGTCTTGTCTGAAGTGCTAAAGTCCGTATTAGAACTTCATTTTCTCTTTCATAACTGACTAAATTTTCCACTGGGTTATATCAGCTGAAATAACATTTTATCACATATATAAGCTGTTTTAACTATTGCTATTATTAAGAGTCTACATTTTTTGTATCCACCCCTCTCTTTCCATTTCTCCTATATGCCCTTTATACCTGTATTTCTCTTAATCACTCCATTTTTCTGATAATTTCTCTTTTCACTATACACAATGGCATTTCCAGGGTCTGTGCTTTCCTCTCCCTCTGCTTTACCATTTTTAATATCTGAAGAATCAAATATATTAACCTTTGTCTTATGTATTAGCACCAAAAAAAGGTAAGCATTTGCACAAGAATGGGATATTATGTGACTTTGGAGATTGTATTTAGCCACATTCGGGGAAATAAAAATAAATGCTTTATCAGATCAAACAACCTAGGAACTTGAGATGACATGCAGAAAATGAAATATAGAGATAAAGGTCTTCTTAGAATCACAGGGTATTTTTAAAATAACATCTGTAATCTCTACCACAAAACAATCCACATGGCAAAATAAGTTGAGATATGAATGAATTTCATGTATTTTTTTTTTCCTGTTCAGACACTACCATAGTCTAGGGCAATGGCCATGAGAGCTGTCGTTGCAGGAGGTCTGACAATTAAGTTCATGAACACTTACGTTGGCAGCACTGTACAAACAGTTCAGTAATGTTTCGTGGCCCTGGTGTATCAGTGCCTCAGGGCTGTGCTCCCGTCAGTGAGTGGCAGCGTCTTGCTGAATGGTCTTCAGTACTGTTGCATGTTTCTGTGTGCTGTGAGACAACAGCTCTGATGGCCATTCCAGAGAAAGTGTTCCAAAATTGCTGTGAAGGGTGGACTAGGCACTGGTATCAGTGCACAGCTTCCCAAGGAGAGCACTTTAAAGGTGTTGGTAGTGATATTCAGCAACAAGGTATGTAGCACTTTTTTTAGCTTAATTGTCAGACCTCCATATGACATTAACTCCATCTTGTTACCACCCTGAACCAAGATCCTCAGACTGGAACAGCCTCATGACAGTTACCTCCTACATAGACATCACTTAACCTTTAATACCTTCCCTGAAAATCACAGACTGGGGAAGGTGGCCAGTAACATACAGAATGAATTTCCCTAACTTACATTTATTTCACTAATTGGAGTTACGTATCTTTGTACCATTGGCTATAAGCTGTCCTCATGAGTGCACATGACTCACTCATTAACACATCTTAGGATCTGGCAAATATGTGTTCAATAAATATTGTACTAGTGAAAGATGTCTGTAGATACGTTTTATCTCATTGTGTTATTAACTCATAAACCTTAGCAAATACAATTGCTCTCAGAATTGTGAACACTACATGTGGTGAATACAGGTTACTTCTTCCTAGTTAAATTTGCACATATTAATGCAAATGAAGTCATAGGTTTATTCTGATTCCAAACTTTAGATATATGCTATATACTTTACATTTCCAGAATTAGTTCTGTTTTGATTATGACATAGAAGACACTAAACCCAAAGTAAACATTACCTGAATTAGTAATACAATACAACATCATAAACCTATGACAATGCAGTTTAAAACAGGAATGTTTGGCTTAATAATAGCTTTCCTGATCAGCTTTCTGTCAGAGCCAAAATAGAACCAGTATAATAATATGGCTGCTTTGTAGACGGGCATTGATAAAATATTTTCATGACTCATGATAAATTTGAGCTGCCTTCCTACAAAACAAATTATTCAGCACCGCAGTAACTTTCCCAAAGAACACATTTGCATGATCTTCAGGTTCAGTACCAGAGAGACACTAAATAATAATCAGGTCATAAAGCCAGAGAAAGGTATTGTAGATTGCCATATAATTTGCACTGAGAACTTCGAGCATTATAATAGTGGCTGAATCTCAGTAGTCCTTTTCAATAATAATGGAAATAATTGGGAAGGCTTCAAACAGTCTGTCTCTGTAAAAGTTTAGTGTCATAAATGTGAGAGAGCAAGAACATTAAAAGCTGTTTAACAGCTTTGTTGAACAGATCTAATCAGGAAAGTTTTACCCTCTGATATAAATTGGGTCTTTGCTGATGAAAACTGAACCTAGTTTAGCAAAGAAATTTAGATTCTTGCTAACTTTTCACCTGCTTGAACAGAAAGTAGTGCTGCCTCTGCCTCAAGTCACTTGGCCTTTCATTTGGTATTCATTTTGAAGCAAAGTGAAAATCTTTTCAAGGTAAGCAAAAAGAAAGTGTTTCACGGGAGCCGAGGCAAGATGGCCGACTGGAGCCAGCTTTCCACAGAGGCTTTTGTCCAGAGGGAGAGTTAAAGGACAGAAGTTTAGCAAGTAAGCTGATGTCTTGGAGCTGAGCCAAGAGAGAAGGCTGAAGAAAGCACATCAATCCTGCTGAGGTGAGCTGTGACCCCAACGATACAAACAAAAGGTACAAAATTCATCGCCAAGCAGACGGGAGTCCCCTCCCCTAGGAGAATGGCTCACAGTATTGTTGTAGCTCATTTGCCACCTGGAAGAAAAACTTGGACCCCACTTCAGGTACAAATAAGATGGTGATTTATTACACCTGCGCAGGGAACTGTGGTGATTTATTACACCTGCGTAAGCGGGTCACTGCTGGGAAAAGCAAGCGGCCCTGAAGTGAGGGGCAGGAGGAATTTTATACCATTTTTGTTGCCATGCAAGCAAGCAGAAACAAAGCAGAATGTGGCTGGTTAGCTCAGGGGTGGGGTTATAGTCAGGGGGCTACAGCACGGTGACTGCATGGCGTACATCACGATGGTTGGCACAGAGACAGCTTGGAGATACAGTAGCCTGGGAACTTTGGGTAGCTATTTTTTTCCACCATTGTTTAGCCATTGCTAGGGATTTGGTGTAAGTTTTACCAATGTTTTACCTGTTGCTAAGAGTTCTTGGGAACTCAGGGAACTTCCTTATTCTATTCTGAAACCTGTTTGAGGAATTAACCCAAGTTGGGGGTTGAGACATGCGGGGACTCAGGCTGAGACAGTTAGGGGCCTTTAGGGGTCCTTTTACTGGGTATGACAGTATACTTTTTACAAACAAGCAAGCAGAGTTCAAATATCCTCCCATTTTATACCATAGGAGAGACCCTCTAAAAACCGGACCTCCTTCCCCTACTAGGGTGCCATAGCACTCTCCTGCCAGGCATAAAACTGTATATACTCTGTACTTGAAATGCTGAACTCCCAGCACTCCCCTCCACTCTCACCCCGAGGTCTGGAAGCCTGTCTCTCATGGAGTCCAGATTCTTGGGCATTTTCTTGAGAGGTGTACACAGGGTGTCGGCTGGTGTGTGCAGGGTGTCGGCTGATTCTGCAGCACTGGGGTAAGGAGAAAATGGTGGACTGAAAGAACCGGGAAAGGGAAAGGTGGTGCCCCCCCAGCACAGGCTCACACCCCTGGGCATATTTTGGAAGGATACTCCCTGTCTCTCTGGGCAACTAGAGAAAGCCAGGCATCTTCTCTGGTGCGAGATACTGGCAGCATAGATCTGGGACAGTAACACAGGTCCCTTGAGCAAAGGGTATGACTGAGACAGTACCGGCCTGGGCAGAGTGCAGTGGAAGGAGAATTGAAGATGCATGCACAGAGACAGCATACTTTCAGGGCGAGAATGAGCCAGAGGACTGCTTTATTGAGCCTAAGAACACCTGGCCCTCAGGGGATCATAGCTGAGACAAAGGCAGGTGGGAAACCAAAAGCTAAGTGTAAGCTCTAACAGCACCTGCCCCAACACAGACTGCAGAGGAAACAGAAACACCAGCTCTGGGCAGCAACACAGACCAGGGCTGAGTCGCAATTTCTGTGAACTAAAATGGTGCCTGGTCTGCAGGAGAAAATAGCCAGGACAGAATCACAAATTCTGCCCAACTATAAGTGTGAGCAACATCAACCAGGGGCAGGGCGGGAATTGAGTGATTTGCCCCAGCTGCCATTAACCACCAAAGATTGTCAGGCTTCAGCTTCCCCTGCCAGATGATAGCAGAATGTGGAGGCCTGGCCGAGGACACATAAGTTCTCTCTGTGATTCAGGCAGGCTCAAAGCCCTGGAGATCTGCTCATTGGAGAGAATTGGGTCATAGCCCTGAAGGGTTACCAGTGACTGGGTGTGATAGAGGTGCAAGGTGGGGAAGGAGGCATTAACTTTCCCAGACTAATTCATTTGCTGAGGGGGTCCTTCTGACTCTACGAAGCACCTAAATAAGTCATACTCGAGCTGCCAGCAGACCCCTACTATCTAGTTGCTAGACACTTTCTGAACTCCCTCACTTGAGACTGGGTACTGATTGGGACAATTGATTTGGATTTTCTGGACTGGAACAATCACTTATGGACTAGCCAAAGTGGTACTCTGGGTGTGTGGTTGTGGGAAGGTTTGATTTTGCTTTTCCAGTTGTTGCCCATGGTGGGCAGGGTGACTTAATTGCTGGTATTTCTCCACACCTGAGACTTAAAACCAAAGTAACTAATTCACTAGGGCAGGACAGAGACCAGCTGAAAACAAGACAGAGCCATTTAGCCACACCACACCAAGTAAGTCCCCAGTGACCCAAGCTGTAGCACTGTACAGGTCCTTTTTTTTTTTTTTAATTTTTTTATTAAATCATAACTGTATACAATGATATGATTATGGGGCATTATGCACTCACTTCATAAACCATTTGACACATTTTTATCACAGTGGTTAACATAGCCTTTCCGGCGTTATCTCAGTTACTGTGCCAAAACATTTACATTCTACATTTACCAAGTTTCGCAAATACCCCTGTAATATGCACCACAGGTGTGATCCCACCAATTCCCCTCCCTCTACCCACCCACCCCCTTTCCCACTTCCCCCTATTGTTAAGTTGTAGCTGGGTTATAGCTTTCATGTGAGAGCCCCAAATTAGTTTCATAGTAGGGCTGTGTACATTGGGTATTTTTTCTTCCATTCTTGGGATACTTTACTAAGAAGAATATGTTCCAGCTCCATCCATGTAAACATGAAAGAGGTAAAGTCTCCATCTTTCTTTAAGGCTGCATAGTATTCCATGGTATACATATACCACAATTTATTAATCCATTCGTGGATCGATGGGCACTTGGGCTTTTTCCATGACTTAGCTATTATGAATTGGGCTGCAATAAACATTCTGGTACAAATATCTTTGTTATGTTGTGATTTTTGGTCTTCTGGGTATATGCCCAGCAGAGGAATTACAGGATTGAATGGCAGATCTATTTTTAGATCTCTGAGTGTTCTCCATATATCTTTCCAAAAGGAATGTATTAATTTGCATTCCCACCAGCAGTGCAAAAGTGTTCCCTTTTCTGCGCATCCACGCCAACATCTCTGGTCTTGAGATTTTGTGATATAGGCTAGTCTCATTGGAGTTAGATGATATCTCAAAGTAGTTTTGATTTGCATTTCTCTGATGATTAAAGATGATGAGCATTTTTTCATATGTCTGAAGGCCGTGCGCCTGTCTTCTTCAGAGAAGTTTCTCTTCAAATCCCTTGCCTAGCCTGCGATGGGATCCCTTGTTTTTTTCTTGCTGATGCGTTTGAGTTCTCTGTGGATTCTGGTTATTAAACCTTTGTCAGAGTTATACCCTGCAAATATCTTCTCCCATTCTGAGGGCTGTCTGCTTGCTCTGCTTACTGTGTTCTTAGCTGTGCAGAAGCTTTTTAGTTTGATCAAGTCCCAGTAGTGTATTTTTGAAGCTACTTCAATTGCCCGGGGGGTTCTCCTCATGAAATACTCACCCAGACCAATTTCTTCAAGGGTTTTCCCTGCATTCTCCTCTAGTATTTTTATAGTTTCATGTCTTAAGTTTAAATCTTTAATCCAATGAGAGTCTATCTTAGTTAATGGTGAAAGGTGTGGGTCCAATTTCAGTCTTCTGCAGGTTGCCAGCCAGTTCACCCAGCACCATTTGTTAAATAGGGAATCTTTTCCCCACTGAATGTTTTTAATTGGCTTGTCAAAAATCAAATAGCGGTAAGTAGCTGGATTCATCTCTTGGTTCTCTATTCTATTCCAGATATCTACTTCTCTGTTTTTGTGCCAATACCATGCTGTTTTGATCACTATCGATTTGTAGTAAAGTCTGAGGTCTGGTAGTGTGATTCCTCCTGTTTTGCTTTTATTTCTGAGTAATGTCTTGGCTATTCGAGGTTTTTTCTGATTCCATATAAAACGAAGTAATGTTTTTTCAAGATCTTTAAAATATGACAGTGGAGCTTTAATAGGGAGTGCGTTGAAATTATATATTGCTTTGGGTAGTATGGACATTTTGATAATGTTGATTCTTCCTAGCCATGAGCATGGTATGTTTTTCCATTTGTTAACATTTTCAGCTATTTCTTTTCTTAGAGTTTCATAGTTCTCTTTATAGAGATCTTTCACGTCTTTTGTTAGGTAAATTCCCAAATATTTCATCTTCTTTGGCACTACTGTGAATGGGATAGAGTCCTTAACTGCTTTTTCAATTTGACTGTTGTTGGTGTATATAAAGGCTACCGATTTATGAATGTTGATTTTGTAACCTGAGACGCTGCTGTATTCCTTGATCACTTCTAGGAGTTTTGTAGTAGAGTCCCTAGTGTTTTCCAGATACACAATCATATCATCTGCGAAGAGCGAGAGTTTGATCTCTTCTGACCCTATATGGATACCCTTGATCGCCTTTTCTTCCCTAATTGCGGTGGCTAAAACTTCCATTACAATGTTGAAAAGCAATGGAGACAATGGGCAGCCTTGTCTGGTTCCTGATCTGAGTGGAAATGATTCCAATTTAACTCCATTCAATATGATATTGGCTGTGGGTTTGCTGTAGATAGCCTCTATCAGTTTAAGAAAAGTCCCTTCTAGACCAATTGTCTTGAGTGATCTGATCATGAAGGGATGCTGGATATTATCAAAAGCTTTTTCTGCATCTATTGAGAGAATCATATGGTCTTTGTTTTTTAATTTGTTTATGTGCTGAATTACATTTATAGATTTACGTATATTGAACCAGCCTTGAGACCCTGGGATAAAACCAACTTGGTCATGATGTATAATTTGTTTGATGTGTTGTTGGATTCTGTTTGTTAGGATCTTGTTGAATATTTTTGCATCTATATTCATTAGTGATATTGGTCTATAATTTTCTTTTCTTGTTGGGTCTTTTCCTGGTTTGGGGATCAGGGTGATGTTTGCTTCATAGAACGTGTTGGGTAGTCTTCCTTCTTTTTCTACATTTTGGAACAGGTTGAGTAATATAGGTACTAATTCCTCTTTAAAGGTTTGGTAGAATTCTGACGTGAAACCATCTGGTCCCGGGCTTTTCTTTTTAGGGAGGTTTTGTATAGTTGATGCTATTTCTGAACTTGATATGGGTCTGTTCAACATTTCCACTTGATTCTGGTTAAGTCTTGGAAGGTGGCGTGCTTCCAAGTATTGGTCTATTTCCTTCAGATTTTCATATTTCTGAGAATAAAGTTTCTTGTAATATTCATGAAGGATTTTTTGGATTTCTGATGAGTCTGTGGTTATTTCGTCTTTGTTGTTTCTGATTGATGATATTAGAGATTTTACTCTTTTTTTCCTGATTAGGTTGGCCAGAGGTTTATCTATTTTATTGACCTTTTCAAAAAACCAGCTTTTTGATTTATTGATCTGTTGTATTATTCTTTTGTTTTCAATTTCATTTAATTCTGCTCTAATTTTGGTTATTTCTTTTCTTCTACTGGGTTTGGGGTTGGAATGTTCTTCCTTTTCCAGTTGCGTGAGATGTCCCATTAAGTTGTTAACTTCCTCTCTTTCCGTTCTCTTGAGGAAGGCTTGCAGTGCTATAAATTTCCCTCTTAGAACTGCCTTTGCAGTGTCCCAGAGGTTCTGATAGTTTGTGTCTTCATTGTCATTTTGTTCCAAAAAATTGGTGATTTCTTTCTTAATCTCATCTCTGATTAAGCTATCATTCAGCATAAGGTTATTTAACTTCCATGTTTTTGTATGAGTATGCAGATTCCTGTTGTTACTCAATTCAAGTTTTATTCCATGATGGTCCGAGAAGATGCATGGAATAATTTCTATTCCTTTAAATTTACTGAGGTTAGACTTGTGACCTAAAATGTGATCAATTTTGGAGTAAGTTCCGTTTGCTGATGAGAAGTATGTGTATTCAGTTTTGTTGGGATGAAATGTTCTGTAGATGTCTGCTAAATCTAAATATTGGATGGTTAGGTTTAAATCTAAGATTGCTTTGCTCAGCTTCTTTCTGGAGGATCGATCCAACACTGCCAAGGGAGTGTTGAAATCTCCAATGATTATGGAGCTGGAGGAAATCAAGTTACTCATGTCTGTTAGAGTTTCTCTTATAAATTGAGGTGCATTCTGGTTGGGTGCATAGATATTAATAATTGAGATCTCGTCATATTGAGTATTACCCTTAACAAATATGAAGTGACCATTCTTGTCCTTCCTTACTTTTGAAGGTTTAAAGCCTACTGTATCTGCAAATAAAATTGCAACACCTGCTTTTTTCTGATTACCATTTGCCTGAAATATGGATGACCATCCTTTCACCCTGAGTCTGTATTTGTCTTTTAAGTTGAGATGTGACTCTTGTATGCAACAAATATCTGGCTTAAGTTTTTGTATCCAGTCAGCTAACCTATGCCTCTTTAGAGGACAGTTTAAGCCATTCGCATTGATGGAGAGTAAGGATAAGTCTGGTGGAATTTTGGGTATCGAGTTTTTCAAAGCTCCAGTGGACATTTTTAATCCTTTCGCCAGTGTGGAAGTTGGAGTTTGATCCGAAGTTTCTGAGTGAGTTTACTTTTGTGGTATAGGATTGGGTTGGTCATTGTGGAGGATAGGTCTGAGAACATCCTGAAGAGCTGGTTTACTTATGGCAAATTTTTTCAACATATGAATGTCATTGAAGTATTTAATTTCTCCATCATAGATGAAACTCAGTTTAGCTGGATACAAGATCCTGGGTTGAAAGTTTTTTTGCTTTAGGAGATTAAAAGTTGATGACCAGCCTCTTCTGGCTTGAAAAGTTTCAGCAGAGAGATCTGCAGTTATTCTAATATTCTTACCTTTGTACGTTATAGTTTTCTTTCGCCGGGCTGCTTTGAGAATCTTCTCTTTCATGTTAACTTTAGTGAAGCTAATTATGATATGTCTGGGAGATGGCTTATTGGGGTTGAATCGTGCTGGGTTTCTGAAGCTGTCTGCTATCTGAATTTCAGATTCTCTAGGCATGTCTGGAAAATTTTCTTTCATAATTTCATGTAGAAGGGCCTCTGTGCCCTTGGCTGCCACTTCATCAGTCTCCGAAATTCCTATAACCCTTATGTTATTTTTTTTTTGAATTATCTGAGAGCTCTCTGAGTGAGTGATCCGTTTTTGCTCTCCATTTCTCTCCCTCTTTGAGAGATTGGGAGCGTTCAAAGACTTTATTTTCAATGTCAGAAATCCTTTCTTCTGCTTGCTCCATTCTGTTACTGAGGGATTCTACTGTATTTTTCATATCTTTGAGGGCTGTGAGTTCTTGTTTCAGTGTGTCTAAGTCTTTGGTGGTTTTGTCTTTAAATTCGTTAAATTCTTGAGACAATTTTTGAATTTCTCCTCGAATTCCTAATTCCATTTTATTAATCTTGTCTGCAAACCAAATTCTGAATTCGACTTCTGACATCTCAGCCAGTTGTTTATGAATGGGATCTTCAATCACATCTGCCGTATCTTTTCTTTGGGGGGTTGATCTATTCTGGTTATTCATGTTACCAGAGTTTTTCCGCTGATTCCGCCCCATGGTTTACTCCCTTTGGTTTTTCCCCTGGGGTTTTATCGAGGGCCCGTACAGTGTTGTGGCCTGAGAAACTGGGGCCCTGTCTGGTGTGGTGGAGCAAAGTGGTTCTGTCTTGTTTTCAGCTGGTTTCTGTTCGATCCTATTGCAACTTCTACTCTGGCTTGAAGTCTCAGCTGTGTGGAAAAATCAGCAATTAAGTCACCCCGCCTGCCCACCTCTGGCCCCAGTTGGAAAAGGAGAATCAAACCTTCCTACAATCGCACACCCAGGGCACCGCCTGAAAAGTCCTCAGTCTATTAGCCCAGTTCAAAAGGTCCGAATCAACTGTCTCAATCGGCTCTTGTCTCAGGTGGAAGGGTTCAAGAGGTCTCTGGGAACTGGATCACAGGGGCCTTGTGACTCCTCTGAGACAGCTCACCCCAGTGCAGCGTGGAGTCAGGAGGAGCCACCCCGCAAACAGAGCAGTCTGGGAAGGTTGACGTCTCCTTCCCCACTTTGCCCCTCCGTCGGACCCAGTCACTGGTATCTCTGCAGATGGCTAACCCAGTTGCCTGCAGTGAACAGACACTCCAGGGGTTTGCACCTGCCTGAATCGCAAGGAAGTCTGCCAGGCCCCTGCAGACTGCCACTATCTAGCAGGAGGAGATGGGGCCTGACATCTTTGAGTGTTTGATGCAGGTGATGGGAAGGAGGTGTTCACTCAGGCTTAGCCCCATCCCTGATGGATGCTGCTAACAGAACAGAATAGAACAGACAACTTTGTGAGGTTCTGTCTCTGTTCCTGTCGTCGCCTACAGGAGACGGGCTGTTTTGAGTTCAAATGTCTTTGCTGCTGGAGAATTGCGTCTGAACACCTCTCTGGGTTGGCCCCGCCCTGGAGGCTTCCGGGTTTGTGAGCCGTGTCACCGGTGGCCTCCTCTGGTTGCCCAGGGAGACAGGAGGTGTGGCCTCAGAATATCCAGAAGTGAGCGTTCTGCCGTTAAAGAAAAAACGGCTGTTGATCTACCTGCAGGGAACTGCTGCTCTGGTGAGGGCACTCAGGCGACCCTTTTCTCCTCTGTCCCGCGCCCCAGAGTCAGCACTGAGCGGCCGCAGTTTGTGCTGGGTCCACACCCCTTAAGAGATCCCCCAAGAATCAGAACTCTTGGGGGATGGGCCCCCAGACCCCGATTGGGAGTGGGGCGGGGGGAAGCTAGAGTTTCATTCAGTTTCACGCAATACTACGGTCCGGGGAGGGCTCCTGCACTGCACCGCAGGGAAGTGCCGCCAAGGCTTGATTTCCCCTCAGCAGAGTGCCCTCTCCTCGCTCACGTGTCCCAGAGTCAGCGCTGACCTGACGCAGCTCAGGCACTGTGCACTCCCCTCGAGAAATCACCCAAGGAGCCGACCTCCTGGGGGGATAGGCCCTCAGACCCCGAGTGAGAGTAGGGGCTCTCAGCTCTCAGCGGGGAGGCCAGAGTCTGATTCAGTCTTGTGCCCCGTATGCCCGGGGAGGGTTGGTGCACTGCACCGCAGGGAACTGCCGCGAGGCGTGACTCCCCCTCAGCCCGGTGCCCTCTCCTCACTCGGCGCGCCTCAGAGTCAATGCTGACCAGTCGCAACTCGGGGACTGTCCACTCCCCTTGAGAAATCACCCAAGGATCCGAAGTTCTGGGGGACAGGCCTCCAGACCTCAGTGGGCGGGAGGGGAGCGCCGGGGATTCAGGGTTGCCGGCAAAGGATTCCCAAAGTTTTATTCAGCCCTATGTCCGGCAGGAGAACGCCAGGGCACCCCAGTAGGGGAGGTAGGTCCAGTTTTTAGAATTTCTCTCCCGTGGAGTGTAGTGGGAGGGGCTTTAATTTCTGCCCGCTTGTTCAATTGTGGGGCTCTAGAGCCGGTCTCATGGGGGAGGGGGACTCCCGTCCGCTTGGTGGTGGATTTTGTACCTTTTGTTTGCGTCCTTGTGATCACAACTTGCCTCAGCGGTGTTGATGTGCGTTCTTCAGCCTTCTCTCTTGGTGAGGCTCAAGTCCACCAGGATACTTACTAAATTCCTGTCCCTTAACTCTCCTTCTGGATGGGAGCCTTTGTCGAAAGCTGGCTTCAGTCCGCCATCTTGTCTCCCAGATCACTGTACAGGTCCTTTGCGAAGCTCTACAGGAAAAAATACAGACACCAGTAACAGCTCTTGGGCAAAGGGATGGTTAATCACTACTCCAGGAGCCCCCCAACCCAACATCACCTTATCTGCTCATCTAGCCAAATGATGTAAAATAATCATGAGGCAAAATCAGCAGAAAAACTGCAGTAACATGAATAACCAGCAACTCCCCCAAGGAATGATATGGCAGACACAACTGAAGAACCTATTCATAGACAAATGGCTGAGATGTCAGAAATCAAATTCAGAGTTTGCATTGCAAATAAGATTAATAGAATGGAGGTAAAGTTGGAAATAGAAATTCAAGGAGCAATTCAAAAGTTGTCTAAAGAATTCAATGAATTCAAGACAAAATCACCAAAGATTTTGACACACTGAGACAAGAATTCACAGCCATCAAAGATCTGAGAAATACAGTAGAATCCCTCAGTAACAGAATGGAGCAAGCAGAAGAAAGGATTTCTGATATTGAAGACAAAGCTTTTGAAGGCTTCCAAGCACTCAAAGAAGAGAGAAATGTAGAGCAAAAATGGATAATTCTCTCAGAAAGCTTTGGGATAATTCAAAGTAAACTAATAGTTGCCTTATAGGAATTCCTGAAGGTGATGAAGTTGCATCACAAAGCACAGAGGCCCTTTTTCATGAGATTATGATGGAGAACTTTTCAGACATGCCAAGAGATTCTGAAATGCAGATAGCAGACGGTTTCAGAACCCCAGCACAACTCATCCCAAATAAGACAATCCCCAAATATATCATAATTAACTTCACTAAAGTTAATATGAAGGAGAAAGTTCTGAAAGCAGCCTGACATAAGAAAACCATAACCTACAAGGGGAAGAATATTAGCATGACTGCAGATTTCTCTGCTGAAACCTTTCAAGCCAGAAGAGGGTAGTCAATGACTTTTCATCTCCTAAAACAAAATAACTTTCTAACCCAGGATCCTGTATCCAGCTAAACTGAGTTTCATTTATGATGCAGAAATTAAATACTTTAATGACATTCACATGTTGAAGAAATTTGCCATAACTAAACCAGGTCTCCAGGATATTCTCAGACCTATCCTCCATAATGACCAGCACAATCCTTCATCACAAAAATAAACTCACTCAGAAGCTTTTCATCAAAGTCCAACTTCCACAGTGGCTAAAGGATGTCCACTGGACTTTCGAAAAACTCAATACCCAAAATTCTACCAGGCTTATCAATATTCTCCATTAATGTGAATGGCTAAAATTGTCATCTAAAGAGGCACAGGTTGGCTGACTGGATACAAAAACCCAGGCCAGATATCTGCTGCATACAAGAATCTCATCTTACCTTAAAATCTTACCTATATTTCAGGCAAATGGAAATCAGAAAAAAGCAGGTGTTGCAATTTTATAGGCTTTAAACCTATACAGATACAATAGGCTTTAAACCAACAAAAGTAAGGAAAGATAGAAACTTTATATTTGTTAAGGGTAATACTCAATATGTTGAGATTTCAATTATTAATATTTATGCACCCAACCAGAATGCACCACAATTTATAAGAGAGACTCTAACAGACATGAGCAACTTGATTTCCTCCAGCTCTGTAATAGTTGGAAATTTTAACACTCCTTGGGAAGTATTGGATAGATCCTCCAACAAGAAGATAAGCAACAAAATTTTAGATTTAAACCTAACCGTCCAACATTTGGATTTAGCAGACATCTACAGAACATTTAATCCCAACTAAACTGAATACACATTCTTCTCATCAGCCCACAGAACATACTCCAAAATCGATCACATCTTAGGTCACAAGTATAACCTCAGTAAATTAAAAAGAATAGAAATTATTCCTTGTATCTTCTCGGACCATCATGGAATAAAAGTTGAACTCAGTAACAACAGGAATCTGCATACTCATACAAAAACATAGAAACTAAATAACCTTATGCTGAATGATAGCTGGGTCAGAGATGAGGCTTCTGCATAGCCAAGAACACAGTAAGTAAAGCAAGCAGATAGCCCTCAGAATGGGAGAAGATATTTTCAGGTTATGTCTCTGACAAAGGTTTAATAACAAAAAGTTTAATAACTCAAACATATTAGCAAGAAAAGAGCAAGTGATCGCATCTCAGGGTGGGCAAGGGACTTGAAGAGAAACTTCTCTGAAGAAGACTGGTGCATGGCCTACAGACACATGAAAAAATTCTCATCATTCTTAATCATCAGATAAATGCAAATCAAAATTACTTTGAGATATCATCTAACTCCAATAAGAGTAGCCCACATCACAAAATCCCAAAACCAGAGATGTTGGCATGGAGAAAAGGGAACACTTCTACATTGCTGATGGGAATGCAAACTAATATGTTCCTTTTGAAGAACACTTAGAGATCTAAAGATAGACCTGCCATTTGATCCTACAATTCCTCTACTAGGTGTATATCCAGAAGACCAAAAATCACATTACAACAAAGATATATGTACCAGAATGTTTATTTCAGCCCAATTCATAATTGCTAAGTCATGGAAGAAGCCCAAGTGCCCATCAAACCATGAATGGATCAATAAATTCTGGTATATGTACACTATGGAATATTATGCAGCCTTAAAGAAAGATGTAGACTTTACCTCTGACATGTTTACATGGATGGAGCTGGAACATATTCTTCTTAGTAGAGTATCTCAAGAATGGAAGAAACAGTATCCAATGTACTCAGTCTTACTATGAAACCAATTTATAGCTTTCTTGTGAAAGCTATAACTCAATTATAGCCCAAGAAGAATGGGAAAGGGGAGAAGGGTGAGAGGGAGATGGGTGTAGGGAGATTTATTGGTGGGATTACACCCACGGTGCATCTTACAAGGGTACATGTGAAATTTACTAAGTATAGAATATAAATATCTTAACACAATAACTAAGAAAATGCCATGAAGGCTATGTTAACCAGTTTGATGAAAATATTTCAAATTATATACAAAACCAGCACATTGTACCCCATGATTGCATTAATGTACACAGCTATGATTTAATAAAAAAAAATTTCAAATGTTTATACTTGTTTTATGACTGTTCCACAAGTCATCTTTGTACAGAGAGAGGTTGCCAAAAATGTGTACACATTTTAAGAGATGTTATGTATGTATTGTTTTTCAAAGTGAAGTGAAGGTACGATAACTGGTCAACTATACCTAGACATGATACACACATCCATTTTACTTGCAATTCATACACTTTGGGAGGAAAGATTAGTTTTATTTCCAATAAGATTGCTTAAAATGTGTATATATATTTTGGGGTACCCCTTGTATATGACTCAAAGCATAATCTTGATTATATTAGAAGAACTAAGTCAAATGGTCAGAGGAAATTTGAACCCCAAATCTGAATTTCTGAGCTATATCTTTATATCTTCCATTGATTTATGTATATTTTTAGGATATTTTCTGCCAAACATGTTTGTTGAATTTCCATTTTATTATACTTCTCTCTACCTTATCCAAAGTTTCACTTTTCCCAGATTCAGTTACTGGACATCAACCATTGGCTGGAAATAGCTGAGTACACTACAATGTATATATGTATACACACACACACACACACACACACACACACACTTTTTTTAAAGACAGAGTCTTGCTCTGTCACCCTGGGTAGAGTGCTGTGGTGTCATCTTAGCTTACTGCAACCTCAAACTCCTGGGTGTAAGTGATCCTCCTGCCTCAGCCTTCCCAGTAGCTGGGAACACAGGTGCCCACCACAAAGCCTGGCTAATTTTGTCTATTTCTAGTGAAGAAGGGGTCTTGCTTTTGCTCAGGCTGTTTTCCAACTCCTAAATTCAAGAGATCTTCCTGCCTTGAGTCCCAGAATGCTAGGATTACAGGTGTGAGCAACACACCCAGCTCTATAATAAAATCTTTTGAGAGAGAAAGATTATCTGAATGTGACTTCCAATATGGTTTATTGTTATAATTGTTCTATGTATTAGTCATTGTTGTTAGTCTCTTACTGTGCCTAGTTTATAATCTTTACCATAGATATGTATGCATAGAAAAGAACAGTATATATGGGGATTTGGTAATGTTCTTGGTTTCAGCATCCTCTTGGGGTCTTGGGACACATCGCCCACACATGTGGGGGGGCTGCTATATTCAACTCCAAAATAATACTTATCAGCTGTAGGAAGAACAAAATCAATATGAATTAATGTGGGGAAACCACCCATTTTAAAATTTGGTTATCTGCTTTTTTACACTATTGGCAACTTAAGAAGTATGTTCTTGGTTTGTGACCACAAAAGCCATAAAATCAATGCCAATTAATGGTTGACATAACTCAGACTCAATCCAGAAATCTCACTAAGGAAGAGCATCCACTAACCAGGAGCAGAGCAGCTGCACAGGCTGCTTTCTGAGCTTTGCCACAGCATTTTGAAAAGAGTTTGTTAACATTGATGCTTCACTTAGAACATTTGGGAGATCAAAGTTGAGATCAAATATGAGAAGGACATATTTATTTATTTATTTATTTTACTTATCTTCTTTAGACATAATGTCACTCTGTTGCCCTGGGTAGAATGCCGTGGCAACAAATTTTAGAAAGGTGGTTTGAGAGTAGTTTTTCTAGACCATCGTGGGATTTTTTCAGATACACTGCAGATTTCCCCCTAAAATCTCCTAATACTATTCTCCAATATTAGATAATGCCCTACTAGGCAAAGGTTTTCCTTCATCTTCCACATTTTCCAAGTCTTTTGGTGCATCACCCTCTCACACTTTTGAAATGTGACCCTTCTTGACATCTGGGGCACTGAGCTTTCTTGCTCTGTCTCTAAGTAGACCTCCATCCTCTTTCTGGTAGATCTTTGTTAGGTTGAACTTCAGCCATGGACACTTACAGGGTCTGTCCTTGACCAATCACTCTGTTTTCCTACTGAATTTATCTACTTCCTGATTTAAGAGACTTTTTTTGTGAAGATCCTATTGTGTCCTACCCTCTCATCCAGACCTCTTCACAATATTGCTTTTTTCCATGGAATACTCCCCCTGATGTTTCAAATTTAGAACATCACAAAATGAACTCATTTGTTTCCATCCCCTATCTGTCTCTTCTTTCATATTTTGCTCTCTTGTTTCTTTGTTCCCTTTCCTTTTCTTTTTTCCCCCTTTGGTAATTTTATAATTGTTCCAACTCCTTGGCCAACACCATCAGATCCATGATATATTATTGTCTTTCTTCATCCCTTCCATTCCATTCATTATTGTGTCCTATTATTTCTTCCTTCAATGTTCTGTTTTTGGTTCAGGCCCTTGTATTTATTTATTTATAATTATTGTTATTATTATTTGAAACAGAACCTCACTTTGTCACCCTGGGTAGAGTGCCATGGTGTCATGATAGCTCACAGCAACCACAAACTCCTAGGCTCAAGCAATCCTCTAGCCTCAGCCTCCCAGGTAACTGGGCCCACAGGTGCCCACCACAACACTTGGCTAATTTTTCTATTTTTAGAAGAGACATCATGGTCTCATTCTTGCTCAGTCTTGAACTTCTGAGCTCAAGGGATCCTCCTGCCTCAGCCTCCCAAAGTTCTGGGATCACAGATCTGAGCCCAGACCCTTGCATTTAACTTACATTAGTACAACCAGGTCATCACATGCCCATTCTGCTTGGTCAGTTCTCATTTATTCTATACATTCTGCCTACATGAATGAATTTAAAAGGTAACTTTATTTATATCATCCTTAGGTTTTAGGTATATTTTCTTGGATATTAAGACCTTATTCAGAACAGATGATTTTGAACTTGCATCTTCACCACTAAAAATGAAGGCACATTTGCTATTTGCTTTCCTTGTCACAGTACCTAACATCAATTATTCACATAACTATACCAAGTTCCTCATGTCAGTGTGCCTCAATAGATCATTCTGGAGCCAAAGGGTAAAAATTCATCACAGAATAAGGAAGAGAAAATGTAGGCACTTGGTATATTACCTTGCACAGAGAAATGCTTCTCTTCTAGTCAGACTCTTCATAGGAAATACTGCTTTCAGACTAAGCCTTACACTCAGGAGGTGTGAACACGGGGAGTCTGTGGTTCACATTTAGCCATATGAACCAGGATGACCCATTCCAGTTTAAACCCATCCCTGAATTCCCCAGGAATTGTCACATTGTTTTACTGACTCATCATTATTTACCGTCTTTTAATCTAAGAATATCTCTTTTCAACAATACTAAATGTCACCTACTAAGAAAGTGAACCAGTGGTTTACCCAGCTCTTAAAATTAAGCTATTGTTAATGAGTATAGGAAATATAGGACTAATAGGAAAAGATTGTCAAACACATTTTTCAGGTTCAGGGATATAGGAAAAGACCATCAAACTGATTTTCCAGATTCTAGGGTCCAGTGGGTTAAAACATTTTTCACTCAGACTTCAAAATGTTTTAAATATAATAATGCTTAAACATTCTTTCCTAAAACTCTGTTCAAACCAGCAACACAGTTACCTAAAAGCAATATCAGCATATGCAGATTATTTACAACTTTGATATTACTTCTATCAATGTTTCCATGTAAAACTGTATCTACATTCAGGAATAAATTCAGAAAAAATAACTAAGTTTTATGAGTATAACTCAATCCAGCTTAGTGGATTGAGTCTCTGGTTTTCAAAAAAACCCAAAAAAGAAATGTTTAATAGGTGTCATTAAAAAGGCCACATGAATGGTATGTCTTCCAGCTTCTACCCAAAAGATCACAGGACAAAGAAAGACTTGGGGCAAGTCATTTAATATAAGCTTGGTGGATGAAGGTTTGATTATAACTCTTTTCAGTTCACATACAGATCTAAATGTCTATGATTTTTTAATTAAGTCCCATTACATTCACTTTTTAAATTTTTATTGCCTGACTTAGTACAAAGACTATAAAGAAAAAAAATCAACTGTGAAATGTAGATAACAGAAATGGGTGGATAATGTGCAATGGTTCAGCACACTCCATCCTGTCCCCTCTCAGGGAATATAGCCCTGATCCTGGAAGGAAAACACAGAGCAGACACTAGACTGCTTTGAACTCAGCAGAAGTTGACAGATGTGGTAAGAAGATAAGCTCTAAAGTACCCCCAAAGTAAAGGTGCCCTGACCATTCTCCAGTTTGGATATTAGCATTAGGGAGCAGAACACCCACACCACACCCTTCTAATTCTGGCTCCATGACTGGGAAGGAGGACTCCTGAAACTCAGAGTCAGTGGGGAAAACCACCATTTCCCAAGTTCTCTCTTTTGTTCTGTAGTGCCTGTCCCCAGGAAGTCCTGCCCTTGCCAGGAGAGGCAGTGAAAGTCCAGGTGATGAAGCTTAAGAGGGTAAGACAAATCCTTGTTTTTTCTTTCTTTGCCTTCATCTCCAGCTCAGACCAATCATTTTTTGTTTTACCTTTTTTTATATAATTGTTTCAGGTTAATTTAAGGATACAATTAATTATGTTACAATGTTTGTTTTTGTTAGGTAGAGTCCCTCTAATAACAGTGTCCTGCCCAAAGAGGTGTGCCATACAACTTAACATTGTGCCGATTAAGTGGGAGCACACCACTCCCCTCCTCCCTCCACCTTCCTGCTCCCTCATTCCCCCACCCCTCACTTTGAAATAATTTGAGTTTTTCTCTTATGTGGGTGTGTATTAGATCATCTATTGGGTTCACATTACTATTCAGTACCTTGGATAATTGCTTATCCATTCAGAGAAGCCATCTTTGCAGGAAGTACATGGCAGACAGAGTAAGTAAATGTCTAGCTTTCTGGCCAAATGACCAAAATGAAGAGAACAGTAAACATCACCTGGGAGACAGGGGGGAGGAAGGAGCTTAGGGAAAGCACCTCACCAGTGTGACAAACATGTGAAGGAATGATAAATGAGGAGAAGCCAGACACAGAGCCACACCAGTGCAGTTGGCTGAAGTTTTGTTCATAAAATGCAGAGCTACAGAGGGAGGAGCAAGATGGCAGATGAGTAACAGCTTCCTTGCAACTGGGCATGGTGAGTCTGGGGAGACAAGATTCCAGGCATTTCTGGCTGGTGGAATCTGCCCAGAAACATCCCACTGGGGACACAGGGAGTCAGCAAGAGACTTCTGGACACCACGAGGAGGACAAAAGCAGTAGAGAACTGGCAAGTATTTGCATGTGTTCGTTCAGTCTAATCCCGCCGGTAGCTGTAAGTATAGCAACAGTGAGATTGCAAAGGCCTTACCTGTGAGCTGTGTTTTTTTTTTGGACTTAGCACTCAGTTGAACTACCTTGGGAGAACATGTGCAAGAGTGAAGAGGACTTTAAGCATTGTCTAGGGCCCCAGTCTGAGCTGCTGAGCCAGACGGAGCTAATAGTTTTCGGCTGTGGGCCATGTGGAGCCATTGTGGGAGAACAGCCCTGGCAAGCTCTGCTCTCAGGGTCACAGAGCAAGGATCGGGAGGGAACAAGTAATCTAGTGACTGAGAAGCCTAAAGGTGGGGACGGAGATGTCTTACAGCCTTGGTGCTCAGGGGCATAGAGTGAAACAAGTTTTGGCATATTAGGTAAGTGGATAGTCACTTCAGGAGTGATCCCAGCAACAAGTGCTTTCCTGGGAAAGCTTCTGCTTAGCCAAGGTTAGCAGTTTAAAGTGACTTTTAAGTGGGATGAGGAGAGATTTAGGCTCTCCACACTGTAGAGTTTGAGAAATCAACAGAGGCCTCTAGTCTCCATCCTCCATCTTGTATAACTGTATCAGCATTGTGATTAACATCTCATATCCCCAAAGATCACCTGTTGCCCAGACAAAATTCAGCAAAATATATATACTGCTTTTTTTATTTTATTTTTTTCAGTTTTTGTTCGTGGCTGGGTTTGAACCTGCCCCTTCCGACATATGGGGCTGGTGCCCTGCTCCTTTGAGCCATAGGCACTGCCTTTAGTTGTTTTTTTTTTTTTAAATCTTAATTTCAACATTTTCCCTATAGATTTTTCTTTTCTTTTTTCTTTCTTTTTTTTCTTCATTTTTCTAGTTTAAATATAATTTTCCATTGTTGCCTTTTTTAACAATTAGAACATTTTGCTAAAGTTTCTATACCTATTCTTTTTGGGGGGGTTCCCCCTATTTTATTCTGTAACTTTTTTGTTTGCTTGTTTTGGTTGGATTCATAGCATTTTTGTCTTTCCTCTCTACTTGGTGGAGCTGGAGTACTGTGTCCGAACAGGCTAGCAAAGAGCTGCAAACCTCAAGGGAACCACCAAAACTGGGACCCCCAGAGGCTCGGGCAGGTGTTTATGGTTGGGTCAAAGTACCCTACTGTACACTTATATTGCTCATGTCTCCCTCCTTCTGCGCCTCTCTTCTTTTTCTCAATATTCCCTTTTACTCACCCCCTCTCCTTTCTCTTTTTTCTTATCTCTTTTTTTCTTTCTCTTTTCCCTTTTTGCTCTTCAATATTCTCATCCTTCTGGTCCTATACCAAAAGTACTCATTGAAACCCTAGTCCCAGGCATGGTAACTTGAAGAGCAAGAGGAATTGAAAGGAAAATTAAAGCAAGGAAACAGATAAAAGAAAGTATCAGAAGAAAAACCCTGGTAACATGAAAAAAAAACAGTCCAGAGCAAACCCTCCCCCCACTACCAAGAGACCAGGAGGTAGCTACTGCAGAGGATTCCACCTATAAAAAAAGTTAGGAGTGAAAGAAAGGGAATTTACAATACACATGATGAAAACAATGAAGGAAGTGATGGAAACAATGAAGGAAACTGCTAATAAAGTGGAAAATAACCAAAAGGAAATCCAAAAACAGAATCAAATAAGAGATTAATGATATGAAGAATATAGAAAGGATATAGAAGAGCTAAAGGAACTGAAGCAGTCAATTAGGGAACTTAAAGATGCAATAAAAAGTATAAACAACACATTAGACCATGCCAAAGGAAGAATCTCAGAGGTAGAGGACAAAGCTCTTGAGATAACTCAGATAGTTAAAGAGGCAGAAAAGAAGAGAGAGAAAGTAGAACATTCACTGACAGAATTATGGGACTTTGTGAAGCATTCAAACATACGAATTATAGGTATCTCAGAAGGGGAAGAAGAATGCTGCAGGGGAATGGAAGCCATACTAGAGAATATTATAAGTGAAAATTTCCCAAATATCACCAAAGATTCTGACATTCCTTTCAGAGGGATATGGAACCCCAGGTCACCTCAACTCTAACAGAACTTCTCCAAGACACATTGTGATGAATCTGTCCAAAGCCAAGACAAAAGAAAAGATTCTTCAAGCTGCCAAGAGTAGGCAACAGTTGACCTACAGGAGGAAATCCATCAGGGTGACTGCAGACTTCTCTAATGAAACTTTTCAAGCAAGAAGACAATGGTCATCTAACTTTAATCTACTTAAACAGAACATTTTCCAGCCCAGAATTTCATATTGTGCTAAGATAAGCTTTAAAATTGACAGAGAAAGCAAACAATTTTCTGATATGCAAACATTGAGGAAATTTGCCACAAGACCAGCTACACAGGAAATACTTCAACCTGTTCTACACACTGACCATCACAATGGATCAGCAGCAAAGTAAGAACTCAGAAATTAAAGGACAGAGCCTAACTTCCACATGGATGTAAAAGATAAAACTCAGGGGGTGGGAAAAAAAAAAAAAGATAAAACTCAGGAATGGACTCTGACAAAATAAGATGACTAGAACACCACCACATGTATCAACTATCTCAATAAATGTGAATGGCTTAAATTCCCCTTTGAAGAGGCATAGATTGGCTGAATGGATTAAAAAACACAAGTCATCCATTTGCTGTCTGCAGAAAACACGCCGAGTTTCAAAAGACAAATTAAAATGCTGAGTTAAGGATGGGAAGACAATTTTTCAGGCAAACAAAATTCAAAAAAAAGAGGAGTTGCAATCTTGTTTTCAGATACATGTGGATTTCAAACAACTAATGTCAAAAAAGACAAAGATGGTCACTTTATATTGTTCAAGGGAAAAATACAACAAGAAGACGTTTCAATTCTAAATATTTATGCACCCAATTTAAATGTTCCCAGATTCTTGAAACAGGCCTTACTCAGTCTGAGCAATATGATATCCCATCATACCATAATATCAGGAGACTTTAACACTCTTCTTACAGAGCTGGACAGATCCTCTAAACAGAAATGAAACAAAGATATAAGAGATTTAAATGAGACCCTTCTATCAACTGTGCTTGATAGAAGCATATAGAACACTCCATCCCAAAGATAAAGAATATACATTCTTCTCATCACCCCATGGAACATTCTCCAAAATTGATCATATCCTAGCACACAAAACAAACCTCAACAGAATCAAAAGAACTGAAATTTTACCTCGTATCTTCTCAAACCACAAGGCACTAAAAATGGAAGTCAACTTCAAAAAACATGTTCAACACCACACAAAGGCATGGAAATTAAACAACCTTCTGTTGAATGACAGTTGGGTGTAGGAAGAAATAAAACAGGAAATCATTAACTTCCTTGAGCATAACAACAATGAAGACACAAGCTACCAAAACCTATGGGATACTGCAAAAGCAGTTCTGAGAGGAAAATTTATCACTTTAGATGCCTACATTCAAAAAAACAGAAAGAGAGCATATCAACAAACTCACAAGCCATCATATGGAATTGGAAAAAGAACAATCTAAGTGTAAACACAGCAGGGGAAAGAAATATCCAAAATTAAATCAGAGATCAGTGAAATTGAAAACAAAAGAATCATTCAGAAAATTAATGAAACAAGGAGTTAGTTTCTTCAAAAAATAAATAAAATAGATAAACCATTGGCCAAACTAACTAGAAATAGAAAAGTAAAATCTCTAATAACCTCAATTAGAAATGATAAAGGGGAAATAATAACTGATCCCACAGAGATACAAGAGATCATCTCTGAATACTACCAGAAACTGTATGCCCAGAAATTTGACAATGTGAAGAAATGGATCAATATTTGGAATCACACCCTCTCCCTAGACTCAGCCAGGAAGAAATAGAGCTCCTGAACAGACCAATTTCAAGCACTGAAATTAAAGAAACCATAAAAAATCTCCCAACAAAAAAAATGCCCTTGTCTGGATGGCTTCACACCAGAATTCTACCAAACCTTCAAGGAAGAGCTTATTCCCATACTGCAGAAATTATTCCAAAAAATTTAGGAGGAAGGAATCTTCTCCAACACGTTCAACAAAGCAAACATCACCCTGATACCAAAACAAGGAAAAGACCCAACTAAAAAGGAGAATTTCAGACTAATTTCACTAATGAATATAGATGCAAAAATTCCCAGCAAAATCCTAGCCAATAGATTCCAGCTTCTCATTAAAAATGTCATACATTATGAACAAGTAGGTTTTATCCCAGGGATGCAAGGCTGGTTTAACATTCACAAATCCATAAATGTTATCCACCATATTAACAGAGGCAAAAATAAAGATCACATGATCCTCTCAATAGATGCAGAACAAGTATTTGATAAAATCCAGCATCCTTATCTAATTAGAACACTGAAGAGTATAGACATACATGGCACATTTCTGAAACTGATCAAAGCTATCTATGACAAACCCACAGCTAATATTTTACTAAATGGAGTAAAACTGAAAGCTTTTCCTCTTCGAACTGGAAAAAGACAAGGTTGTCCACTGTCACCATTACTATTCAACGTAGTGCTGGAAGTTCTAGCCAATAAAATTAGCAAGACAAGGAAATAAAGTTCATCTGAATGGGAGCAGAGGAGGTCAGACTCTCCCTCTTTGTTGATGACATGATCTTATACTTAGATAACCATAAAGACTCAACCACAAGATTCCTGGAAGTCATCAAAAAATATAGTAATGTCTCAAGATATAAAATCAATGTCCACAAGTCACTTGCCTTTATATACACCAATAACAGTCAAGATGAGAGGCTAATTTAGGACACAACTCTCTCAGCATAGTTTCAAAGAAAATTAAATATGAAGGAATATACCTAACAAAGAAGTAAAGGACCCCTATAAAGAAAATTATGAAATCCTAAGAAAGAAAATAGCAGAGGATATTAACAAATGGAAGAACATAAAAAACTCATGGATGGATGGGAAGAATCAACATAGTTAAAATGCCTATACTTCCCAAAGCAATCTACCTATTCAATGCCATCCCATTTAAAATACCAACATCATACTCTCAAGATTTGGAAAAAATGATTCTGCTTTTTGTATGGAACCAGAAAAAAAAAATCCATATAGCTAAGGCAGTTCTTATTACTAAAAACAAAGCTGGGTGCATCACTATATCAGATTTTAGGCTGTACTACAAAGCCATAGTGGTCAAGACAGCATGGTACTGGCACAAAAATAGAGACATAGACATTTGGAATTGAATAGAAAACTAGGAAATGAAACTAACATCTCTACAACCATCTAATCTTCGTTAAAACAAACAAGAACATACTTTGGGGAAAGATTCCCTATTCAATAAATGGTGCTGGAAGAACTGGATGTCTACATGTAAAAGACTGAAACTGGACCCACACCTTTCCCCACTCACAAAAATTGATTCAAGATGGATAAAGGACTTAAATTTAAGGCATGAAACAATAAAAATCCTCCAAGAAAGCATAGGAAAAACACTGGAAGATATTGGCCTGGGGAAAGACTTCATGAAGAAGACTTCCATGGCAATTGCAACAACAACAAAAACAAACAAATGGGACTTAATGAAACTGAAAAGCTTCTGTACAACTAAGGAGACAACATCCAAAGCAAATAGACAACCTACACAATGGGAAAGGATATTTGCATATTTTGAATCAGACAAGAGCTTGATAAATAGGATTTATGCAGAACTCAAATTAATCCACATGAAAAAATCCAACAATCCAATGTATCAATGGGCAAGAGACATGAATAGAAACTTCTCTAAAGAAGACAGATGAATGGCTAACAAACATATGAAAAAATGCTCATCATCCCTAATTATTAGAGAAATGCAAATAAAAACCACTCTGAGATGCCATCTAACTCCAGCAAGAATGGCCCACATCACAAAATCTCAAAACTGCCGATACTGTCATGGATGTGGAGAGGAGGGAACACTTTTAGACTGCTGGTGGAACTACAAACTAATAGAACCTTTTTGTAAGGAAGTATGGAAAACCCTCAAAGAACTCAAACTAGACCTCTCATTTGATCCTACAATCCCATTACTGAGCGTCTACCCAGAAGGAATAAAATCCTTTTATCGTAAGGACACTTGTGACTTACACAGACTCATACTCAGGGAGTGAAGCAAGAAGTTGGTGAGATGGATACAGCGTAGGATCTAGAGTGGTGGAAATCCAATGAATTAGGCAAGTGATCGCAACCAACAGGCATTGGTGGCTCCCCTCACAAAGGTCTATGACTGGAGGAAGCCTTTCCAGAGTTTTCATTTGTTGGGGAAGGCTGTATTAAGTGGAAAGCTTGGAAGAGTGGGCACACTCAAATAATAGACAGAAACTAGATTTGAATGCAGGTTGGAGTGGATTTGCCATAAGTTTGGTAACTGGAGATGCAGCCATACTGAGAAGGTTATGGCAGCCAGGGGGCTAACATTGTGGGAAGGTCATAAGAAGGTCTTAGCAGGGGCCTAAAGCATAGCCATCTTAATTCTGCCTGCCAGATCAGAACTCCACCCTTGGGACATGCTTAGGGACTCCCAACACCCCAGGAGAGCTGGAGTCAGGGGTCCCTGTGAAAACTGCCCCTGAAGGACTCTTGTGAGCTTTAAGATCCCGACCTGGCAGATTCTGAATGCTGAGGAAAGAATCAGGTGACCACCCAAGGCAACTAAGTTTGGAATAAGGACCATAGAGGTTGTGGCTGTGTTCTCTGTCCCCCAAATAAGTCACAGGGCCAACTAGTGTCTGTGAAACATATTGCAACACACTGTCATCAAGAGCAAGAGCTATGCCTTATTTGGGAGCAAGGAAGAGTTTGGCTTTCCTCAGGCTGAGGTCACTTCAAGACCTAAGCTCTGAGACAAGGTAATCTGAAACAAAGGAGGCAGTGAAAAGGGAAAAAAAGGACAAGGAGGTGAACAAGAAGAAAGAACACATGAGGAGGAGAAAAACAGAAATATTGGGTCAACATGAAAAACTAAAACAGAGGAACTCCCTGAAGGGACCATGAGTCACCTACTGCAGAAGACTCCACCTATAAAGGATGAATGTATGTGGCAGAAAGGGAATTGAAAATATGGATGATAATGACAATAAAAGGAGTGGATGAGAAAATGGAAAAACAGAACCAAAAGTCAGATGAAAGACATGCAGAATATGGAAAGGATATGGTGGAGCTTAAGGAAATAAAGAAGACGTTCAAGGAATGTAAAGATGCACTAGAAAGTATCAAAAATAAGTTAGACCATGGGGAAGAACCTCAGGGCCAGAGGATATAATTTTCAAGTTAACCCAGGTAGTTAAAAAGGCAGAAAAGAAGAGAGAGAATGCAGAACAGGTGCTTAGAGAACTATGAGGCTCCATGAAGCATTCAAATATATGAATAATAGGGATACCAGAAGGGGAAGAAGATCATCCCAAAAGAATTAAAGACCTACTAGAGACTATCATAAAGGAAAACTTCTTTAGATTTGTTTACCAAAGACCCTGACACACTCCTTTCAGATGGATATTGAACCACAGGTCATCTCAACTCAAACAGAGCCTCTCCAAGACACATTGCAATGAATCTGTTCAAAGTCAACATGAAAGAAAAAATTCTGCAAGCAGCAAGGAGTAAGTGCCAACGGACCTGCAGAGGCTGAGCCATTAGGATGACAGCAGACTTTACAACTGAAACCTTCCATGCAGAAGAGCACAGTCACCCAACTTCACATTCTTTAAAAAAATAATTTTCAGCCCAGAATTCTGTATCCTGCTAAACTAAGCTTCAAAATCAATGGAGAAATCAAATCTTTTGAGGATAGACAGCACTGAGGAAATTTGCCACAAGACCAGCTCTACAGGAAATATTTAGACCTCTTCTCAATACTGACCACTACAATGGATCACCAGCAAAGTAGACACCTAGAAGCTAAAGGTCAAAATCTAGCATTCACAATGGCCTAACGGATAAAACTACACAATGGACTTGCACTAATAAGACGAATAGAACTCCACCACACTTATCAATTCTCTCAGTCAATGTCAATGAATTGAATTCAATGACAATGAATTCACCACTGAAGAGGCACAGGCTGGTTGGATAAAGCACAAGACATCCATATGCTGTCTCTAAGAGACACAGCTAGCCATGAAGGACAAATATGAACTCAGGGTTACAAGATAGAAAACAATATGCTAAGCAAATGGAAATGAGAAGAAAGAAGATGTTGCAATTTTGTTTTCAGATACAAGCAGATTCAAGCAACTATACTTAGAAAAGACAAAGATGGACACTTTTTCAAAGGAACAACACAACAAGAAGACATCTCAGTTTTAAATATTTATGCACCCAACTGAAATGCTCTCAGATTTATGAAACCGACATTGATGAATCTGAGCAATAAGATATCCCATAACACCCTAATAGCTGGAGAATTTAACACCCCTCTGACAGAACTGGACAGATCCTCTGCACAGAAACTGAACAAAGACACAAAGGACTTAAATGTGACCCTAGAACAAATGGGATTAATAGACATACAGAACACACCATCCCAAAACTAAAGAATACACATTTTTCTCACCAGCGCATAGTATGTACTCCAAAATCTACCACATCCTAGGATTCAAATCAAACCTCAACAAAATTAAAAGAATAGGAATTATACCTTGTATCTTCTCAAGCCATAGTCAATAAAGATGGAACTCAATTCCCAGAAAAACATTCATCCCCACAAAAAGACATGGAAATTAAACAACCTTATGCTGAATGACAGTTAAGTTCAGGAAGAGATAAAAGAGGAAATTGTTAAATTCCTCAAACACAACAACAATGAAGAAACAAGTTACTAAAACCTATGAGATACAGCAAAATCAGTCTTAAGGGGGAAATTTATCACATTAGATATCTACATTTGAAAAAAGAAAGATAGCGCATTAACAAACTTATGAACCATCTTATGGAATTGGAAAAAAAGAATAATCTAACCCCAAACCCAGCAGAAGAAAAGAAATAACTAACATTAAATCAGATATTAATGAAATTGAAAACTAAAGAATCATTCAGAAAATTAAGGAAACAAAAGGTCAGTTTTTTGAAAAAAAAATAAATAAAAGCCTCTGGCTAGATTAATTAGAAACAGAAAAGTAAAATCTCTAATAACCTCAATCAGTAACAATAAAGGGGAAATAACAGATGCCACAGATACAAGAGATCATCTCTGAGTACTACAAGAGAGTCAGTGCCCAGAAATTTGACAATGTGGAGGAAATGATCAATACCTAGAATCACACCATCTTACTAGATTTAATCAAGAAGAAACAGATCTCCTCAACAGACCAATTTCAAGTACTGAGATCACTGAAACAATAAATATTCCAACAACAACAACAACTGTCCTAGTGAAGACGGCTTCATAACAGAATTCTATCAAACATTCAAAGAAGAACTTATACCCATGCTGCAGAAATTTTTCCAAAATATTAAGAAGGAAAGAATCTTCCCCAACACATTCTATGAAGCATACATCACCCTTATATCAAACCCAGAAAAAGACCCAACTGAAAGTTAGAATTTCAGTCCAATTTCACTAATGAATATAGATTCAAAAACTCTCAATTAAATCCTAGCCAATAGATTATAGCTATACATTTAAAAAATGAATCATCATGATCAAGAAGGGTTCATCTCAGGGATTCAAGGCTGGTTTGACACATGCAAGTCCATAAACTCAATTCACCATTTCAACAGAAGCAAAACCAAAGATTATATGATCCTCTCAAGAGATGCAGAAAAAGCATTTGAGAAAATTCAGCATCTTTTTCTTTTTATATATGATTAACTAATTCTTATTCTATTTTTGTTTTTGTTTTTTGTTTTTTTGCAGTTTTTGGCTGGGGCTGGGTTTGAACCTGCCACCTCTGGCATATGGGGCCAACGCCCTACTCCTTCAAGACACAGGCACTGCCCCTCCTCTTTTTCTTTTAAATATGGAACGCTTCATGAATTTGCATGCCATCCTTGTGCAGGGGCCATGCAGAAAATTCAGCATCCTTTTCTAATTAGAACACTTAAGATTATAGGTATAGGTGGCACATTCCTTTTTTTTTTTTTTTTTTGGTTGGGGATTCATTGAGAGTACAATAAGCCAGTTACACTGATTGCAATTGTTAGGTAAAGTCCCTCTTGCAATCATGTCTTGCCCCCATGAAGTGTGGCACACAGTAAGGCCCCACACCCCTCCCTCCTTACCTCTTTCTGCTTCCCCCCCCCATAACCTTAATTGTCATTAATTGTCCTCATATCAAGATTGAGTACATAGGATTCATGCTTCTCCATTCTTGTGATGCTTTACTAAGAATAATGTCTTCCACTTCCATCCAGGTTAATATGAAGGATGTAAAGTCTCCATTTTTTTTAATGGCTGAATAGTATTCCATGGTATACATATACCACAGCTTGTTAACCCATTCCTGGGTTGGTGGGCATTTAGGCTGTTTCCACATTTTGGCGATTGTAAATTGAGCTGCAATAAACAGTCTAGTACAAGTGTCCTTATGATAAAAGGATTTTTTTCCTTCTGGGTAGATGCCCAGTAATGGGATTGCAGGATCAAATGGGAGGTCTAGCTTGAGTGCTTTGAGGTTTCTCCATACTTCCTTCCAGAAAGGTTGTACTAGTATGCAGTCCCACCAGCAGTGTAAAAGTGTTCCCTTCTCTCCACATCCACGCCAGCATCTGCAGTTTTGAGATTTTGTGATGCGGGCCATTCTCACTGGGGTTAGATGATATCTCAGAGTTGTTTTGATTTGCATTTCTCTAATATATAGAGATGATGAACATTTTTTCATGTGTTTGTTAGCCATTCGTCTGTCTTCTTTAGAGAAGGTTCTGTTCCTCTCTCTTGCTCATTGATATATGGGATTGTTGGCTTTTTTCATGTGGATTAATTTGAGTTCTCTATAGATCCTAGTTATCAAGCTTTTGTCTGATTGAAAGTATGCAAATATCCTTTCCCATTGTGTAGGCTGTCTCTTTGCTTTGGTTGTTGTCTCCTTAGCTGTACAGAAGCTTTTCAGTTTAATGAAGTCCCATTTGTTTATTTTTGTTGTTGTTGCAATTGCCATGGCAGTCTTCTTCATGAAGTCTTTCCCCAGGCCAATATCTTCCAGTGTTTTTCCTATGCTTTCTTTGAGGATTTTTATTATTTCATGCCTTAAATTTAAGTCCTTTATCCATCTTGAATCAATTTTTGTGAGTGGGGAAAGGTGTGGGTCCAGTTTCAGTGTCTTACATGTAGACATCCAGTTCTTTCAGCACCATTTATTGAATAGGGAGTCTTTCCCCCAAGGTAAGTTCTTGTTTGGTTTATCAAAGATTAGGTGGTTGTAAGATGGTAGTTTCATTTCTTGGTTTTCAATTCAATTCCAAGTGTCTATGTCTCTGTTTTTGTGCCAGTACCATGCTGTCTTGAGCAATATGGCTTTGTAGTAAAGACTAAAATCTGGTATGCTGATGCCCCCGGCTTTATTTTTATTACTAAGAACTGCCTTAGCTATACGGATTTTTTTCCGGTTCCATACAAAACGCAGAATCATTTTTTCCAAATCTTGAAAGTATGATGTAGGTACTTTGATAGGAATGGCATTGAATAGCTAGATTCCTTTGGGAAGTATAGACATTTTAACAATGTTGATTTTTCCCATCCATGAGCATGGTATGTTCTTCCATTTGTTAATATCCTCTGCTATTTCCTTTCTGAGGCTTTCATAATTTTCTTTATAGAGGTCCTTCACCTCCTTCGTTAGGTATATTCCTAGGTATTTCATTTTCTTTGAAACTATGGTGAAGGGAGTTGTGTCCTTAATTAGCTTCTCATCTTGACTGTTATTGGTGTACACAAAGGCTACTGACTTGTGGACATTGATTTTATATCCTGAAACATTACTGTATTTTTTGATGACTTCTAGGAGTCTTGTGGTTGAGTCTTTGGGGTTCTCTAAGTATAAGATCATGTCATCAGCAAAGAAGGAGAGTTTGACCTCCTCTGCTCCCATTTGGATTCCCTTTATTTCCTTGTCTTGCCAAATTGTATTGGCTAGAACTTCCAGCACTATGTTGAATAGTAAAGGTGACAGAGGACAACCTTGTCTGGTTCCAGTTCTAAGAGGAAAAGCTTTCAGTTTTACTCCATTCAGTAAAATATTCGCTGTGGGTTTGTCATAGATAGCTTCAATCAGTTTTAGAAATGTGCCACCTATGCCTACACTCTTCAGAGTTCTAATTAGAAAAGGATGCTGGATTTTATCAAATGCTTTTTCTGCATCTATTGAGAGGATCATGTGATCTTTATTTTTGCCTCTGTTAATATGGTGGATAACGTTTATGGACTTGTGTATGTTAAACCAGCCTTCCATCCCTGGGATGAAGCTTACTTGATCATGATGAATGACTTTTTTGATGATGAGCTGTAATCTATTGGCTAGGATTTTGTTGAGAATTTTTGCATCTATATTCATGAGTGAGATTGGTCTGAAATTCTCCTTTTTGGTTGGGTCTTTTCCTGTTTTTGGTATCAGGTTGATGTTTGCTTCATAAAATGTGTTGGGGAAGATTCCTTCTTCCTCAATTTTTTGGAATAATTTCTGCAGTACAGGAATAAGCTCTTCCTTGAAGGTTTGATAGAATTCTGGTGTGAAGCCATCTGGACCAGGGCATTTTTGGTTGGAAGATTTTTTATTGTTACTTTGATATCGGTGCTTGAAATTGGTCTGTTCAGGAGCTCTATTTCTTCCTGGCTGAGTCTAGGGAGAGGGTGTGATTCCAAATATTGATCCATTTCCTTCACATTGTCAAGTTTCTGGGCATAGAGTTTCGGTAGTATTCAGAGATGATCTCTTGTATCTCTGTGGGATCAGTTGTTATTTCCCCTTTATCTTTTCTGATTGAGGTTACTAGAGATTTTACTTTTCTATTCCTTGTTAGTCTGGCCAATGGTTTATCTATTTTATTTATTTTTTCAAAAAACCAACTCCTTGTTTCATTAATTTTCTGAATGATTCTTTTGTTTTCAATTTCATTGATCTCTGATTTGATTTTGGGTATTTCTTTTCTTCTACTGAGTTTAGGCTTAGATTGTTCTTCTTTTTCCAATTCCATAAGATCTCTTGTGAGATTGTTGATGTGCTCTCTTTCTGTTTTTCGAATGCAGGCACCTAAAGTGATGAATTTTCCTCTCAAAACTGCTTTTGCAGTATCCCACAGGTTTTGGTAGCTTGTGTCTTCATGGTTGTTATGCTCAAGGAAGTTAATGATTTCCTGTTTCATTTCTTCCTGCACCCATCTGTTATTCAACAGAAGATTGTTTAATTTCCATGCCTTTGTGTGGAGTCGAGCATTTTTTTAGAGTTGAGTTCCACCTTTAGTGCCTTATGGTCTGAGAAGATACAAGGTAAAATTTCAATTCTTTTGATTCTGTTGATATTTGTTTTGTGTCCCAGGATATGATCAATTTTGGAGAATGTTCCATGGGGTGATGAGAAGAATGTATATTTTTTATCTTTGGGATGGAGTATTCTGTATGCGTCTATCAAGCATAGTTGTGCTAGGGTCTCATTTAAATCTCTTATATCTTTGTTTAAATTCGGCTGAGATGATCTGTCCAGCTCTGTAAGAGGAGTATTAAAGTCCCCTGTTATGATGGTATTATCATATATCATATTGCTCAGACTGAGTAAGGTCCGTTTCAAGAATCTGGGAGCATTTAAATTGGGTGCATAAATATTTAGAATTGAAACATCTTCTTGTTGTATTTTTTCCTTGACCAATATAAAGTGACCATCTTTGTCTTTTTTGACTTTAGTTGCTTTAAATCCACATGTATCTGAAAATAAGATTGCAACTCCTCTTTTCTTCTGAATTCCATTTGCCTGAAAAATTGTCTTCCAACCCTTGACTCAGAGCTTTAATTTGTCTTTTGAAGCTAGGTTTGTTTCTTGCAGACAGCAAATGGATGGCTTGTGTTTTTAATCCAGTCAGCCAATCTACGTCTCTTCAGTGGGAAATTCAAGCCATTCACATTTATTGAGATAATTGATAAGTGTGGTAGTATTCTATTCGTCTTATTTTGTGAGAGTCCATTGCTTAGTTTTATCTTTTGCATCAGTGTGGAGGTTAGGTTCTGTCCTTTGATTTCTGAGTTCTTACTTTGCTGCTGATCCATTGTGGTGGTCAGTGTGCAGAACAGGTTGAAGTATTTCCTGTAGAGCTGGTCTTGTTGTGGCGAATTTCCTCAATGTTTGTATATCCGTAAATGATTTGATTTCTCCATCAGTTTTGAAGCTTAGCTTAGCAGGGTACAGAATTCTGGGCTGAAAATTGTTCTGTTTAAGTAGATTAAAGGTAGATGACCATTGTCTTCTTGCTTGGAAAGTTTCATTAGAGAAGTCTGCGGTCACTCTGATGGATTTGCCCCTGTAGGTCAACTGGCGCTTACTCCTGGCAGCTTGCAGAATCTTTTCTTTTGTCTTGACTTTGGACAGGTTCATCACAATATGTCTTGGAGAAGCTTGGTTAGAGTTGAGGCGACCTGGGGTCCGATAGCCCTCTGAAAGCAGTGTGTCAGAATCTTTGGTGATGTTTGAGAAATTTTCTTTTATAATATTCTCTAGTATGGCTTCCATTCCTCTGGGGCATTCTTCTTCCCCTTCTGGAATTCCTATAACTCGTATGTTGGAACGCTTCATAAAGTCCCATAATTCTGACAGTGAACATTCTGCTTTCTCTCTCTTCTTTTCTGCCTCTTTTACTGTCTGAGTTATCTCAAGAACTTTGTCTTCTACGTCTGAAATTCTTTCTTCTGCATGGTCTAACCTGTTGCTGATACTTTCCATTGCATCTTTGTGTTCCCTAATTAACTGTTTCAGTTCCTTCAGGTCTGCTATATCCTTTTTATATTCTTCATATCGTTCATCTCTTATTTGATTCTGTTTTTGGATTTCCTTTTGGTTGTTTTCCACTTTATTAGCAATTTCCTTCATTGTTTCCATCATTTCTTTCATTTTTTTCAACATGTGTGTTCTAAATTCCCTTCTGTCATTCCTAACATTTCTTTACAGGTGGAATCATCTGCAGTAGGTACCTCATGGTCCCTTGGTGGGGTTGTTCTAGACTGGTTCTTCATGTTTCCTGGAGTTTTCTGCTGATTCTTCTTCATGAGTGATTTCTTTTATCTGTTTCCTTGCCCTAATTTTCCTTTCACTTCCTCTTGCTCTTTAAGTTCTTGTGGCTGTGGAAGTTGTGGGCGGGTTTAGACACACGACCACTTGCCGGTTTTGCACTGTTTTAGTCCTCTTCTTGGGGTCCAGAAGTCTCTCGCTGACTCCCTGTATCCTCATAGGTGTGATGATAGGCAGATCCCACCAGCCAGAGATGCCTGGAGTCCTATCTCCCCAGACCCACAGTGCCCAGATGCAAGGAAGCTGGTACTCTGCCGCCTTCTTGCTCCACCAATAAATCTGTGTCCACAGTCTGCATCGGGCCTCGGGGGACTCCAGAGTGGAGGTGGCTAACCTTCACTGGTTGGTGGGCCCCAGGTGAGGGGAGACACAGGAGGTGCACCGTCTTCGTCTGAGGTAAAGACTGAGCAGAAGCTTTCTCAGGGAAGTGGTTGTCACTGGAATCACTGCTGAAGTGGCTATCCACTTACCCTGTGTGTCAAAAATGGTGGCACATTTCTTAAAGTGATCAGAGCCATCTATGACAAACCCACAGCTAATATTATACTGAATGGAGTAAAACTGAAAACTTTTCCACTTAGAACTGGAACCAGACAAGATTGTCCTCTCTTTTTACTACTATTCAACATAGTGCTGAAATCTCTAGCCAATACAATCGGGCAGGAGAAGGAAATAAAGGGCTTCCAGATGGATACACAAGAGGTCAAATTCTAGCTCTTTGCATTTGATATGATCTTATGCTTAGAGGACCCCATATACTCAACCACAAGACTCCTGGAAGTGTTCAAAATATATAGCAATGTCTCAGGATATAAAATCAATGTCCACAAACCAGTAGCCTTTGTATGTGCCAACAAAAGCCACCATGAAAAGATAATCAAAGACACAATTCCCTTCACAGTACTTTCAAAAAAAACAAAATACCTAGGAATAAATGAAACAAAAGAGGTGAAGGACTTCTACAAAGAAAATTATAAAACATTGAAAAAAGAAATAGCAGAAGATATGAACAAATGTAATAACATACCATGCTCATGGTGGGAAGAATCAACATTGTGAAAATGTCTATACTCAAAGCAATCTACAGATTCAATGCAATCCCCATTAAAATACCATCATCATACTTTCACGATTTGGAAAAAACAATTCTTCATTTGTATGAAACCAGGAAAATACTCATATAGGTAAAGTAATACTTAGTAATAAAAACAAAGCCAGGTGCATCACCCTACCAGACCTTATGCTACATTACAAGTTCCTAGTGATCAAAACAGCATGGTATTGGCACAAAAATAGAGACATACACATCTGGAAACAAATAGAAAACCAGGAGATGAAACTGACACTTCACTGCCACATGATCTTTGATAAACCAAACAAAAACATACACTGGGGAAAAGAAACCCTCTTCAATAAATGCTACTGGGAGAACTGGATAATTACATGTAAAAGACTGAAACTGGACCCACACTTCTCACCACTTACAAAAATTGATTAAAGATGGATAAAAGATTTAAATTAAGGCATGAAACAATACAAATCCTTGAAGAAAGTGTGGGGAAACACTTGAAGATATCAGCCTGGGGAAAGATTGCATGAAGACGACTTCCATGGCAATTGCAACAGCAACAAAAATAAACAAATGGAACTTAATTAAACTGAAAAGCTTGTGTACAGCTAAGGAGACAATAACCAAAGCAAAGAGACAACCTTGAGAATGGGAAAAGATATTTGCATATTATGAATTGAACAAAAGCTTGACAACTAGAACCTATAAAGAACTCAAATTAATCAACGACAACAAAAAAAGACCCAATGGGCAAGAGAGATGAATAGAACCTCCTCTAGAGAAGACAGATGGATAAATGACTAACAAACATATGAAAAAATGCTCATCATCCCTAATCATCTGGGAAATGCAAATCAAAACTACCCTGAGATATCATCTAACCCCAGGGAGAATGGCCCAAATCACAAAGTCTCACAGCTGGAGATGCTGACATAGATGTGGAAAGAAGGGAACACTTTTACACTATTGGTGAGACTGCAAACTAATACAACCTTTTTGGAAGGAAGTATGGAGAATCCTCAAAGTTCTCAAATTAGACCTCCCATTTGATCCTGCAATCCCATTACTAGACATCTACCCAGAAGAAAAAAATCATTGTATGGTTAGGACATTTGCACTAGACTATTTATTGCAGCTCAATTTACAATAGCCAAAATGTGGAAACAGCCTAACTGCCCACCAACCCAGGGTAGAACAAGCCCTGGTATATGTATACCATGGAATACTATTCAGCCACTAAAAAAGTGACTTTATTTGGATGGAGGTTAAAACACATTCTTCTTAGTAAAATATCACAAGAATGGCAAAGCAAGAATCCAATGTACTCTGTTCCAATATGAAGGCAGTAGATGAGCTAATACAAGGGGTTGGGTAGGGAAATGAGCAAGTGGGGGAAGGGAAGGGGAGGAGAGTCATGTTGTATAGTACACCTCTTGGGGGCACGTCACAAATATAAGAGGCACTTTACCTAACAAATGTAATCAGTGTCCTAATTGTACCCTCCATGAATCCCAAACAATAAAATTAAAAAAAAAAGAAAAACTTAAAATTTCTCCCTTTCCCACTCTCCCCAGATGCTGGTAACCACAATTCTTCTTCTGTTTCTAAAATTATACTGCTTTAGAAACTGCTTATAAGTGGAATTGTACTGTATTTATCTTTTCATTATTGACATTTCATTTATCACAGAGTCTTATTTTCATCCTCTTTTAGGCTTAATAATATTACATTGTGTGTACACATGTACAGCACATTTTGTTTATCCACTCATCTATTGATGGGTGTGCATTGCTTCCAGTTTCAGCTACTGTGAACAGTATGTCTATGAACACGGGTGTGAAGATATCCCTGCTTTCCTTCTTTTCAGATCTATTATCAGTAGTGGGTTTGTTGGGTCATGTATTGCCCCTTTTTAAATTTTTTTTAAGGAGCCACTATATTGTTTTTCATAGCTGTTGCACTATTGTACAATCCTACAAACAGTACTCAAGTTTTCTAATTTTTCCACACTAAAAAAGATGGAGACATTACATTGGATGGAGGTGAAGCACATTCTTCTTAGTAAAATATCACAAGAATGGAGAAGCAAGAATCCAATGATACTCTGTTCAAATATGAAGACAGTAGACGAGCTACTACAAGGGGTAGGGTAGGGGAATGAGCAAGTGGGGGAGAGGAGAGAAGGGTGGGGAATAGAGATTATGGTGTATGGTACACCTCTTGGGGGCAGGACACAATTATAAGAGGGACTTTACCTAACAAATGCAATCAGTGTATCCTAATTCTTTGTACCCTCAATGACTCCCAAACAATAAAAAAAAAGTTTTCTTTTCAAAAAGGAAAAACAATTGCTAATATGAACCTCATAAAATTAAAATTTTTTTCTTTGTTCAAGAACTTGTTAAGAAGATAAAAAGGTATCCACTAACTGAGAGAATTGTATTCAAATTACATATCTAAGAAATTTCCTTTATCCAGAATATATGCAGAATTTTCAAGTCTCAACAATAAAAAAGAGACACAACATTTTGATGACACCTCCTTTAAAAAGTGTATGAATGGCAAATAAGCACATAAAAAGATGTTCACAATCATTAGCCACTAGGGAAATGCAAATGATAGCTACAATGAGACATCATTGCATGCCTAATAATATAGTGACATTACCATGTACTGACAAGGACACAGAACAACTGAATTTCTTACACATTGCTGATGGAAATGGGATATGGTATAGCCACTTTGGGAACCATTTTGGCAATTTCCCACTAAGCTAAAAAGAGACTTACGATGCAACCCAGCTTCCCCGGGTATGACAAATAAGGTCATGAAGCCATCCTAGAAAAAGTTCTACATACCTCACTGCTGAATATCAGTATGGTCACCTTCAAAGTACTCCCCTTGGAAGCTATACACCAATGTCAGTGCCTTTTCCACTGTTCAAAGAAATTTTGGAACTCTTTTTCTGGTGTGGACATCAAACTTTTGTCTCATTAGTCTTGGTGTCCTGAGTGTCATCAAAATATCTTCCTTTCAACATTTCCTTTCTTTTGAGTAAAGTAAAAAGTCATTGGGAGCCAGATCAAGTGAATAGAGAGGGTGTTCCAATATAGTTATTTGTTTCCTGGCTAAAATCTCCCTCCTAGACAGTGCTGTGAGAGCTGGTGCATTGTTATGATGCCAGAGATGTGAGTTGCTGGCCAAGATTTTAAGTTAATATTTCCCTGTTTCTCTATCAGTGGTTACATGGTCTGTATGCTTCTCACAGTCAGCTGAGAATTCTGACACACAATTCAATGAATTTTTGCCGTGTTTTTATCAATTCTGCTCATTGCTCACCTCCCTAACCTCTCTTCATCAGTACACTTTCTCTTGCTCAGAAAAATGTTTAATCAATTTGCACACTGTTGTTTTCTTCATGGCATTCTCCCATAAACTTGGACTGATGTGTCCCTGATTTCACTTCCACTCTTGCCAATTGAACATGAAATTTATGAATGTTTATTTATTGTTCAAATTCAAGCCCTAACATTCTCTCAAGGGAACCAAAAATACACAATAATAATGAACACCACTCAGCAGGACACCACTACATGTCACACAAACACAGCTGTGAGACACTGATACACCAAGGTTATAAATCCTTATTGAGCTGTTTGTACAAAGCTGATAATGTAAGTGTATGGTGGCAAGTTTGCAAATTTAATTGTCAGACCTCTCTCTATATTCTACAGAAATGAAAACATGATCACACAGAAACATGTATGCAAATGTTTATTGCAGCCTCATATGCAATAACCAAAAACTGGAAACTACTCAACAGTCCTGCAACTGGTGAATAGATAAACAAATTGTGATACAAAAGAAAGAACCAAGCTATAACTATGCACAACAATTTAGGGGGATTCCTTGGGTGTTGTGCTGAATGATAAAAGGCAACCTCAGAATGATGCATAAATGAGAAGCCTTTGGTATGATAAGTGTTAAAAAAAAGAAATATGAGAAATCAGCTTTGATAACATATTTTTTCTAATTTATTTACTTATTTTCTAATTGACAAAATGCATGTTAGTCATTATGTACAACAAAAGTTTTAGAAATATTTATAAATTTTAGAATGACTAAATTGAGCAAAAATAATTCAGATATGTTATTGAGGCAAGAAAAATTGTGAATGTGTTTGTACTTGCACTGAAGTTCTGTACATCCATTCATCAAGTACAACCATACAGCAGAGTGAGACATCAGAAATGGGTAATGTCTGAAGTAACTGCTGGCCCAAAACTTCTTTGATGAGAGAGCAGATGGGAGGTAGCCTACAGCTTCTATAAGCAACTAAGAAAAAATAGTCAATGTTTCCAAAAAATATCCACAGTAACAAGGCTGAAATCTGCAAGAGGATAATTTACATTTTTGGTATATAAACATTTGCCAAAAGTTAGATTCAGTAAGAGTGTCTAGTGATCCCAGCACTGTGAGATCACTGTGCCTGTGATCCAGCATTCTGGGAGGCGGCAGCAGGTGGATTGCTTGAGCTTAGAAGTTTGAGACCAGCCTAAGCAAGAGGGAGACCCCATCTCTAATGAAAATAGAAAAACCAGCCAGGCGTGGTGGTGAATGCCTGTCAGTCCCAGCTACTCAGAAGGCTGAGGAGAGATGACCTCTTGAGCCCAAGAGTTTGAAGTTGCTTTGAGTACTGATGATGCCATGGCACTCTACCCAGGTGACAGAATGAGACTCTGCCACACACACATACACAAAACAAACAAACAAAAAACCCTCACTTTAATTCAATAAATCTTATTTAATCAGAAGGTACATAGCACCTTATCTGATAGGTGGTTGTCATAGGATGTGTGTCCTTGTCCTGAATCACATTCTCTTCTTTTTTATTAAGATTCCTGAGGGAGGTAGCAGGAAAAAAAAAAAAAAAAGGTGACCTGGAAGACAAGAAATCAAAACACTTATGTGATAATATTTGTTCTTTTCTGAACAATGAAATTTAGGAAAAGTCATAATTTAAAAGGTCTTTTGTAATACATAAAATCAAGATAAGGTACCATTATTGTCATATGCATAGATATTTTGTAAATATTATATCTCATTCTGCCTACCTCAAAACATTATAAAAATTACATGAGAAACCCGAGTGGAATTTCTTTCTAAATTATAATTTGGGAGGAATTTTTACAAGTGTTTGCAAGCCTTTCACATGTATTATCAATGATTTAAAGAGACCTGTGTCATATGCAGGGCATTTGTTATTATTCTCTTGTTAATTATACAACAATCATAACTGAAAGGTGTTTGTTGTTCCAAGCCATAGTGTAACAGATTCCAGACTCCAGAGTGGTCCATGGGGTTTTCATCCCTCAGCTCCTGGGTGCCTGCTCCTACTTCTACTTCTGAATGAAGAGACTAAAAACATATGGCATTATCCCAGTCCATGAGCAACAAAGGACTGCTGGTGTGAGGCAGGCAGTCAACTTGAAGGAAAAGGAGACATTTGGAAGCAATTAATTCTAGAGATTTATAATCACTGTGGGAGTGCTGGGGGAGAGTAAACTAGTAATCCTGACAAGTTAGAGTTAGAGTTTGTTTCAGTTTTGTTTTTAAAGGAAATTTTGTATACTGTGGAATTAAGCTAAGGTAATATGATGAACAGAAATGAAGAAAACCTTCACACGCATAGGCAAACAAGCACAAGAAAAGATGTTCACCATTGATAATCATCAGGAAAATGCAAATCAAAACCATAAGGAGAAATCCCTTCAGTCCCAATTGGATGGCTGCTATCAAAATAAGTAAATAAAATAACAAGTGTCAGGGAGGATGTGGACAAATTAGAACACTTGAGTACTATTTGTACGATTGTAAAATAGTGCAATAGCTATGAACAACAATATATGGGCTGCTTAAGAAAATTGAAAACAGAAGTAATACATGATCCAACAAACCCGCTACTAAAAATAGATCTGAAAGGAAGGAAATCAGGGATATCTTCACACCCATGTTCATGGACATGCTATTCACAATAGCTGAAAGGGGGAGCAACATATACCATCAATAGACTAGTGGATAAACAAAATGTACTGTAAATATGTACACATAATATAATATTATTAAGCCTTAGGGGGAAGAAATTAGACCCTGTGATAAATAAAATGTCAATAATGAAAAGACAAATACAGGGTGGCACCTGTGGCTCAAGGAGTAGGGAGCCGGTCCCATATGCCAAAGGTGGCGGTTTCAAACCCAGCCCCGGCCAAAAAAAAAAAAAAAAAGAAAAGAAAAGACAAATACAGTACAATTCCACTTATAAGCAGTTCGTAAAGCAGTACAATTTTAGAAACAGAAGAATGGTGGATACCAGCATGTGGGAAAGGGAGAACTTTTTGAGTTTTTCTTTTTTCTTAATTTTATTCTTTGAGATTCATTGAGGGTACAAAGAATTAGGCTATACTGATTCATTTGTTAGGTAAAGTGCCTCTTATAATTGTGACATGCCCTCAGGAAGTGTACCATACACCGTGACTACCATGCCCCTTCCTCCTCCCTTTCTCTCCACTTGATCATTCCCCTACCCTACCCCTTGTATTAGCTCATTTACTGCCTTCATATTGGAACAGAGTAAATTGGATTCTTGCTTCTCCATTCTTGTGATATTTTACTAAGAAGAATGTGTTTCACCTCCATCCAATGTAAAGTCTCCATCTTTTTTAGTGACTGAATAGTATTCCATGATATACATATACCAGGGCTTGTTAATCCATTCCTGGGTTAGTGGGCAGTTAGGCTGTTTCCACATTTTGGCTATTGTAAATTGAGCTGCAATAAATAGTCTAGTGCAAATGTCCTTATGATGAAATGATTTTTCTTCTTTTATGTAGATGTCTAGTAATGGGACTGCAGGATCAAATGGGAGGTCTAATTTGAGAACTTTGAGGATTCTCTATACTTCCTTCCAAAAAGGTTGTATTAGTTTGCAGTCTCACCAATAGTGTAAAAGTGTTCCCTTCTCTCCACATCTATGCCAGCATCTCCAGCTTTGAGACTGTGATTTGGGCCATTCTCACTGGGGTTAAGTGATATCTCAGAGTAGTTTTGATTTGCATTTCTCTGATAATTAGGGACAATGAGGCATGTAAAAAGATTGTTTTCCAAAAACAGTCATTTACTACATAATAGGCAGTTTTATTTTATTTTGTTTTATTTTATTTTATCAATTTAATTTAATTTAATTATTTTATTGAGACAGAGTTTCAAGCTGTCACCCTGGGTAGAGTGCCATGGTGTCATAGCTTTCAGCAACCTCCAACTCTTGGGCTCAAGTGATCCTCTTGTGTCAGTTTTTCTATTTTTAGTAGAGACAGGGCCTTGCTTTTTGCTCAGACTGGTCTTAAACCCGTGAGCTCAAGCTATCCACTTACCTCAGCCTCCCAGAGGGCTAGATTATAGGTGTGAGCCAGCATGCCTGGCCAGGGAGTTATATTTTAACCAGAAGCAATATTTAAACTCAAGGGAGATAGTTGAGACTGAAAGAAACTAAAATATTCTAAATTATTCAGCTATCTGCTAGGCCATTGGCTCATAAACAAGAGCAGGTAACAAAACTCTATTTCTGTGGACACCAGAGTTGTAGCATATATGAAAATGGATATCTTCTTTCTCAGTTTTGACTGAGGCCCTGAGATAGACACTGTCAATTGCATCCATGTTGCAGAGCACAGTATGGTTCCACCAACATAGATCTTGACCAGAAGTTGGCTAGGAATAATTTTTGTGACTCTTAGAAGACCACTTTTCTCTGTTTTTTGGAGAGAAAATCAGAAAGGGGGTTATGTAAGAAAGACACTGGCGTGCTGTTGTTTGAAATTACTGAGTCTCCTGAGGGACAAAGATGCGTGAAGGGTGTCACTCTGTGTCTGTGTTGGAGATGAATAAGGTTGTCTTACTCCATTTTATATGGAAGTAATGGAATATCATGGTTTAAGTAATTCATAATAGACAGAAATTTATTTCTCCAACATTTCTGGAGGCTGGGGAGTCCAAGAGCATGGTGCTAGCATCTGACAAGGGCCCTCATGTTGTGTCTCCATGTGATAGAAGGCAGGGCAAGAGAGGGAGGAAGCAAGAGCAGGAGGAGGCTAAGCTTGTTTTTGTAGCAGACCCACTGTCTCTATAATGAACCCACTCCCTCGACCTTGGCATTAATCCACTTATGAAGGCAGAGCTTTCATGGCCTAATTACCTCTTAAGAGTCTCACATCTCAACACCATTTAATTGGGGATTGAGTTTCTAACACATCAGCTTTGGGGCATGCATTTAAACTGAAGCAAGATTCTTGGATCTGTCCAGAGTCCTGGAGGGTCCACTCTGGAGTGGGTAGATTGGTCCCCTTTACCCCTGTGCTGTGATTGGCTGGCACCTGTTCCCAGAGTCCACAGCCCTGAGTATTTGACATCCATTTGAAGTCTTTTTCTCAACACTATAACCCCAAATGTGGCAGAGGGGCAGAGATAGAAAGTGTGTCAGTATAGAGTTCAAGAACACCCTGCCCAGGAGTGCTACCCAGAAGGACTACTCAAGAAACAAGTGAACCAGCAGCTTCCTAGGAGTTGGAGGAGGAAACAAATGGTTGACCACCAAGATAAACCCTGCATTGCTAGCATCATGACCAGAATGCAAGCACTGCTTGGATTTCCTAACTGTCCAAGGTCATGTTCTATATGAAACAAACAAATGAAAAAAAAGCAAAGAAAGAAAAGAAATGGGTGTAATTACTAGAATTCAGCAATTAGAGCTCAGCACTGTGGCTTGCTCAGTTCCTGGGGCAAGGCATATGCCTGCCTGCTGGGCTTGCATTGCAATAGCATTTCTCGTTCTCTCTTCCTACCAAGAGAGAAGTGGAGGAAGATGGGAATTTGGTGCATTAGGAAAGTGGGAACATTTACCAAAGTAAAGGTTTTATCATATTTCCCAAAGAAATAACTGGTAGACTGAAAATAGCTGCCAGTGTCCACCCTGAGAATTACCACGGACAAGCCCAATTACATAGGGGAATATTTCAATGGTTATTTCAAATATGTATCTTACATCTAAAGTGTTCATATGAATTTTAAGTAGTCTGCTCTCTGGAAAGCACTAAATACTGCTTTGATACCACAAGAAATGGCCCTGAATGCCAAAAAGTTCTTTCAAAATCCATGAAATTATTTGATATACAGTTTACTTGAAAAAAAATCCCCACAAGACATAACTTAAATTCCTTAAACATGCTGCCCACGGAAGAAGGAAAATTGTGGTTTAAGAAAGACTGCTTTCCTTTTAAAAAAAGTGATTGCAAAAGAAAACTATTAGAAATTAGAGCGCTTATATCAAAATATGCCATTATAAATTGAAACTTCCTTGCACTAAATTAAAAAATGCTTATATTCTGAGAAAACTATTGGATAAATTATCCACAAAGAATATGATATGGCATCCTCAATTTTCAAATTGGCTATGCACAAACCAGATATTCCAACTGTAAAAAACTATTCTTAAAAGAAAACTTGGCAATATAAATCCCTTCAAAGGAAGGGAAACAGTGGATTTATTTAATCAGCCCACTGTTACAAAAATTTTTAAATCAATAAGAACTGAGTTTGACTTTTGAAAAATCATGTTTTAAATGTGTAGAAAATTGTGTTGGAAAAGAACATACAGCTGTGGTTCAGGATTTATTCCATGTATGTAGAGACTACAAAAAAATGGTTGCAGTGTGGTACGGATTCGTTTACAATAATGGTCCTTCAGTGATGGCATACGTGTTTATCTGTTAGGGATTTCTGGAATGGCAAAGTGAAGAGGCTCTTCCCAGGACTGGGAATAAGCAGGCACCCGCTATCACTGAGATATTGTCAGACAACTGTCTGCAGACTGTTTACAGTGATGCTGGAGTTTCAATAAGTATTAAGAAAACACCAACTACTCATGCCCCACTCCCTTGATCATTCTGATTTCCCAAGAATGATCTGATTGACTTTTCTGAAATGCAACTAAGCACTCACATCATCTCCTGTCTCCAAAAATGTTGCTATAAACTTATTGCATACAAAAGGAACAAATATTTGGAGTACCAAAAGCATGTATGTAGTCTGCATGAGCTCTGGAGAGTTAATACAAAAAGTGCAAGGCCAGTAGGGTATGATGATGTAAACCAACTGCAAGATTTCAGGATAATCTCGTGGGAAACAGTCAATATATTAAGATACACACTAAGAAAAAGTCAGGGTGGGAGATGGCGGTTGAGTAACAGCTTCCTTGCATCTGGGCACCAGGAGTCTGGGGAGATAGGACTCCAGGCACCTCTGGCTGGTGGGATCTGCCTATCATCAGCCTTGTGAGGATACGGGGAGTCAGTGAGAGACTTCTGGACCCCAGGAGGAAGACTAAAACAGTGGAAAAATGGCAAGTGGTTGTGTGTGTTCAATGGGTCTAAACAATCCCGCAACTGTAAGTTCAGTAGCAGCGAGACTGCAAAATGGAAAGGCCTTACCTGTGAACTGTTTTGGTGTCTTTGGACTTGGCACTCAGTTGAACTGTCTTAGGGAGAGTCTGAGTTGGAATGCGGAGAACTTTGGCCTTTGTCAAGGGTCCCAGTCTGAGCCGCTGAGCCAGATGGAGCTAATAGTGTTTGGCTGTGGGCCACAGGGAGCCATTGTGAGTGATCTGCCCCGGCAAGCTCTGCCCTCAGGGTCGCAGAGCTAGAATTGGGTGGGAGCGGGTAACCCAGCGACCAAGTAGCCTAAGGGTGGGGTCTGAGCCGCCTTGCAGCCCTAACCCTCAGGGGCAGAGGGAGACCAGTTTTGGCACACTGGGTAAGTAGATAGCCACTTCAGCAGTGATTCCAGTGACAAGCACTTTCCTGGGAAAGCTTCTGCTAGGCAAGTTTACAACTTCAAAGTGCCTTTTAAGTGGGCTGAAGAGAGAATTAGGGTATCTACCTGCTGTGGTTTGAGAAATCAGCAGCCTCTAGTCGTATCAGAACTGTGATTAACATCTCATACCCCAGAAGACCACGTGTTGCCCAGACAATATTCAACAACATATACATACTGCTTTGTTTTTGGTTGTGTGTTTTTTTTTTTTTGGGGGGGGGGGTGTTTGGTTGATTTTTGTTTATTTTGATGTTGTTGATGTTGTTTTGTTTTTTAATTTTAACCTTTTCCCTACAGATCTTTTTTCATTCTCAATTTTTCTAGTTTAATTATAATTTCCCATTGCTGCCTTTTCCAATAAGTAGAACTTCATTTTTGCTAGTGTTTCTACCACTAATATTTGGTTTTTCACCCAATTTTATCCCATAAAGTTTTCTGTTTGCTTGTTTTGCTTTGTTTATAACATTTTTGTCTTTCCTCTCTACTTGGTGGAGGTGGGGTACTGTGTCTGATGAGGTTAGCAAAGAGCTGCTGACCTCAAGGGAACCACCCAACTAGGCACCCCAAGAAGGTGGGGTTTTTTTAAGATTGGGTGAAAGTACCCTACTGTATGCCTATATTGCTCTGTCTCCCTCTTTCTGTGCCTCTCTTCTTTTTGTCAATATTCCTTTATTGACCCACCACCTCTCCTTTATCTATTTTTTTTTTCTTCTCACTCAGTCCTCATTTCTTTCATCCCTTTCCTGCTCTTCAACTTTTTCACCCTTCTGGTCCTATACCAAATGGACTCACTGAACCCTTAGTCTACAGGCACGAAAACTTAAAGAGCAAGAGGAAGTAAAAGGAAAATTAGAGCAAGGAAACAGATAAAAGAAATCACTCATGAGGAAGAATCAGCAGAAATCTCCAGGCAACATGAAGAACCAGTCCAGAACAACTCCGCCAAGGGACCATGAGGTAGCTACTGCAGAGGATTCTACTTATAAAGAAATGTTAGGAATGACAGAAAGAAAATTTAGAATACACGTGATGAAAACAATGACAGAAATGATGGAAACAATGAAGGAAACTGCTAATAAAGTGGAAAATAACCAAAAGGAAATACAAAAACAGAATCAAATAAGAGATGAATGATATGAAGAATATAAAGAGGATATAGCAGAGCTGAAGGAACTGAAACACTAGATTAAGGAACTTAAAGATGAAATGGAAACTATCAGCAACAGGTTAGACCATGCAGAAGAAAGAATTTCAGAGGTAGAAGACAAAGTTCTTAAGATAACTCAGATAGTAAAGAGGTAGAAAAGAAGAGAGAGAAAGCAGAACGTTCACTGTCAGAATTATGGGACTTTATGAAGCGTTCCACCATACGAGTTATAGGAATTCCAGAAGGGGAAGAAGAATGCCCCCAGAGGAATGGAAGGCATATTAGAGAATATTACAAAAGAAAATTTCCCAAATATCACCAAAGATTCTGACACACTGCTTTCAGAGGGATATCGGACACCAGGTCGCCTCGACTCTAACCAAGCTTCTCCAAGACACATTGTGATGAACCTGTCCAAAGTCAAGACAAAAGAAAAGATTCTGCAAGCTGCCAGGAGTAAGTGCCAGTTGACCTACAGGGGCAAATCCATCAGAGTGACCGCAGACTTCTCTAATGAAACTTTCCAAGCAAAAAGACAATGGTCATCTACCTTTAATCTACTTAAACAGAACAATTTCCAGCCCAGAATTCTGTACCCTGCTAAGCTAAGCTTCAAAATTGACGGAGAAATCAAATCATTTACGGATATACAAACATTGAGGAAATTCGCCACAACAAGACCAGCTCTACAGGAAATACTTCAACCTGTTCTGGACACTGAATGCCACAATGGATCAGCAGCAAAGTAAGAACTCAGAAATTAAATGAAAGAACCTAACCTCCACAATGATGCAAAAGATAAAACTAAACAATGGACTCTCACAAAATAAGATAAATAGAATACTACCACACTTATCAATTATCTCAATAAATGTGAATGGCTTGAATTCCCCACTGAAGAGACATAGATTGGCTGACTGGATTAAAAAACACAAGCCATCCATTTGCTGTCTGCAAGAAACAAACCTAGCTTCAAAAGACAAATTAAAGCTCTGAGTCAAGGGTTGGAAGACAATTTTTCAGGCAAATGGAATTCAGAAGAAAAGAGGAGTTGCAATCTTATTTTCAGATACATGTGGATTTAAAGCAACTAAAGTCAAAAAAGACAAAGATGGTCACTTTATATTGGTCAAGGAAAAAATACAACAAGAAGATGTTTCAATTCTAAATATTTATGCACCCAATTTAAATGCTCCCAGATTCTTGAAACAGACCTTACTCAGTCTGAGGAATATGATATATGATAATACGATAATAACAGGGGACTTTAACACTCCTCTTACAGAGCTGGAAAGATCCTCTAAACAGAAATTAAACAAAGATATAAGAGATTTAAATGAGACCCTAGAACAACTGTGCTTGATTGACACATATAGAACACTCCATCCCAAAGATAAAGAACATACATTCTTCTCATCACCCCATGGAACATTCTCCAAAATTGATCATATCCTGGGACACAAAACAAATATCAACAGAATCAAAAGAATTGAAATTTTACCTTGTATCTTCTCAGACCATAAGGCACTAATGGTGGAACTCAACTCTAACAAAAACGCTCAACCCCACACAAAGGCATGGAAACTAAACAATCTTCTGTTGAATAACAGATGGGTGCAGGAAGAAATAAAACAGGAGATCATTAACTTCCTTGAGCATAAAAACAATAAAGACATAAGATAACAAAACCTGTGGGATACTGCAAAAGCAGTTTTGAGAGGAAAATTCATCGCTTTAGATGCCTACATTCGAAAAACAGAAAGAGAGCACATCTATAATCTCACAAGCCATTTTCTAGAGTTGGAGAAAGAAGAACAATCTAAGCCTAAACTCAGTAGAAGAAAAGAAATATCCAAAATCAAATCAGAGATCAATGAAATTGAAAACAAAAGAATCATTCAGAAAATTAATGAAACAAGAAGTTGGGTTTTTGAAAAAAATAAATAAAATAGATAAACCATTGCCCAGACTAATGAGAAATAGAAAAGTAAAATCTCTAGTAACCTCAATCACAAATGATAAAGGGGAAATAACAACTGATCCCACAGAGATACAAGAGATCATCTCTGAATACTACCAAAACCTTATGCCCAGAAACTGGACAATGTGAAGGAAATGGATCAATATTTGGAATCACACCCTCTCCCTAGACTCAGCCAGGAAGAAATAAAGCTCCTGAACAGACCAATTTCAAGCACTGAAATCAAAGAAACAATAAAAAATCTTCCAATCAAAAAGTACCCTGGTCCAGATGGCTTCACACCAGAATTCTATCAAACCTTCATGGAAGAGCTTATTCCTGTACTGCAGAAATTATTCCAAAAAATTGAGGAAGAAGGAATCCTCCTCAACACATTCTATGAAGCAAACATCACCCTGATACCAAAACCAGGAAAAGACCCAAACAAAAAGGAGAATTTCAGACCAATCTCACTCATGAAGACAGATGCAAAAATTCTCAACAAAATCCTAGCCAATAGATTACAGCTTATCATCAAAAAAGTCATTCATCAGGATCAAGTAGGCTTCATCCCAGGGATGCAAGGCTGGTTTAACATACGCAAGTCCATAAACGTTATCCACCATATTCCATATCAACAGAGGCAAAAATAAAGATCACATAATCCTCTCAACAGATGCAGAAAAAGTATTTGATAAAATCCAGCATCCTTTTCTAATTAGAACACTGAAGAGTATAGGCATAGGTGGCACATTTCTAAAACTGATTGAAGCTATCTATGACAAACCCACGGGTAGTATTTTACTGAATGGAGTAAAACTGAAAGCTTTTCCTCTTAGAACTGGAACCAGACAAGGTTGTCCTCTGTCACCTTTACTATTCAACATGGTGCTGGAAGTTCTAGCCAATACAATTAGGCAAGACAAGGAAACAAAGGGAATCCAAATGGGAGCAGAGGAGGTCAAACTCTCCCTCTTTGCTGACGACATGATCTTACACTAAGAGAACCCCAAAGACTCAACCACAAGACTCCTAGAAGTCATCAAAAAATACAGTAATGTTTCAGGATATAAAATCAATGTCCACAAGTCAGTAGCCTTTGTATACACCAATAACAGTCAAGATGAGAAGCTAATTAAGGACACAACTCTCTTCACCATTGTCTCAAAGAAAATGAAATACCTGGGAATATACCTAACAAAGGATGTGAAGGACCTCTATAAAGAAAATTATGAAATCCTCAGAAAGGAAATAGCAGAGGATATTAACAAATGGAAGAACATACCATGCTCATGGACGGGAAGAATCAACATTGTTAAAATGTCTATACTTCCCAAAGCAATCTACTTATTCAATGCCATTTCTATCATAATACCAACATCATACTTTCAAGATTTGGAGAAAATGATTCTGCATTTTGTATGGAACCGGAAAAAAACCCTGTATAGCTAAGGCAGTTCTTAGTAATAAAAATAAAGCTGGGGGCATCAGCATACCAGATTTTAGTCTGTACTACAAAGCCATAGTGGTCAAGACAGCATGGTACTGGCAGAGAAACAGAGACATACACACTTGGAATTGAATTGAAAACCAAGAAATGAAACTAACATCTTACAACCACCTAAGCCAGGTTACACTGATTGCAATTGTTAGGTAAAGTCCCTCTTGCAATCATGTCTTGCCCCTAGAAGGTGTTGCCTAGAATGCTAAGCACAAGAGGAGCAGAGCGCACATGGGGCTGACAGCTCGACCACAGCTGTTTTCAGAGCTGCCTTTGAGGTGTCTTCCTGCCCCCAGCCCAACAAGGGCACTTGGTTTGTTTCCATGTCTTTGTGATTTCTGCACTGAGTTGCAGTAAACATTCGGGTACATAAGACACACTTCCTGAGTGAAGGACACAATTGCATCTCCAACATGACCTTACAAACACAAGCAGTGTAACCTAATCTCATGTACCGTCATATTAATCTGAAATGTATTTTTTTTTTTAAGGCAAGCAGGAAACAAAGTTTATTGAGGAAAAGAAAGATAGGCTCACAGAGTAAGAAAGCTTACAAAGCAGGATACATTTGGCATGGACAGCATACAGACCCCCATGGCCAGGGCAAGTAGGTAAAGAGGCCTTAATCTGAAATTAAAAAAAGAAAAATCTAATCTTCCATGCTGGTATTTCCAAAGCTGTAGGAAAATTACAACATGAATCTGTTTATTAACAATATGATTTGGGGGTTTTTTTTTTTGCAGTTTTTTTAGCTGGGGCCAGGTTTGAACCCGCCACCTCCAGTATATGGGGCCGGCACCCTACTCCTTTGAGTCACAGGTGCCCCCCAATATGTTATCTTTTTTCTAATGACTGTCACACTCCTTTTTTGTTTCTGTCAAAATAGTTGGGTATATGTGGTATCACTGCAGTTTCCTCAGACTGATTGCGCATGACTATTAAAGTCATTATCAGGGTTAAGAAGGGAATGCAAATATCTGTCTCAATTTGTATTTCTCTGATAAGTTTTTGAAAAGTGTAGGAATTTTCTCAAGAGTATGCCTATCAGTAGGTTTTGGATCAGGTCTTAACAGCAAGCTCATTAATCTGTTATGCATCTATAAATTCTGCAGATGTTTTCCTGGCGATTTTAACCACAAGTGATCCCATAATGCACACCCAGTTAGCGAATTGTTGGAGCTAGAGCCTGACCCACTGTTTCTTGTTTCTAAGAATTTGGGCCTATTTGATATGGTGGCTGAGGGAAAATAGTTTGGGGAAGTAGTTTTTAAATTAGAGCCTATGGGAAGGAACTGATACATTTCTCTGGAAAATTTTCAGAACCTGTTCTCTCCTATCTGAATCTGACGGCAGTTATGTTGTGTGATAATCCCTGGCCTTTCCAGATCTCAAACGTCTCTAGTTGTGTAGTGATTCTTAATTCTCTTTCAAAAAAAAAATTGAGTAGAAAGAAATAAACAATTTGCAAATAAGACTTAGCTTTCATGAAAGATGATTTAAAGGTTATGTTAAAAAGATTTTAGCTCACTAAAAGTGTAATAATGGAAATGTGGGAAATACAGTAGGTAAAGGAAACTACGACATTCTTCGAAGGTTTTGTAAAAGCACAATTAAACATCCTATGGCTTTGTCACACAAGAGCCATCTGGTATGAAGAACTATTATGTTGGTATGTGAAAATGACCTGGAATAACTGTATTTTGCTGGCAATAGACACATTCTTCATTTTTTTCAGGTTCCTCATCAAATCTGTAATTATCCACAGTTTCTGTCACCAATAAAACAACTTAAAAAATAATTAGGAATTTTACTTCTGAAATGTAGATAGTATGGTAATGGTTTTATGGTATTTATAGTATTTACATAACCCATGATAGGTATGAATATAGTTCAACAACTGAGGGCTACATTTGCAGGGATAATATTTGTTTTTTGTGTCTTGAAAACACAGAACATTGTGTATATTTTCGGTTCTTAAAATACCATTCTCAAAAATATAAGTACATTGAAACTGCAGGTACAATTTTTTTTTTCTCTCTCTCTGGTTTTCTGTATTTTAGAAAGTGCAGACAATACTGATCTATCTATGTGGGCAGGTCTCTTATGAAAGCCTGGGAGTCCTGTATCAATCACGCACCCTGACATTTAGCCCCATGTGCCTGTTACCACCTCAGACCCAGGTTTCCATGAGCCCTGCCTCTCAAGAGGAGGATAAGGCCCCCAGGTCCCGTGCACTGAAGCATCGGTCTTCTGTCTCCCCAGGAAGTGGCATCCTGGCCATCCTGCTGATAGCTGTATTTCTCCAACCCATACAAGATGATTGACGCGACTGTGCAGAGGAGAAGCTGCCACCTTTCTGGTCCACTTTGCTGTCAACTTTCAGGCTGTTTAAAGACAGACGCCTGCGCCTTCTGGTCCTGCTGCCGCAGTACAGTGGGTTACAGCAGGGATTCCTCTCTGGCAATGCCATTTCCAGGACAGTCTTGATGGAGGGTCTTCTGGTCTCTTGAAGAACTTCTCTGCATTTTCCTCCATCTCCTTCTGACTGTAATCAGGTCTAGAAAGATGTGGCCAGCCTGTCTAGCAAGTCTACGTCAGCCTCTGCATGAAACCGCACACATGCCCGGACCAGGGGCAGGGTACTCAGGGAGGCATTTAGTCCAGATGTGTCCACACTGTTTCCTTTGCCCAGAGAGAATTTTCTTGCAAACACCAGCATTGTCCTCTGGCCCTGGGGGCTGTAAGCCACGTTGGCACATCTGCAGTGGCTCCTGGGGGGCTGTGCATGGGCTCCAGAGGAACCAAGAGTGTGCATGACATGGCCCTTCCTCCCTGCAGTCCTATGTCACCTGTGCCCTGGGCATCCAGTTCGTGGGCTACGTGATGATCTGCTTCTCAGCCATTGACTTGCTGTGCTCCCTGCTGTACGGGAGACTCTCCCAATACACGGGCAGGATCGCCCTTTACCTGCTGGGTAGGTGGCCACGTGGCACAGCGCGGGGGGCTGCTGAGAGAGCAGAGTGAACCTGCCCCACAGAGAGGCCCTCCCACAGCACAGGCATCGCTCCTGCTGGTGGCGTACTTCCCCCCACAGGCACTTGTGCCATGTGGCCAGAGAGCAGGTGGGGCCCTGTGGGGTTTTGTGGAGGCACAAACAAGGGACTTAAAGCCAGTCCTGGGGCTTGGGAGGTGGGGTCCCCGGGGGACACCCCTCAGCTGAGGTATCTTTGTTCACAATCATCCAGTAATGTGTCAGGTGAAGAGGGGCCTGTGGAGCCGCTGGGCTCCATCCTGCACTCAGACCCTCTTCACTCTCCCTCCGGGAGAGAGAGATAGTCAACAGCTATTGTGCCTGTGAGGTGCCCACGTGATGGGTGAGTGCAGGTACAATTTTGATGGTAGCCAAAACTTGCCTACTTTTTCTTCTTCTAAGTCCATGCATAGTTGCATTCAAACTAGGCACATGGTGCAGAACTGGTGCTGCAAATATGGCCTGGAGGATGCCATGGTCTTTAACGTGCTACCTCTGTTTTTCTGCTTAATCACGATTCTAGGAGGCTGATACCCCTATGAGTGCACTGTGGAGGAATTCCTGGTCATAACAAAAATTGCAGCCTTCATGCCCTGCCACATGGGTTAATAGAATCCCAATGACCAAAAGTAACAGGGTCAGGAGGAAAAATACCTTGCTGCCCTCTGGAATGTGACCCTATTTGAACTTTATGCTGGCTTTCCATAGCCATGGTGTTCACTGCCATTGAAAGAGGACAACAGAATTCTAAATTATGACTTCACATGGAAAAAACAAAATTCAGGTCCTTCTTGGGTCGGCTTATGACCCAGCACCTGTTTTCTTCTTTAAATCTTAAGAATTTCTAACAAGTTCACAAGCAAGAGCAGCTATGTCATAACAGTGCATGAAATGGGCATAAGCAATGAACCAGCAGGTATTGCATGTGTCTGCTACCATGGTTGCGGCCTGGACTGTCACCTGATCACAAAAAAGACCAAGACTGCAACTATTACATAAGTACATTTCTAATGGAAATGCTAGAAACAAAATCAAATATCTATTGATGACTATAAACTATCATAAATGGTGTGATTATTTTTCTTCTTGAAATATGTACAAATTTTAAAAACTAAATATATTTATACTCTCCAGGAAGAATAAAATATTGTTATTTATATCCTCTCTCTGATATCCCTTATGTAAGCAAAAGGAATAAAAACAGGTGAGAGAATTGGCTAAAATACAATCTAGGAAATCTTACATCTTACAAATGTAAGGACAAGTGGGCCAGACTGAAGAAGAGAGCTAAACCATTGAGATCCTGAACATAGTTCCATCTTTCTGAAAATTCTAGTATTTTGAAAGTGTTAGAAAAATATCCTAAGTATGATAATGCCACAGGAGTAGTGAAACATTTCTTTTCAAAACTCAGTTCTAGAGAGAGATTATAGATGGCGGCCGAGTAATAGCTTCCCTGCAACTGGGAACAGCGAGTCTGGGGAGACAAGACTCCAGGCATCTCTGGCCAGTGGGATCTGCCTATAATCATCCCTTTGAGGATACAGGGAGCCAGCAAGGGACTTCTGGACCCCAAAAGGAGGACAAAAACAGTGGAAAACTGGCAAGTGGTTGCGTGTGTTCGATCAACCTAATCACGCTGGCAACCATAAGTACAAGCAGCAGTGAGACTGCAAACGGGAAAGGCCTTACCTGTGAACTGTTTCGGTGTTCTTGGACTTGGCACTCAGTTGAACTGCCTTGGGGAGAGCTTGAGCAGGAGTGTGGAGAACTTTGGGCATTATCTGGGGCCCCAGACTGAGCAACTGAGCTGGGCGCAGGAAGCCATTGGGAAAGAACTGCCCCAGCAAGCTCCGCCCTCAGGGTCTCAAACCAAGGATTGGGTGGGTCAAAGTAACCTACTGACTGAGCAGCCTAAAGGCAGGGACTGAGCTGCCTTACAGCCTTAATCCTTGGGGGCAGAGTGAGATGGTTTTGGTACACTGGAGCCTTAGGCTGTTGCCCTGGGTAGAGTGCCGTGACATCACAGCTCAAAGAAACCTCAAACTCCTGGGCTTGGTGCCACCCAGACCTCCATAAGAGCTGTGCAGTGACCCCCAAACGGTGACCCGCACCCAACGGGCCTCCACATTCCCTGACCAGGAACTGCAGGAGCCACACAACCCTGCATCTTCCCTCCTGTGTCCTCCCAGCTTCCACACTAACCCGTTCATCTGGACAGGGACTCTGGTATCTGTGTGCTTTTGGAGCCCTCCCTGCCTCTGTGCAGAGCTCTTCTCTTGGCCAGAGACTGTTGGAGCCTTGGGCTCTCTTTGCCAAAGTCACTGGGCACCTGACACTCCCAGAACCATGTGCACCACCCCCAGTCCTGTTGCTGGATCTGGGTGTGTCGCAAACCGGAGCTGCTTACACAACCAGAACTCCCTAGCTAGAGCAGCCCCAGAGGAACTACACAGGGTCACTCCCTACAAAGATCCAGCAACAAAAGAGTGATCCCGCTGGGGTCTAATCTTGGAGACACACCTCCCCAACTCTGAGGACAGCCAGAGGCAACGGTGAAAAACAATCATGAGGTGAAATCAACAGAAAAACTCTGGCAATATGAATAATCAAAGTAGATCAACTCCCCCAAGGATCAATGGGGCAGAAACAGCACAAGACCCCATGCACAAATAGCTTAGATGTCAGAAATTGAATTCAGGATGTGGATAGCAAATAAGATCGAGTTAGAATTCCAATAGTTATATCAAGAATCAATGGATTCAAACACCAAATGACCAAAGATTTCAACACATTGAGACAAGAAGTTGAATCCCTCAAAGATCTGAGAAACACAGTAGAATCCCTCAGTAACAGAATGGAGCAAGGAGAAGAAAGGATTTCTGACATTGAAGACAAAGCTTTTGAACACTCCCAAACCCTCAAAGAAGAAGAGAAATGGAGAGCAAAAACAGACCACTCTCTCAGAGAGCTCTCGGATAATTTGAAGGAAACCAATATTTGTCTTATAGGGATCCCCGAAAGTGTCGAAGTGGCTTCAGAAGGCACAGAGTCTCTTCTCCATGAGATTATGAAGGAGAACTTTCCAGACATGCCAAGAGATTCCGAAATTCAGATAGCAGACAATTTCAGAACTCCAGCATGACTCAACCCAAATAAGACATCCCCCAGACACATCATAATCAATTTCATTAAAGTTAATATGAAGGAGAAAATTCTGAAAGCTGCCAGACGAAAGAAAACCATTACCTACAAGGAGAAGAATATCAGAATAACTGCAGATCTCTCTGCTGCAACCTTTCAAGCTAGAAGAGGATGGTCATTGACTTTTAATCTCCTAAAACAAAATAACTTTCAACCCCAGGATCCTATACCCAGCTAAACTGAGCTTCATTTATGATGGAGAAATTAAATACTTCAACGACATTCACATGTTGAAGAAATTTGCCACAACTAAACCAGCTCTCCAGGACATTCTTAGACCTATCCTCCATAAAGACCAGCGTAATTCTCCACCACAAAAGTCAACCCACCCCAAAAGTTTCTGATCAAATTCCAACTTCCACAGTCGCAAAAGGATTAAAAATGTCCACCAGTCTCTCGAAAGGCTTATCAATACTCTCAATTTATGTGAATGGTTTAAATTGTCCTCTAAAGAGGCACAGGTTGGTGGACTGGATACGAAAACTCAAGCCAGATATCTGCTGCATCCAAGAATCGCATCTTACATTAAAAGACAAACATAGACTCAAGGTGAAGGGATGGTCATCTATATTCCAGAAAAATGGAAAGCAGAAAAAAGCAGGCATTGCAATCCTGTTCACAGATGCAATACACTTTAAACCAACCAAAATAATTAAGGATAAGGATGGGCACTTCATGTTTGCTAAAGGTAATACTCAATATAATAAAATCTCCATTATTAATATTTATGCACCCAACCACAAATGCACCTCAATTTATAAGAGAAACTCTAACAGACATGAGAAACTCGATTTCCTCCACTTCCATAGTAGTTGGAGATTTTAACACCCCTTTAGCAGTCCTGAATAGATGCTCCAAAAAGAAGCTAAGCAAAGAAATTTTAGATTTAAATTCAACCATTCAAATCTGGACTTAACAGACATCTACAGAACATTTCATCCCCAAAAAACTAAATACACATTCTTCTCATCAGCCCACGAACATACTCCAAAATCGACCACATTCTAGGCCACAAATCTAACCTCAGCAAATTAAAAAAAATAGAAATTATTCCTTGCGTCTTCTCAGACCATCATTGAATAAAAGTTGAACTCACTAACAACAGGAACCTCCATACCCACACAAAAACATGGAAGCTAAACAACCTTATGCTGAAGGACACATGGGTTATAGATGAGATTAAGAAAGAAATCAACATATTTTTGGAAGAAAACAACAATCAAGACACAAATTACCAGAACTTCTGGGATATTGCAAAGGCAGACCTAAGAGGGAAATTTATAGCACTGCAAGCCTTCCTCAAGAAAACGGAAAGAGAGGAAGTCAATAACTTAATGGAACATCTCAAGCAACTGGAGAAAGAAGAACACTTCAACCCCAAACGCAGCAGAAGAAAAGAAATAACCAAAATCAGAGCAGAATTAAATGAAATTGAAAAAGAAAGAATTATACAACAGATCGATAAATACCAAAGCTCATTTTTTGAAAAGATCAATAAAATAGATAAACCTTTGGCCAACCTAACCAGGAAAAAAGAGTAAAATCTCTAATTTCATCAATCAGAAATGGTAATGATGAAATAACAACAGACCCCACAGAAATTCAAAAAATTCTTAACAAATACTACAAGAGGGGCGGAGCAAGATGGTGGCCGAGTAACAGCTTCCTTGCATCTGGGCACCGTGAATCTGGGGAGATAGGACTCCAGGCATCTCTGGCTGGTGGGATCTGCCTATCATCATCACTGCGAGGATACATGGAGTCAGCGAGAGACTTCTGGACCCCAAGAGGAAGACTAAAACAGTGGAAAACTGGCAAGTGGTCACGTGTGTTCAATCTGTCTAAACCCTCCTGCAACTGTAAGTTCAGTAGCAGCGAGACTGCAAACAGAAAGGCTTTACCTGTGAACTGTTTTGGTGTCTTTGGACTTGGCACTCAGTTGAATTGCCTTGGGGAGAGCCTGAGCGGGAGTGCGGAGAACTTTGGCCATTGTCTAGGGCCCCAGTGTGAGCCGCTGAGCCAGACAGAGCTAATAGTGTTTGGTTGTGGGTCACAGGGAGCCATTGTGAGCGATCTGCCCTGGCAAGCTCTGCCTTCAGGGTCGCAGAGCTAGAATTGGGTGGGAGCTGGTAACCCAGTGACCACATAGCCTAAGGACGGGGTCTGAGCCACCTTGCAGCCCTAACCCTCAGGGGCAGAGTGAGACCAGTATTGGCACACTGGGTAAGTGCATAGCCAGTTCAGCAGTGATTCCAGCAACAAGGACATTCCTGGGAAAGCTTCTGCTAAGCAAGTGAACAAGTTCAAAGTGCCTTTTAAGTGGGCTGAAGAGAGATTTAGGGTGTCTACCTACTGGGGTTTGAGAAATCAGCAGCCTCCAGTCATATCAGAATTGTGATTAACATCTCATACCCCAGAAGACCACATGTTGCCCAGACAATATTCAATAACATATACATACTGCATTGTTTTTGGTTGTGTGTGGTTTTTTTTTTTGGTTTGGTTGTTTTTTTTGTTTATTTTGATGTTGTTGATATTGTTTTGTTCTTTAAGTTCAAGCTTTTTCAGACAGATCCTTTTTCTTTCTCAATTTTTCTAGTTCAATTATAATTTCCCATTGCTGCCTTTTTCAATAATTAGAACATCATGTTTGTTAGTGTTTCTACCGCTATGATTTGTTTTCCACCCAATTTTATCCCGAAAAGTTTCCTGCTTGCTTGTTTTGGTTTGATTTATAGCATTTTTGTCTTTCCTCTCTACTTTGTGGAGGTGGGATACTGTGTCTGATCAGGTTAGCAAAGAGCTGCTGACCTCAAGGGAACCACCCAACTGGGCACCCCCAGAAGGTGGGGTTTTTTAAGGTTGTGTCAAAGTACCCTGCTTTACACCTATATTGCTCTGTCTCCCTCTTTCTATGCCTCTCTTCTTTTTGTCAATATTCCTTTCACCCACCCCCTCTCCTTTCTCTATTTTTCATTGTTTATCTTATCACTCGGTCCTCCTTTCTTTCATCCCTTTTTTGCTCTTCAACCTTCTCACCTTTCTGGTCCTGTAACCCTTAGTCCACAGGAACGAGAACTTAAAGAGCAAGAGGAAGTGAAAGGAAAATTAGGGCAAGGAAACAGATAAAAGAAATCACCCATGAGGAAGAATCAGCAGAAAACTCCAGGCAACATGAAGAACCAGTCCAGAACAACCCCGCCAAGGGACCATGAAGTAGCTACTGCAGGTGATTCCACCTATAAAGAAATGCTAGGAATGACAGAAAGGGAATTTAGAACACACATGTTGAAAACAATGAAAGAAATGATGGAAACAATGAAGGAAACTGCTAATAAAGTGGAAAATAACCAAAAGGAAATACAAAAACAGAATCAAATAAGAGATGAACGATATGAAGAATATAAAGAGGATATAGCAGAGCTGAAGGAACTGAAACACTAGATTAAGGAACTTAAAGATGAAATGGAAACTATCAGCAACAGGTTAGACCATGCAGAAGAAAGAATTTCAGAGGTAGAAGACAAAGTTCTTAAGATAACTCAGACAGTAAAAGAGGTAGAAAAGAAGAGAGAGAAAGCAGAACGTTCACTGTCAGAATTATGGGACTTTATGAAGCGTTCCACCATACGAGTTATAGGAATTCCAGAAGGGGAAGAAGAATGCCCCCAGAGGAATAGAAGCCATATTAGAGAATATTATAAAAGAAAATTTCCCAAATATCACCAAAGATTCTGACACACTGCTTTCAGAGGGCTATCGGACCCCAGGTCGCCTCGACTCTAACCAAGCTTCTTCAAGACACATTGTGATGAACCTGTCCAAAGTCAAGACAAAAGAAAAGATTCTGCAAGCTGCCAGGAGTAAGTGCCAGTTGACCTACAGGGGCAAATCCATCAGAGTGACCGCAGACTTCTCTAATGAAATTTTCCAAGCAAGAAGACAATGGTCATCTACGTTTAATCTACTTAAACAGAACAATTTCCAGCCCAGAATTCTGTACCCTGCTAAGCTAAGCTTCAAAATTGACGGAGAAATCAAATCATTTACGGATATACAAACATTGAGGAAATTCGCCACAACAAGACCAGCTCTACAGGAAATACTTCAACCTCTTTTGCACACTGACCACCGCAATGGATCAGCTGCAAAGTAAGAACTCAGAAATTAAAGGACAGAACCTAACCTCCACACTGATGCAAAAGATAAAACTAAGCAATGGACTCTCACAAAATAAGACGAATAGAATACTACCACACTTATCAATTATCTCAATAAATTTGAATGGCTTGAATTCCCCACTGAAGAGACATAGATTGGTTGACTGGATTAAAAAACACAAGCCATCCATTTGCTATCTGCAAGGAACACACCTGGCTTCAAAAGACAAATTAAAGCTCCAAGTCAAGGGTTGGAAGACAATTTTTCAGGCAAATGGAATTCAGAAGAAAAGAGGAGTTGCAAACTTATTTTCAGATACATGTGGATTTAAAGCAACTGAAGTCAAGAAAGACAAAGATGGTCACTTTATATTGGTCAAGGGAAAAATACAACAAGAAGACATTTCAATTCTAAATATTCATGCACCAAATTTAAATGCTCCCAGATTCTTGAAACAGAACTTACTCAGTCTGAGCAATATGATATCTGATAATACCATAATAACAGGGGACTTTAATACTCCTCTTACAGAGCTGGACAGATCATCTCAGCCGAATTTAAACAAAGATATAAGAGATTTAAATGAGACTCCAGAACAACTGTGCTTGATAAACGCATATAGAACAGTCCATCCCAAAGATAAAGAATATACTTTCTTCTCATCACCCCATGGAACATTCTCCAAAATTCATCATATCCTGGGACACAAAACAAATATCAACAGAATCAAAAGAATTGAAATTTTACCTTGTATCTTATCAGACCATAAGGCACTAAAGGTGGAACTCAACTCTAACAAAAATGCTTGACCCGACACAAAGGCATGGAAATTAAACAATCTTCTGTTGAATAACAGATGGGTGCAGAAAGAAATAGAACAGGAAATCATTAACTTCCTTGAGCATAACAACAATGAAGACATAACATACCAAAACATGTGGGATACTGCAAAAGCAGTTTTGAGAGGAAAATTCATCACTTTAGATGCCTACATTCGAAAAACAGAAAGAGAGCGCATCAACAATCTCACAAGAGATCTTATGGAATTGGAAAAAGAAGAACAATCTAAGCCTAAACTCAGTAGAAGAAAAGAAATATCCAAAATCAAATCAGAGATCAATGAAATTGAAAACAAAAGAATCATTCAGAAAATTAATGAAACAAGGAGTTGTTTTTTTCAAAAAATAAATAAAATAGATAAACCATTGGCCAGACTAATGACGAATAGAAAAGGAAAATCTCTGGTAACCTCAATCAGAAATGATAAATGAGAAATAACAACTGATCCCACAGAGATACAAAAGATCATCTCTGAATACTACCAGAAACTCTATGCCCAGAAATTTGACAATGTGAAGGAAATGGATCAATATTTGGAATCACACCCTCTCCCTAGACTCAGCCAGGAAGAAATAGAGCTCCTGAACAGACCAATTTCAAGCACAGAGATCACAGAAACAATAAAAAAATCTTCCAACGAAAAAATGCCCTGGTCCATATGGCTTCACTCCAGAATTCTATCAAATCTTCAAGGAAGAGCTTATTCCTCTACTGCAGAAATTATTCCAAAAAACTGAGGAAGAAGGAATATTCCCCCAACACATTCTATGAAGCACACATCACCCTGATATCAAAACCAGGAAAAGACCAAAACAAAAAGGACAATTTCAGACCAATCTCACTCATGAAGATAGATGCAAAAATTCTCAACAAAATCCTAGCCAATAGATTACAGCTTATCATCAAAAAAATCATTCATCATGATCAAGTAGGCTTCATCCCAGGGATGCAAGGCTGGTTTAACATACGCAAGTCTATAAACATTATCCTCCATATTAACAGAGGCAAAAATAAAGATCACATGATCCTCTCAATAGATGCAGAAAAAGCATTTGATAAAATCCAGCATCCTTTTCCATTTAGAACACTGAAGAGTATAGGCATAGGTGGCACATTTCTAAAACTGATTGAAGCAATCTATGACAAACCCACAGCCCATATTTTACTGAATGGAGTAAAACTGAAAGCTTTTCCTCTTAGAACTGGCACCAGACAAGGTTGTCCTCTGTGACCTTTACTATTCAAAGTAGTGCTGGAAGTTCTAGCCAATATAATTAGGCAAGACAAGGAAATAAAGGGAATCCAAATGGGAGCAGAGGAGGTCAAACTCTCCCTCTTTGCTGACGACATGATCTTACACTAAGAGAACCGCAAAGAGTCAACCACAGGACTCCTAGAAGTCATCAAAAAATACAGTAATGTTTCAGGATATGAAATCAATGTCCACAAGTCCGTAGCCTTTGTGTACACCAATAACAGTCAAGATGAGAAGCTAATTAAGGACACAACTCCCTTCACCATAGTTTCAAAGAAAATGAAGTACGTAAGAATATACCTAACGAAGGAGGTGAAGGACCTCTATAAAGAAAACTATGAAATCTTCAGAAAGGAAATAGCAGAGGATATTAACAAATGGAAGAATATACCATGCTTATGGATGGGAAGAATCAACATTGTTAAAATGTCTATACTTCCCAAAGCAATCTACCTATTCAATGCCATTCCTATCAAAATACCAACATCATACCTTCAAGATTTGGAAAAAATGATTCTCCGTTTTGTATGGAACCGGAAAAAACCCCGTATAGCTAAGGCAGTTCTTAGTAACAAAAATAAAGCTGGGGGCATCAGCATACCAGATTTTAGTCTGTACTACAAATTCATAGTGGTCAAGACAGCATGGTACTGGCAGAGAAACAGAGACATAGACACTTGGAATCAAATTGAAAACCAAGAAATGAAACTAACATCTTACAACCACCTAATCTTCGATAAACCAAACAAGAACATACCTTGGGGGAAAGACTCCTATTCAATAAATGGTGTTGGGAGAACTGGATGTCTACATGTAAATGACAGAAAATGGACCCACACCTTTCCCCACTCACAAAAATTGATTCAGGATGGATAAAGGACTTAAATTTAAGGCATCAAACAATAAAAATCCTCAAAGAAAGCATAGGAAAAACACTGGAAGATATTGGCCTGGGGAAAGACTTCATGAAGAAGACTGCCATGGCAATTGCAACAACAACAAAAATAAACAAATGGGACTTCATTAAACTAAAAAGCTTCTGTACAGCTAAGGAGACAATAACCAAAGCAAAGAGACAACCTACACAATGGGAAAGGATATTTGCCTATTTTCAATCAGACAAAAGCTTGATAAGTAGGATGTATAGAAAACTCCAATTAATCCACATGAAAAAAGCCAACAATCCCATATATCAATGGGCAAGAGACATGAATAGAACTTTCTCTAAAGACGACAGATGAATGGCTAACAAACACATGAAAAAACGTTCATCATCTCTATATATTAGAGAAATGCAATTCAAAACAGCCCTGAGATATCATCTAACCCCAGTGCGAATGGCCCACATCACAAAATCTCACAACTGCAGATGCTGGCATGGATGTGGAGAGAAGGGAACACTTTTACACTGCTGGTGGGACTGCAAACTAGTACAACCTTTCTGGAAGGAAGTATTTGGAAACCTCAAAGCACTCAAGCTAGACCTCCCATTTGATCCTGCAATCCCATTACTGAGCATCTACCCACAAGAAAAAAAATCCTTTTATCATAAGGGCACTTGTACTAGACTGTTTATTGCAGCTCAATTTACAATCGCCAAAATGTGGAAACAGCCTAAATGCCCACCAACCCAGGAATGGATTAACAAGCTGTGGTATATGTATACCATGGAATACTATTCAGCTATTAAAAATAATGGAGACTTTACATCATTCGTATTAACCTGGATGGACGTGGAAGACATTATTCTTAGTAAAGCAGCACAAGAATGGAGAAGCATGAATCCTATGTACTCAATTTTTATATGAGGACAATTAGTGACAATTAAGTTTTTTGGGGGGAAGCAGAAAGAGGGATGGAGGGAGGGGGGTGGGGCCTTGGTGTGTGTCACATTTTACGGGGGCAAGATATGATTGCAAGAGGGACTTTACCTAACAATTGCAGTCAGTGTAACCTGGCTTATTGTACCCTCAATGAATCCTCAACAATAAAAAAAAAAAAATACTACAAGAAACTGTACTCTCACAAATATGAAAATCTGAAAGAAATCGAACAATACCTGGAAGCACGCCACCTACCAAGACTTAGCCAGAACGAAGTGGAAATGTTGAACAGGCCTATATCAAGTTCTATAGTAGCATCAACTATACAAAATTTCCCTAAAAAGAAAAGCCCGGGACCAGATGGCTTTATGTCAGAATTCTGCCAAACACTTAAAGAAGAACTAGTAACTATACTACTAAACCTCTTCCAAAATATGGAAAAAGAAGGACTATTACCCAGCACATTCTACGAAGCAAACGTCACCTTGATCCCCAAACCAGGAGAAAAACCAACAAGAAAAGAAAATTGTAGACCAATATCACTAATGAATATACATCATAAAATACTCAATAAGATCCTAACAAACAGAATCCAACAACACATCAAAAAAATTATACACCATGACCAAGTCGGATTTATTCCAGGGTCTCAAGGCTGGTTCAATATACGTAAATCTATAAATGTAATTCAACACATAAACAAACTTAAAAATAAGGACCATATGATTCTTTCAATTGATGCAGAAAAAGCTTTTGATAATATCCAGCATCCCTTCATGATCAGAACACTTAAGAAAATTGGTATAGAAGGGACATTTCTTAAACTAATAGAGGCCATCTACAGCAAACCCACAGCCAATATCGTATTGAATGGAGTTAAATTGAAATCATTTCCACTTAGATCAGGAACCAGGCAAGGTTTGCCCATTGTCTCCATTGCTCTTTTACATTGTAATAGAAGTTTTAGCCATTGCAATTAGGGAAGAAAAGGCGATAAACTGTATCCACATAGGGTCAGGAGAGATCAAACTTTCACTCTTCGCACATGATATGATCGTATATCTGGAAAACACTAGGGATTCTACTACAAAACTTTTAGAAGTGATCAAGAAATATAGCAATGTCTCAGGCTACAAAATCAACACCCATAAATCTGTAGCCTTTATATATGCCAACAATAACCAAGCCGAACAAACAGCCAAGGACTCTATTCCTTTCACAGTAGTGCCAAAGAAGATAAAATATTTGGGAGTATACCTAACAAAGGACGTGAAAGATCTCTACAAAGAGAACTATCAAACTCTAAGAAAAGAAATAGCCGAAGATGTTAACAGATGGAAAAACATACCATGCTCATGGCTGGGAAGAATCAACATTGTTAAAATGTCCATACTACCCAAAGCAATATATAATTTTAATGCAATTCCTATTAAAGCTCCATTGTCATACTTTAAAGATCATGAAAAAATAATACTTTGTTTTATATGGAATCAGAAAAAACCTCGAATAGCCAAAACATTACTGAGCAATAAAAACAAAGCAGAAGGTATCATGCTACCATACCTGAGACTGTAGTGTAAATCCATAGTGATCAAAACAGCATGGTACTGGCACAAAAGCAGAGAATTAGATGTCTGGAACAGAACAGAGAACCAAGAGATGGATCCAGCTACTTACCGTTATTTGATCTTTGACAAGCCAATTAAAAATATTCAGTGGGGAAAAGATTCCCTATTTAACAAATGGTGCTGGGTAAACTGGCTGGCAACCTGTAGAAGAGTGAAACTGGACCCACACCTTTCACCATTAACTAAGATAGACTCTCACTGGATAAAAGATTTAAACTTAAGACATGAAACTATAAAAATAGTTTGAAGAAAGTGCAGGGAAAACTCTTGAAGGAATCAGCCTGGGTGAATATTTTATGAGGAGGACTCCCCAGGCAATTGAAGCAGTATCAAAAATACACTACTGGGACCTGATCAAACTAAAAAGCTTCTGCACAGCCAAGATCACAGTGAGTAAAGCAAGCAGACAGCCCTCAGAATGGGAGAAAATATTTGCAGGTTTTACCTCCGATAAAGGTCTAATAACCAGAATCCACAGAGAACTGAAACGTATTAACAAGAAAAGAACATGTGACCCCATCTCAGGGTGAGCAAGGGACTTGAAGAGAAACTTCTCTAAAGAAGACCCACGCAAGATTTACAAACACATGAAAACAAGCTCATCATCTTTAATCATCAGAGAAATGCAAATCAAAACTACTCTGAGATATCACCTAACCCCAGTAAGAGTAGCCCACATAACAAAATCCCAAAACCAGAGATGTTGGCGTGGATGTGGAGAAAAGGGAACACTTCTACACTGCTGGTGGGAATGCCCACTAATACGTTCCTTCTGGAAGGATGTTTGGAGAATACTTAGAGACCTAAAAATAGACCTGCCATTCGATCCTATAATTCCTTTACTAGGTCTATATCCAGAAGACCAAAAGTCACAATATAACAAAGACATCTGTACCAGAATGTTTATTGCAGCCCAATTCATAATTGCTAAGTCATGGAAGAAGCCCAAGTGCCCATCGACCCACGAATGGACTAGCAAATTGTGGTACATGTATACCATGGAATACTATGCAGCCTTAAAGAAAGATGGAGACTTTACCTCTTTCATGTTTACATGGATGGAGCTGGAACATATTCTTCTTAGCAAAGTATCTCAGGAATGGAAGAAAAAGTATCCAATGTACTCAGCCCTCCTATGAAGCTAAATTATAGCTTTCACATGAAGACTATAACCCAACTAGAGCACAAGACTATGGGGAAAGGGCCAAGGAAGGGGAAGGGAGGGGGGAGGTTTTGGTGGAGGGAGGGTGGAGGGAGGTGGGGCTACATCTATGGTGCTTCTTAGAATGGGTATAGGCAATTGCACTAATGTACACAGCTATGATTTAACAACAACAAAAAAAAACTCAGTTCCAAGGAGAGGGGGGAGATGGATTATCAGGATTTATGAGAAGATTCCAAAGATTATTACATTTCAACACAAATCCTTATGCTAGAGGTCAAGCACACAGAAGGAAAATTGTGTAAAAGTAAAACATGGAAAGAAAGAAGAAAACTTGTAGCCAGCTTTGCCCTGAGTTGAAGAAAAAAAACAAAAATAGAAAAGAAAAGAAAAGAAAAAATGAACAAACAAAAACTCCCACAAAACCCCCATTGCAGCCAAATTCATAATTGCTTAGTCATGGAAGAAGCCCATCAGCCCATGAATGGATTAATGAATTATGGTATATGTACACCATGGAATATTATGCAGACTTAAAAAAAGATGGAGACTATACCTCTCTTATGTTTACATGAATTGAGCTGGAACATATTCTTCTTAGCAAAGTATCTCAAGAATGGAAGAGAAAGTATCCAATGTACTCAGCCCTACTATGAAACCAATTTATATGCACCCACACTTCCATATGAATACTATAACCCAATTACAGCCCAAGATGAAGAGGAAAGAAGAGGGGGAGGGGAGACGAGGGGAAAGGATGGATGAAGGGAGGGTAATTAGTGGGACCACACCTATGGTGCATTTTACAAGGGTACATGTTAAATCTACTAAGTGTATAATATAAATGTCTTTACACAATAACTAAGAAAATGCACTGAAGTCTATGTTAATCAGTTAGATGAAAGTATTTCAAACTGTATATAAAACCAGCACATTGTATCCCATAATTGCATTAAGGTACACAGCTATGATTTAATAAAAAAAAATTAAAAGATGGTATGCCATGAAAAAAAAGTAGCTAATTCAGCTTGCAATTCCATTGCAGAAGTGCTGTTCCTTGAGTCAATCATCATACTTCATATGCAGCAATAGTGTTTTATATGTACTTCCTGTTGTCACAGAATATTAAAAAGATGTGTCTTCAGGGTCAAGGGTTAATAAAAATAAATATTTTCTGCTTCTACAAGGAAAACAAAGGGGAGGAGAGGCTTTGCTGTGAGACATGGCTACATCCTCTCTGAGAGCCATCTGCTCAGACCAACAGGGGATAAAACAAACTACAGAGAAATGTCCCAAGATAACAGACGCAAAATTAAGTGCCCTAAATCATTACCAGCTCCCACTAAAATTTTTAAAAGTGATAAATTGGAGTAAATATGCACAACAAATATGAACAAACAGGACAAATTTCTTGATATATTAAAATTGCATGAAAACCAAGAAGAAAAAAATAGTCAATTATAAACCTGGGAAGAAGGCAAAGTCTGGCAAGACATACACTATAAAAATAGAATATGCAAAGTTGTTACTTCCTATCAATAAATGTATCATGGTAATTTAAACATTGTGATTAGCTTATTTAATTGAGCCATTTGGCAAAGGGAAATTTTGCTACATGACAATGTTAAACAGAATGTAGGAAGATGGACACTTTGGAATCATCTATTGGCATTATGCAGTAAATTAAATGGAACAGTCTTTGGAGAAGCAACTTTGGAAACAAGTTGGTTATACCTTTTATCCAATGACTCCACTCCTAAGAGAACCTGGAGATATCTTTGCAAAGAGAATTATTTAAAAAATTATTGTATATTCCATTACTGGGCATCTACCCTGAAGGAAAAAAATCCTTTTATCATAAGGACACTTGCACTGGACTGTTTATTGTAGCTCAATTTATAAGTGCCAAAATGTGGAAACAGCCTAAATGCCCACCAACCCAAGAATGGATTAATAAGTTGTGATATATGTATACCATGGAATACTATTCAGCCACTAAAGAAAATGGAGACTTTACATCCTTTGTATTAACCTGTATGTAAGTGGAAGACATTATTCTTAGTAAAGCATCACAAGAATGGAGAAGCATGAATCCTATGTACTCAATTTTGATATGAGGACAATTAATGACAATTAAGGTAACCATGGGGGTGGGGGAAGGGAAGAACAGAGAGGGAAAGAAGGAGGGAGGCGTGGGGAAAGGAAGAGCAGACAGAGGGAAGGAGGGAGGGGGGTGGGGCCTTGGTGTGTGCCACACCTTCCGGGGGCAAGACATGATTGCAAGAGGGACTTTACCAAACAGATGCAATCAGTGTAACCTGGCTTATTGTACCCTCAATGAATCCCCAACAATAAAAAAAAAACAATTATTGTATATTAACACAATGACATGTGTATTATCACCAAAAACTAACGAGGCAAGTATACACGGAGAATGTGAATAGATAATGATGATAAGGAGATATTGATTAATTTAAAAAGTAACTATCAAAACAAAGTATGTACAGTATACTAGATTTATGATAAATTTTACACTATTACACACAATATACCTTCTAGTATAGAAAATAACTAAAAGTCTGTGCAAGAAACCATTTCCCCTGAGAACTGGAACAAATGTGAAAGAAAACATTTATTTTACATTTAATTTTTCTCTATTCTCCTCAGAAAATATTACTGGTGTTCAATACTCTTAGGAAAAAATGTTTCTAGAAATATGTTATGTTCTTAAGAAAATTTTAAGAAAACATCATTAAATACAACCATCTTATAATTTTTAATCTGGAGTCAAACTTTGAGAAAATAAGAATGTATTAATGTCTAGGTCTGTTATCTCTGTTTACATAAGGTGGGTGCATGAATTGGTTAAATTTGATAATATTTTAGATGATGACTTTTTCTCTATAATAAAAATATATTTTACTATGACAAAAAATTAACAATAGATAAACTTTTATTTCTTATAATCTTCTGTGAATTTGGAGCCAGTGACAAGCCTATTCACATACTTTGTTATGGTAATAACACCGAAGCAAACAAATATACATGTAGGCCAGAATTTGAAACTTAGCACACTAATGATGAATGTCTATGAAATCATACAATACTAACAGAAAATTTTTCCCTGAAAACCTTATGTAAAATAAAATAAAAACACATTTTTATCATTTAAATTACAGTTATTACTTTTTTTTTTTTTTTTGGCCAGGGGCTGGGTTTGAACCCGCCACCTCTGGCATATGGGGCCAGTGCCCTTCTCCTTTGAGCCACAAGTGCCACCCAAATTAGTGTTTTTACTTTAAAAGGAAAATATTGTTAAACCAAGTCATTTGGTGGAGGTGAGAGACCCTGGTTTTTGTCTGTTTCCAAATAGGTGGTTTTAGAAATTACATTTATAAGTGACAATATTCCTTGATTACTTTAGAAATCTTAGCAACAAAGGCTTGTTTTGGGTTTGGTTTGTTTTATTTGGTTTCCGGCTACTTTTTTTGTAAGACATTTTCATTGTGACCAGATGTGAATGAATTAAGAAGGAACTATGCAGAACAAACTCCAGGTGTGGCCTTTGGTTTTGCAGAGATACGATAAATGAGCATCTCACTTCTCTCCATCTGATGCTAAGTGCCCTAGACAGAACATGCCTGATTGCTTCCAACACCAGATGCTCTAAGTTTCTTCATTTACTGAATAACAAAACTGACAAAAGAGAAATGTACTAAGGAATATGAAATAACTGATGACATTTTAAACCTTATTTCTATTCATACATATTTATTATTTTCCTCACCGGTCTTAGTAATCTTTATTATTCCCCTAAATGAGTAAATTCTGGGTCTGACCATATTGTCTGATGTCACATGGATAACAAGTGGAGGGACTGGGTCTGGCAGTCCAAGCTCAGCCTTCATATTCACGGAGGGGAGCATTGGTCTTCAAACCTGCAAAATTCTAGGTTAGGTCATATGAAAACAAGAAACTCTGAAATGCTCTATATATTCTGGTTATATATCAATTAAATTCACCTTTTAATTGTTTATTAAAGAAATTTTCCTCTATTTGTTGGGTGATCAATTTGTATCTACCATGTCCCATATTGGTTGTATTGTTTTCTATGTCTTATATATTTTCTTCAGAATAAATGATGTTCAGATCTTGGTATGTTTTGTATATAATAATGCAGATTTAAGCATAAATTGGAGAAAGAATGCTTTAATTATATTTATAACCTAACTTAACTTTTAATTAATTGCATTTAAATTTTCAGAAAACTTTATTATGTAAAAGTTCATAAATTCTGGACTAATTGTGTTAGTTGATTACCAAAGTCCACATTGCTATTAACATGGCTATACTAATTATATCTAAAAAGAGTTCATTAACATGAGATAGTAGATAACATTCTTCTTGAAATAATCCATTATTGCTTCTTCCTTTGAGGAAACTGGATAAATGAATTGGATAATTCCATTTTGTATACTGTGAATAACTATTGATAGCATCACACCTAATATATAGAAAAGTGAAAGGGATCTTTAAATGTAATTTTCTCAAAAAGTAAACATCTAAATCTGAATAAATAAAATGAATATGCTATTTTAAGGACTTATTTATTTCGAGGTATCAGTATCAATCATCATAGTCTGTTTTAATAAAGTAAAGTTAATGAATTGATTCATCAGTGTGTATAGAACAGTGACATTTGAGCTACACAGAAGTGGCCAATTTGATTTCCAAATGATTACTTTTCTTAACGAAAGACTGGAGTATTATTATAGAGAATTTTCCAGTCTTTAAAGCTTGAGTTTCTGTCAAACCAGAGATCCTGCCCATTTAGCCTATGTTTGATTACACTTTTTTGATAGTCTATCAGTCTGCTTTTTTCCATAGTTAAATAAGTTGATGACTTGAGAGCAAATCTGGATATGAAAATATCAATTAGAGATATTTTGGTTTAATTCTTTTCCAGGTCAACTCAATGTTATGTCAGCAATTGGAATTCTTTGTTTTGAAAATATGTTGTGAATCTATTTTTATGTTTATAACTCCTATAACTGCATACTTTGGCTGTTTTTACTTTCTATTCCTGCTTTGCCAAGCACTCATGCACAGCAAAGTTCACGGCTCTGCATTCCCTAGCCCAGCTCACCCCAATCTGGTACCCACTGCAGTGACGTCTCTACTGCTGGCCAATCAGTAAAATGCATCATGCCCTCCATTGGGTTTTGCCTTTGTAAATTTTTGAAAGGAGTTGGTTTATTTGAGTGTCCACAAATGTTCACTTAAAATAGTGAAAATCAAAATATGCTTTATGAGTATTCATCAGAATGTTAGAATACACTTGATTATATTGGAGTCATCTTAGGAAGCAAATTTATTGTTGGCATAATGATCACAACAAGATTTTCCTTCAAACTTAGCATTTTTTAAAAAAATAACCTGTTAAGAAAAGCAATTTGAGATTCATCAAACTTAACCTTAGTCTGAACTCATTAAACCAAACATCTTACTGTAAGTAAATTATACCTCAATGTTAAGATAATTGATCATTCAACCATCCCAAGCCTGCTAATTTGAAGTCAGTCTTTGCCCCCCAAGTCATCCAGAATTCTACCCAAAGCTGCCCTTGTGTGTTGGCCACAGCATTTGCTGAAGTCGGTGAGTCCCCAGTATTTGGGGAGTCAGCTGGTAGCTGTGGATATTTCATTCTGCTCAAGGGAGACTATTCTTCCTTCTGGCCACCTGTGTCTGGAGCCAGGTTAGGTGTAGTTAAAGGAAGAGGAGGATCTTTAATTGGCTACCATTTTTATGATTTCTTTCCTCTTCTTCAAGTGTTTCTAGAGATTCAAATCCTCTCCATGTCTAGCTTCCTGCTACATTTCTGTAGGTACCTCTGTCTTATTGGGAGCACTGGAGATGCAAGAGCATTTAATGATTGGAAATGAGACTTAAAAGATAATTTAACCTAATTTTTCAGATGAGAAAACCTAGAGTCAAGTAATTGGAATGCATATACTTAACTAGAGCAGCAATGGGGGAGAACCTAATAATTGACCTGATACTATAAATACATTTTGTTCACATAAAATTTATGCAACACTTGAGCAAAATGTGACTATATGCCAAACATTATCCTACGTGTTATATAAATATCAACACATTCTAAACTCATAATAAACTAGGAGGCAGGTCCTATTATTAACTGGCTGTGTAGATAGACAGGTAAACAGGTTTGCCTCTCACTACACAACTAGTAAGTGATTTGAACCATTATGTATACTGAACCCCATGATACGGAAAAACCAAGGTTTCAACATTGCCAGGATAAATATTACCATCTCACTGGGCAAGTGTAGAAATTCAGGCATGAAACATTTATATGTTCTGTTCAAAGAGTACTGGCATAGTTAGGAATAGAGCTATCCTGGCACCCAAAATGAAAGATTAGTTCTTAGTTCTCTCCAAATTTGTTTTCATTGTATCATATTGCAAAAGATTCTGTGGTTATGATAATTGTACTAAGCAAATATAAATTTGTTAATATATTTCCCCAAACATATGATTTATTAACGACAAATATTAGCATTTGAATAAATGCTTATGAAAACACATTCAGGACCCCAGGTAATCTTGAGGCAGGTCATCAACAGACCACAATTGGAAAAACCCTTCAATCCACAGGCACGAGAATTTAAAGAGCAAGACGAAGTGAAAGGAAAATCAGGCCAAGGAAACAGATAAAAGAAATCACTCATGAGGAAGAATCAGCAGAAAACTCCAGGCAACATGAAGAACCAGTCCAGAACAACCCCGCAAGGGACCATGAGGTAGCTACTGCAGAGGATTCCACCTATAAAGAAATGTTAGGAATTACAGAAAGGGAATTTAGAATACACATGTTGAAAACAATGAAAGAAATGATGGAAACAATGAAGGAAACTGCTAATAAAGTGGAAAATAACCAAAAGGAAATACAAAAACAGAATCAAATAAGAGATGAACGATATGAAGAATATAAAGAGGATATAGCAGAGCTGAAGGAACTGAAACAGTCAATTAGGGAACTTAAAGATGCAATGGAAAGTATCAGTAACAGGCTAGACCATGAAGAAGAAAGAATTTCAGAGGTAGAAGACAAAGTTCTTGAGATAACTCAGATAGTAAAAGAGGCAGAAAAGAAGAGAGAGAAAGCAGAACGTTCCCTGTCAGAATTATGGGACTTTATGAAGCGTTCCAACAAATGAGTTATAGGAATCCCAGACGGGGAAGAAGAATGCCCCAGAGGAATGGAAGCCATACTAGAGAATATTATAAAAGAAAATTTCCCAAATATCACCAAAGATTCTGACACACTGCTTTCAGAGGGCTATCGGACCCCAGGTCACCTCAACTCTAACCGAGCTTCTCCAAGACACATTGTGATGAACCTGTCCAAAGTCAAGACAAAAGAAAAGATCCTGCAAGCTGCCAGGAGTAAGCGCCAGTTGACCTACAGGGGCAAATCCATCAGAGTGACCGCAGACTTCTCTAAGGAAACTTTCCAAGCAAGAAGACAATGGTCATCTACCTTTAATCTACTTAAACAGAACAATTCTCAGCCCAGAATTCTGTACCCTGCTAAGCTAAGCTTCAAAATTGACGGAGAAATCAAATCATTTACGGATATACAAACATTGAGGAAATTCGCCACAACAAGACCAGCCCTACAGGAAATACTTCAACCTGTTCTGCACACTGACCACCACAATGGATCAGCAGCAAAGTAAGAACTCAGAAATTAAAGGACAGAACCAAACCTCCACACTGATGCAAAAGATAAAACTAAGCAATGGACTCTCACAAAATAAGACGAATAGAATACTACCACACTTATCAATTATCTCAATAAATGTGAATGGCTTGAATTTCATCACTGAAGACACATAGATTGGCTGACTGGATTAAAAAACACAAGCCATCCATTTGCTGTCTGCAAGAAACACACCTGGCTTCAAAAGACAAATTAAAGCTCCGAGTCAAGGGTTGGAAGACAATTTTTCAGGCAAATGGAATTCAGAAGAAAAGAGGAGTTGCGATCTTATTTTCAGATACATGTGGATTTAAAGCAACTAAAGTCAAAAAAGACAAAGATGGTCACTTTATATTGGTCAAGGGAAAAATACAACAAGAAGACGTTTCAATTCTAAATATTTATGCACCTAATTTAAATGCTCCCAGATTCTTGAAACAGACCTTACTCGGTCTGAGCAATATGATATCTGATAAGACCATCATAACAGGGGACTTTAACACTCCTCTTACAGAGCTGGACAGATCCTCTAAACAGAAACTAAACAAAGATATAAGAGATTTAAATTAGACCCTAGAACAACTATGCTTGATAGACACATAAAGAACACTCAACCCCAAAGACAAAGAATATACATTCTTCTCATAACACCATGGAACATTCTCAAAAATTGATCATATCCTGGGACACAAAACAAACATCAGCAGAATCAAAAGAATTGAAATTTTACTTTGTATCTTCTCAGATCATAAGGCACTAAAAGTGGAACTCAACTCTAACAAAAAAGGCTCGACCCCACCCAAAGGCATGGAAATTAAACAATCTTCTGTTGAACAACAGATGGATGCAGGAAGAAATAAAACAGGAAATCATTAACTTGCTTGAGCATAACAACAATGAAGACACAAGCTACCAAAACCTGTGGGATACTGCAAAAGTAGTTTTGCAAGGAAAATTCATCACTTTAGATGCCTACATTCGAAAAACAGAAAGAGAGCAGATCAATAATCTCACAAGAGATCTTATGGAATAGGAAAAAGAAGAACAATCTAAGCCTAAACTGAGTAGAAGAAAAGAAATATCCAAAATCAAATCAGAGATCAATGAAATTGAAAACAATCATTCAGAAAACTAATGAAACAAGGAGTTGGTTTTTTGAAAAAATTAGTAAAATAGATGAACCATTGGCCAGACTAACGAGGAATAGAAAAGTAAAATCTCTAGTAACCTCAATCAGAAATGATAAAGGGAAAATAACAACTGATCCCACAGAGATACAAGAGATCATCTCTGAATACTACCAGAAATTCTATGCCCAGAAATTTGACAATGTGAAGGAAATGGATCAATATTTGGAATCACACCCTCTCCCTAGACTCAGCCAGAAAGAAATAGACCTCCTGAACAGACCAATTTCAAGCACCGAGATCAAAGTAACAATAAAAAATCTTCCAACCAAAAAATGCCCTGGTCCAGATGGCTTCACACCAGAATTCTATCAAACCTTCAAGGAAGAGCTTATTCCTGTACTGCAGAAATTATTCCAAAAAATTGAGGAAGAAGGAATCTTCCCCAACACATTCTATGAAGCAAACATCAACCTGATACCAAAAACAGGAAAAGACCCAACCAAAAAGGAGAATTTCAGACCAATCTCACTCATGAATATGATTGCAAAAATTCTCAACAAAATCCTAGCCAATAGATTACAGCTTATCATCAAAAAAGTCATTCATCATGATCAAGTAGGCTTCATCCCAGGGATGCAAGGCTGGTTTAACATACGCTAGTCCATAAACAGTATCCACCTTATTAACAGAGGCAAAAATAAAGATCATATGATCCTCTCAACAGATGCAGAAAAAGCATTTGATAACATCCAGCATCCTTTTCTAATTAGAACACTGAAGAGTATAGGCATAGGTGGCACATTTCTAAAACTGATTGAACCTATCTATGACAAACCCACAGCCAATATTTTACTGAATGGAGTAAAACTCAAAGCTTTTCCTCTTAGAACTGGAACCAGACAAGGTTGTCCTCTGTCACCTTTACTATTCAACGTAGTGCTGGAAGTTCTAGCCAATACAATTAGGCAAGACAAGGAAATAAAGGGAATCCTAATGGGAGCAGAAGAGGTCAAACTCTCCCTCTTTGCTGATGACATGATCTTATACTAAGAGAACCCCAAAGACTCAACCACAAGACTCCTAGAAGTCATCAAAAAATACAGTAAAGTTTCAGGATATAAAATCAATGTCCACAAGTCAGTAGCCTTTGTATACACCAATAACAGTCAAGATGAGAAGCTAATTAAGGACACAACTCCCTTCACCATAGTCTCAAAGAAAATGAAATACCTAGGAATATACCTAACGAAGGAGGTGAAGGACCTCTATAAAGAAAACTATGAAATCCTCAGAAAGGAAATAGCAGAGGATATTAACAAATGGAAGAACATACCATGCTCGTGGATGGGAAGAATCAACATTGTTAAAATGTCTATACTTCCCAAAGCAATCTACCTATTCAATGCCATTCCTATCAAAATACCAACATCGTACTTTCAAGATTTGGAATAAATCATTCTGCGTTTTGTATGGAACCGGAAATAAACCCTGTATAGCTAATGCAGTTCTTAGTAATAAAAATAAAGCTGGGGGCATCAGCATACCAGATTTTAGTCTGTACTACAAAGCCATAGTGGTCAAGACAGCATCGTACTGACACAAAAACAGAGATATAGACACTTGGAATCGAATTGAAAACCAAGAAATGAAACTAACATCTTACAACAACCTAATCTTCGATAAACCAAACAAGAACATACCTCGGGGGAAAGACTCCCTAGTCAGTAAATGGTGTTGGGGGAACTGGATGTCTACATGTAAAAGACTGAAACTGGACCCACACCTTTCCCCACTCACAAAAATTGATTCAAGATGGATAAAGGACTTAAATTTAAGGCATGAAACAATAAAAACCCTCAAAGGAAAAACACTGGAAGATATTGGCCTGGGGAAAGACTTCACCAAGAAGACTGCCATGGCAATTGCAACAACAAAAATAAACAAATGGACTTCATTAAACTGAAAAGCTTCTGTACAGCTAAGGAGACAATAACTAAAGCAAAGAGACAACCTACACAATGGGAAAGGATATTTGCATATTTTCAATCAGACAAAAGCTTGATAACTAGGATCTATAGAGAACTCCAATTAATCCACATGAAAAAAGCCAACAATCCCATATATCAATGGGCAAGAGACATGAATAGAACTTTCTCTAAAGACGACAGACGAATGGCTAACAAACACATGAAAAAATGTTCATCATCGCTATATATTAGAGAAATGCAAATCAAAACAACCCTGAGATATCATCTAACCCCAGTGAGAATGGCCCACATCACAAAATCTCAAAACTGCAGATGCTGGCCTGGATGTGGAGAGAAGGGAACACTTTTACACTGCTGGTGGGACTGCAAACTAGTACAACCTTTCTGGAAGGAAGTATTTGGAAACCTCAAAGCACTCAAGCTAGACCTCCCATTTGATCCTGCAATCCCATTACTGGGCATCTACCCAGAAGGAAAGAAATCCTTTTATCATAAGGACACTTGTACTAGACTGTTTATTGCAGCTCAATTTACAACCGCCAAAATGTGGAAACAGCCTAAATGCCCACCAACCCAGGAATGGATTAACAAGCTGTGGTATATGTATACCATGGAATACTATTCAGCTATTAAAAAAAATGGAGACTTTACATCCTTCATATTAACCTGGATGGAAGTGGAAGACATTATTCTTAGTAAAGAAGCACAAGAATGGAGGAGCATGAGTCCTATGTACTTAATTTTGATATGAGGACAATTAATGACAATTAAGGTTATGGGGGTGGAAGCAGAAAGAGGGACGGAGGGAGGGGGGTTGGGCCTTGGTGTGTGTCACACTTTATGGGGGCAAGACATGTTTGCAAGAGGGACTTTACCTAACAATTGCAATCAGTGTAACCTGGCTTATTGTACCCTCAATGAATCCCCAACAGTAAAAAAAATAATAATAATAAAAAATAAGTAAATAAAAAATAAATACATTAAAAAAAAAAGAAACCACATTCAGGATGCAAAATTTTAAAATTTGAATGGCCTCATAAATGACACAAACAGAACACATAAAAAAACCAAGCCTCCAATGCAGTATTTCAGATCAATAGCTTTTACCATTTCAATTAAACACATTTATTGTAAGCATAAATATATCCAAAGCTTTGAACTATGGTCTAGTAAGACTGAAAACCAGGTGAAACATAATTCCTAATTCAAGTTACCTAATCATCCAGACAAGGTAATAGGAATCTATCATTTTTTAAAATCTCGGGAAGAAATCTAAAAGAATTCAGAAGAAGCTAAGCCTCAATTGGGTTTAGAAGCTAAGCCTCAATTGGGTTTAGATCTTTTTTCCTTTCCTAGTTGTATAATATAAATAGCAAATTGCAGTAGGAAAATATTGTGTTGAATCATGGCAATATAAGAGCTTAAGCAAATCACATATCTCTTTCACATTCAGATCAGCCATTGGTAAAATACGATTCATAGTGCCTAGCTCAGTAGGTTGTGAAAAGAAAGTAGTATATAAAAGCTCCGTATATATCATAACATGCTGTAAAAAATGTATTAGCTCACATAAGTTAAGTTGATATTTGCATTTAAATCACAGACCTATTTGTAGTCTATTTCACTTTGCTATTACCTGGAGCAAATGAAAAGAAATGATCATTGCTGTGTGTCCATCAAGGAACACACATGGTGCCTGTGACTGGTAAACACATTCACTCCATTACCTTACAGGGTAGTTTGAGGGACCTGAATGTCTGTGTGACATTTTTGAGGGCACAACACTAGAAAGTAGGGGAATCATTTAAAGTTTAGGTCTTTTCAGCTTAGAAGTCTTTGTTCTTTCTATATCTCCATGTAATCTGGGCAATTTGGGTTTGCTGGATTTCTTAAGGCACATCAGTATTTTATAATTGTGATAAAATAGGCACAACATAAAAATTATAAAAGTTACCATCTGAACCACTTTTAATTATACAGATAAGTGAACAACAATCATTGCATTGTGCACTTTTAATCTTGCAAAATTGAAACTCTATACCCATTAAACAAGCATCCACCATTCAGCCTTCCCCCAGCTGCTGACAATGACCTTGATACTTTCTGTCTAGGAATCTGACTACCCTTAGCACATTCTATAAGTAAAATCATATATTATTTGTCCTTTTGTGGCTGGCTTATTTCACATAGTACAATGTCCTCAAGTTGTTAGAATTTTCTTCTTTTAAGAATAAAATTTTAAGCTGAATAATATTCCACTGTATGTTTTGTTTATTCAATTTCCAGTGGGCACTTGGGTTGCTTCCACCTTTTGGCCACTGTTAATACTGCTGCTATAAACATAGATGCAGGCTGGACAGACACACACTGGTAAGCCCAGCACTCTGAGAGGACAAGGAGGGTGGATTGCTTGTGCTTAGGAGTTCAAGACAAGCCTGAGCAAGAGTAAGATCCTGTCTCTGCTAAAAATAGAAAAACTAGCCAGGTGTGATAGTGATCACTTGTAATCCCAGCGACTCGGGTGGCTAAGGCAAGAGGATTGCTTGAGCACAAAAGTTTGAGGTTGGGTGGTGCCTGTGGCTCAATGAGTAGGGCGCCTGCCCCATATACTGAGGGTGGCGGGTTCAAACCCAGCCCTGGCTGAACTGCAACCAAAAAATAGCCGGGCGTTGTGGCGGGCGCCTGTAGTCCCAGCTGCTCGGGAGGCTGAGGCAGGAGAATCGCTGAAGCCCAAGAGCTGGAGGTTGCTGTGAGTCCTGTGATATCATGGCACTCTACTAAAGGCGGTAAAGTGAGACTCTGTCTCTACAAAAAAAAAAAAAAAAGTTTGAGGTTGCTGTGAGCTATGATGATGCCATGACACTCTACCCAGGGTGCAATGGAGTGAGACTCTGTCCCTCCAGAAAAAAACTATAAATGCAAAAATAACTGAGTCTCTGCTTTGAGTTCTGTACCCAGAACCGAAATTAATGGATCATACCATAGTTCAATTTTCTATTTTTTAAGGAATAACCATGTAGTTTTCACATAGCAACTGAACCATTTTACATTCCACCAACAGTTGCATAAGTGTTCCAGTTTTTTTACATCCTTGCCAACCTTTGTTATTTTTTTGTTGTTGCAGCCATTATAATTGATATAATTGATACCTTTTTGTGGTTTAGATTTTGCCCTTCTCTGATGATTAATGATGTTGAGCATCGTTTCATGTGCTTACAAGCTATTTGTGTATCTTCTTTGGGGAAATGTCTATTCAGGTCCTTAGTCCATTTTTTTAGCTGGTTTTTGTGTTGTTGCTGAGTTGTAAGAGTTCTTTATATAGTCTGGATATTAAACCTCTATCATATGTATTATTTGTAAATATTTTCTCCTATTTCGTGGGTTACTTTTTCACTCTTTATTGTGCCCTTTGATGCACAGAAGTTTTTAATTTTGGCTTATTTTGGCCAATTTATCTATTTTTCTTTGTTGCCTGTGCATTTAGTGTTATAGCCAAGTAATGATTTCCAAAGTCAGTGTCCTAAAGCCTTTCCCCTGAGATCCGTTTTGGGTTACTTTTTTGTATATGATGTAAGGTAAGGGTCCAACTTAATTATGTGGCCTGTAGCTATCCAGTTTCCATCATTTGTTGAAAATACTATCCTTTTCCTATTGAATAGTCTTGGCACCTTCTTTAAAATTCATTTGACTACATATGTGAAGGCTTATTTCTAGGGTCTCTATTCTATTCTGCCAATCTACCTGTGTGTCTTTATGCCAGTACCCATTGTTTTGATTACTGTACCTTTATAGCAACTTGTGAAATCAAGAAATACAGAATATTCAACTTTGTTTTTCTTTTTCAAGAATATTTTGGCTATTTTGGGCTCAGTGCCTGTAGCTCAGGCAGTTAGGGTGCCAGCCGCATATACCAGAGCTGGCAGGTTCGAATCCAGCCCGGGCCAAAAAATAGCTAGGCATTATGGTGGGCTCCTGTAGTCCCAGCTACTTGGGAGGCTGAGGCAAGAGAATAGCTTGGGCCCAGGAGTTTGAGGTTGCTGTGAACTGTGACGACATGGCACTCTACTTAGGGTGATAGCTTGAGACTCTGCCTCAAAAAAAAAAAAGAACTGTATTTTGTGTTATAAATGAAATTAATGTGTTAATTTTCTTTTGTATTGTTCATTATTAATATATAGAAATTCAGGTTGATTTTTGTGTGCTGATTTTGTATTCTACAACTTTGCTGAATTATTTATTCTTTCTAACAGTTTTTTTGTTTGTTTGCTTGTTTTTGTTTTTGCAGTTTTTGGCTTGGGCTGGGTTTGAACAAGCCACCTCTGGCATATGGGGCTGGGGCCCTACTCAGTTGAGCCACAGGCGCTGCCTTTAACAGTTTTTTTGGACGAAGTACTTAGGGTTTTCTACATATAAATTCATGGATCTGTGATCAGAGATAATTTTACTTCTTCCTTTCCAATTTGGATGCCCTTATTTCTTTTTCTTACCTACTTGCTCTGGCTACATTTCCCAGCACAGGCAGAACAGAACTGGTGAAAGACTTATCTTTCTCCTCTTGATCTTAGCAGGAAAGCTGTCAGTCTTTCTCCACTGAGAATGAAATTATTTGTAGGCTTTTCATACACAGCCTTCATTATGCTAATGAAGTTTTCTTCTTTTTGTAGTTTGTTGAGTGCTTTTTGTTGATGCTTTTATAATGAAAGTATGTTGAATCTTTTCTAATACTTTGCATCCGTTGAAATAATTGTGTGCCTTTTATCCTCTGTTCTGCCAATGTGGTGCATTATATTGATTGATTTTTATATGTTGAGTCATCTTTGAATTCCAGGAACAAAGTCTCTTTGGTTATGATGTATAATCCTTTTAATTCAGATTTCTAGTATTTTGTTGAGGACTTTTGTATCAATATTCAATAAGAATATTGATCTGAAGTTTTTGTGGTTTTTTTCTTTTTTTCTTGCAATGTGTTTGCCTGGCTTTACTATGATGTTAATACTGGTCTCATAGAATGAATTTAGAATTGTTCCCTTTTTTTCAAATTCTGGTAAGAATTTGAGACTATTTATTTTCATTCTTCTTTAAATATTTGGTAGAATTCTGTAGTGAAGCCACATGCTTCCCGACTTTTCTAATCAGGAAGTTCTTACAGATTCAGTCTCCTTACTAGTTTTACTTCTGTTCAGATTTTCTGTTTCTTCATTATTTCATCTTAGTTGTGTGTTCCTAGGAATTTTCTATCTTATCTAAGTTTTCCAGTTTGTTGGATCTCACAGTACTCTTTTACAGTCTTGTTTTATTTCTATAAAATTTGGTTGGTTTTTTGTTTGTTTTCTTTGTCTGATTTGAGACACAGTCTTACTTTGTCACTCTTGGTACAGTGCTGTGGAGTCTCAGTTCACAGCAATCTCACACTCCTGGGTTCAAGGGACCCTCCTACCTCAGCTTCCCAAGCAGCTGGGAATACAGGTGCCGGCCATAAGGCCTGGCTAGTTTTTCTATTTTTAGTAGAGATGGAGTCTTGCTCTTGCTCAGGCTGGTCTTGAACTCCTGAACTCAGATGATCCACCTGTCTTGGCTTCCCAAAGTGCTGGGATTATATTTGTATAAGATTTGTACTGATGTCTTCTTTTTCATTTCTGATTTTAGTTATTTGGGTTTTCTTAGCCAATCTAGTTAAACACTTGTCAATTTTGTTGATCTTTTTGAAGAACCAACTTTTGGTTTCCAAAGTACATTAATACGAACATTATCATTTTATGTTTTTATTCAAAACGATTAGCTTGAAAATATCTCATTGTACTAAAATTAAAATAAAAATATATATTCATAGAATAGAACTAATTATACATCTAGTAAATAGAACACCTATAAACAAATACAAGTTTTCTTGACTTAAACTCCATAATTGGTTCACTAAAGGTGAAGTGTATATGGTTCTATAAACTTGCTTTTAGAATCTTCACTTTTATGTTAAGTATAACTGATGGTGTGGGAAGATGTGAGATTGTCTGAAAAATAAAATCAAGACTTAGAGACCTAAAATAAACCTGCCCTTCAATCCTATAATTCCTTTACTAGGTTTATACCCAGAAGACCAAAAATCACAATATAACAAAGACATCTGTACCATAATGTTTATTGCATCCCAATTCATAATTGCTAAGTCATGGAAGAAGCCCAAGTGCCCATCAACCCACGAATGGACTAGCAAATTGTGGTACATGTACACCATGGAATATTATGCAGCCTTAAAGAAAGATGGAGACTTTACCTCTTTCATGTTTACATGGATGGAGCTGGAACATATTCTTCTTAGCAAAGTATCTCAGGAATGGAAGAAAAAGTATCCAATGTACTCAGCCTTACTATGAAGCTAAATTCTAGCTTTCACACGAAGGCTATAACCCAACTATAGCACAAGACTATGAGGAAAGGGCCAAGGAAGGGGAGGGGGGAGGTTAGGGTGGAGAGAGGGTAATGGGTGGGGCCACACCTATGGTGCATCTTAGAATGGGTACAGGCGAAACTTACTAAAGGCAGAATACAAATGTCTACATACAATAACTAAGAAAATGCCATGAAGGCTACGTTGAACAGTTTGATGAGAATATCTCAGATTGTATATGAAACCAGCACATCGTACCCCTTGGTTGCACTAATGTACACAGCTATGATTTAACAATAAAAATAAATAAATAAAAGACTTAGTGGATATGGCTACTTTTAAGAGAGAACTTGAACAAAAGGGAATTATGTAAATCCCAGGGAAAAAGAGGGACCCACAAGTTAGAAAGTAGTTCAGTGAAATGTTGCTCCAAATAAAGACTGAATTCTACATAAATAAGTGTGGGGGAGGATAGGAGAACTGGTGAGATTAAATTTGCTTCTGCCATTTGGGGACACCATTTCCAGTTACTTTTTCTCAGCAATAACAGACTTGTTCCTGTGTGAAGCCAATTTATTCTGCAGGACAATTGCCCTCCAGGACTTTATAAACAACATTTTCCAAGTAAAATGAATAGTTATATATTGAGTATTACTTAGCCATATCTGTAAAGTACCTTTTAAAATCAGGCAAGCCTTCATCTACATGTTTCTGTGCCAGACCCACCATTGACATCATAGTTGTCAAAGGATTTCCAGACTGTTAGCAAGATAGGCATTGACTTAATTAACGCTGAAGCCTGTAAATCAAAGTGAAGACTTAAATGCGTCCTGTGAGACACATATTTCTCCCCACAAAAAATAATTGCACTTTCTGGAGAGAACTGGAAATTGGAAAGCAAGAGTGCAATTTTGGCGAATTTGACAATTGCTTTCATGTCTATTAATTATCTTCTTCTAAAAAAGTACACAAAATATTTTATTATCTACAATTATTTGGCACAAATTTTACAGAATTGGGAATACTTATCCTTTTTTATTTCAAATCCTCCCTATAAGGTTCATATTCATATTATCCAGCAATTGTATTTAAAATCAGAACTTAATCTTTTCTCATAAAATCATATAATCATTTAATTGAGAGGAAGATTAGTGGTTTTTCTTATTCTGCTTTGGAAGGGTCTACTTAGCATTTGAATATCGTCTCATTTAAAATGCTCTTCAGTAACAAAAATTTGCAGCCTCTTTGTTTAGACAGTATTGTCACTCTAAATTCAGTTTTACATATTTCCTATCAGATGAACATTCTTTCTTTCTACTATTCAATAGCATAACAGCATGGTTCTTTTAGTTCTTTGAGATTTATGTACATTTATCAGAGTATTCATGTCCCAGGTCAGTGTGATCTTTTTTTGTACTGGTGTCCTCTGTTGGACACCAAGCACATGGCCTGGGAATAGCTTCAGTCCCAGAACCTGGAGGTGAACGCCCTGCCGGGAGGTGGGAAAGAAACAGGCTTGTTCAAAGATCGCTGTCCTCTTTAATCTGCTCTTTCCTTGAGCTCAGTGAGACAAGTCATGGACCCACTGTTCTCTCAGTCATCAATCTCAAGTTCAGCATCACCTCTTCTCCTTGGGCTCATGTGGCTCTAAGTCCTTGGCTCTAACTTGCCTTATGCGGCTTCCTCCTGGGGATTCACCTCACTGGTGTCCTCACCAGCCTCTACGTGTCCTTTTGTGGGAACCATGTGACAGATACCCTTCCTTAGGCTCATTTCCCCCAAATTGCTTCTTTATACTCCATTGTGTGGGCTCTTTCTGACCTGCTATTTTTGCTTTTGTTGGTTTTTCTTTTCTTGTTCTTTTGGAAAGCATAGTATATTCACATTTAAAAATGAATTATCAGACAACCTACACAATGGGAAAGGATATTTGCATATTTTCAATCAGACAAAAGCTTGATAAGTAGGATCTATAGAGAACTCAAATTAATCCATATGAAAAAAGCTAACAATCCCTTATATCAATGGGCAAGAGACATGAATAGAACTTTCTCTAAAGACAACAGACGAATGGCCAACAAACACATGAAAAAATGTTCATCATCTCTATATATTAGAGAAATGCAAATCAAAACAACCCTGAGATATCATCTAACCCCAGTGAGAATGGCCCACATCACAAAATCTCAAAACTGCAGATGCTGGCCTGGATGTGGAGAGAAGGGAACACTTTTACACTGCTGGTGGGACTGCAAACTAGTACAACCTTTCTGGAAGGAAGTATGGAGAAACCTCAAAGCACTCAACCTAGACCTCCCATTTGATCCTGCAATCCCATTACTGGGCATCTACCCAGAAGGAAAGAAATCCTTTTATCATAAGGACACTTGTACTAGACTGTTTATTGCAGCTCAATTTACAATCGCCAAAATGTGGAAACAGCCTAAATGCCCACCAACCCAGGAATGGATTAACAAGCTGTGGTATATGTATACCATGGAATACTATTCAGCCATTAAAAAAAATGGAGACTTTACATCCTTCATATTAACCTGGATGGAAGTGGAAGACATTATTCTTAGTAAAGCATCACAAGAATGGAGAAGCATGAATCCTATGTACTCAATTTTGATATGAGGACAATTAATGACAATTATGGTTATGGGGGGGGAACAGAAAGAGGGAAGGAGGGAGGGGGGTGGGGCCTTGGTGTGTGTCACACTTTATGGGGGCAAGACATGATTGCAAGAGGGACTTTACCTAACAATTGCAATCAGTGTAACCTGGCTTATTGTACCCTCAATGAATCCCCAACAATAAAAAAAAAAAAATGAATTATCAACAGTTGAAAATCAAGAGTTTTGCCTGAAATTGTAGACTTTTATTCTCAAGATAGCAACAACCTGGCTGCTCAGGGTACAAACTTCCTCCTAGACTGCAGATGACAGAGACAGCCATAAAACTTCTGCTTCCTTTTCCAAAGACCCAGCTTGTCTGGAGATTATACTCAAGCATCCTACCCTTCCCTGCTCATCCTCAGATACAAACTCCCAGGAGCAAAGGATGGAGAAAACAAGGGATGAGAAAAGGTTATGAGGACGTGAGGCAGGCTACGCCAAAGAAGAAAAAGGAAGGTATCAAGATAACTTGTCATTTTCCCTGTCTCTACAGTAGTTTAAGTCATTCTTACCCCATGAGGCAGGGTCAGCATGGAAGAAGATACTAAGGGCCAGAAAATTTACTCTAGCAGACATCTCCTCATGAGTCCCTGCGGGCAGGACGCTAAGCTCCTGGTAGTAAGCCCCTTCCCCAGCACCTTTTTTACTCACTGTGTCTTAACGCTGCTTGTGACCCCATCCCCATCATCATCATATTATCACTATAATTATTGTGCCACTTTATGTATTTATATGTATGTACATATGAATTTACATATATGTAAATTCAACAGAAATTTCTGGAAAGGAAACAGAGAACCTTGAGATGAGAAATAAACTTTCATTAGTTTATTATTAGACTTATATTAGTATATTATTAATTATTAGACTTATATTAGTTTAAACTTATATTAAACTTTCATTAGTTTATTATTAGACTTATATTAGTTTATTATTAGTTTATTATTTATTATTATTTAGATCTGGTATCCAAATCTTCTCTGAAGTTTTCTAGTCAACAGGTACTTTATCCTGTGTTTCAACATTTGAAAGGTCAGAGGTCTCAGTAATTTCAGAAGATGAATCCTCCAGAACACATGTCTCTCCTCTGTGACCCCTGGGGTCAGACTGAAGGAGTGCACTACCCCCGCCTTGGGAGTGTCTCAGACAGGGCCTGCATTCCACCAGCTCCCTGCTCCTTCATCCTGGCTGTGCTCCTCCCAGTGAGAACCACATCAGCTCCCTCTATGTCCTCAGTTTTGCCAGGCTTAGACTTTTAGTGCTCACTGTATAAGCAATTAATGAGAGTTGAAAAGTCAAGGGAAGACACATCTCAGAAAGAGTTCTGGAAATGCCAGCACCCTGTAAAGCCAGCCCTGGAACGAGCAGGTTTGTCTCTGCAGACTGCTACCCCAGCCAATTACTAGGGGGATTAGGAGAGTCCAAACAGCATTAATCAAATTGACAGAAAAAAAATTCTGAACTTGTATATGCATTTCATAAAAAGCTATTTATGAAGGGCAGCACCTGTGGCTCAAAGGAGTAGGGCTCCAGCCCCATATACCAGAGATGGTGGGTTCAAACCTGGCCCCAGCCAAAAACTGCAAAAAGAAAAAGCTATTTAAGTATAAGAAGTTTTGCTTTTGAAAGTTTGAAGTGAAGGTTCTGGCTCATTTTTCTGCTTAGTCAGGAAACACAGTAATAACCACAGGACACTTTGTTGCAGAAGCTTCCAAAAGGCCAACTTCCTCTTATTCCTCTCTCCTAACCCAACTACAAAGAAATATCTCCTCAAAATTCTCTCTCAGAGAGGATGATAGAATACAACAGAACCCAAGGAGGGACTTTCTCATAGCACTGCCCCCAGGGCTGTCCCACCTATGTCATGGGCCCTTTGGCCTTAGGCTAGTTCAAATTCTACCTGATATTTTTACAATTGAAAAATCAGATGCAGTCTATACACTCTTGCTTTCTCTTTTTATCATGGTATAATGACGTTCATTGATTACAAATGAAATGGAATATTTTCCTTTTATTCCCTCTTTCTGTTTGATAAAATGGTCTGATGAGAATGTCACTAACACTTTTATTTCCTTTGGGGGCATATAGTGTGTTTTTATTGATCAGAATGGCAAATATCAACTGTACTTTCTTTATCTTTGCCTGGATATCTCTTTAAGCTCATCTAGTTTGCATATGATAGCCTCTGTTTATTCATTAATTTCAATACATGATTACATTTAATGAGATAAGTAAATAGAAACAGTGTCTTACTCTCAAATATTGTTTAGCATTTTACCGTTCAATATATTCTACTACTCATGAGGGCACCAAGAAACAACACTTTAAAAAATCATTATCGGAAGAAAGATACTCATCAGATATATGATCATTCTTGAGGAGAAATAGTGGATTGATTTTTTTTTCTCATTTGAAAGCATTAACTTTAGACTCTTTTGTAATGAAATGATTGATTTATCATTGCTGAGCAGAGGAGACTGCTTTAAAAAATCATAATACCTCTTTATTTTCTACAAATAAATAATTGTAGTGGCACATAAGATACTAACAATTTCCACTGCCACTTTCAGTCTCCTTCTCCATCCTCCAAATCTGCTATTTCCCTGAAAATTTAAAATTAGAAAGCTTGAATTGACTTTCTTGACCTGTTTTTCTGTCTTGCCCATAATTTCCTGAGGTTTCTGTATATACACCTAAATGCCAATAGCTGTCTAGAATTGACTGAAGCAAAATAAATGAGATGGCTAAAATTCATTTTTATCTCATAAATGTTACACCTTGTCAATTAAAACAAATACCCCTTTTCTGTGCCAAGGAAACATTTTCTGTTACAGTCACAATCTGTTTCACTGCCATCGGATACAAGAAAAACTTCAAGCAGATGGGAATCAGTAAATGGCAATTGCAACTAGAAACGACTGTATGAATAACAAATGGGAGGTGTGTTCTGAGCTACCATGGCAGGCAAAGACAGGCAGGCAGGCTTTGTGGTTTGTGTGGTTGGTTCTGAGAAGTAGATTGAGGCCTGCACACAAAATCAAAGAAAATTGTATGTATGTTTAACATTATATATTTTAACCCAAATTTTCACCCTTTATCTCCCATTACTCACAGTCAAGGTTGTCAAAACCTTTAGAAATATTTTGGAGGAGTGAAATAAAGAGAGTAAAAATGGTGCAAAAACATTCATCCAAAGCTGGGAGGATTATAATAGAGTCGTCTTGGATTTAAGGGTCATGATGTTCCCCTATTAACCTTTAACATCGCTTTTCAAGGGATTTGGACAAAAACATCATTTTGGTGCATGAATATGGTGGTTTCTGTCTTTCTTGAAGCACAAACTGCTGCAGAAACTGGGTCTAGAGAACACCTTAGCTCATGACCAATGGAGAAAAGAAAGTTGGTTACCTTCCAGATGCTTGAAAAGACCCCAAAATTTCTGACCTCTCCTGGGTAATCTGCCCACCTCTACTTTCCACCCTTCACCAAACCTGCTGCATATTGCTCCTTTGAAATTCCCTGTTCAAGTCTGTCCAGGACTTGCATAGAAAACATCAATGGCAAAAAAGAGCACATCCCATGGTGAAAGGTCCGAGTATGAGCTGGGTGTTGGAGGAAGGGAAGACTCAGGTGCGTGTTCCCCGTGACATCTGGTCTTCCTCATTCGCCTCTGCTTTTATAACTTCTGCTGGAATTTTCAGAGACAAAGCATGCTAGCTGTCACTGCATGGACTGGTTGCATCCTGAATTCCTTCCTATTCTTTTGATTAACGGGATACAGATCTGGGAGGAGGGACGTGGCAGGCACAAGAAGGCTTAGGAAAGGGTAGGTGGAAGCAGATAGGTAGAGGCTCTGCTGCTTTCTGGAAGTCATCCAGCTACCTGCACCATGTCCCTCCTTTCTTTCTCCTTCATCTCACCTCCTACCTCTCCTGAAACAATGAAGCAGCCCCATGTGTACTCTCAGGTTTACTTTTCCCCTAGGACCTTTTGTTTGTTCTCAGAAATAAGAACCAACTATAGTAATACTACACAATCATGTACGAGGGACACAGTAGAGCTCTGAGTATGTCATTGTTTTCACTTATCTTTGGAGTTGATTTCTTGAAGTCCCATGAAGCAAAGCGATACTACAGTCTGGGATGGCAGTTTCTCCACGTGAAATTTAAAATGTCATCCTGGCTGTCAAGGATTTAGAAATGAGGTTATGTACTGATGGCTTGTCAATCATCAATCAATCAACATCAAGGTAAACAGGGGAACATCATGAGTTTTCTTAACCTGGAATTGATGGAGATCATCAGAATGTTTTATTATTGTTAATTTGCACAACATAATTATTGAACAGATTATCATAATCATGATATGTTCATATTCCAAATGGCCATCAGCAGCATCACAATTGTCAATAAGATAATGTGTTTTTTTGTTTGTTTGTTTTTGTTTTTTGGCTGGGGCTGGGCCGGGGCTGGGCTTGAACCCGCCACCTCCAGCATATGGAGCCAGCACCCTACTCCTTTGAGCCACAGGCACTGCCCAAGATAATGTTGTTTTCCACTTGACCATGCTTACCTATTCGCATGATGTTTATCTGTACTGAGAGTCACCCAGATGAACTGAACAGGGCCCTCATGTCTCCATCATCTCCTTTTTTTTGTTTGTTTTAGTTTCCTCCTCTTCCTGGGGGGCCTTTCCAGCATGGGGCTGTGTTCTGTCTCCCCAGGGGTCTCTGTATGCCTCTTATCACCTCTCTGTGTCTCTCACCGTGTCTTGCCCTAACTCTCAACAAATAAGGCTAAGCCCACCTGTGCTTTGCTATCTTAACAGGTGTGCAACCTCACTCCAATAGATTGTAGTTATGCACCAAGAGAACATTTTTAGGAACCTCCTTATGTCCATCTGGTATATTGCTACCACCCCACCTGGGAACGATTTGCTAGACTTGCACAGGCATTATTCTTTATCTAGCATCCTCCCCCAGATAGAGCATGTGTGCGCCTGCTCACACACCTTGCAAACACACATCATGCTAGGCTATTGGAAAAGTTTCCTTTAGTAGAAATACAGACCCACACTGTGAAGACTGCATCTGTTGATTGCACATGGACATGCGTGCTCGCATAAGTCAAATTGAAATTTTTAAGTGACCAACTGGCATCTCTCACAGTCAGTTAAGTGACAGATTCTTCCTTGTCCTTGTACCCTATCCATCTCTGGAGCCTATCCAGAGGCTCCTGTGCTGTGTCTTAAGGGTTATACTTTCTAAGACTTCTAAAAATGCTTCACTGATGGTTTTTTTCAGCTGATGCTCAGCTCTACTTTGCCTGTGAATTTTGTTTCCTCATTTCCCTAAAGTTAGCTGGGAGCAAATATCATCTTTATTCTTAGGCTAGAGAAATTATAGCTTTTTTAAATTTTTTAAATTTAAGATTAATATAAGGATTCAAATGATTAGGTTATAGTATTGCATTTCTAAGATAAAGTTCCAGATGTAGTTGAGCCCTTCACTCATGGGGTGTGCTGAACACCCTCACATTATGCATGTTAGGTGACAGTTTACCAATCCTCCCTCCTTCTGTCCCCTCTCCTCTCTCTCTCCCCCCCACATTTGAATATACTTGTGTTTTTCTCTTGTGTAGGTGTGTAGTTGTTTATCTATTTGTTTCATATTAGTATTGAGTACATTGGATACTTGCTTTTCCATTCTTGTGATACTTTACTAAGAAGAATGTATTTCAACTCCATCTAGGTAAAAACAGAAGATATAAAGTCTCCATTTTTTATGGCTGAATAGTATTCCCTAGTATACCTATACCACAGTTACTTAATCCATTCATGGGTTCGTGGATACTTGGACTGCTTCCACATCTTGGTGATTATAAATTTAGCTGCAACAAACATTCTAGTGCAAATGTCCTTGTGGTAAGATGATTTTTCTTCTTCTGTGTAGATGCCTACTAATGATATTGCAGGACCACATGGGAGGTCTACTTTTAGCCCTTTGAGGACTCTCCATACTTCTTTCCATAGAGGTTGTATGAGTTTGCAATCCCACCAGCAGTGCAAGTGTCCCTTTCTCTCCACATCCACTAGCCTGGAGAATTTAAATGCCTAGTACCACCATTTGTCCTTCTCATGACACTAACACCATGCTTTACTTCTGTGCTGCTTATAAAAAAAAAACACAACCCGACAATTGTCTCTTTTCTTTTGAGTTTCTTGTTCAAGACCCTGTGCTTCTGCTCCCACTTGCAATCTTCCCAGCACTGTTTTACCTAAGCCTTCGTCACATGGAAATGGATAAAGACATTGTGTTATTCTCTCCAATAAGGGCCCATTATTTTAAAAGGTTTGTGTGTGTGTGTGTGTGTTATATGACTTTGAACACAAAGGAACGTCATTCATGGCTGGCATCAGGCCCGCAGTGAGGCCAGACTTCCACAGTCCCCCACCTCTCTGTTGCCAAGACTAGAGTTCTCTAGGACTGGAGTTCTACAGGATTGAAGTTCTGCAGGACTGGAGTTTTATATCCATCTTTTAAACTAATGTATTACATATAGAATTTAATATAAATTAATACTTCCAAAACCTCTGAAGACACAAAATTCTCTGGATGTTCAAGTCTCTGATAGAAAATAGTATAGTTTGTTCTTCTTAGTAAAGTATCACAGGAACTGGAAATCAAGTATTCAATGTACTCAATACTAATATGAAATCAAGAGAAAAACAACTACACACCCACAGGAAAAATACAATTATATTCAAGTGGGGGAGGAGAGAAAAAGGAGGGGAATTGGTAAGCTCTCTCCTAGTGTGTACAATGATGTACAGGGTATACAGCACACACCTCCTACAACTTGAACTTTACCTTAGAAATGCAAACAATATAACCTAATCATTTGTACTCTGATATTGATCTGAAATTTAAAAAAAAAAAATGGTGTAGTGTAACAGTTCATATAACCTGTTTACATCCTCCCATAAACATTACGTCACTGGGACATGGCTCATCCTACCTCATACAGTGTAAAACCTTCATAAATAGTTGTCATATTGTGTTGTTTAGGGGATAATAGCAACAAAAAAAGTCTTACATGAACAGTACGGATGCAATTTTTAAAAAATATTTTTGATCTGTGGTTGGTTGAATTTGTGCCTGTGGAGATCATGGACACAGAGGACTGGTTGTTTCTTTCACTAGAGAATATACACCTGTTACATTTAATAGATGTTTGGGGGAAGATAGATACTTTCACAGTTTTTTTTTTTTTTTTTTTGTAGAGACAGAGTCTCACTTTATGGCCCTCGGTAGAGTGCCGTGGCCTCACACAGCTCACAGCAACCTCCAACTCCAGGGCTTAAGCGATTCTCTTGCCTCAGCCTCCCGAGTAGCTGGGACTACAGGCGCCCGCCACAACGCCCGGCTATTTTTTGGTTGCAGTTTGGCTGGGGCCGGGTTTGAACCCGTCACCCTCAGTATATGGGGCCTGCGCCTTACCGACTGAGCCACAGGCGCCGCCCGATACTTTCACATTTTCAAATCAGACTGCACAGGTGGTCACTTGCCTTACTTATGTTCTCCAAAAATATCCACACCTAAGATGTAATCGAGGTCACGCACAGAGTCCAGAAAACAGTGAAATTCTCTTTACTGATTCTTCTCACGTTGTCTGTCATTCTGTGGTAAGGCAACCAAAATGGCCACAGAGAAGCTGTCCTGCTGGGCTCCCATGTTCTTTCCTCCACATGTTACAGTCCTTTAGTCTCTTTGACCCTCTACTTTCACCAAAGTTTCAAGTTTTCCTCTTTTTGTCCTCCGGGGAAGTCTTGCCCTTCAGTTGCGTCTGGTTTTCCCAGATGGTTTCAGACTTTGTGTCCTGAAGTTAACGGGAGAACACGAGAGCCGTCTGCCCTCCCTGTGAAACTCCTAGGACATATTTATGAAGCAAAGGAACTTCCTTTTGCTAATATCACCCATAACTTATAGCGGAATGTAGGGCATTCTTACTTCTGTACCTCTTCCTTCATCTTTTCAAGTACCTTATTTATTAGCTCAAATTTCTATGACTCAGTACACAAAAGGCTGTGTTGTAGGTGAAGGAGAAGGGGTGGAATGACCCATTTCTGACCAGAATATAAATATGGCCCTCATTGTAAATTATAAAAGTAAGAACAATTGGGTTCTAAATTTTATAGAGCCCATAGTACAAGAAAGGAGGGAGGGAAAAAACAAAACAAATTTAGTTTTCTTACCTTCATACCCTATGGCCATATGTTTCTGTGTACATAGTTAATTATGTTCTTTTTCTCTTTTTTTTTTTTTTTTTTTTTATTGTTGGGGATTCATTGAGGGTACAATAAGCCAGTTACACTGATTACAATTGTTAGGTAAAGTCCCTCTTGCAATCATGTCTTGCCCCCATAAAGTGTGACACACACTAAGGCCCCACCCCCCTCCCTCCATCCCTCTTTCTGCTTCTCCCCCATGACTTTAATTGTCATTAATTGTCCTCATATCAAGATTGAGTACATAGGATTCATGCTTCTCCATTCTTGTGATGCTTTACTAAGAATAATGTCTTCCACTTCCATCCAGGTCAATACGAAGGATGTAAAGTCTCCATTTTTTTTAATGGCTGAATAGTATTCCATGGTATACATATACCACAGCTTGTTAATCCATTCCTGGGTTGGTGGGCATTTAGGCTGTTTCCACATTTTGGCAATTGTAAATTGAGCTGCAATAAACAGTCTAGTACAAGTGTCCTTATGATAAAAGGATTTCTTTCCTTCTGGGTAGATGCCCAGTAATGGGATTGCAGGATCGAATGGGAGGTCTAGGTTGAGTGCTTTGAGGTTTCTCCATACTTCCTTCCAGAAAGGTTGTACTAGTTTGCAGTCCCACCAGCAGTGTAAAAGTGTTCCCTTCTCTCCACATCCACGCCAGCATCTGCAGTTTTGAGATTTTGTGATATGGGCCATTCTCACTGGGGTTAGATGATATCTCAGGGATGTTTTGATTTGCATTTCTCTAATATATAGAGATGATGAACATTTTTTCATGTGTTTGTTAGCCATTCGTCTGTCGTCTTTAGAGAAAGTTCTATTCATGTCTCTTGCCCATTGATATAAGGGATTGTTGGCTTTTTTCATGTGGATTAATTTGAGTGTTCTTTTTCTCTTGAGAGCAGTAAATGCTTCAATCAAATATTTCAGTCAAGGGAACTGAGAAAAGCAAGTTAAGACTGTCAGAAAAGGACATTAATATTTATTGATAATACTTAAATCAGAATCATATATTAAAATGAAGTTTTTAAACTAATTTTCATATTCAACTTGAGTAAAACAACAGTTTATTTGCAAGACAGAGCCTGTCCAGGTCCAGTGACATTTGCTTTTTGCTGCCATTAGTGCTTAGAATCAGTATTTTGGTCACTGCATAAATCAACATTTAAAAAAAAGATATTAAGCAACATTATAAAACAAATGCTCATCTTCTTAAGTGTCTAAAGGCCTTGAGCAATTTTGAGCAGAAATAGAATGCAGGAAAATTATAATAAACAACAGCAATATGTTCCTTTTACATACTTTGAGATCCACCTGTTTAAGTGTTTTTAAACCACTAAAGGCATCTGTTATTTTTCTCCTCTGTGATAAACAAATTATATGAGAAAGTAAGTATATGGTATCTAAAGCCAAGTCAGATGAGCTTTCAGGTAGACAACTGAAAGGCTTTGAAAGACATCCAAAGTTCAATAGCCAGCCCACCCCACCCTGGTCTCTTGCCAAACCTGCAGCATTAGTTTCTGAAGCTGGACCTGGGTTTCCACTCCTCCTCCTATATAATCTATTCTACACACACTAGACAGAATAAACTTTAAGGAATGTGAGTTAGATTATGGCATTAAGCACCTCAAAATCTTCTGCTGACTTCTTGTTGTATTTTTTTTTTAATTATTTATTTTTATTGTTAAATCATATCTGTGTACATTAGTGCAATCAAGGGGTACAATGTGCTGGTTTCATATATAATATGAAATATTCTTATCAAACTGGTCAACGTAGCCTTCATGGCATTTTCTTAATCACTGTATGTAGGCATTTGTATTCTGCATTTAGTAAGTTTCACCTGTACCCATTCTAAGATGCACTGTAAGTGTGACCCCACCCATTACCCTCCCTCCACCAATACCTCCCCCCTCCCTTCCCCTCCTTGGCCCTTTCCCCATAGTCTTGTGCTATAGTTGGGTTATAGTCTTCATGTAAGCACCACTTGCTTCTTCAATCTTATCTCTGTTGCTCAGCCCTATTCCCCCCCACCCCCACTATGTGAAATCCTATTGAATTTCTGAAGTTTCTAGAATAGTCTATTACTTTCTCACACACTCCCATATATAAGATGCGCCCTGTGCCTGAACTTTTCTCCTCCTCCTGTTGCACCAGCCTGGCCCCGATCTCCACTCTTTCTTGCTTGGCTGTTCTAGTAACTTCCTACCTATACTTCCTGCCTCAATACTACCCCCCATTTGGCAGCTGCACTCATCCTTTCAAAGTGTAAGCCACGTCACGTTGCTTTCCTGCTGACCTCCCCAATAGCTTCTTGATACATTTATTAACAGAATAAAGTCCGTAATTAAGCAAAGCCTGAGCCCCTGCCTGGCTGCTCTCTGGCTCCTCTTTCTTACCCTGGCCCCAGTTCTGCCTCTTCTCAGCTACACTGGTGTCCTCCCTGTTCTTTAAGTATAACCATGTGGCCCCTGCCAGGAGCCTCCCTTCCCAGATACCTTCTGGGCTCCGGCCTTCATCTCACTTAGCACCCCCATGGAGAGGCCTCATGTCCCTACACTTTCCCCCAACACCTTTCTATTTTCATATGTTATTTTACTACTCTTTGAAAAGTTATCGCTGTCTGACATTGTAGTATGCATTTAGTTATGTCTATGTCCTTTGTTATGTTATAAGCTTCTTGCGGGTATAGAGTTTGATTTTTTTTATTACTGTTCTAATATTTAGAATTTGGCTTGCCACACATTAGGCATTCAATACATTTTCATTGAATAAAATATTAATAATTGAATTAGAGACTGTGGAAGACTCATAAATAACACATTTAGGATATAGACATTTATTAATAGGAATAAATTAAATAGCTATTTGAAGCAGCCTTATCCAATGTCTTAATAATACATCTAAGCCATGTTCAGAGGAGAGGAATTTGGAGCTAGGATGAATTTCTGGAAAAAGTATTAGCAGATTTATTTTTTAACTAAAAACATATTGGAAATGTTTGAAGTACATTAAACTACTTAGCATTGTTACATGCAAGTAACTTTTAAGTGTATCGATGATTTTGTTAGTGATAGCTTTTGAATATTATTCACATATTCTATGTTTTTCTTTAACCTCATAGATTAACTTTGTAAATGCAGCCAGCTGAACATAACTCAATAAAGATGTGCCTTCCAGCACTTAAGCACAGTCAAGAAGAAAAAGATTACTCTTTTCAGAGTATTGTTGTAAAACAAGATGGCTTTCTGTAAAGTTATTCTCACAAAAGAATAAATATTGGGTGATAAAATATGTTATTATACATATTTTAAAATATATTAAACTAGGCTTTTTGATAATTTAAAAAAAACAAAATCCTACATTTTAGGTCCATGGATTCCATAGATATTTTTCTTTAGGAAAAAAAAAAAGCATTCAAATTTTTGTGACTTCATTTGGCTTTAATAAAATATTTTATTTCATAGAATTACATTTTATAAGGTCATTCATGACATATTGGTTGGTGATTGCTCCAATTACAAGCTCTAACCAAATGTAGAAAGGATCCAAATAAATCAGTATTTCAAAAAGCATAAGCCTCAATCATACAATAATTGTGTTAAAAACTCAAGTTCCCATGTTCAGAAAACAGAGATGTTGTTCTTCCAAAATGATGTAAAGATGATCATCTTAAGAAGGCAGATTCTGCTACTATGCTGTAAAAATTTGTAAAATATGGATCATTAAGACAAATAAAGGGAATGGATGAGAAAATGGAAACATAGAACCAAAAGTTGAATGAGTGATATGTAGAATACAGAAAGGGTATGGCAGAGCTTAAAGAAATGAAGGAGATAATCAGGGAATGTAAAGATGCAGCAGAAAGTATAAAAAATAGATTAGACCATGGAAAAGAAAGAACATCAGAGCTAGAGGATAAACTCCATGAGTTAGACCTATTCTCAACACTAAACCCAAAAATGAACCATGAAAAAAGTAAAAACTTAAAAGCCAAAGGTCAAAATTTAGCTTTCACAATGGCACAAAGGATAAAACTATACAACAGACTTTCTCATAACAAGATGAATCAAGTTCTATCACACTTATCGATACTCTCAATAAATATAAATGGATTAAATCCCTCACTGAAGAGGCACAAGCTGGCTAACGGGATAAAAAAAATCAAAAGCCATCTATATGCTATCTCCAGGAACCAAACTTGGCCCTGTAGGACAAATCAAGACTCAGGGTTTAAGGATGGAAAAGAGTATTCCAGGGAAATGAAAATCAGAAGAAAGGAGGGGCTGCAATCTAATTCTTGGATGCAAGTAGATTCAAAGCAACTATACTTAAGAAAGACAAACATGGACACTTTATACTGGACAAAGGAAAAATGCAAGAAGAAAACATCTTAATTTTAAATATTTATGCACCCACTTTAAATGATCCTAGATTTATAAAATAGACCTTGATGGGGCTGAGCAATATGATATCCCATAACACTTTAATAGCTGGGAACTTTAACATTCCTCTGACAGAACTGGATAAATCATCTGAACAAAAATTAACAAAAATACAAAGGACTTAAATGTGACCCTAGAACAAATGGAATTAATAGACATATACAGAATGAAAAGAAAAAGATTATACTTTTTTCTCATCAGCCCATGGCACATGTCCAAAATAGATCACATCCTAGAATACAAATCAAACCTCAGCAAAATTAAAGGAATAGAAATTATACCTTGTATCTTCTCAGACCACAAGACAATAAAAGTGAAATTCAACTCCAACAAAAACATTCATCTCCACACAAAGGCATGAAACTTAAACAACCTTATGCTGAATGACAGATAGGATCAGGAAGAGATAAAAGAAGAAATTGTTAAATTCCTCACACATAACAACAATGAAGATGCAAATTACCAAAACCTGTGGGATACAGCAAAAGTTGTCCTCAGAGGAAAATTTATTGCCCTAGATGCCTACATATGATAAACAGAAAGTGAACACATCAACATACTCACAAACCATCTTAGGGAATTGGAAAAAGAAAAACAATCTAACAGTAAACCCAGAAGAAGAAAAGAAATAACTACAATTAAGTAAGATGTTAATGAAAAAATCATTCCGAAAATTAATGACACAAAAAGTTGCTTTTTTTAAAAAATAAATAAAATAGATAAAACTATGGCCAGAATAACTAGAAACAGAATAGTAAAATCTCTAGCAACCCCAATCAGAAATGATAAAGGAGAAATAACAACAGACAACACAAGAGATTATCTCTGAATATTACAAGAAACTCTATGCTCAGAAATTTGACAAGGAGGAAATGGATCAATACCTGGAATCACACCCTCTCCCTAGACTTAATCAAAAAGAAACAGATCTCATGACAGACTGATTTCAAGAACTGAGATAACAGAAACAAGCAAACAACAACAACAAAAAAAACTCCCAACAAAAAAATGCCCTGGTCAAGATGGCTTCACACCAGAATTCTATCAAACCTTTAAAGGAGAGCTTATATCCACGCTGCAGAAATTATTCCAAAAAATTCAGATGGAAAGAATTTTCCCCAACACGTTCTATGAAGCACACATCACCCTGATATCAAAACCAGGAAAAAACTAAACTGAAAAGGAGAATTTCAGACCAATTTTATCAATGAATATAGTTGCAAAAATTCTCAATAAAATTCTAGCCAATAGATTACAGCTACATATTAGAAAATCATCATGATCAACTAGGTTTTATCCCAGGGATGCAAGGCTGGTTTAACATATGCAAGTCCATAAATGTAATTCACCATATCAACAGAAGCAAAAACAAAGACCATATGATCCTCACAATAGGTGCAGAGAAAGTATTCAAGAAAATTCAGCATACTTTTCTAATTAGAACTCTGAAGAACATAAGCATAGGTGGCACATTTCTTAAACTGATCAGAGCCATCTATGACAAACCCACAGCTAATATTATACTGAAGTAAAACTGAAATCTTTCCTATTCAGAACTGGAGCAAGTTTTACTGGAGTAAAACTGAAATCTTTCCCATTCAGAACTGGAACAAGCAAGGTTGTCCTTTATCACTGCTACTACCCTGTTTTCCCGAAAATAAGACATCCTCCGAAAATAAGACATCCTCCGAAAATAAGACCTACTTACAGGCAAGACAAGATGTCCCCTGAAAATAAGACCTAGCGCATCTTTGGGAGCACACCTTAAAATAAGACACTGTCTTATTTTGGGGGAAACAGGGTAGTCAACATAGTGCTGGAAGTTCTAGCCCATACAATCAGGCAAGAAAAGGTAATAAAGGGCCTCCAAATGGGGGCAGAGTAAATTAAACTCTTGCTCTTTGCCAATGATATGATATACTTAGAAAAATCCCAAAGACTCAACCACAAGACTCCTGGAAGTCATCAAAAAATACAGTAATGTCTCAGGATATAAAATTGATGTCCACAAATTGGTAGCTTTTGTGTATGCCAATAACAGCAAAGATGAGAAGCTAAGCAAAGACACAATTCCCTTCACAGTAGCTTCAAAGAAAATGAAATACCTAGGAATATACCTAACAAAAGAGGTGAAGAACCTCTCTAAATAAAATTATGAGGTTCACAACCCAGCCCCGGCCAAAAAAATAAAAATTATGAAACCCTAAGAAAAAAAATAGCAGAAGATATTAACAAATGGAAGAACATACTATTCTGATGGCTGGGAAGAATCAACATTGTCAAAATATTTATACTTCCCAAAGCAATCTACAGACTCAATGCAATACCCATTGCATTGTATTGGGTATTGAAACATGCCAACATCATACTTTCAAGATTTGGAAAAAAGAATTCTTTGTTTTGTATGGAATCAGAAAAAAACCTATATAGCTAAGGGAATTCTTAATAATAAAAACAAGGCCACGGGCATCAGTTTACCAGATTTTAGGCTGTACTACAAGGCCATAGTGATCAAAATAGCATGGAATTGGCACAAAAATAAAGACATAGACATCTGCAACTAAATAGAAAACCCTGAAATGCAACTAATATTTAACAGCCACCTGATCTTTGATAAACCAAACAAGAAAATACACTGGAGAAAAGAATCCCTCTTCAATAAATGGTACTGGGAGAAGTGGATAACCACATGTAAAAGACTGAAACTGGATCTGCACCTTTCACCACTCACTAAAATTGATTCAAGGTGGATAAAAGATCTAAATCTAAGGCATGAAACACTAAAAATCCTCAAAGTGTGGGGAAAACACTTGAAGATATCAGCCTGGGAAAAAGATTTAATGCAGGAGACTCCAGTGGCAATTGCAACAACAACAAAAATAAACAAATGGGACTTAATTAAACTGAAAGGCTTGTGTACAGCTAAGGAGACAATAACCAAAGCAAAGAGACAGCCTTCAGAGTGGGAAAAGGTATTTGAATATTTTGAATCAGACAAAAGCTTAATAACTAGGATCTACAGAGGACTCAAATTAATCAACAAAAAAGACCCAATGGGTAAGAGAGATGACCAGGACCTTCTCTAGAGAAGACATATGGATGGCTAACAAACATATGCAAAAATACTCATCATCCCTAATTATCTGAGAAATGCAAAGCTGCAGATCCTGGCATAGATGTGGAGAGAAGGGAACACTTTTACACTGCTGGTGGGACTGCAAACTAATACAACCTTTTTGGAAGGAACCCTCAAAGAACTCAAATTAGACCTCTCATTTGATCCTACAATCCCATTACTAGGCATCTACTCAGAAGAAAAAAAATCATTTTATTATAAAGACATTTTGCACCAGACTGTTTATTGCAGCTCAATTTACAATTGCCAAATTGTGGAAGCAGCCTAAATGCCCACCAACCCAGGAATGGATTAACAAGCCCTGGTATATGTATACCATGGAATACTATTCAGCCACTAAAAAAGATGGTGTCTTTACATATGTTGTATTAACCTGTATGGAGTTGAAACACATTCTTCTCATTAAAGCATCACAAGAATCCAATGTACTCAATTCTAATATGAGGACAATTGATGCTAGTACATGTTGGAGACTGTGGGAAAGGAGGAGCAGAGAGAGGAAAACAGTAAGGGAGGTGTGGGGGTCATGGTGTGTGACACACCTCTTGGGGGTGGGACACAATTATAAGGACTTTGCCTAACAAATGCAAGCAGTGTAACCTGGTTCTTTGTATCTTCAATGATTCCTCAACAATAAAAATAAATAAAATAAAATATGTATGTCAGCTAATAGATATGTTAATTAGCTATTGCACCATGTCTACGTATATTAAATCATGTTGTATGACATAAATATGCATAATTTTTATTTGTCAATTAAAATAAATAAATAAATGGACATGTATATAAAAAATAATAAATCAAGAGTAAAACAGAAGGGAATGAGGAGGAGAGCAAAGATAAAGACAATGTTGGATAGTCTATAAGAAATGTGAAAAATAAGACTGATCTGCACCCTGAGCCACTTGTTATCTCTGAGGGTCTCAGCAAGTTCCTTAAATTCTGTGAGATGATATTCTCATGTATGAAGAAAGCATCATGATCACTGTCTCACAGGACTATTAAGCACCAAAGCAATAAAAGGTTAAGAAATGGCAAATATTACATCACTAGTTATGCCTGATCATGCTTCATTTAAGGCACAAAGATGTCTTTTACTAATTTTCTTATGATAGTGAGAGAATTGAAGCATGATTTTGTTTGACTTGGATCATTTGGAAGTCATCTTAGATATCTATTTGGATTAATATGTATAGAATTGTGGTTTTATTGTCCTGGTTTCTTAATATCTTGGTATGTGATTAAGAATCAACTAGAGATATGGGTGGCATAAAATAGTGAAGAAAAATGGACTTGGAATAGATTTAGACTTCAGTCTTAGAACTAATTTTTCCCTGCTGTGTCTGAATAAATAACTTATTTCTGAGCCTCATACTTCATATCTTCAAGACTGAAATAACAAAGGCTCAATGAGGGTAAAATCTATTAATATAGGTAAAGGGATTTATTGTATTTAAAATGCTGTAAAATATACAACTCTATTTATAGTAGTGACGATATCGGTATGGTACTCTGACCATATGTCAATAATTGTTGAGTACCGTGCAAGGGAAATATGAAGTAATATAATATAGAATCCTTTTCCTAAAAGAGCTTGTAATTTAATTAGAATAACAAAAGTTAAATAACAATGCAAAGTTAGCCAAAGAAAAGACAATCTAGAACTTCCACTATTGGATATAAAGGGATAATTGCTATCAAACTTTCCTTTTCTTTGGGAGAAAAATTAGACAACAAGACAAATTATATTAATATTAAAAATAGTTATTTTAAGATATTGAAAAACTAGCAACCCAGAGAATGGAAACAAATGAGCTGGCCATGGAAGTCATGGGAAATTTCTGCCTACAAACACATAGGTTCCGTGGCACAGAGAGGGGGAACCAGCACAAAACCAATCAGAGCAGAAATGAAGATGTAGAGGCTAGAGTTTGAGGAAGCTGATTAGACTGGAACTTGTAGGTCAGAGCGCAAACCAGAAGCAGGACAAAGACAAGTGTAGAAATCACCATAAAAATGCTCTGGGACACATCCAATGTCCCGTGGCCTAGCATTTCAGATCTGAGACCATCTGCATGAAACCAGAACCCTGGGAGATGGAAAAACAATCCATCATCTAATGGCTGTTTTAACTTACATAAGGATGGAGAAAAAATTAAAAGTTCTCCCCTGCCAATGTGATGTTCACTGGTCTGGCCCTGGTTTGCAGCCTGAATCCATCTGTTTATGTAGCCCTCAATATCCATGACCAAGATTGTACTAATGTATCACTCAATGTACAAGCCCAAGATTGTACTAATGTAGCCCTCAATATATAAGCCCAAGATTGTAATAATGTAGTCTCTAATATACAAGCCCAAGATTGTATTAATGTAGCCCCTAAAATATAAGCCTAAGATTATATTAATGTAGCACTTGATATCCAAGTCCAAGATTGTAATGCTGTAGCCCTTGATACACAAGCTCAAGATAATACTAATGTAGCTCTCAATATACAAGCCCAAGATTGTACACAGTGGAACTGAATCTGGTTGTTCACAGGGACCTGAAGGAAACAAGCACAAATCCTTCTCAGTTAGCTGAGTTAGACTGACAGTTAGCTTACCCACGAAAACAATGCACAAAGCAAGAATAAAGCAAAATGCCCTCAGTATATTCAGAGAAAATACTAGTCATTCTAGAATTGTTTACACAGCTAAAGAAGCTTTCAAGAATGGAGATAAAGACAAATGAGCTGATTTTGAAAGTGTTTACTTCTAAATGTCCCTCAGTAAGCCAACTTCTGAAGAATGGGCTTCCAAAAGAAGAAAAAGGTTCCAACTGGAAGGTTTGCAATGCATCAAAGAAGGGAGAGAAAGGGTATGTCTGGATGAGTTTGTTTCATAATATCAAACAAGGTCTAATGTATGGGTCATAAGAACCCATAAAAATTTTTTAAATGTGACAGTTGCAAATGTATTTGAAAGGGGTGAGAGGAAATGAAGCATTCCAAGGTCCTTGAATTTGAAGAGAAGAAAGTTAAGATACTGATTAAATTTGAGACTTACATATGTGTGCTCAAAATTCAAAGGCAACTATTAAATTGATATCATATGGACATCACCTCCCTACAGTTAAAGAGAAGAAAATTAAATACTTTAGTCACTTCAAAAGAAGCCAGAAGGAGCGTTATAGGGGGATAAGGAGGAACGGCAAGGTCTACAGAAGGCCCAGCAATATTAGGAACCAAGATGCATGTGGTGCCTCGTGTTTGCAGGGTGATTGTCTGAAGCACATTTAAATATGCCAATTCACTTTTTGAGATGCATATTTATTAACCTCATTTTTAAAATACACCCCTTAGGCAGAAAGAGTTTGTCTAAGTCTACATGGATCACCATAGAAAAACACCCCCAGAGGCTGGGAAGTCAAAGGTCAAGGTGCCAGTAGGAAGGATCATGTGAGGCTTCTTCCCTGCCTGGTAGGGGGCTGCCATCTTGCTATGTGCTTACATGGCTTCTTCTGTGTGTGTGTGTGTGTGTGTGTGTGTGTGTGTGTGTGTGATGGGGGGAGACAAGCTGCATGTCTCTTCTTAGAAGGGCACTAATCTCATCAGGAGGGTCACACCCTAATGACCTCATCTAACTCTAATATCCTAAAGGTCCCATCTGCACATACCAGGAAGCTGGAAGTTAGGGCTTCAATATATAGATTTTGGTGAGACATAAACATTCACATAATAGAGATTAAATAATCCAAAATGAGAGGCAATATTCAAACCCAGGCATCTGACTGAAGAGTGAGTGCTTTCAAATACCACCATGGTATGTCATACAGAAATAAATATAATGATATCTAATGCATAGATAAATATATGCAGGGGAGAGGAAGAAACTGAAATTTATAGTTTTTAAGGAAGGTTATGTTACTGGATTGAAAAAAACATCTTTCTGCTTGGAAGAGACTTATCTAAAACAATGTAAGATCTATGTTGTTGCAATAATTTGTTGCTGAGCATTTCATTATACCCATCTGCCATGCTTATTTTCCATGTTCATGATTTCATGTATTGGTCACCCACTTTTTGGTACCAGGGACTGGTTTCATGGAAGACAATCTTTCCATGAATAAGGGGAGGGGTTTACATTCCTATTAGAATCTGATCTCACAGGAGACAGAGCTCAGGCAGTGATGTGAGTGATGGGGAGCAGCTGTAAACAGAGGGGAAGGTTTTCTCACCTTCTGCTCACCTCCTGCTGTGAAGCCTGGTTCCTAACAGGCCATGAACTGATACTGGTCTGTAGCCTGGAGGTTGAGGACTACAGACTTAATGGACATTTGTGTTGTTTGGAGCTATTATGAATAAAGCTGCAATGAACATTTGCTTTATTTCCTCTGGATAAATACTCAAAAGTAAGAAATTTGCCAAACAGTTCTCCCATGTGGTTGAACAATTTTACAAACCTATCAGCATGACGTAAGAATTTCAGTTGCTCCACACAACCTGGACAAACTTTTTGGTGAGCTTTTAATGTAGTCATTTGTGTGTGTGTGTGTGTGTGTGTGTGTGTGTGTGTGCGCACGCGTGCCTCACTGTGCTTACAATTTGCATTTCCCTGATAGCTAATGATGCTGAGCAGCTTTTCATTTGCTATAGTTCACATATCTTATATTGTCAAGTGTATTTCAACTTTTTGCCTATTTTCAATTGTTCTTTTTATTAATATTATAATTTAGTTGTGAAAATTCCTCATACCCTTCTGATACACCTCCTTAGTCAGGCATATGTTTTACAAATATTACCTCCCATTTGGTGGTTTGAACTTTTCTTTTCCTCTGAGTATGAAATCAACTATCAATATATATATAATAACACCAAAAACATATGATGTTTACAGATAAATTTAACAAAATACATGGAAAATATTCATACTGAAAACTACAAATATTGCTAAGAGAAATTAAAGTTCTAAATAAATGGTGAAGTGTACCTTGTTTTGAATTGGAAAACTCAATATTTTTAAGTATTAATTTTCTTCAAGTTAATGTAATAAATTCAATGTAATGCCAGTCAAAATACCAGAAGGATTTTTTTGTGGAAACTGGCACATGGAGTCTAAGATTTAAATGGAAACACAACAATAGAATAGCTAGAATCTTATTTTTTTAAAGGAACTAAGATTTATATTTTCATTAATATTTTTTATGAAAATTCCCTTCAATATATTCACTATATTCTTTGAACAGTATTCTTTGAATAAAATTAATTAAAAACTGGTTTGTATTATAGAAACTCTGTGGAACTACATACTTTAACAGACAAAACACTAACTTAAGAATAATTTTGGTGAAGCTGATGTACATCAGTGAATTATGTGGGTCACCACAAAAGTTTTGATATAGACTGTATTACAATCCATTATTTCACTTCAAGAAACATAGCTGCAGCATCTTTTCTGATTCACCGTGCATGTTTCATCTTAATCAGTGTTACTGGGAGAGCTTCATTTATTGCCTTCCACACAGATTTTACATTTCTTGATTTTTGTGTATCTCAAAACTGTCATAATGACACACATATGCCTTTGTGTATGTTTAAAATGATTTTTTATTTTATTTTATTTTATTTTATTTTATTTTATTTTATTTTATTTTATTTTATTTTGAGACAGAGCCTCAAGCTGTCGCCCTGGGTAGAGTGCTGTGGCATCACAGCTCACAGCAGCCTCCAACTCCTGGGCTTAAGTGATTCTCCTGCCTCTCCCTCCTAAGTAGCTGGGACTACTGGCGCCTGCCACAATGCCCAGCTATTGTTTTTTTTTTGGGGGGGTGGTTGTAGCTGTCATTGTTGTTTGGTGGGCCTGGGCTGGATTCAAACCCGCAAGCTCCCCTTAGTTGCTTGAGCCACAGGCACCGAGCCTAAAATGATTTTTATTGACATAATCTTTTTTCACGTTTAAATTTAGTTTCTACTTAACAATATCTTTTAATAAAACAAGTCAATTTAATTATCAAAAGTTACATGGAGCTACATGAAGCCAGATAAGACCTTTCTATTGCACACAGAGCTGCCTGTGTTAGCTTTGCATGGAGCCACAGTTACTCTTCGTGCTGTTGCAATGTACACTTTAGAAAGGAGGGTAAAGAGATTAGAGACAATGAATGCTTTTCCTTTTGCTCAATATCATCGATCACATAATTTGTCTGTGCCCATATAACATGCCTGAGAAAATAGTGTAGTTTTATTAAAGGTAACTTTGCAGAATCAATAACTTCTCTAATGAATATAAAAACCTGAGTGCCTTGAAACCCAAATTCATGCAATCAGATCGCTTGTTATAATCAAGCACTGGCATTAACGTTCTGTTGTGATAAGATACATGGTAAGTGTTTAGTAATTTAGCCTCCAAGTGCTTCTGGAATTTCAACTCTTTGTTGGCATATAAAACAGAAATGTTTTGTGTCATAAAAAGAAACTTATTGATTTAAAAAAAGTTATCACCTGTGATGAATAGACTATTGCCCTTGTAAGCCTTTCTATTCAAATATGGACAGAAGCTGGCTTGCTCTAACCTTAGTAAATTGGAATTCAATCCAGATCCATAATGTTTTTTAATTCAATTTTGTCCTGCAATGGAAACAATTATCACATTTTATAATAAGCATATCTAATTTCAATTTTCAAACTGTGTATTTATTCCGTATAATCAAGCATAACCATTGGTCTCCTTCTCAGTTGACAAATACATGAGACAGATGTATACCTAGCAGGTAACTATTTATTTGGGAGGTATGGGGAAAGACTTTGCCTAGACATAATAATAAAAATTTGATAAATGTCAGCCTAGAACTTATAAATGTTCCTAGGAATTGAAAACAATTATATTTTCTTATTGTCTACATAGGTAACAAAAAATGTATGCATAATGGTGTATCATTTTACTTGACCAGCACCTAGTTTACCTCTAAGAGATAGTTTCAACAGAGGAAAATGTAAAAGCCTATAAATAAGATTAAGTATCAATAGTGCTTGGCTAAAATATCTTACAATGGGATATACGAATTGAGGTGATTAAATACACTGTCAGCTGCTGCCCTATACCAAACCACCCAACCTTATTGGTTTAACATTTGCTCCATTCATTACTATATTAATAAGTAATTTAGCCTACACTCTGCTGGAATGTTCTGGTCTCAGGTGGACTCATCTGAGTGCCTGTGATAACCTCTATCAGCATGTGGGTCAGCTGAGCCCACCTGGCCTTTCACACATCTAGCAGTTGAACAGTGGTTGCTGGGGTTGTTGGAGCAAGTCTATAACCCTCTTCGGTGTAAGTGGGAGCTTATTTGCTTAGTGCTCTTAGGACACTTAAGTTCAGCAATAAACAAGCCTCAATGAACCAGCAGTTTTTGAATTTCTGCTTCTAACATATTGGCTAATGTCCCATTTGTCAAAGCAATCTGATATCCAGTCTCAGATTCTGTATGAGAGGGCATGACCAAAGTAAGTGGGAGCAGGGAGGTGAGAACACATCAGAGCCATTGCTGTGATCTTCCTCCTGCATGCCCTTGCTCCCCTCCCAGCTCCCTCAACACTCTGTCCTACTTATCAACAGATGCAGTGGTTCCTCATTTCTACAGAGCTCAGCTGTATTTTTGAATATTTGAATAGGCTTTGCCTAATTCTTAAAAACAAAACAACTGTAGGCTAGGTGCAGTGGCTCACACCTATAATCCTAGCACTCTGGGAGGTGAGAGGATCACTTGAGCTCATGAGTTCAAGACCAGCCTAAGCAAGAGTGAGACCCCATCTCTACTGAAATTAGAAAAACTAGCTAGGCATGGTGGTGGGAGCCTGTAGTCTCAGCTACTCAGGAGGCTGGGGCAGATGGATCACTTGAGTCCAGGAGTTTAAAGTTGCTGTCAGTTATGACACCACGGTACCCTACCAAGGGCAACAGAGTGAGACTGTGTCTCAAAAACAAACAAACAATAAAAAAATTGTAGATCTACATTTACGAAAATATACCTTGTCGGGTGGCAGTCTGTTCTAGGTTCTTGGTGTGCTCTTGGCTGAAGATGACAAGATACACCAGAAACAGGGCATTTAAATATCTGCCATATTTAAAAGGTTTATTGAGGAAGGGCAAGATAGGATTATAGAGAAGATAAATTTGTCATAGATGATGAACAGGCCTCCTGTTGTAGGAAGACACCCTGGTTATGGTCTGAGGTCCTGTTTCATACTGTTAAGATTGGGATAAAAAAAGATGGAGACTTCACATCTTTTAGTTTACCTGGATGGAGCTGGAACATATTCTTCTTATTAAAGCATCCCAAGAATGGAATAAAAAGTATCTAATGTACCCAATACTATTATGAAACCAATATATAGTAACCTACACTTTCATATGAATGATACAAAACTATAGTCCAGAAAGAAAGAGGGAAGAAGTGGGAGAGGGGAGGGGAAGGGGGAGGTCAGGAGAAGGAAGGGTATTTGGTGTGACCTCATCAATTGTACATAATGCAATGGTAGATTTTAAAATTATTAAGATTATAAATGTCTTACCACAACAAATAAGTGAGGCATTGGTTATGTTAACAAGTTTGATGTAAGCTTTCCACGTTATATATCAAATTATCACATTGTACCCCATAAATGCATTAACGTACACTGTTATGATTTAATAAAAAATTAAAATATTTAAAAAAAAGATTGAGCCCTCCTCCTTGCTCAAACATCACCATCAAACCACACTGATGTACAACTAATGACATGATAATTAGCTGGCGGTTACTCTAGGTCACTTTTCAGACTCTGGTACAGTTGGACTGCCTGGCCTGGAGGCTGGGAAAGTCCCTGTCCTCTTTAAAGATCAGTAGTCGCTCCAGGCAGCACTAAGGTCAAAGTGCTTGCCTTTATCCCTAGGAGAGCTGGAGATCCCTAACTACCAAACAACCTTATTATAATTTAAGTTACAAAATTTTCCCAAAACATTGATTTTGAATTTTCAGTTTCTTTCTTTATAGCTATTTGTTTCTAATTCTACATGCATGTGACTGTCCAAGATTTCTAAAATGTATTCAATATACTGTCAACACTCTAAAAAAATGATTTAAGTATCTGCCATATTTAAAATTGCAATCGCAAATTCTTCAATTCCTGTGCTCCTTACCTTTTACTGCATGCTTACCGTAATATCCAACATCATCAAAATTCTCTATCATGTGTTTTATATTAAGCTTACTTTCTGTTTTCCCCACACTGAAATGTATATTACTTACACATCCCAAGACCTGAAACAGGCCATCATGTGGTGTGTGCTTAATGAATGGTTTTGAAATGAATCAAATTGCTGAACTCTGCCAACATATCACATACAGAGGCCAATATTCACTCTTAAATTTAACCTGGTTAGATTAGAGTCAGATTTTATGACTCAGAAGTCCATGCAGACACTTGCCTTCCACCAGATTGGTCTTTACAACTATCTATCTTTTTCCAAAATAAAGATGCAAACAAATAATTATAAATATGCCAGGGTGGGGGGAAAAGCAAATTGGTGGGTCAGAAGGATTCTTCAGCTGAGCTCTTCTAGAATGACTGGAGAAAAAGAGAGAACCCAGCCACACCTGGCACAGGGACCTTACCCAGAATCATAGCTCAAGGAGCACAGCAAGGAGGTGGTGAGCTGGATGCAGTGTATGACCTGGGGTGGTGGAAATATGATGAATTAGGCAAGTGATTGTCTAATTAGGCAAGTAATTGACCAGGTGGGATAGGCTGAGCCCCCCAACAGGTCCAGGATAGGAGGGAGCCTTTCCGGAGTTTTCAGTTGTTGGGGGAAGCTGTACATTGAGTGAAAAGTTTGGGGTGGACTCAAATAGTATACAGCAACCAGATTTGAATGTCAGTTGGAATGGATTTGCCATAAGTTTGGTGACTTGTGAGGCTACCATACTGAGAAAGTCTCAGTGGCCAGGAGGCTACCTTTATGGGAGGTCGTGAGAAGGTCTCAGCAGTGGCCATCTTAATTCCACCTACTGGGATCAGAACTCTACTCTTGGGACAGGCTGACGGACTCCTACACCTCACAGGAACTGGAGTAGGGGGCACTGTGAGATCTGCTCCTGAAGGATTCTCGTGAGCTTTAAAATTCCAACCCAGAGGGCTCTGAATGCTGAGGAAATAATCATGTGGTCACTCAAGGCAACTAAGTTTGGAATAAGGACCATAGAGGTTGCTGGCTGTCTCCTAAAAAGACCACAGTGCCACTGGGTGTCCCAGTGACATATTGCGACATATTGTCATCAAGAGCAAGGACTTCTGTTTATTTGGCTTTGCTCAGGCTGAGGCCACTTGAGGACCTAAGCTCTGAGAGAAGGTAATTTGCAGCCAGGAGGCAATTAGAAGGAAAAAGGAGGACAAGGGGGTGAACAAGAAGAAAGAACACATGAGGAAGAACCAATAGAAAAATTCAGGCAACATGAAACCAAAACAGAGTAACTCTCCCAAGAAACCATGAGGCATCTACTGCAGAAGACTCCACCTATAAAGATTAAAGAACTTGACAGTAAGGGAAGTGAAAATATGGATGATAAAGACAATAAGGGAATGGATGAGAAAATGGAAACACAGAACCAAAAGTCAGATGAGAGATATGTAGAATATAGAAAGGATATGGTAGAGCTTAAGGAAATGAAGGAGACAATCAGGGAATGTAAACATGCAGTAGAAAGTATCAAGAATAGTTTAGATCATGGAGAAGAAAGAACCTCAGAGCTAGAGGATAAAGTTTTCAAGTTAACCCAGGTAGTTAAAGAGGCAGAAAAGAAGAGAGAGAAAGCAGAACACAAGACTCCATGAAGCATTCAAACATATGAATAATAGGGATACCTGAAGGGGAAGAATATTGTCCCAAAGGAATGGAAACCCTACTTGAGACTATTAGGAATGAAAACTTCCCAAGTTTTACTCAAGACCCTGACACATTCCTTTCAGATGGATATTGAACTCTGAGTCATATCAACTCAAATAGAGCCTCTCCAAGACACATTGTAATAAACCTGTCCAAAGTTGACATGAAAGAAAAAATTCCACAAGCAGCCAGGAGTAAGCACCAACTAATCTACAGAGGCAGAGCCACTAGGATGATAGCAGACTTTCAAATTGAAATCTTACACCCAGAAGAGTGTGGTCATCCACCTTCAACACTTTTAAGCAAAATAATTTTCAGCCCAGAATTTTGCATCCTGCTAAAATAAGCTTCAAAACTGATGGGGAAACCAATCTTTTCCAGATTTGGCAAGCACTGAGGAAATTTGCCACAAGACCAGCTTTATAGGAAATTCTTAGACCTATTCTCAACACTGACCAACATGATGAACCACTGGCAAAGTAAACACCCAGAAGCCAAAGATCAAAATTTAGTTTCCACAATTGGCCTAAAGGATAAAACTACACAATGGACTTTCACAAAACAAGATGAATAGAACTCTACCTCACTTATCAATTCTCTCAATAAATGTCAATGGACTAAATTCACCACTGAAGAGGCACAAGCTGGCTGATGGGATAAAAAAGCACAAGCCAGCCATATGTTATCTCCAGGAGACACATCTAGCCTTGAAGTACAAATCAAGGGATGGAAAACAATACAATACTCCAAGCAAATGGAAATCAGAAGAAAGGAGGGGTTGTGATCTTATTTTCAGATACAAGCAGATTTAAAATAACTAAGGAAAGACAAAGATGGACACTTTTTACTGGTCAAAGGAACAACATAACAAGAAGACATCACAATTTTAAATATTTATGGTTCTGACCTAAGTGCTCCCAGATTTATGAAACAGACCTTGATGGGTCTGAGCAATATGATATCCCATAACACCCTAATAGCCTGGGACTTTAACACCCCTCTGACAGAACTGGACAGATCCTCTGAACAGCAACTAAACAAAAATACAAAGGACTTAAACATGAACCTAGAACAAATGGTATTAATAGACTTATACAGAACACAGCATCCCAGAGCTAAGGAATATGCATTTTTCTTGTCAGCCTGTGGTACATACTCCAAAAACGACCACATCGTAGGACACAAATCAAATCTCAGTAAAATTAAAAGAATTGAAATTATACCTCTTATATTCTCAAGCCACAAGGCAATAAAGGTGGAACTCAATTCCCACAGAAATGTTCATCCCTACACAAAGAGTTGGAAATTAAACAACTTTATGCTGAATGATAGTTTGGGTTCAGGAAGAGATAAAAAAGTAAATTGCTGTATTCCTCAAACATAACAACAATGAAGACACAAGTTACCAAAAGCTGTGGGAAGTCTTAAGAGGGAAATTTATCACATTAGATGCCTACATTTGAAAAACAGAATGAGAGTGAATCAGTAATCTCATGAACTAACTTAGGGAATTGGAAAAAGAACAAGCTAATATTGTTAGAGAAGAAAAGAAGATAAGAAGAAGAAAAGAAATATAAGTATGCCAGGGTAAGGAAAATCAGGGCTAGTATAGGAACATGGACAAATGCTTATGCATGTGATGATTGATTTCATTTGCCTGCTTGACTGGGATAAGGGCTGCCAGATTTCTGGGTGTGTCTGCAAGTGTGTTTCCCCAAGAGACTAGTGTTTGAATCAGCAGACTGAGTGAGGAGAACTGCCTCTCCAAAGTGGACGGCACCATCCAACCCCACCAGTGAAGTCTCAAATAGGGCAAAATGATGGAGGAAGGGAGGATTTTCTCTCTGTATTTGGCCTGGTGTCTCCACTTTCTCCTGTCCTTGAACATGGATGCTCCTGGTTTATGGACGTTTGGATTCAGTCTAAATTATACCATCAGCAGTCCTTATTTTTCAGAAAATCATGAGATTTCTCAGCTTGTATAATCACATTAGCCAATTCCCCTGATAACTCTCTCTGTCTGCATGTGTGTGTATGTGCTCAGAGTACTTATAGTCATATGTCATGTAATTACAGGGATACATGTTTTAAAAAGCATCATTAGGCAATTTCTTCTTTGTGCAAACTTAGAACATACTTACACTAACTTGTGGCACAGCCTACTATGATATAGCCTGTTGCTTTAGGCTATAAACTTATACATCATGTGACTGTACTGAATACTGTAGCCAATTGTTAAGTATTTATTTATTTAAATACATCTTAACACAGACAAGGTACAGTAAAAAATATAATATGAAAAATAAAAAATGATGGATCACTTATCCTAATTGCAGCTTGCAAGACTAAAATTTGCTCTGGGTGAGTCAGTGAGTGAGAAATGTGAAGACCTAAGGCCTTGTTATGTCCTACTTCTGCTACACTAAATTTATAAAAAAATTTCTTTCTTCAGTAATAAATGAACTTACTGTGGCATTTTTACTTTATGTACTTTTTAAATTTAACTTTTTTACTGTTTTCTATTTTTCAGTCTTTTCAAACATTAATTATAATTATTATTATTTTTGAGATAGAGTCTCACTCTGTGCCCTTGGTAGAGTGCTGTGGCATCATAGCTCACAGCAACCTTAAAGTTCTGGGCTCAGGAGACCTTACTGCCTCAGCCTCCCAAGTAGTTGGGACTATAGGCACCCACCACCATGCCTGACTAGTTTTTCTATTGTTAATAGAGATGGAGTCTCACTCTTGCTCAAGCTGGTCTCAAATTCCTGAGCTCAAGCAATCCTTCTGCCTCAGCCTCCCAGAGGGCTGGTATTACATGTGTGAGCCACTGCAGTTGGCCATTTTTACTATTTTCTGATAACACTTAACGTAAAATACAAACATGTTGTAGAGCTATGCAAAAATAGTTTCTTTCTTTTCATACTTATTCTGTAAGCTTTTTTCTATGGATAAAATTCATTTAATTTTTAATTTTAAACTTTTTTGTTGATAATTAAGACACAAACAAACATATTAGCCTAAACCTGCACAACATCAGAATCAACAGTATCGCTGTTTCCACCTCCATGTTTTATCCCACTGGAAGGTCCTCAGGAGCAGAAACAAGCATGGAGCTGTCATCTTCTATAACTATAGTGCCTTCTTCTGGATACCTCCTGGAGGACCTGCCTGGGCTGTTTTACATTCCACTTTTATTTTTAAATATATGTCAAGAAGTACGTTCTAAAATAATCATTTAAAAGTCTAGTACAGTAAATACATGAGCCAGTAACATAGTCATTTATTATCATTATCATATTACTATCATATGTATTTTGTACTATACATGGTTGTATGTGATATACATTTATCTAACTGATGGCACGTAAGTTCATTTATACCAGCATCATCACAAAAATTGTTCTTCAGTATTATAAAGGCTACAATGCCACTAGGCAATAGAAATTTTTCAGCTCCATTAAAAATCTCCTGAGACCACTGTTGCATATGCCATCCTTTCTATGCTGTGCATGAATGTATGTACATAAATGTTCTAGTTCTCCCAATTCAATGTATGCATACATATGTTTCTATTTACAGTATTTGTACACATAGATAGGTGTTTATATAATACAAACGTATTTACAGATGTTTAAATAAGCAGAAAACACACTTAAAGAGGAAATTCATTTTTGTTTTTATTTTATAATTAACTTTATCTTCATAATAAGACCCCATCTATGAAAAAGCATTTTTTTAAAGTAATTAAATGTACTGAATCTGGTTAAAACTGAGATTAGATTCAGCAATTTAAAGACTCCTTGTTACTAATTCTTAATGTTTGGGGATGATACTCTGTACACAGCCATATGCATAGGGGTTAAATGCACAGATTCTAGAACCAAATGGTTAAGGGGTTGCTTTCCCTGCCCTTTCACTCACTAGAGTGAGCTGGGGTAGGTTATTTTCCTTCTCTGAACAGTCCTCTCTTGGTATCTGCAGAGGATTGATGTGTTCCAGGAGCTCACACGCACATACTGCAGATACTAAAAGTTATGGATGTTCAACTCTCTGATATAAAATGGCATAGTTTTGTACATCATTTATGCACATCCTCCTGTATACTTTAAATCATCTCTGGATTTTTTATAATACTTAAGGCAGTGCAAATGGTATGTAAATAGTCGTTACACTGTATATATTATTGTTACTATTTTTAGAACTAGAGACTCACCATGTTGCTCAGGCTGGAGTGCAGTGTCTATTCACAAGCTCTATCAAACGTCACTACAGCCTCCAACACCAGGGCTCAAGCTATCCTCCTGCTTCAGCCTCCTCAATGCCCACCACCGCACTCAGCTTGTTATTTTTTGTTTTTGTTTTCCATATATTTTTGACAGTGGTTAGTTGAAACCTGTGGATATGCAGGGCCAGCTGTATTTCAGGTTTTTCATTTTTATTATTTTATTATTATTATTATTTTTTAGAGTCTCACTTTGTCACCCTTGGTAGAGTGCGATGACATCACAGCTCACAGCAACCTCCAGCTCTCCGGCTTAGGTGATTCTCTTGCCTAAGCCTCATGAGTAGCTGGGACTACAGGCACCCACCACAATGCCCTGCTGTTTTTTCATTGCAGTTTGGCCAGGGCTGGGTTCGAACCCACCACCCTCAGTATATGGGGCCGGCACTCTACTCACTGAGCCACAGGTACTGCCCAGGTTTTTCATTTTTAAAATGAACTTCCCCCAAATCATAGTACTATTGTGACGATGAAATGTATAGGTGCATACAAAACACATAAGCAGCATGCCCATTGCACATAAGTTAAATGATGGAGATTTACAAGGCAAAGAAGACCTGCTCTGTCTGCTCCACCAGGCCCTCGCTCCTACCTACAGGGACCGCCTCATCAGTTCTGAAACCCTAAAGAACAAATTCCCAAAGGCCTCAGATCTGCAGATCCTGCTACTCCTTGCATGCCCCTGACTTGCTGGGTCCCTGCTACCCTGTGGGCCAAAGTTTATCGACCAAGTCCAAAGTGGGGGCCAAAGTTCAGGGCTGGAACCGCAGGGCACATCTTGCCTGAGCCTGCCCGAGCCTGCCTTTCCTCTCATCCTGCCTCTCCCCCAGGACTAGAGGGGGGATGTCTCCTCCCCATTCTTCTCCTTCCCCACAGGAAAATAAGCTTAAGCCTTAACCCTCATGTTGGAAAAAAGCTTTTCTACACTAAGAAAGAAACTCCATCATTTCATGACTTTGTTCATTCAGAATTGTGTCTCGCTCAATAGAACTAAATATATGGAGGCAGTTCTTTCTTTCTCATAACATCTGGCTTCAAATCTGTTGTTATGCTGTAAAATCTTCCTTTGGACATGGAAAGTTAAAATTAACCTAAGTTTTAAAAAACTCTGCTTGGCTTCTATATGCCACTGTGATCTCTTCTCAAGCTGACTGATGCTGCAGCGTAACTAGAGAGAAAATAATATACTTGAAAAGACAAAAGAAAATAGTAGATAATTGATATTTTTCAAACTCTTGACCATATTTCTTGCAGTTTTCATTGTAATATTGCATAGACTTTTTTATTTATATCTGTTTATTTTCTTAAGTAAAGTAATTGTGTTTCAAAGACAAAGACATCTAAGTAGAGAGTAAGAAAAAAGATGATGCAATATTGTGCTGTGTTTGAGGGCAGTAAATAACTATTAGAACCTTCCTCTACACCTTATTGAATAATTAGTAGATTGCATTATTAATTAGGCATGCTTCGGGGTACCATCCAAGAGGATAGAGTTAAAGGTTCCTATAAGTAGAAGATCTTGCCTGTAAATCAATTTTAAGACATGCAGCAGATTGAATAGCGATTTAAAAAATACATGTCCCTCCAAATCCCTAGAAAAAGTGGTGATTACCTTATTTAGAAAAACAGTCTTTTCAGGTTTAATTAAGTTAAAGACTTAAGATGAGATCATTGTGGATTTCACCATAGGAATGTTGAATCCGACAAGTGGCCTCGGAGGAGACACAGAGAAGAGACACTAGCATAAAGATGGAAAAGAAACTGGAGTGACATTGCTAGAAGCCAAGGACACCAGCAATCACCAGGATCTGGGGCAGATTTTTCTTTTTTTTTTTCTTTTAATTGTTGGGGATTCATTGAGGGTACGGTAAGCCAGGTTACACTGATTGCAATTGTTAGGTAAAGTCCCTCTTGCAATCATGTCTTGCCCCCATAAAGTGTGACACACACCAAGGCCCCACCCCCCTCCCTCCATCCCTCTTTCTGCTTTTCCTCCCCCCCATAACCTTAATTGTCATTAATTATCCTCATATCAAAATTGAGTACATAGGATTCATGCTTCTCCATTCTTGTGATGCTTTACTAAGAATAATGTCTTCCACTTCCATCCAGGTTAATAGGAAGAATGTAAAGTCTCAATTTTTTTTAAATTCCTGAATAGTATTCCATGGTATACATGTACCACAGCTTGTTAATCCATTCCTGGGTTGGTGGGCATTTAGGCTGTTTCCACATTTTGGCGATTGTAAATTGAGCTGCAATAAACAGTCTAGTACAAGTGTCCTTATGATAAAAGGATTTTTTTTCCTTCTGGGTAGATGCCCAGTAATGGGATTGCAGGATCAAATGCGAGGTCTAGCTTGAGTGCTTTGCCGTTTCTCCACACTTCCTTCCAGAAAGGTTGTACTAGTTTGCAGTCCCACCAGCAGTGTAAAAGTGTTCCCTTCTCTCCACATCCATGCCAGCATCTGCAGTTTTGAGATTTTGTGATGTGGGCCATTCTCACTGGGCTTAGATGATATCTCAGGGTTGTTTTGATTTGCATTTCTCTAACATATAGAGATGATGAACATTTTTTCATGTGTTTGTTAGCCATTCGTCTGTCATCTTTAGAGAAAGTTCTATTCATGTCTCTTGCCCATTGATATATGGGATTGTTGGCTTTTTTCATATGGATTAATTTGAGTTCTCTATAGATCCTAGTTATCAAGCTTTCGTCTCATTGAAAATATGCAAATATCCTTTCCCATTGTGTAGGTTGTCTCTTTGCTTTGGTTATTGTCTCCTTAGCTGTACAGAAGCTTTTCAGTTTAATGAAGTCCCATTTGTTTATTTTTGTTGTTGTTGCAATTGCCATGGCAGTCTTCTTGGTGAAGTCTTTCCCCAGGCCAATATCTTCCAGTGTTTTTCCTATGTTTTCTTTGAGGGTTTTTATTGTTTCATGCCTTAAATTTAAGTCCTTTATCCATCTTGAATCAATTTTTGTGAGTGAGGAAAGGCGTGGGTCCAGTTTCAGTCTTTTACATGTAGACATCCAGTTCTACCAACACCATTTATTGAATAGGGAGTCTTTCCCCCAAGGTATGTTCTTGTTTGGCTTATCGAAGATTAGGTGGTTGTAAGATGTTAGTTTCATGTCTTGGTTTTCAATTCGATTCCAAGTGTCTATGTCTCTGTTTCTGTGTCAGTACCATGCTGTCTTGACCACTATGGCTTTATAGTACAGACTAAAATCTGGTATGCTGATGCCCCCAGCTTTATTTTTATTACTAAGAACTGCCTTAGCTATACGGGGTTTTTTCCGGTTCCATACAAAATGCAAAATCATTTACTCCAAATCTTGAAAGTACGATGTTGGTATTTTGATAGGACTGGCATTGAATAGGTAGATTGCTTTGGGAAGTATAGACATTGTAACAATGTTGATTCTTCCCATCCATGAGCATGGTATGTTCTTCCATTTGTTAATATCCTCTGCTATTTCCTTTCTGAGGATTTCATAATTTTCTTTATAGAGGTCCTTCACCTCCTTCATTAGGTATATTCCTAGGTATTTCATTTTCTTTGAGACTATGGTGAAGGGAGTTGTCTCCTTAATTAGCTTCTCATCTTGACTGTTATTGGTGTATACAAAGGCTACTGACTTGTGGACATTGATTTTATATCCCGAAATATTACTGTATTTTTTTTTTTTTTTTGCATTTCTTTTTTTTTTTTTTCTTTTTTTTTTATTGTTGGGGATTCATTGAGGGTACAATAAGCCAGTTACACTGATTGCAATTGTTAGGTAAAGTCCCTCTTGCAATCATGTCTTGCCCCCATAAAGTGTGACACACACTAAGGCCCCACCCCACTCCCTCCCTCTCTCTTTCTGCTTCCCCCCCCATAACCTTAATTGTCTCATATCAAGATTGAGTACATAGGATTCATGCTTCTCCATTCTTGTGATGCTTTACTAAGAATAATGTCTTCCACTTCCATCCAGGTTAATACGAAGGATGTAAAGTCTCCATTTTTTTTAATGGCTGAATAGTATTCCATGGTATACATATACCACAGCTTGTTAATCCATTCCTGGGTTGGTGGGCATTTAGGCTGTTTCCACATTTTGGCGATTGTAAATTGAGCTGCAATAAACAGTCTAGTACAAGTGTCCTTATGATAAAAGGATTTTTTTCCTTCTGGGTAGATGCCCAGTAATGGGATTGCAGGATCGAATGGGAGGTCTAGGTTGAGTGCTTTGAGGTTTCTCCATACTTCCTTCCAGAAAGGTTGTACTAGTTTGCAGTCCCACCAGCAGTGTAAAAGTGCTCCCTTCTCTCCACATCCACGCCAGCATCTGCAGTTTTGAGATTTTGTGATGTGGGCCATTCTCTCTGGGGTTAGATGATATCTCAGGGATGTTTTGATTTGCATTTCTCTAATATATAGAGATGATGAACATTTTTTCATGTGTTTGTTAGCCATTCGTCTGTCGTCTTTAGAGAAAGTTCTATTCATGTCTCTTGCCCATTGATATAAGGGATTGTTGGCTTTTTTCATGTGGATTAATTTGAGTTCTCTATAGATCCTGGTTATCAAGCTTTTGTCTGATTGAAAATATGCAAATATCCTTTCCCATTGTGTGGGTTGTCTCTTTGCTTTGGTTATCGTCACCTTAGCTGTACAGAAGCTTTTCAGTTTAATGAAGTCCCATTTGTTTATTTTTGTTGTTGTTGCAATTGCCATGGCAGTCTTCTTCATGAAGTCTTCCCCCAGGCCAATATCTTCCAGTGTTTTTCCTATGCTTTCTTTGAGGATTTTTATTGTTTCGTGCCTTAAATTTAAGTCCTTTATCCATCTTGAATCAATTTTTGTGAGTGGGGAAAGGTGTGGGTCCAGTTTCAGTCTTTTACACGCAGACATCCAATTCTCCCAACACCATTTATTGAATAGGGAGTCTTTCCCCCAAGGTAAGTTCTTGTTTGGTTTATCGAAGATTAGGTGGTTGTAAGATGTTAGTTTCATTTCTTGGTGTTCAATTCGATTCCAAGTGTCTATGTCTCTGTTTTTGTGCCAGTACCATGCTGTCTTGAGCACTATGGCTTTGTAGTACAGACTAAAATCTGGTATGCTGATGCCCCCAGCTTTACTTTTGTTACTAAGAACTGCCTTAGCTATACGGGGTTTTTTCCGGTTCCATACAAAACGCAGAATCATTTTTTCCAAATCTTGAAAGTACGATGTAGGTACTTTGATAGGAATGGCATTGAATAGGTAGATTGCTTTGGGAAGTATAGACATTTTAACAATGTTGATTCTTCCCATCCATGAGCATGGTATGTTCTTCCATTTGTTAATATCCTCTGCTATTTCCTTTCTGAGGAGTTCATAGTTTTCTTTATAGAGGTCCTTCACCTCCTTCGTTAGGTATATTCCTAGGTATTTCATTTTCTTTGAAACTATGGTGAAGGGAGTTGTGTCCTTAATTAGCTTCTCCTCTTGACTGTTATTGGTGTATACAAAGGCTACTGACTTGTGGACATTGATTTTATATCCTGAAACATTACTGTATTTTTTGATGACTTCTAGGAGTCTTGTGGTTGAGTCTTTGGGGTTCTCTAAGTATAAGATCATGTCGTCAGCAAAGAGGGAGAGTTTGACCTCCTCTGCTCCCATTTGGATTCCCTTTATTTCCTTGTATTGCCTAATCGTATTGGCTAGAACTTCCAGCACTATGTTGAATAGTAAAGGTGACAGAGGACAACCTTGTCTGGTTCCAGTTCTAAGAGGAAAAGCTTTGAGTTTTACTCCATTCAGTAAAATATTGGCTGTGGGTTTGTCATAGATAGCTTCAATCAGTTTTAGAAATGTGCCACCTATGCCTATACTCTTCAGTGTTCTAATTAGAAAAGGATGCTGGATTTTATCAAATGCTTTTTCTGCATCTATTGAGAGGATCATGTGATCTTTATTTTTGCCTCTGTTAATATGGTGGATAACGTTTATGGACTTGCGTATGTTAAACCAGCCTTGCATCCCTGGGATGAAGCCTACTTGATCATGATGAATGACTTTTTTGATGATAAGCTGTAATCTATTGGCTAGGATTTTGTTGAGAATTTTTCCATCTATATTCATGAGTGAGATTGGTCTGAAATTCTCCTTTTTGTTTGGGTCTTTTCCTGGTTTTGGTATCAGGGTGATGTTTGCTTCATAGAATGTGTTGGGGAAGATTCCTTCTTCCTCAATTTTTTGGAATAATTTCTGCAGTACAGGAATAAGCTCTTCCTTGAAGGTTTGATAGAATTCTGGAGTGAAGCCATCTGGACCAGGGCATTTTTTAGTTGGAAGCTTTTTTATTGTTTCTTTGATCTCAGTGCTTGAAATTGGTCTGTTCAGGAGGTCTATTTCTTCCTGGCCAAGTCTAGGGAGAGGGTGTGATTCCAAATATTGATCCATTTCCTTCACATTGTCAAATTTCTGGGCATACAGTTTCTGGTAGTATTCAGAGATGATCTCTTGTATCTCTGTGGGATCAGTTGTTATTTCCCCTTTATCATTTCTGATTGAGGTTACTAGAGATTTTACTTTTCTATTTCTAGTTAGTCTGGCCAATGGTTTATCTATTTTATTTATTTTTTCAAAAAACCAACTCCTTGTTTCATTAATTTTCTGAATGATTCTTTTGTTTTCAATTTCATTGATCTCTGATTTGATTTTGGAGATTTCTTTTCTTCTACTGAGTTTAGGCTTAGATTGTTCTTCTTTTTCCAATTCCATAAGATCTCTTGTGAGATTGTTGATGTGCTCTCTTTCTGTTTTTCGAATGTAGGCATCTAAAGCGATGAATTTTCCTCTCAAAACTGCTTTTGCAGTATCCCACAGGTTTTGGTAGCTTGTGTCTTCATTGTTGTTATGCTCAAGGAAGTTAATGATTTCCTGTTTTATTTCTTCCTTCACCCATCTGTTATTCAACAGAAGATTGTTTAATTTCCATGCCTTTGGGTAGGCTTGAGCATTTTTGTTAGAGTTGAGTTCCACCTTTAGTGCCTTATGGTCTGAAAAGATACAAGGTAAAATTTCAATTCTTTTGATTCTGTTGATATTTGTTTTGTGTCCCAGGATATGATCAATTTTGGAGAATGTTCCATGGGGTGATGAGAAGAATGTATATTCTTTATCTTTGGGGTGGAGTGTTCTATATGCGTCTATCAAGCATAATTGTTCTAGGGTCTCATTTAAATCTCTTATATCTTTGTTTACTTTCTGTTTAGAGGATCTGTCCAGCTCTGTAAGAGGTGTGTTAAAGTCCCCTGTTATGATGGTATTATCAGATATCATATTGCTCAGACTGAGTAAGGTCTGTTTCAAGAATCTGGGAGCATTTAAATTTGGTGCATAGATATTTAGAATTGAAATGTCTTCTTGTTGTAGTTTTCCCTTGACCAATATAAAGTGACCATCTTTGTCTTTTTTGACTTTAGTTGCTTTAAATCCACATGTATCTGAAAATAAGATTGCAACTCCTCTTTTCTTCTGAATTCCATTTGCCTGAAAAATTGTCTTCCAACCCTTGACTCGGAGCTTTAATTTGTCTTTTGAAGCCAGGTGTGTTTCTTGCAGACAGCAAATGGATGGCTTGTGTTTTTTAATCCAGTCAGCCAATCTATGTCTCTTCAGTGGGGAATTCAAGCCATTAACATTTATGGAGATAATTGATAAGTGTGGTAGTATTCTATTCGTCTTATTTGGTGAGAGTCCATTGCTTAGTTTTATCTTTTGCATCAGTGTGGAGGTTAGGTTCTGTCCTTTGATTTCTGAGTTCTTACTTTGCTGCTGATCCATTGTGGTGGTCAGTGTGCAGAACAGGTTGAAGTATTCCCTGTAGAGCTGGTCTTGTTGTGGCGAATTTCCTCAATGTTCGTATATCCGTAAATGATTTGATTTCTCCATCAATTTTGAAGCTTAGCTTAGCAGGGTACAGAATTCTGGGCTGAAAATTGTTCTGTTTAAGTAGATTAAAGGTAGATGACCATTGTCTTCTTGCTTGGAAAGTTTCATTAGAGAAGTCTGAGGTCACTCTGATGGATTTGCCCCTGTAGGTCAACTGGCGCTTACTCCTGGCAGCTTGCAGAATCTTTTCTTTTGTCTTGACTTTGGACAGGTTCATCACAATGTGTCTTGGAGAAGCTCGGTTAGAGTTGAGGCGACCTGGGGTCCGATAGCCCTCTGAAAGCAGTGTGTCAGAATCTTTGGTGATGTTTGGGAAATTTTCTTTTATAATATTCTCTAGTATGGCTTCCATTCCTCTGGGGCATTCTTCTTCCCCTTCTGGAATTCCTATAACTCGTATGTTGGAACGTTTCATAAAGTCCCATAATTCTGACAGTGAACGTTCTGCTTTCTCTCTCTTCTTTTCTGCCTCTTTTACTATCTGAGTTATCTCAAAAACTTTGTCTTCTACCTCTGAAATTCTTTCTTCTGCATGGTCTAACCTTTTGCTGATACATTCCATTGCATCTTTAAGTTCCCTGATTGACTGTTTCATTTCCTTCAGCTCTGCTATATCCTTTTTATATTCTTCATATCGTTCATCTCTGATTTGATTCTGTTTTTGGATTTCCTTTTGGTTATTTTCCACTTTATTAGCAGTTTCCTTCATTGTTTCCATCATTTCTTTCATTGTTTTCAACATGTGTATTCTAAATTCCCTTTCTGTCATTCCTAACATTTCTGTATAGGTGGAATCCTCTGCAGTAGCTACCTCATGGTCCCTTGGCGGGGTTGTTCTGGACTGGTTCTTCATGTTGCCTGGAGTTTTCTGCTGATTCTTCCTCATGAGTGATTTCTTTTATCTGTTTCCTTGCCCTAATTTTCCTTTCACTTCCTCTTGCTCTTTAAGTTCTTGTGCCTGTGGACTAAGGGTTACAGGACCAGAAAGGTGAGAAGGTTGAAGAGCAAAAAAGGGATGAAAGAAAGGAGGACCGAGTGATAAGAAAAAAAAGAAAGATAGAGAAAGGAGAGGGGGTAGGGATAAGGAATATTGACAAAAAGTAGAGAGGCACAGAAAGAGGGAGACAGGGCAATATAGGTGTACAGTGGGGTACTTTGACACAACCTTAAAAAACCCCACCTTCTGGGGGTTGGGTGCCCAGTTGGGTGGTTCCCTTGAGGTCAGCAGCTCTTTGCTAACCTGGTCAGACACAGTACCCCACCTCCACCAAGTAGAGAGGAAAGACAAAAATGCTATAAATCAAACTAAAACAAGCAAACAGAAAACTTTATGGCGATAAAATTGGGTGAAAAACCAAGTGATAGCGGTAGAAACACTAGCAAAAATGAAGTTGTAGTTATTAAAAAAGGCAGCAATGGGAAATTATAATTAAACTAGAAAAATTGAGAAAGAAAAAGGGATCTGTATGGAAAAGATTGAAATTAAGAAACAAAAGAACATCAACAACGTCAAAATAAACAAACAAAAAAACCCAACCAAACAAAAAAAAAAGAAAAAAAAATACACAACCAAAAACAAAGCAGTTTGTATATGTTGTTGAATATTGTCTGGGCAACACGTGGTCTTTTGGGGTATGAGATGATAGTCACAGTTCTGATACGACTGGAGGCTGCTGATTTCTCAAACCCCAGCAGGTAGACACCCTAAATCTCTCTTCAGCCCACTTAAAAGGCCCTTTGAACTTGTAAACTTGCTGAGCAGAAGCTTTCCCAGCTTTCTCGCTGGAATCGCTGCTGAAGTGGCTATCCACTTACTCAGTGTGCCAAAACCGGTCTCACTCTGCCCCTGAGGGTTAGGGCTGCAAGGCGGCTCAGACCCCACCCTTAGGCTACTTGGTTGCTGGGTTACCAGCTCCCACCCGTTTCTAGCTCTGCTACCCTGAGGGCGATTACTGTATTTTTTGATGACTTCTAGGAGTCTTGTGGTTGAGTCTTTGGGGTTCTCTAAGTATAAGATCATGTCGTCAGCAAAGAGGGAGAGTTTGACCTCCTCTGCTCCCATTTGGATTCCCTTTATTTCCTTGTCTTGCCTAATTGTATTGGCTAGAACTTCCAGCACCATGTTGAATAATAAAGGTGACAGAGGACAACCTTGTCTGGTTCCAGTTCTAAGAGGAAAAGCTTTCAGTTTTACTCCATTCAGTAAAATACTAGCTATGGGTTTGTCATAGATAGCTTCAATCAGTTTTAGAAATGTGCCACCTATGCCTATACTCTTCAGTGTTCTAATTAGAAAAGGATGCTGGATTTTATCAAATGCTTTTTCTGCATCTGTTGAGAGGATTATGTGATCTTTATTTTTGCCTCTGTTAATATGGTGGATAACGTTTATGGACTTGTGTATGTTAAACCAGCCTTGCATCCCTGGGATGAAGCCTACTTGATCATGATGAATGACTTTTTTGATGATAAGCTGTAATCTATTGGCTAGGATTTTGTTGAGAATTTTTGCATCTATCTTCATGAGTGAGATTGGTCTGAAATTCTCCTTTTTGTTTGGGTCTTTTCCTGGTTTTGGTATCAGGGTGATGTTTGCTTCATAGAATGTATTGGGGAAGGTTCCTTCTTCCTCAATTTTTTGAAATAATTTCTGCAGTACAGGAATAAGCTCTTCCTTGAAGGTTTGGTAGAATTCTGGTATGAAGCCATCTGGACCAGGACATTTTTTGGTTGGAAAATTTTTTATTGTTTCTTTAATCTCAGTGCTTGAAATTGGTCTGTTCAGGAGCTCTATTTCTTCCTGGCTGAGTCTACGGAGAGGGTGTGATTCCCAATATTGATCCATTTCCTTCACGTTGTCCAATTTCTGGGCATAGAGTTTCTGGTAGTATTCAGAGATGATCTCTTGTACCTCTGTGGGATCAGTTGTTATTTCCCCTTTATCATTTCCTATTGAGGTTACTAGAGAATTTACTTTTCTGTTTCTCATTAGTCTGGCCAATGGTTTATCTATTTTATTTATTTTTTCAAAAATCCAACTTCTTGTTTCATTAATTTTCTGAATGATTCTTTTGTTTTTAATTTCATTGATCTCTGATTTGATTTTGGATATTGCTTTTCTTCTACTGAGTTTAGGCTTAGATTGTTCTTCTTTTTCCAATTCCATAAAATGGCTAGTGAGATTGTTGATGCGCTCTCTTTCTGTTTTTCGAATGTAGGCATCTAAAGCAATGAATTTTCCTCTCAAAACTGCTTTTGCAGTATCCCACAGGTATTGGTAGCTTATGTCTTCATTGTTGTTATGCTCAAGGAAGTCAATGATTTCCTGTTTTATTTCTTCCTTCACCCATCTGTTATTCAACAGAAGATTTTTTAATTTCCATGCCTTTGGATGGGGTCGAGTGTTTTTATTAGAGTTGAGTTCCACCTTTAGTGCCTTATGGTCTGAGAAGATACAAGGTAAAATTTCAATTCTTTTGATTCTGTTGATATTTGTTTTGTGTCCCAGGATATGATCAATTTTGGAGAATGTTCCATGGGGTGATGAGAAGAATGTACATTTTTTATCTTTGGGGTGGAGTGTTCTATATGCATCTATCAAGCACAGTTGTTCTAGGGTCTCATTTAAATCTCTTATATCTTTGTTTAGTTTCTGTTTAGAGGATCTGTCCAGCTCTATAAGAGAAGTGTTAAAGTCCCCTGTTATTATGGTATTATCAGATATCATATTGCTCAGACTGAGTAAGGTCTGTTTCAAGAATCTGGGAGCATTTAAATTGGGTGCATAAATATTTAGAATTGAAATGTCTTCTTGTTGTATTTTTGCCTTGAACAATATAAAATGACCATCTTTATCTTTTTTGACTTTAGTTGCTTTAAATCCACATGAATATGAAAATAAGATTTCAACTCCTCTTTTCTTCTGAATGCCATTTGCCTCAATAATTGTCTTCCAACCCTTGACTCGGAGCTTTAATTTGTCCTTTGAAGCCAGGTGTGTTTCTTGCAGACAGCAAATGGATGGCTTGTGTTTTTTAATCCAGTCTGCCAATCTATGTCTCTTCAGTGGGGAATTCAAGCCATTAACATTTATTGAGATTTATCCTTCGTATTAACCTGGATGGAAGTGGAAGACATTATTCTTAGTAAAGCATCACAAGAATGGAGAAGCATGAATCCTATGTACTCAATCTTGATATGAGGACAATTAATGACAATTAAGGTTATGGGGGGGGAAGCAGAAAGAGGGATGGAGGGAGGGGGTGGGGCCTTAGTGTGTGTCACACTTTATGTGGGCAAGACATGATTGCAAGAGGGACTTTACCTAACAATTGCAATCAGTGTAACTGGCTTATTGTACCCTCAATGAATCCCCAACAATAAAAAAAAAAAAAACATTTATAGAGATAATTGATAAGTGTGGTAGTATTCTATTCATCTTATTTTGTGAGAGTTCATTGCTTAGTTTTATCTTTTGCATCAGTGTGGAGGTTAGCTTCTGTCCTTTAATTTCTGAGTTCTAACTTTGCTGCTGATCCATGTGGTGGTCAGTGTGCAGAACAGGTTGAAGTATTTCCTATAGAGCTGGTCTTGTTGTGGCAAATTTCCTCAATGTTTGTATATCCATAAATGATTTGATTTCTCCATCAATTTTGAAGCTTAGCTTAGCAGGGTACAGAATTCTGGGCTGGAAATTGTTCTGTTTAAGTAGATTAAATGTAGATGATCATTGTCTTCTTGCTTGGAAAGTTTCATTAGAGAAGTCTGTGGTCACTCTGATGGATTTGCCCCTGTAGGTCAACTGGCACTTACTCCTGGCAGCTTGCAGAATCTTTTCTTTTGTCTTGACTTTGGACAGGTTCATCACAATGTGTCTTGGAGAAACTCGGTTGGAGTTAAGGAGACATGGGGTCCGATCCCTCTGAAAGCAATGTGTCAGAATCTTTGGTGATATTTGGGAAATTTTCTTTTATAATATTCTCTAGTATGGCTTCCATTCCTCTGAGGCATTCTTCTTCCCCTTCTGGGATTCCTATAATTCGTATGTTGGAACTCTTCATAAAGTCCCATAATTCTGACAGTGAACGTTCTGCTTTCTCTCTCTTCTTTTCTGCCTCTTTTACTATCTCAGTTATATCAAGAGCTTTGTCTTCTCCCTCTGAAATTCTTTCTTCTTCATGGTCTAACCTGTTGCTGATACTTTCCATTGCATCTTTAAGTTCTCTAATTGGTTGTTTCAGTTCTTTCAGCTCTGCTATATCCTTTTTTTATTCTTCATACCGTTCATCTCTTATTCGATTCTGTTTTTATATTTCCTTTTGGTTATTTTCTACTTTATTAGCAGTTTCCTTCACTATTTCCATCATTTTTTATTGTTTTCAACATGTGTATTCTAAATTCCCTTTCTGTCATTCCTAACATTTCTTTATAGGTGGAATCCTCTGCAGTAGCTACCTCATGGTCCCTTGGCGGGGTTGTTCTGGACTGGTTCTTCATGTTGCCTGGAGTTTTCTGATGATTCCTCCTCATGAGTGATTTCTTTTATCTGTTTCCTTGCCCTAATTTTTCTTTCACTTCCACTTGCTCTTTAAGTTCTCATGCCTGTTGACTAAGGGTTAGATGAGTCCTTTTGGTACAGGACAAGAAGGGTGAGAAAGTTGAACAGCAAGAAAGGCATGAAGGAAAGGAGGACGGAGCGAAAAGAGAAAAAAATAGAGAAAGGAGTGGGGGTGGGTAAAAGGAATATTGACAAAAAGAAGAGAGGCACAGAAAGAGGGAGACAGAGCAATGTAGGTGTACAGTAGTGTACTTTGACACAACCTTAAAAAAAAAAACACCTTCTGGGGTTCCCCAGTTGGGTGGTTCCCTTGAGGTCAGCAGCTCTTTGCTAACCTGATCATACACAGTACCCCACCTCCACCAAGTAGAGAGGAAAGACAAAAATGCTATAAATCAAACCAAAACAAGCAAACAGAAAACTTTATGGGATAATATTGGGTAAAAAACCAAATAATAGCAGTAGAACACTAGCAAAAATGAAGTTCTAGTTATTAAAAAAGGCAGCAATGGGAAATTATAATTAAAGTAGAAAAATTGAGAAAGAAAAAAGATCTGTACGGAAAAGGTTGGAATTAAAAAACAGAACAACATCAACAATATCAAAATAAACAAAAAAAAAAACAACCAAACCAAAAAAAAAAAAAAAAAAAAAAAAAAAACAACCAAAAACAAAGCAGTATGTATATGTTGTTGAATATTGTCTGGGCAACACATAGTCTTCTGGGGTATGAGATATTAATCACAGTTCTGATACTACTGGAGGCTGCTGATTTCTCAAACCCCAGCAGATAGACACCCTAAATCTCTCTTCAGCTCACTTAAAAGGCACTTTGAACTTGTAAACTTGCTGAGCAGAAGCTTTTCCAGGAAAGTGCTTGTCTCTGGAATCACTGCTGCAGATCCCCTTCCCAGTGTGCCAAAACTGGTCTCACTCTGCCCCTGAGGGTTAGGGCTACAAGGCGGCTCAGACCCCACCATTAGGCTACTCCGTCGCTGGGTTACCCATTCCCACCCGATTCTAGCTCTGCAACCCTGAGGACAGAGCTTGCTGGGGCAGATCGCTCACAATGGCTCCCTGTTGCCCACAGCCAAACACTATTAGCTCCGTCTGGCTCAGCGGCTCAGACTGGGACCCTAGACAACAGCCAAAGTTCTCCGCATTCCCGCTCAGGCTCTCCCTAAGACAGTTCAACTGAGTGCCAAGTCCAAAGACACCAAAACAGTTCACAGGTAAGGCCTTTCTGGTTTGCATCCTTGCTGCTACTGAACTTACAGTTGTGGGTGGGTTTAGACCGATTGAACACACGCGACCACTTGCAGTTTTCCACTGTTTTAGTCCTCCTCTTCGGGTCCAGAAGTCTCTCGCTGACTCTCTGTATCCTCACAGGTGTGATGATAGGCAGATCCCACCAGCCAGAGATGCCTGGAGTCCTATCTCCTGGGACTCACGGTGCCCAGATGCAAGGAAGCTGTTACTCAGCTGCCATCTTGCTCTCCTCTGGGGCAGATTTTTCAACTGGTGTGCCACAAAAATTTTTAAAGATAATTCATGAAATTATTTTCAAAAGAACTTCAAAAATGTTCTTTTCTTTACTCTGTTTTTCTTTTTTTTTTTTGATCAGCATAATTTAAGTGTGCTGCAGAAGTTTAACTATAGATTCAACTGTGCCATGTGATTAAGAAAACGTTGAAAAATGCTTATCTAGGGTGACAAGCAACAGAATCTCTCCTGAGAGTCTATGGAGGGAGGGTAGTCCTACAGTTTAACTATAGGCTCAAGTGTTAAAAAATGAGGTAAAAAAAAGGTTGAAAAACACTGGTGTATAGATATAACTCATAACAGGGAGAAGTTCATTTTAACTTTATAAATTCAGCTACTTTAAAAATGTCTGATTTGGAAAGAAAAGTAGAGTTTATTTCCCTATTTGCATATGTGTGCATGTACATACACATATATTCTCAATTATCTCAACAATGCAGGCTGGTTGGGAAAGTGCAAAATATTTTAAATATTGGCACTGAGCATTAGTTCTCCTTTCCTATCAGCAAGGCAACCTGTCCCTGGAAGGTCCACTGAGACAAACAGGCAGCAGAGTCTTATCCCAAGGGACATTGCTATCCTGTTGTTTCTCTCCTTCAGTTTTCAAAATTCTTCTATTTTTCCTCAATTGTTTCCACTCCTCCACCTGGCAGGGAAGGGCCCCACATGCCTCCTTGGTGGTGAGCTGGAAGCCCAGAGAGGAATCTGCCTGCACAGGATGTGGCTCCATCTCAGGGAGGGTGCAGGAAAACTTCTGCCACCCTGTGTCCTGCTGTGCCCTAGGGGTTCCAGAGGAGAATGCATGTTTGGTGTGTCTCAGCTCTCAGGTACCAGGTTCACAGAGACAGTAGCTGAGGTCTCAGAACCCTGGAGGGTCAGGGAAGAAGCCACATATTGTGGTTTGCTAAAGAGGGATCAAGAAGCAACTGAGGAAAGATGACCATGTAGCTGGAAGAGATGTTTCCCCCTGGGAACCGAGACCTGGGGAGCCCCAGTGAGATGGTGCACATCCCCACAGATGCCCCTGAGCATTAGTGTTACAACCAGGACGAGGAGTCTCTCTACCTCACACACCTGACCTGATGAGTACCTCCAAAAATGTAGAACTGATGCTGGACAAATTGGACACCAAACTTGCCAGAGACTTTGAATTCATGGAAACTTGAGTTGCCACTCCTTGATGAAAAGAATGCACAAAGCAGAAATGGCATTCAGCCATAGAAGAAACAAACCCGAGTTTTTCAGCATGAAATGTGTCTGCAGGTTTTTACCTGCTATACCACTAAGGCCTCAGCGTGCACCTTTGCTCGCTCTTAACCAACACTCCTCTCAACAGAAGTAGAAGGGAAATGCAGACAGTAGGATGAGATGCATAAAAAATTCATTCTGCCACATGAAGATGATTTTGAATGATGGGAAAAACTACCTTTGTATTAATTATTGCAGGTATTTCACTGTACCTTATTCCAAAGCATATCTTGGTTACTCTGATATAATGTCATTAGGGAAAAAGAACCCTAAATATGCCCTCTAAACTTTTTCTTAAGTCACAGAATGATAGAATAAACACACCTGAGAATAAGGCTGAGTGTGGTGGCTCACATCTATTATCCCAACACTCTGGGAGGGCAAGGTAGGTGGATCCCTTGAGCTCAGGAGTTCGAGATGAACTTGAGCAAGAGTGAGACCCCGTCTCTACTAAAAATAGAAAAACTGGCAGGTGTTGCAGTTCCAGCTACTCAGGAGGCTGAGGCAGGAGGATTGCTTAAAGTCAAGAGTTTGAGGTTGCTATGAGCTATCACACCACTGTTCTCTACCCAGGGGACGGAGGAGCGAGACTGTCTCAGAAAAAAAAAAAAAAAGCGTACCTGACAATAAACTCACTGTTTTGCCATTAATAAGAAAGAATTTTCTTGAGAAAAATTAAAAACTTCCATTTTCTATTCCTGCTGGTGATTTGAATTTAATTCTTGGATTTGCTTTCTAAGTTGAGTTCAACTAGGAACCAAAGAGTCATCAGTAGTTTAACTAATTGCTTTTTCTTAAGTTTTATTATTGTTTAAAGGATTTTTTAACATGTTATCAGAATTTCAGAGAAAATATTGATTTTTCATCTTGAAGTCCTCAAGCTAAACATCTATTATTGAAACTATTTTAACCAAATGTTTGCAATTTATAGATTGCTTGAATTTTCAGAAGATATTTGCTTTAATGAGTATTGATTTTAATAAAAGCATTTTACTTAAAAGTTGACAGATACTTTTAGCTTCTTTCTTTAAAGACAATTAAATGCAATAGCAAGCTTTGTCAAAATAAAACATTGGTAAACTTCATTTAACTATAAAAATGTAAAGCCTCCTGAAATTAATATTATGATGATTAACCAAGTAAGAAACAAGCAAATGTTTATTATATACCAGTACAAATTATGATGTAGAATTGCATGCCATTTCCTATTCAAAACAAATTCCTTATTTGTTCCCAATCCTGGAAAGAAATCATAAAGTAAATCACAAATATATGCTAAGTTTACTTTGCCAGTAATGTTTGTCAAACAATTAATTGCTTTAGTGATCATTGGGGTTGATCAATTTAATGAGATGTCAGAATCAATGGACCACAGGCAAGTGACAACCATGTAAGACTTGCCATTTTTCCAAGGTGGAAATACACTGAATTTGCATGTTTATTTGCTTTCCGTGGTTTAAGAATATCATCAGAGGGTACATACTTCTCTATTTTAAATCTACAGTCCCACAGTGCCTACAGATTGTGAATGACATCTGTCAGGGGTGGGGAACCTGTACCTTGAAGGCCAAATGTGCTCCTTCAGGTCCCCAAGTGCAGCCCCTTGACTGAATCCAGACTTCACAGAACACATCCCTTCATTAAAAGGATTTGCTCTGAAAAATTTGGATTCAGTCACAAGGCCACACTCAAGGATCTAGAAGGCCACAGTTTCCCTACCCCCATGGGGTTTATAATGCAAGCCCATGTTATCTTCCCCTTCCAGAGCTCCGAGAGCTGAGTGGTACCTGGGTATGTGCAGGCACAATTAAACTGGAATTGCACAGAGAAGCAAGAGCCCTGAAATATAATGGATGGACCTTCACTGCAACCTATCTGATGTAAGCACACATCTCTGGATAGCACCAGGGTCAGTAAGTCAGGCTGATTAATGGGTATGAGCCACTCGATATAAGTGGCAGTTCAAAGACAATACATCTTGCAGTAGCTAAGACCTAGGCAGCTCTTTTGAAGAAGACAGGGAGGTAAATATGTAGCATAATGACAACCACTGTGAAAAATGGAATTGTCCCAGACAAGTGCGTGTGTACTAGGTACAAGTATAGAAAATACCCAAGACTACTAAGAGAACTCAGCTGAAAAACATCAAGTTATAACATAAAACTCAACAACTTTTCATTTTAGAAAAATGCAACTTAGTTATTGGAAGTAAATACATTTTCAGGTTTAAAATATATTTTTTTAAACACATGAATGCACCAAAGACAAACATAAGAATTTCACAACAAATCATTAGGTAACCTGATTCCAAAGAGTAGAACTTTCTTGGAAAATCTAACAAAGAAATATTTCCTTAAGATATTTCTAATTTTAAAATGCCAAAGACAGATTATGACCTAGAAGGAAATGAGGTATATGCCTCTTTTAATCTTGAAGGAGGAAAAGTTTTTCAGAGATGAGAATCTTTTCTGAAAAATTACTTATATCTAATGTTCAGTTCACACACACACGCACACACACACCTGTTAATTGCTTTTATGTTGATCTTTGGCTTCTCCAAATGCTATGATGGCTGTGATAATCCATCTGGGAAAATATTATTTTCAATTTTATTACATTCTGAATAGGGATGTATAGATTCACTTGGCATCCAAAACATTAAAATCAAAGGAAGCAAACTTTTAGTGAAATCTCATCTAGCTGATCAGGCAGAGCCCAATATTTAACACCAAGTGAACACTTACTTCCAGGCTGTGAATAAGGGCTGAAGCCTGGGCATACTGGAAACCAAGGAAACCGGAAGTTCCCATTTCTGCCAAGTCTACGGCCTTCTCTTCCCTCTCTAGACAATGATGTATTTTGTGGTTATTAAGAGTCATAGATGGGAAGTTTGTAGGGTTTCCCCTTACATGTGGAGAAAACAGAAATCATAAGCTAATTCATTTAAAAATCTAAAAATGTGTTTTTCTTTCTTAAGATGCAGAGCAGCTGAAAAATATTTAAGTAGTAAATTTATGAAAACAGTACCGAATGACAGAGGATACCATCCTAGAATATCCTGGCACACTTTAACATTTCTATCAACAGTGACCAGTGATAGAAATGGTCACTATTTGTAGAGTGCTTTTATATTCCAAGAGTTTTAAGTGCTTTGTATCATTTAGTTCTTTCAAATAGCTCTTGCAGCTAGGATCCCTGTCTTACAGGTGAAGAAGTGAAGAGAGGGGCGGTGCCTGTGGCTCAAAGGAGTAGGGTGCCGGCCCCATATACCAGCGGTGGTGGGTTCAAACCTGGCCCCGGCCAAAAACTGCAAAAAAAAAAAAAAGGAAGTGAAGGGAGTTTCCTACTTTCACAGAGATGAGATTATATAGGTAGTAAGAGGCGGCGGGGGTAGGGGGGACAAAGCAACCAGATTTCAAAACATGTGTTCTTTCTACGACACACCATCTCCTATCATGTTTCAGGAAGGGGGGCTTACAGAAGAAAGGCCATGCTCTGACTAGAAGCAGACCTAAAGCACTTGGAACTAATACCATTATTCTAAATCAAGCCGAGAATAATTATTTCTGTACTCATCAATTTTTAAATTTTTATTTCATTTAAATCATTTCATTTTTTAATTCATTTAAATTGAATTTGTATTGTGTTTCCATTTTTACATCATCACTAAGATTTCCATACTACCACTCACCTTCATCTGTAAAATAATTAGGAGAAGTCAAACGAAGAAAAGAGAAAAGCTCTTCTGTTACAGGCCTCATTCAAGTTCAGACCCCAAGGCTGCAGGGATTGTTATAGCACAGGGGAGGTAGGTGCCTAAGATGCCCAAGTGTGCCAGGATGAAGTGATTATTACAAAAAAACAGGTAACAGGGCATTCATGAGCCAGCAGTTGTGGTTGTGTGACCCAATCAATTTACATTTGAATGACCCACACTGGACAGGAATGGGGGGAAAAGAGAAAGCTGATGTGATGAGAATAACCTTGTCTTGAGATGTCCCCAAGAAGAAAGGTTGAACAGATAGAATGATGGTGACAGCAGGGAGGAGAGCACTGGTGGTAACACCTCAGGAATTTCTTATACAATTCGTTAACAGAAACCCATAAAATGGGGCAGTAAAGCAAATGCCTCAGGAAGGAAGAAGGAGCCAGTAATAGGTATCTCAAAATCCTAGTGACAAGACATTGAGTGTATTAGGTTAGGAGAAAATTGTTCATGAATAAGGTAATTGAATTCTACAATTTTGTAACATTTTTTTTCTTGAAAGGTATCTGTTGAACAATGTGTCTTCCGCAAAATCTCATGTCTACCAGTAAAAATATGTTAGTTCTGCAGTAATTCAAGGGGGGAAAAACTATGATTTAAGTCTTCCAATTTTAATTTATAATTTAAAATAATTAATATAACTACCCTGAAATCTGGCAAATTTTAATATTCTATCTTGACACACACACACAAAGTTATAAGTAATTAAAAAAATGTTAAAGAACTTCTAGAAAGAGAATGAAACAAAACGGAAAATCTTACATGAAGTTTCCCATAAACTATCCCTGATGAAAATTCTGATTAATTGTGGTAGTTCGAACACACATACTACCTGTTCTTTCTTCAGAAAATCAACTAAAAGAAGAGTGGAGAAATTAAACTATGTCTAAGCCCATGAGGAGTGATATTAGCGGACAAGACACTAAACATTTCTTTGAAGTTCACCACATGAATAGTAATTGATTTAGTGGATCAACTTTGAGGATCTCAGAAAGACTCATACCTGGAGTCATGTGGTGATCTGGGTGGGGTTGGTGAGAAGTTTGTATGCAGAGACGTCGCACTGGATCTCCAGGCAGGAGATCCAGGGCTCAATCTCTGAAGAAATAAAACACAAGAGGTCCCATCAGATCCCTAGAAGCTATGGTGGACTGGGTGAGGTGTGAGGCTAACATTGAAAGATTAAGTGAAAACACATATTCTAAATGGTGGGACACAAACTCCTTTCGCCTGCTTCCAGAAGACTGCCATAAGACTTGACCTCCAAAAAGGAGGTGCTCCTCTGGCCACTGGGGCTGCAGAGGACCGACAGCAGAGGGCTACTCCACCAAGCCACCCTCTGCTAGCAAGCCCCCTCATGGCTGGACTTCCAAATCACTTACACATGAGTGGAGCAGCGAAAATCAATTGGCACTTGAGACAGATTTCCACTATGAAAGGAACAAAATTAATCAAAGACATTAAAGGAAGCCAAGAGGAAGAGAGAGATTTCAAAACCAGAAGTTATATTTAAAAGCCTGTTTTCTACCCAAGCGCCCACAGACACATGAACGGATCAATAAAATGTGGTGTACAAATACCGTGGAGAACTACTCAGCCAGAAAAAAGAATGGTGATTTAGTAGCTCTTTAGACATCCTGGAGGAAACTGGAAACCAGTCTTTTAAGTACAACATCACAAGAATGGAGAAATAAACTTATGTACTCAATACCAAATTGGAACTAATCGATCAACACTCAAGTGCACGTATGGAAGTAAATCTCAGTGAACATCCAGCTGGGTAGGGGAGGAAAAGGGGATGGGTAAATTCACACCTGTTGGGCACAGTGCACACCATCTGGGTGAAGGGCACACTTACAACCTTCACTCAATCTGTACAAAAATGTAAACAAAACATCTACACCCCCTAATATTCTAAAATAAAAGTTAAGAAACAGTATTTGTATAAAATGATTTAAAAAAACCCAAGTTTGAGTATTCAGTCATACATAGCACCTCCCATAAAAGGATTAAAACCCACGTTAACATTATTCCCAAAAGTTGCTTATAATAACTTTTCAATGTTATATATGCAATTTTTTTAAGGTATTGTAAATGCCTCACTTAAATAATCACATTTCATTACAGGAATTTCTACTGTGTTGTATTTAGGCAACATAATGTCTTTGGGAAACTTCACATAAAAATGTATTAAAATAAAAAAATAATAAATAATAAAATAAACTTTCTAATACACTTGAAGATAAAAGAAGACTTACAGCAAGAAAAAGATACTAAGGCAAGGGGTCATCTCTCGTAGTGCATAGGGAGGTGATAAAACTATAAACAGAACTAAGAAATGATTACACTAAAAGCAGAAAAGGGGTGTAGGTGGGAAAGGACACCTGAGGACTGTCGAGGCCTTGGGAAGACTTAATTTCTTCACCTATACAGCTGTTGCAAAGCATTTGGCTTTATTTGTTAAACTGCACATTTAAATTTTTGTACACCTTTCCATAGTACTCAACATGTCATGTGTATATACACACATGTGCACGCACATAGGATCAAGGGCAAACATGGGGAAACAGAAAGTGCTCTTGCAAAAGACAATTCTGACCAATATCCTCTCATCTCACTCCCATCTTTGTCAGGGGGGAAAAAGACAAAGGGGTGAAATTGCTGTTTGAAGATGATGTAAAAATAGCATTTCCCCCAAATGGCCAACAGCACTCAAGGAGGAAGAAAAATCCACCTTTGCTTTATTTTTTTTTAATTTACTTTTATTTATTTTTTATTTTGAGATAGTTTCACCCTGTCACCCTGGGTAGAGTGCCATGGCATCATCACAGCTCGCAGGAACCTCAAACTTCTGGGCTCAAACAATCCTCCTGCCTCAGCCTCCTGAGTAGCTGGGACTATAGGTGCCCACCACCACGCCTGGCTAGTTTTTCTATTTTTAGTAGAGATGGGGTCTCAGTCTAGCTCAGGCTGGTCTCAAACTCCTGAGTGATCCTCCTGGCTTGGCCTCTCAAAGTGCTGGGATTACAGGCATGAACTACTGGGCCTGGCCTCCACTTTTTATTAAAAACAGCAGTGAGGGGCGGCGCCTGTGGCTCAGTCGGTAGGGCGCCGGCCCCATATACCAAGGGTGGCGGGTTCAAACCCGGCCCCGGCCAAACTGCAACCAAAAAATAGCTGGGCGTTGTGGCAGGCACCTGTAGTCCCAGCTGCTTGGGAGGCTGAGGCAAGAGAATCGCTTAAGCCCAGGAGTTGGAGGTTGCTGTGAGCTGTGTGAGGCCACGGCACTCTACCGAGGGCCATAAAGTGAGATTCTGTTTCTTAAAAAAAAAAAAAAAAGAGAAAAACAGCAGTGAACTGAAATCCCAGACCACAAAACAGAGAGGAAGGAAAATCGAGGAGGGCTATTTATGGGAGAGGACAGACAGCTGACACTGAGGCTGCAGACACCAGAAGGTCCAGATTTCAGAGACGGGTGGGCCAGCCAGCTGGCTAAGCAGGTTTAGGCCTGGCTAGTTTGGATATTCAGTGGGCAATTGCCTGGCCCTGGGTTGTTAGGGCAGGGGATTGTGGCTCTGGTATGTACTCTGAAGAGGTTAGTTTGCATATGAAAGGCAAGCTCTGCTACCACTAAAAATCAGGTAACCCTGGAGGGGCAGTCCCTCTATATTTGCAACACAGCAATCAAAGCATCCGAATAGAGAAACTAGAAAATGAGATTAATGACCTTTGCAAGCCAAAGAAGCTTAAAGACACCTGGAGCCACCAGAAATTGGCAGAAGTGAGGAAGGACTGTCCCCTAGACTCTACAGAGGGGACGTGGCCCTGCCCATGCCTTGATTTCAGGCCTCTGGCCCAGACTGGGAGACAATGAACTTCTGTTGCTTTAAGTCACCATGTTAACGGTAATGGCTGGTTCTGCCAGGCCAAAGCAGACTGATGCTTCTCGGAGGATCCTTCTCTGTTATGGAGGGGTGCTTATGCACTGAAGGATGTTTTGCAGAATCCCTGTTCTTCTTGAAAGTTATGACAACCAAAAATATGTCCAGATGTTGTGAAACGTCCCTGGGAGTGAGAAAAGGCAGCTGGCAAAGTCACCGTTGGTTGAGAATCACTTAGGCTGGAAGGAATTAAATTTTAAAGGAAATGGACCAATTCTAGAAAAAATTCAAATGTTGATGGGCTGAGTTTTTCAATTAAAAATTGTTTTTTTAAGCTCTGTGTAGAAAGTGTATAATATTACAATATGTGTTTGTAAAGCTTAGTACACTAAATTGTTAGTAAGTGCAAGAATGTCCATGATAGGATTGTCTAGATATTGCAAAAAATAAAAAAGTGGACTTTTCCTTTGTGCTCTGAGTTCTTTTGGTAATTTGGGAGAAATATTACTTTTATGTCATCTTTAATTTATCCCTTTGTTTTTTGCCCCCTGACAAAGATGGGGAGGGGTGTGTGTGTGTGAGGATATTGTCAGAATTATCTTTTGCAAAGCAATATATGGCATCACTAAAAAGGAACAACCTGTAGATAATGTTCATTTGCTTATCTTTTCATTCAAGAAATATTTATTCATTCGTGGGTTCAAGCCCCACATTGGGCAAAAAAAAAAAAAGAGTCACATAGATGCCAGACAGTATCCTATCAGTGGTTCTCAACCTTCCTAATGCCATAATGTATTTTCATTGTTACAAAGGGGTTGCAACCCACAGGTTGAGAACCACTGCTACATAAAACAGATGAAACCCTTGCCCTCAAGAAGCTATTATTATATTATATATTAATAATAATTATTATTATTATTATTATTTTGAGACAGAGTCTGTAGCCCTGGGTAGAGTGCTGTGGCCTCAGCCTAGCTCACGGCAACCTCAAACTCCTGGGCTCAAGTGATCCTACTGCATTAGCCTCCTGACTAGCTGGGATTACAGGCACCTGCCACCCCACCCAGCTAATTTGTTTGTTTGTTTATTTATTTACTTATTTTTGACACAGATTCTTGCTCAGTCGCCCTGGGGTTGAGTGAGTTTAAGCGATCCACCTGCCTTAATTTGTCTTTTTTTTTTGAGACAGAGTCTCAAGCTGTCGCCCTGGGTAGAGTGCCATGGCATCATAGTTCAGAGCAACCTCCAACTCAGGCTCAAGTGATCCTCTTGCCTCAGTTTATCTATTTTTTGTAGAGACAGGGGTCTTGCTTTTTGCTCAGGCTGGTCTCGAACCCATGAGCTCAAGAAATCCACTCGCCTCAGCCTCCCAGTGTGCTAGGATTACAGGCACGAGTCACCACAACCGGCCTAATTTGCCTATTTTTAGTAGACGTGGGATCTCGCTCTTGCTCAGGCTGCTCTCAAACTCCTGAACTCAATCAGTTCACCTGCCTTGCCTCCCAGCATGCTGGGATTACAGACGTGAGCCGCCGTGTCTGGCCAGAAGCTACTGTAATTATTATCCTCTATCCCTGCAAATAACCCACATGGTATATTGTGCCCCAGGCAGCTCTAACTTTTGACTTCTAGAAATAAGAGAATTTTCCTGTAAGAAGCAGTTCCAGACTCCTCCTATTGCACCAATCTTCGAACTTCAAAAAGGGATTCCCCAAAGGGAAGGTGACTTTAAATAACTCTTTGTTCACTGCCCTCAGTCTACTAATGTGTGCAGAACTGATGTGAAGCGCCGACTCACAGGAGCTTCTGGTCCTTTTTTTAGGAATAGGAAAGTTTATGCAGATACTTTGAGCAGATACTGTATAGCTAATAAAGCCTATTTCACAGGGCTATTGGAACCATTAAATATACATATAATACATATTAATTGATTAATTTCCATATATACTTTCATTCAAATAGAACTTTTTTTTTTTTCTTTTGCAGTTTTTGGCCGGGGCTGGGTTTGAACCCACCACCTCTCGCATATGGGGCCAGTGCCCTACTCCTTTGAGCCACAGGCACCACCCTCAAATGGAACTTTTAAGATAGATTCAGTACAATGTGATGCATAAAATAGGACTAGGCTATTATTAACATACTATGTCAACCATGTCAGTAATTAAATCAAATCTTTATCAACAAATGGTTTATTTCATTTGTTTTCTACCCATGCTATTGGGAAATCTAAATACCATATCAGGTAGGGCATGTCCACACTGATAATTTAAGCAGATAATTAATAATTTAGTTATTAACAGCATCTGCATATTGCAATTGTAAAATATCTAGATACTAAATGCTTTGAGTATCAATTTATTCGCCAATGGCATAATCACTGGCATTATTTTAAAATTTCAAAATGTTACTGGTAAATTGTAACTTCTGGGCTGGCACTAAAAATTTTAAACTCACCTATTTTTGTCCCAGGAAAATGGTGACAGTTTTCTGATGAGGGAGCACCCTGATAGCATGTGCCCATTTTCTATGTATTATTATGAAGATCTATAAAATGATGGTAACAGGTTGAAACTATTTTCAGGATGTTACAGAGAAAATGCTAGATATATTTAAGATATGATTGCTATTACTGCATAGGTTTCTGAAATTGGCAGTCAGCTCTCAAGGCCTATAAATGATAAGCAACCCCCATTCCAAATGGAGATGCACCTGCCTGTTCCGTGGTTGGCTTAGGGCTGTCTGTTAAATGCCAATCTTTTTCTTTCTAGGGGAAGAGTGTGTGTGATTAAAAAGCTCTTGTCTCCACATTAGAAACTAGCCCTGAGCACTGCAGCAGCTCATTGAAGTATTTTATTAATAATTTATGAACCTCAAGGTCTGGTTTGGGGAGATATTCACCTTTTATCCATCTGAGCACCACACCTCATTCATCAAAATCAAGATGAGGGCCTGAAGTTCTGCTTCAAGACAGGCAGAGCTATGTATTAACCAAACAAATAAATGATTAAGTGCACCAGTGTGGCTCTGCCGCTTCCTGCAGACCTCTTGTGGTAATTCTAGGAGCAACTGGTAATTCTGGGAGCAATCTATTTTGGCCGTGAACCTTAACTAATTATGCCATAGGAAGGAAGGGTTGGAATTCTTTTTTTATAGATTATAAATACTACCACAAAAGGAAAACTGGACAGTGGTTTTTTATGTTAGCAAAACTGCCCAAGAACTTTTACTCAGAGGATGGAGCCCCACTGACTGCTTTAGAAATTGTAACTTTCAGGATCACTGCGAACCTTAGGGGCTGCTACAACCTGTCAGTGGGGTTTCCCTTATAAGTAATTATCTCAAAGAAAAATGCAATTGCACGTACATTGAATTTTCTTTCCATGCTACATAGAATTTAAAAGGATTTTACAACCAAATGTATTGAACAGAGTCAAAACTTTAAACAGAATATGGAGACCAAACAGAGACTACTTATTTACACATTATTCACAAATATTCTCAATTTCTCACATATATCATTTTACTATTCACATTTAAGATTAAATGATAACATAGTTAACTCTTTTTTACAATTTTAATTGGATATTCTTAAGTTATGAACTACTTTGTTACTTTAATACCCTTTGAACTTATTGTCATTAGTACTTTCTCCCCAAGAACACTGTAGTATTTAGGGACTCAAGAATTTAATTTTTTACCTAAATATTTATTTGAAAATAATGATTATTTGTTAAAACATGTGTGATTTTTATGTACCTACATGTTACATTGTAAATTCTTGCATGTGTATTAATAATCTATATTTATGGAAATATAGTTAAGAATTTCCAAGGGTACACTGAAAATATGTGAGGTAATGATTTTTTCCAGAGTAAGATTAACTTTCTTAATTGTCTGAAAACCAGACTTGTGTCTATTTATGTATTAGCTTATTAGGTAAGCAAACCGTTATTTGAGTGACAATTGGAGTATAAACACACAGGTATAAGACACAACTTATACTTTGAAGATGCTGGCAATTTTTTCACAGATTATAAATTATAGTATAATATGATAAAATGATGAAAGTATAGATGAAGTTTTGTTTTTTTTTTTAAATTGTTGGGGATTCATTGAGGGTACAAGAAACCAGGTTACACTGATTGCATTTGTTAGGTAAAGTCCCTCTTACAATCGTTTCTTCCCCCAAAAGGTGTGGCACACACCAAGGCCCCACCCGCCTCCCTCCTTCCCTCTCTCTGCTCTTCCTTTTCCCACCCCTCCCTCCTTCTTTGTCTCTCTGCTCTCCCCTTCCTCCACCCCCATCCCACCCCCACCTTAATTGTCATTAATTGTCCTCATATCAAAATTGAGTACATAGGATTCATGCTTCTCTATTCTTGTAATGCTTTACTAAGAATAATGTCTTCCACTTCCATCCAGGTTAATACGAAGGATGTAAAGTCTCCATTTTTTTTAATGGCTGAATAGTATTCCATGGTATACATATACCACAGCTTGTTAATCCATTCCTGAGTTGGTGGGCATTTAGGCTGTTTCTACATTTTGGCGATTGTAAATTGAGCTGCAATAAACAGTCTAGTACAAGTGTCCTTATGATAGAAGGATTTTCCCCCCTCTGGGTAGATGCCCAGTAATGGGATTGCAGGATCAATTGGAAGGTCTAGCTTGAGTTCTTTGAGGATTCTCCATACCTCCTTCCAAAAAGGTTGTACTAGTTTGCAGTCCCACCAGCAGTGTAAAAGTGTTCCCTTCTCTCCACGTCCATGCCAGCATCTGCAGTTTTGAGATTTTGAGATGTGGACCATTCTCACTGGGGTTAGATGGTATCCCAGGTTGGTTTTGATTTGCATTTCTCTAATAATTAGGGATGATGAGCATTTTTTTCATATGTTTATTAGCCATTTGTCTGTCTTCTTTAGAGAAGGTTCTATTCATGTCTCTTGCCCATTGACATATGGGATTGTTGGCTTTTTTCATGTGGATTAATTTGAGTTCTCTATAGATCCTAGTTATCAAGCTTTTGTCTGATTCAAAAATGCAAATATCCTTTCCCATTGTGTAGGTTGTCTCTTTGCTTTGGTTGTTGTCTCCTTAGCTGTACAGAAGCTTTTCAGTTTAATGAAGTCCCATTTGTTTATTTTTGTGACTACACATATTTTATCTGAACTAATGCATGGCATAAAATGAACATATTAGTTATCACACATAGATGACAGAAGAAAGGTTAGCTACATTTTGAGAGAAATAATGTACAGACATACATAGAGATAGACACATGGAAAATGAGTAGACACAACTATAGTAAGAACTAAGAAAATTCAAAGGATCATGTAAGCACATTAATTTTAGGAAATTATGTTACATTTATAGACAGTTATTAAGATAATTTAGTTCAATAGCTTTATTCTGCCTAACCAACTTTATATTTATCATCTCTAACACCTTGTTATACAGCTATATATATGTGTGTTTAGACAGAGTCTCTGTCTGTTGCCCTGGGTAGAGTGCCATGGGGAAATCATAGCTTACAGCAACCTCAAACTCCTGAGCTCAAGCAATCCTCTTGCCTTAGCCTCCCAAGTAGCTGGGACTACAGGAGCCCCCACCACACCCAGCTACCTTTTTCTGCTCTTAGTAGAGATGGGGTATTTCTCTTCCTCAGGCTTATCTCAAACACCTGAGCTCAAGGGATCCTTCTACCTTGGCCTGCTGGAGTCCTGGAATTATAAGCGACTACCCCAGCCAGCTGAATGTTTTTTCAATCAAGTTTAGTTTCTTTCTAGACTAAAAGGCACCTAACACTAATGACAAAAACAGATCAAATTCATTTCTTCTGATACAATTATTTTGTCTTTTTGCTAATATACCATGTAGAGCTTTGGAAATGTTCATCCATCCGAATTAATTTTGAAGTAAACTTCCAAGGTACATTTTAATCAGATAATTTCCCCTTAAAATACTTTGAATCAAGTGACATTTTTATTTTTGTGAACTATTCTTTTGTGAACTTGCTTTTTTGTGAACTATTCTCCTTTCATGTCACCTTTCTCTTTATACCATGAAAGTATTATTCTAAAGCACTTTGAAACTCACCGAATGAAAGCTTCATGCAGACACAAGTTCCTAGCAAAGTATCCCCCTCTGGTGTACTCGTGTGCATATCACACATCACCAACAGTAGGCTTGATCTTTCTTTCTTTTTCTAGAAAGCTACTATGTTTACTTGGCTCACTCTGAGCTATAAATGTTAAAAAAGTGAAAGCAGTGTTATAGGAAGTGTTTCTATAGCTGAAGCAAAGATATTGACAACAAACGTCTTTCCATCCTTGGTTCACCCTCTTGTGTGAACAATGGTTACAAAAGTGTTGCCGGGAACAGGCCATGGTCAGGGCCACAATGAAATGCAAATGATTCCCTTTATAAAAGAAAGACAGACTTACTGTGCAATTTTTCTTATTTTGATGGCCAGTGGCGCCATTAAATTGATAGTTAGACCTAACCGACCACAGTTGTTTGAAAATAGAATGGCTAAATTCTTTGAACACAACCAGTGGTCGAAGTACTTTAGAGGACCAGCAAAAGAACATTTTAGTATATCTGGAAATGGCCATCTGTAGAGACTTGGCTCTACTACACAATGACAGAAGAGCATAGTCGCTGGCCCAAGGAGTCCTTCTGCCTGTCCGTCACCTAAGCTGATCAACAGAGAAACTGATAAGAAATCAACAGTTTCACTTTTATTTACAGAAAAGCCAGGAATTCCAGAGAGCAGCAGGGGGATGTGCTGTGTCCTCCTGTTTCTTTCTGTTACCTTTATACTCTCACAGCAAGAGTATGCATCAGCAATGTCATTACTCATCACAGCATACATTAAACAGATTCCCCCTCACACGTTCCAAGGTTACACAGTATCCTCCTGTCTTAAAGTGGTTTTATCTTCAAAGCATTTTTTACTCTAGACTAAATTTATAGTTAGCCAACACTTCACTGGGTGCACCAGAGGGCCCTGGGTACTTGACCAGTACGTGGAGTCCAGTGCCCCAACTTATCTATGACATGAGGTCTTGGAAGTGAATAAACAAGGTTCAGGTGTCAGCACCTAGGCTCATACAGCCTTGTTAGGACCTGACCAGCAGTGCTCTGCAGGAAATGGCCATTCAGGTGAACAGGGGCTGCTATCACAGATATTTATGTGCAAGGCCTAAAGGATTATATCACAGGAAGCATAACCCTTTCCAGATGCATGCAGCGGGATCAATCCAGTTCCTTCTCTGAGGAGCACATACAGCATCATTTATCCCATGATTGGAGTCCTGGATCCACAGTTCCAGAGAAATGTTGCCCCTGAATCACACAATGGGACTCTGTCCAGGGTTCAGACCCTTCTAAGTTGTCACAAGTAGAAAGCCCAGAGCAAGGAAAATGAAATGGAAGAGGCAGTAGTAAAACTCAGAAGACCCAGAATCACAGTGAACTCAGAGAGAGGACAGAGAAAAACTAGGGAGGGAAGCTGGAGACTCTGACAGAGCCTCCAAGTCCAGAGCAGTGGTTTTCAACCAGGGTGCCGCAGCACACTGGTGTGCCATGGGAGAATCTTAGGTGTGCCGTGGAAATTTTTGTGGATCATTCCTTAAATTATTTTACAAAGAAGTTCAAAGCACAGTAAGTATATTCTTTTTTTTTTTACTGTTTTTTTTTTTTTTAATCAACATAATTTAAGTGTGCCACAGATGTTTAACTATAGGTTCAGTTGGGCTGTGAGATCAAAAAGGTTAAAAAACACTGACCTGGAGTGATCCCAATGAACAGATGTCTCCACTGACTCTGGCTGAATGTAAGGGACAGACAACTGAAGTCTGAATGGAGACCACAACCAAAGATATCAGAGCCTTTCATGCCAAATGACAAAACTGAAAGATCTTTATGTAAATCTCTCCAACTTCAGTTTTAGAGAAGCCCAATTGTGGTATCACAAAATGCAGAAGGAGATGGATCTAGTGGACAGTGAGACCATTCTTTAAGACGCACTAAATTGTTTCATGCTCCGAACACCTGGAGAAGGATGTCTGGGTTGACTTCTTTGTTCCCTGCCTTGCCTGCTTGTTTAACATCCATTGAACAAGAAGCCAAGAGGGGTCGTCTTAAAAGACATAGAAGTGGCCACAAATATCACCTAAGAGGAGTTTATATTGAGCCCTCATTCCCTGGATATTTTTTAAAAGAAATGAAGTGGAATATCTTGGGAAAGGGATCACTCAGTAAATGGCTGCCCAGACACTTAGGCCAGCCCAGCAATACTATTTCATTTATTTAATCCCTTGACTGTTCCACCCTCCTAAGTGACTTTGACACTTTTTCCTCCTCAAACCTCCAACATGCCCACTCCGCGGCTCTATTTCTAAAAATGACCTTGAGCCTTATTTCACGGAAAGACTAGAAAAAAATCAGAACAGAATGTCTATAAACTTCCATGACCAAGTGACGTGATTTAACTGTTCCTGGCCAGAACACGCTGCCTCTCCTATTAAAACACACTCACTACCTGTGCTGCACCAAAGGCCAAGCTGGATCCCACCCCCTTCTGTCCATTCATTCAAGAATTTTCTCATTTGGATCTCCCCTTCCTCTCCTGGATCATAACTTTGCCTTCTCTAAGAATTCATTTCCGTAAGCATCTAAACACACTGTAATGTCACTTGTTATAAAACAAAACTCTCTCTGTTGACAGGACAATAACAATTCTCTGTTTCTTGTTTCCTGTTCTGGAAGAGTTCCTCATAATTTTTCCCACGATCACTTCTTCTACTTCCTTTTTGACATTCTCTCCAATATGCGTCATCCAACATTCCGCTGAAACCATTTTCCTTTTTTGAAACAGATTCTCACTCTGTCGCCCAGCAACCCCAGACTTGTTAGCTCAAGGGGTCCTCCTGCCTCAGCCTCCTGAGTAGCTGGGACTGCAGGTGTATGTTACCACACCAACTATTTTTTTCTATTTTTAGAAGAGATGGGGTCTCAGTCTTGCTCAGGCTGGTCTCAAACTCCTGAACCTAAGGGATCCTCTCACCTCAGCCTACCAGAGTGCTGGAATCACAGGCATGAGCCACCGCGCCAGGACCCATGAAACCGTCTTTGTCTGTGCCTTCCATGATGCTAAAGCCAAGAATCCCTTTGAGGTCACCAACCTTTTACCTTCTCATCAGTTCTGACCATTCCCTTCTTCTTGAAGCCCTGTGTCTACTTGATAATCCTTGGTAGATAGATCACAAACTATCTCCCCTTTTAATCTACATAAATCTACTTGTTCTCTGAGTCACAACCCTACTTCTATTTATACTATTATACTACACTCATTTCTCCTATCTGCCTAATTCTATCCCACTAATTCTTTTTCTCTTCCCAATTTCTAGATGCTGTAGAGTATCCAGGGCTTAAGACATTCCTCTTATCCTCCCCAGCTGTCTATTGCCTAGATATGACCCTTAATCTGGAAGCCATCACTCTGTCTATGCCTCCTATGTGGGCATCTACAGCCCAGCATGTGCCTGGTGAGACACAGCCATCTGCCCCCTGTAACAGACCCACTTGGTTGCTGAATAACCACATCAGATTTCCCTTGCCCAGAACAGTTTTCCAATCTGCTCTGCACCATGTGACCTTGTGATACATTCCTTCCTAGTCTTTTCTGTATCAGGAATTGTCATAACTATTCACTATTCATAACTCTCGGACTTGGCCAGGCTCAGTAGTTCATGCCTGTAATCCCAGCACTCCAGGAAGCTGAGGTGGGTGGATTGTTTGAGCTCAGGAGTTTAAACCAGACTGAGCAAGAATGAGACCCTGTCTCTACTAAAAATAGAAAAAGTGTCCAGGTATTATGGTAGGCACCTGTAGTCACAGATACTCCAGAGGCTGAGGCAGGAGGATCACTTAAGCCTAGGAGTTTGAGGTTGCTGTGAGCTAGATGCCATGACACTTCCACTAAAGGTGAAAAAGTGAGATTCTGCCTCAAAAAACAAACAAACAACAAAAAACCTCTCACACCTAATAGTCTATTAATTAGTAAACATTGTTGGTTCTTACCTCAAAATATACTAGAACTCTAGCCAAATACCATCACCTCCCCCTCCTCTGCCTGGGTCCATGGAGGTGACCAATTAGCTCTTCTTCTGAGAGAACCTACTGCAGGGTCTGAGATCAACAGCCCCTGGTTGCCATACTTTCCTGTCTACCAGGCCAACCCCTCCTCAGGCTTTTTATCTCCAGTGACTGAGCACAGTGGCAGGGGGAGAGGACCAGGACGCTGGATTCCTAGAGAGAAAAGCTGGAGCTGGGGACCTACTGGCCTTGCTGATACCACCTGAGAACTCAGCTGCAGGCCTGGGCTGCCAGACCCTCACCTCACTTTTCATTGGTCCCATTTGCATCCCAGCCTAATTTCGGTCCATCTGCAGTGTCTCATCCTGCTTAGCATTTCCTTCTCCAACAGAGAACTGGCTCACCTGTACTCAGTCCTAACATTTTTCCTTCTCCCACTCCTGGCCCCCTGTGACAGGAAGAGGTGGCTTTGAAAACATAAGTCGTTTTCAACTTATTGAAAGCAGCTTTCCTATTAACTATGGCTCCAAAACTTTAAAAGATCCATCTACCTCTCCAATTTCTCCTTTGCTCCTCTACCCTTGGCTTTGGTCTCCTTGCTGTCACTTTAACTCAACATGGCACAGACTCCCTCTGCATATCTTTCTTCTTGCAGAGATCAAGGGCATGCCTGTCCCTAACACCTACGTGGACAGTCCTTGACTTCATTTGCGTTCCTGTTTCCCCTCAGGGAAGACCTTCCTGACCCCAACTCTATATAAAGCAAGATGCATTTTCTGTAAATCTTGCTTCTGACATAAATAAAATGTATGTAAAGGTCCAAATATGCAGGCACTGTTCCGATCAAAGAATCCTGGAATGAATCCCAAATAAATGTCAAGTTGTTGTGCCCAGGAATTCCACAAAGACCACACTGCCAAATTCTGAATTCATAGCAGAGTCTCTTCATTGAAGAGCCGGCCGGTGACTGCCTCAGTGTCCCAACATGGGGTTTCCGAGAGCAGCCCCGAGTGCTTAAGGGGTCGGGTTTTTAAGGCCTGGTCTGAATCCTGGCTGGCACACAGGCTGTTGAGGAGTATCTGGGTAGGGTGGCAAGCAAGCATTGTACAGAAGCAGAATTTTGTGGTTAGTTAACCATACATTTTTGTTTTAATATTTTGCCCTATATATCTTAGTTTCAGTACTTTACCCCCATACTCTTAGTTTCAGTACTTTCCCCATCTGCTATTGTTTAAGTCAGTCCAGGAACAGTTGGTACCTCCCAGTCTGTTTCCCAGGGAGTTAGCCAAGCAAGAAACTTGGAGTGAACTAGAAGCAAGAAATTAATTAGTACTTTCCCATCTATCTTGGGAGTGAATTAGACTTATTTCCTTTTTTTTTTTATTAAATCATAACTGTATACATTGATATGATCATGGGGCATCATACACTCGCTTCATAGACCATTTGACACATTTTTATCACAGTGGTTAACATAGCTTTCTGGCGTTATCTCAGTTACTGTGCCAAAACCTTTACATTCTACATTTACCAAGTTTCGCAAATACCCCTGTAAGATGCACCACAGGTGTGATCCCACCGATCCCCCTCCCTCTACCCACCCACCCCCTTTCCCACTTCCAGAAATTTGCCAGGAGTTAACTGATATTTTTCCATTATAGCCTAGGCTTGACACTTTTCTGTCCTAGCCTAGGCCCACTAGGCCTAACAAAGTAAAGATGTAAAATAAAATTATATGCCTTTTGGTAGCACAAAGTATTAGACATGAACACTATCTGGGAAATATTTTCCTCTGAGATTGAAGTTGTACTTCCCTTTTCTTTAAATTGTAAGAGGTGGAGTATTTTTCCACTAATCTACTTATCAGTTATTTATAAAATAAAATAAATGCATTGTGCAGATGGATGCAAATGGACTGTGACTATTTGCATTTGTTTTATATTCTGAGTATATCCACCATAGTTTGCATTTTAATAGCCTGTCTGATAGCTCTTTGAGAGTGTTGCTAGAGACCAATAATTTGGTAGAAGTGTGTGTATCATGAAGATGGCAAAGACAGCGATTTGATCAGGTCTTTATTTTCTTGGTGGCCAAGCTTTAAGGAGTCATGTCTGGAGTTGATTTAAAAGTATTTCTTAAAAGTGGTCAAAATGTGATTTATTTTTAAGGGTGTTCCTTGTATTCATCTAATGTTAGTGACTTGGGATTTTAAGATTATATTATGAAAATATTTACCTGATATATATTACTAAGAGTCAAGTTTCAGTAGGAAGATTACCAAGAAAATATGCTAAGGCACTGAATTGTCCTGAAGATGAATCATTTTATAACCTAATATGTACACAGAAAATTCAAAAATATGAAAAACACATTCACACATAAAATAGAATAGATATATTAAAGTATATCATGACCAAGACTGGAAGTGATTTAGCCTCTCTTTTGTGTTTGAGAAAATTTAGATTTTGAATTATATATTTATATATTTTTTTCTGCAATAGACTTTCTTTTTGAAAGTTATAGAATTTTAAAAGTAAGGATACTTGAGACATTATCTAACCAAATCACCCTATTTTTAAATGAGTTAAGGGGCTGGGCGTGGTGGTTCACACCTGTAATATCAGCACTCCAGGAAACCAAGGTGGGAGAATACCTTGTGCTCAGGAGTTTGAGACCAGCCTGAGCAAGAGTGAGACTCCAAGTCTACTAAAAAATAGAAAAACCAGGTGTGGTGGCAGATGCCTGTAGTCCCAGTTACTTTGGAGGCTAAGGCAAGAGGATCATTTGAGCCCAGGAGTTTGAGGTTGCTATGAGCCATGGCACTCTACCCAGGGTGACAGAGTGACACTCTGTCTCAAAATAATAATAATAATAATAATAATAAAATGAGTTAAGTAAAGTCTTGAAAAGTAAGTAAACTGCTTAATGCCACAGAGCCAACTGAACTTAATCAACCAGCTCTGTTGTAGTTGAACTCCATTGTATTAACGTCTAGATGATGTTTTTCTATGAAGCTATAATATTTTACTATCAGAACAGAGCAGTTTTATAAAAGTACGATTCATTCAATCTTTCCTCCAAATATTTATATACCAAATGTGACAAGAGACAAAGTTCCTAGTTCAAAAAGTTGTGATTCAATTTAAAAGATAAGACACATTAACTAAAACAACTAACAGTAAAGCGATGGCCCATGATTATGCCCAGAAATTATCCTGTGAGTTATATGATTTTCATTTTTGATGATACTTGAAATACAGAGAAAATACAAGGACACATAATATGAAGAGTTGTAAGAATAACCATACAGAAACAAAGAAAAACTAGTATAGCTCTTTAGGCTATCTCCACAAATATCCTAGAGCGAAAGTTAAAACTTTCTTGATTTAATGTGCGTTGTCTCTGTTTAAGTGCTGCAGTACATTCTGTCATGGTTAAGTAAAGCAAGAAAAATGTATTCTTTTCTCATGTTGCTGGGTGTCCATTGTTTTCATACTCCATATTGTTCTTGGAGAGGCTTAATAATGTTCTCTAACTGATGACAGGTGAATTTGCACCATGAGGGGTTGAGACCTCTAAAAGATTGTCGAGAAATTGAGAATTGAATAGTTTATATAATAGGATCTAAATTTCTTTTTCAAATGGCATCATTTTGCTAAGGAATCCTTTGAGGGCTGTAATCTTCACTTTAACTTTTCTTCCTTTAGTGGAATAAAATAAATGTAGCTGAAAAAAAAGAGAGAACATAGCATTCTTACTTGGAGTTGGCAAAGTAAAGACTTGAAAAGTTTCTTTCCTTTGTAACTCTTTGTTGTTGCCATTATTGCTTTAGTGATAATGTTGCACTAAATAAATACAAGTGGATGAGCTACATTTAACCTATAAAGAATAAAAATACCATAAAGATTGATTTTCATGGCATTCGACTTGAGAAAAAGAATGACATCAGACATAGAAATGTATACTCAAGTAATAATTATAAATATGAATTTAAAAATTCAATCATAGGGCTATGTGCTAGTAGGTAATTTTTTAATAAAAAAATTAGGAGCAGTCTATATATATAACAATAGAGAATTATTTTAAAAAATTATTACCATTTACACAGTTATAATTTACAGGTATTGTGTGAACATGGATGTTGTAGAGTAATATTAATTACAACAAAATAACTTGACATAATTGTTAAATGACAAGTATGAAACAAATGTACATGAAGAAGTTGGATCAAAATGGTAGTCTCTCCCTCTTGCTTCAAATCCTAAAGCTTAAACCCTAAAAGTTATAGAAATAAATGTTTTGCAAATATGTAGTCATGCTAAATGAAATGTGCTTACATTGTTTTAGAAAAAGATGATTAAAAAAATAAATTTAAAACATATGAGATTAGATTGAAGAAAGGGAACTCGGGTGCTTGCAGTTCAGAGATTGAAGGGACAGCGTTTGCAGGTACCGTGACAGGGTAACTGGCTGGGTTCCATCTTCTATAGATGCAACAGAAAGTGAGTGAGTTCTTTTCTCTACTTTGTTGTTTATGCTACCAATGGGAAGGCGAGATGTCTGAGCCTCAGTTAACACAATGGCTCTGAATTAGTCAGCCATAACAAAATATCACAGATTATGACTACCCAAAAAAAATTCATCTCCCCAGAAGTCTGAGAGCAGGGAGCCAGCCTGGTTATGTTCTGATGAGGGCCCTCTTCCCAGCAGGGACAGGGCCACTGGCTCAATGCTTCCTTATGTAGCATTGCCTGCACCTCTGCCTCCCTGTAAGGAGTCCGTCCTGTCAAATTAGGATGCCATCCTGTGGCCTCATTTAACCTGGATTACTTCCTAAAGACCCTATTTCCTGTTACAATCACCCTGGAGGTTAGGGCTTCAATATGTGGGTTTGAGGGGATGCCCGACTAAGCACTCTAGGTACTCAGGCTTAACAGACAGTGGAGCTGAGACAGCTGACCATACCCACAAAGGACAAGGGTCCCCCTGCTGGGCAGAGTCAGCATCGCCTGCAGCACACCACACATTGCTCTTCAGTCTAACTAGGAAAACTGTGGGGAAAAGATAAAGCAAACACAGGCAGACTGATTTGAAATGCCAAATACAGAGATAAGCACAAAGCATGATTTTTCAAATATACAAGAATAATCGATTTGAGAGGGGGAGAAGAGTGAGAGAGAAACACGCACAGATCTTAAAGAGAAGGATTAATACATGAGGGGACAGAATTAACAAACCAGGTGGAAAATGGATGCCATTAGTGAAATCAGAGGAAGGAGAGGAGGAGGAGACTGTATACATGAAAGAAGGATCACAGAAAATTAAAACAAACAGAAACAAAACCTTAACTCAGTAGGAGCACTGGAGAGCAATGTGAACAAATTCGTTGGGGGGGGACAAGTTAACTGAGCAACCGAGTCAAAGAAATTCTGAAAGAACACATCATAAAAAATGATATGATGGTGGAAATATGGTAGAAGAAAAGTTTACGATCAAAAGACAGAGATACAGTGATTATAACAACATGAGTGATAAAAGAGGAAAGAAGATGAAATGAAAAAGATAGTTTTCTCATTTTGTTTGGGGGAAAAGATTATAGATATTGATTAGTACTGAACATTGATGAAAATATAAGCTTAACATGTTTTAAATATTTAATGATAACTGCTACAAAATTGAAATACAGTAATTTTTAAAACGTTGAAGGAAATAAAGAGAATAATGTAAATAAGAGGAATCCAACAAAGACAGAAGAAAGAAGGGGAAAAAGAAAAACTAAGAAACTACAGTGAAAAGAAATACCTTTTTAACTCCAGGAAAGCACATGGAGCCATATGAGTATCGGTCCAAACAATTATGGGATGAGAATCTAAAGTGTCAAAAAAGAAATGCTTGTAAAAAAGTCAAAATACCCCAAGTGCATATGATTATCATAAACAGTATGTATTGAATCAACAATACAACTCCAAAGTATATAAAGCACAGGAAAATGACAACACGGGCAAAGTCAAAGGTTCACTTAGAAATTAAGAAAAACTCAGTAGGACTATAACTGCAACGGGAGTGAAGGACACCTTTGGAACAGGATATGCAAATGGGACCTTTTCTGCCTCAATTTCCACTGAGGCCCTGAGATAATAAGAGCAGATGGTCCACTCAGTCCAATGCAAAGTGCCAAATCATCCACACAGCGCCTGACAAATGAGCCCATGTTGCAACCTGTCTTACAATCCGTTCTTACAGGTGAAAACTAAAGCTGAAAGGGTTATTTATGCGTTGGAAAATAAAGCATTTCTTAGGAAAAGTTGCCAGGGTTGCTTTCCTCTCATCTTTAGTTTAAATGAGGCCTTTTGGAGAGTGTGTGATATGTCCCTTGAAGCTCCCATATGTGACTTTGAGAACTGGTGCCTTATATTTAAACAACAGTCTACAAGCAAGAGGCGAACTGCAGAGGTTTGTGGTGGGGAAGCTGGAAAAGGGTCTGTACTTCCCAGTACCGAGTCATCTGCCCTCCAGCACCGAGGTGTGAAACCCGCTAGGTGCACGAGCTCAGCAGTTAAGAGATCCTCCCCTAAGGCGCTCTGCCAAAGTGAGAGTGCTCAGCGGGAGGTGAACAATGAGGCTTCTGTCCCAGAAGGGGCAGTGAGGTGCACTGAACAGACAGACAGGCCGGGCCAGACGGCCACACAGGAGCAGGCAGGAATCCCATGCAAATGGCTGTGGAAGATCAGTCGTTCCCAAGACACTGCTCTCGCCTCCATGGCCTCCAGCTCAGCTTAGCTGGGAGTCAGAGGGTGGAAGGACTGGCTCGTAAAATGAGGGGGAGGATGTGCCTTTCTCTTCTCACTGTGGGCTTCTGGTCTGAGGTATCACAGCTGGAACAAATGAGAAACTTCCAAGTGGGGGGAATTTCCAGCGTGGATTTTAACATTAGACTGAATCCCATAGTTAGTGAAGTAAGTAAGACTTTCTACCTAAAAGGGACTAGGGCCAGCCATGGAGGTTCATGTCTGTGATCTCAGCACTTTGGGAGACAAAAGAAAGGGGATTGCTTGAAGCCAGGAGTTCCAGACCAGACTGGGCAACAATAGCAAGACCCTATCTTTACAAAAAAATAAAATAAAATATAAAATAAAATAAAATTAACAGGCATAGTCCCAGCTACTCAGGAAGCTGAGGCAGGGGAATCACTCAAGCCCAGGAGTTTGAGGTTGCTGAGAGCTATGATGACATCACTGCACTCCAGGACAAGGTGATCCACTCTCAAAAAGTAAAAAAAAATAAAAGGGGCTGGGGCAATTTTTTTGCTATGTGTGAATAATCATAAAAGTCCTGTGAATTTTCATCCAAGAGGTAGCAGAGAAATGGCTGACTAAAGAGATTTAAGGAAATAGGTTGGAGAAAAGAACAGTTTCTTTCTTCACCTTGAAAGCCTGCTTGTTTTCCATTAAGAGTACACAACTACAAGTTTTATGTGTGTGTGTGTGTGTGTGTATGACATTGTCTCAGAAAAGACAGAATAAAATTCTTTTCTCATAGAACATCTGTGTGTACTTTGGTGTGTGTGCGAATACACACACACACACACACACACACACACACACGAGCCAACCACACGCATCAGAGAACCACACACAAAAATCACAATTCACAAAAGCTATAAATTCATACAGATTATAATTTGGGGGACATAAATCATAAAATTAGACAGTTAAATATATTTTTTTTAAATATACATAGTCCCCCTGACAAAAAACAAAAAAAAGGAAAGCAAGCAATTAAAGATCTCTAGTTGGTAATTTCCAAATTTTTAAAATAATGTTTTAAATGTTTTTTTAAACAATAAGTCTCACTCTGGGAAATTTTTGTAACCAATGGTTATTCTGGTTCTAAATATGAAATCCATCTTTCTATCCACTGACGGATCCAGGCCAAGTTTTGTGAGAGGTTGCATGCTGAACTTCCCAAAACTGCTGAAATTATGTCAGAAACTGTTGCATGGGAGCTACACCTGGGCTTAGTAACTAGCCACACTGGTCAGACAGTAGTCAGAACCCCAAAGGAAAAGATGGTGGCATCTGTCACAGAGCACAGAACCGGAGACTGGGTTTTCAGAAGTGAGAAGGAATGGCTGGGTTTTAATTCTTTTGATCTCACTAAAGCTATAGCAGCCATTGATGATATAAAAGGCAAAAACTTGTTCCAGAAGGAATATTAGACATAACAGAAGAGTGTCCTTGGTGAACTGAGAAATGCTTTGTGTGCTGATGTGTGGTGTGTTTGCATGGTCCAATAGTGTTTTCCCTTCTCACCCCCAGTGCACCTTACTCCAAACTCAGATACATTCTATATGCTGATCCCCTTTTCTATGAAAAATCAGTGACTTTATAACCAGTCACATTTTATATTCAAATGTATTCAGGAATCTATAGATTATATATCATCTGATGTAAAATTTTTGGTTTTATTTTCAGGTACACTGATAAACAGAGTGTCATCAATGCATACACAGATTAAGAATTACTTTTTTAATTAATTAGATTTTCTTAGATTTGATGAATATCTCTTATGGCTCTGAAGTACAAATACTCTGAATTCTACGTTTAGTAATGTAATTCTTTTTATGTTTTTAACCAGGACATATGTAACATCTATTAACTTAAAAATTACAAAAGAAAAATACACGGCAAATTATGTAAAAGCAAGCAATCCCCAATTTATAACTAAATTTTCAGTAAAAATGCTTCTAGAGGGGGAGTTGGGCAGAGGATATATTGGATATTTGTCAATAAAATGTATTGGATACATTTCAACAAAAATTCTTTCATGTGGAGTTTGGCACTTTCCATTCACTTTGCTATAAACATAACATAAAGCATAATTTAAAATATCCTAACAATGCTATGGCAAAGTCAAACCTCAAGTCAGATAATCAGTTATATCCTCTAATTGTTGGATAATCATCATCTTTTATTTATTACCTCAGAGAAGAAACACTGGTTGCATATTTAAATGGTGCTCTCAAATTAATATGGTAAAAATTCTTTATATATTTTCATTCAAGAAGTGCATGACATCAGTAGATATCTATAAAGGTCACAAAGAATGTTGAAGGATATGAACATTTCCTTCAAAATATCAAATGCCTTCCTACCGATAAATAAAAAGAGCTAAAGTTTATAAAGTATTAACTCTGAGGTAAGTAGAATTATTGCCCCTATTTTACTTAAAAGGAAGTCAAGGCTTAGACAAAAAGTTAGTTAATGAACCACCCAAGGTCACCCAAGTAGATTCTTAGAGACTGAATTCACATCTACTGTCTGTCTTCCCAGACTGCACACTTGAGATCTATTTCCACTAGAGATAATACGTTGCTACCCTAAACAAGTAAAGTTTGTTGAAAAGTAATCACTGATTAATTTTAAATTAAATTGACCACCAGGAGAGGTGGCTCATGCTTGTAATCCTAGCACTCTGGGAGGCTGAGGCAGGAGGATCCACTGAGCTCAGAAGTTTGAGACCAGCCTAAGCAAGAATAAGACCCTATCTCTACCAAAAAAAGAAAAATTAGCCAGTTGTGGTAGCAGGCACCTGTAGTCCCAACTACTTAAGAGGCTCAGGCAAGAGGACCACTTGGGTCCAAAAGTTGGAGGGTGCTATGAGCTATGACACCATAGCACTCCACCCAGGGTGACAGAGTAAGAATCTGTCTCAAAAAAAAAAAAAAATTATATAGATATATGTTAAATTGAATATTAAAATTGGCTCATCTTATTATTGATAATCTTTGTTAATAAGAAAATATTCTTGGCATAGATCATTCCAATGAAATTTCTATAAATAATTTCAAAACTAACAACATCAGCTGAGAGAATTTTCCAATGACAGTGCCCCACTGCCTCTTTTGTTTGCTTTAAGTCACTTTGCGCGCAGCAGAGGAAGATGAGGCATGAGCCTCTCACCTCCTTGCGCAATCACATTTAAACTCAATCAAAAGGAGATGGTCTATGTCCAGCAAGAAGCAGCTGTTAAAATTCATCAAATAGTAAACTCAGCTCCGCTGCGTTCCATCATTTCAAGGGACTTTATTTCCACTTCAGAATGTATCTAACCTTGAGCTGAGGAAACCTGTGCTCTGCAGGTTGGAATTCTTGTGAAATTACTTTTTCAGCAAATTGCTAACTAAGTGGTAAAATGATATGAGAAGAAATAAAGAAAAAGCACATTTGTGATGCTGAAGTTATTTTTTAAAAGGATGAGTGTTTAAGACAGGGTCACGGCATACGCTGTGTCTGCATATATTCCACAAAGTGGACAGTAGAATCTATTACACAGATAATTCAAGCAAAAATACCACTTTTCCTTCAATCATATGGCTATTTCAACCCATATATTCTTCTTGCCTTGAAATTTGTGGCATTTGCAGATCTTCACCTCTGCTGTGAGCCCCTTTGCAAGTCTACTTGAAGAAATGTAAAAGTGAGTACAAAATTCAAAGTTCATAGGAAAAACATAATGGTGCAGAAGGCTCACTTACACGACCCTGCCTCTGCTATCGCTTCCAACTTAAATGCATTTCTACGTTTCACCTCACAACAGTACATTTTTGTACCAGTACACGCAGCAGTGGCTGGTTCAGCATAGAAATTGGAAAGTTGTCGAAGGAAGCAGCCTCCAACTTTGGAAACACTATTCCCAGCTTCAGCGCTCTTTGCTCAGAGTTCAGGGAATCTCCCGTGCTCCTGCAATACTGGTCACAAAGCAGACTGGGAGAGCAAAGCCTGAGTGCAGTGCAAAGGCTGTAAACCAGTACCATGGGAATTACAGAAAAAAGATGACCTTCAGGTAGAATGATCTGAATGCTTCTTAAATAAGAAAAGTGTATTATCAGTTCTGGGCTCAGTGGCTTGTGTCTCTAATCTCAGCACTCTGAGAAGCTGAGAAAGGAGGATCCCTTGAGCTCAATAATTTAAGACTAGCCTGAGCAAGACTCAGACCCCATCTCTACTAAAACACAGAAAAATTAGATAGGTATTGTGGTGGACACCTGTAGTCCCAGCTTCTGGGGAGGCTGAGGCAGGAGGATCAGTTGAGCCCAGGAGTTTGAGGTTATAGTCAGCTAAGATTAGGCCAGAGCACTGTAGCCTGGGGGACAGAGTGAGTCTCAGTCTCAAAGGAAAAAAAAAAAGAAAGTGTATTACCCATTTCACATCAGCTAAATCAGATGTGGCTATATGAGAATCAAAATATCTTGAAGAAGGAGGCAGAGGCAGTGAGTGACCCTCCAACATTTGGTGGAGACCCTCACTAAATACCAGGCAGATTAGTTGCAGTCCAGGAGGCAGGAAGGAAATGAAGGGTGATGAGGCCAGAGACACCATCAGAGAACAGAAGAGTCAGGGTCTTCAACGTCTGGTGAAGGGCTGTGAACTTTATCTGGAGGGCAAATGTGGAGTTGTTGAAAATTTCCAAGAAGTAATGTAAATGGAATCATTCTTTAAAAATGAGCTGATCACCACAGATAAGATGAATTATAGTCCAGAGAGAAAGTGGAGTCTACAGCAGAATCACAGTGAAATGAAATGAATGTCTAAATTTGGTGTAAATGTGGTCTACATGGAGAAGAGAAAATGAATGCAAGAGATTTGGCAGAGGATGGTAAGAAATGAACAGCGATTCAATACAGAGAGTCAAAAAAAGAAGAATGATAAGTTTAAGAGTGAAAACTGAATCTGCATTAAACACACACACAGGACAATGGAAACATTTGATTTATACACATTTGATTTGTAGAGATATAACCATAATAATATGGTGTAGTATGTAGTAATGATGATGATGATAATAAAAATAATGATAACCAAAAATACCTTTACATGTTCTATATTATACATTATATATATAATATATTATACATTAACTCACTTAGAACAGACACCCGAGTTTGGTAGGTATGGAGTTGGATGTGATTAACTTAAAACATGCTAAGAGAGTTTTTTCCCAAGTAAGGAATTGGTGGCAGAGGGAAACAGGAAGTAAAGCAAAGGCTTATGTTTAATCACCTGAAAAGAATTGGTTATCATTTTTGATGGAAAAGGGAATTATTAAGGAAATTTTTAGTGAGGATAGGAGGTTATTTGTCCATCAACCATGGAATATTAATATGGAATTTAAGACACCTGTAGTCAGCAAGACAGACCAGGGTCTGGACCATGATTTAGAGATCAGGACTGGCATGTGATTCCTGAAATATAAACCAGATGGTAAATACACACTTTGGAATTTCTTTCTTTTTTTTTTTTTTTTTTTTTTTTTTTGTGGTTTTTTTTGGCCAGGGCCGGGTTTGAACCCGCCACCTCCGGCATATGGGACCGGCGCCCTACTCCTTGAGCCACAGGCACCACCCTGGAATTTATTTCTTATTGTTGTAAGTGTATATATTTTCTTTTCAATTCTATTTCAATCTCCATCAGGACATAGATATTTTAGTATCTTCCATAACTCATGCAGGGCTGGGCACTCAGTTATACTAATACATACTTTTTAAATACAGCTTTTGAGAACAAACCTAGGTGACTTTTTTTCACCAGTTAATTAAAGCAGACATAGAGATTCTAACTCAGGTACAAGAAATATCCTAGGGGCGGTGCCTGTGGCTCAGTCGGTAAGGCGCCGGCCCCATATACCGAGGGTGGCGGGTTCAAACCCGGCCCCGGCCAAACTGCAACCAAAAAGTAGCCGGGCGTTGTGGCGGGCGCTGTAGTCCCAGCTACTTGGGAGGCTGAGGCAAGAGAATCGCTTAAGCCCAGGAGTTGGAGGTTGCTGTGAGCTGTGTGAGGCCACAGCACTCTACCGAGGGCCATAAAGTGAGACTCTAAAAAAATAAATTAAATAAAAAAAAAAAAAAAGAAATATCCTAACACGTCAAATGGCAACTTTAAAATAAAAACACTATATTTATTAGCAATCTTGATAAGCCCAATACATTAGAAACAAATCCACTCCAGAGTCTCTACTGGTCCTACCAGGAAGGCCCTGCTGTGCTTTGATACTCAAACTAAGCAGACTGATGGAACCATCTGTTACATTCAAAGGGCTGAAGTCCATATTGGGCTAAGTTACAAATGGTGAAATTATTCTTTATAACGATATGTGGGGTCACTATGGAAGTTTGGGGGCAGAGTGTGTTATGGTCCATTATTTCACTTCCAAGAAACACAGTCAACAGCATCCTTTCTGATTCGCCCGTTCAAGTTTTACTTTGCTCAGCTTATTGGTGTTATTGGGAGATCATTGTTTATTTTCGTCCATGTGGATTTTATGTTTCTTGATTTTTGTGTATCTCAAAACTTTCAAAATTAATCACATATATCAAGTACACCCCTATTCATAATCAACTTGCTTTCTAGTTGCCAAGAGAAGTCCAGTAAGCACAAGCTACCAGTATGCCCAAGTGCACTGGTTCTAACATAGTATACTATTTATCTACAGCTTGCTATTTTAAATATCAAAAACATAAATTGCTGATTGGGAAAATACATAAAGAGAATATGGCAAGGGCAGAGAAGGTATTTATGAGGATTCCTTTTTTTTTTTTGAGATAGGCTTAGTCACCATGGGTAGAGTTCACGGGCATCATGGCTCACAGGGACCTCAAACTCTCATGCTCAAGAGATCTTCCTGCCTCGCCTGTAGTCCTGAATAGCTAGGACTACAGGCGTCTGCTACCATGTCTGGCTAGTTTTTTGTTTGTTTTGTTTTGTTTTTTAGAGACAGGTCTTTCTTTTTCTTGAGCAGGCTGGTCTCTGAACTGCTGAGTTCAGATGATCCACCCACCTCAGTCTCCCAAAGTGAGCCACTGCTCCTGGCTGATTTTTTGAGGATTTTGAAGAGAAAGAATGAAATCAAGAGAGAAAGAGGAGGGAGGATGTGCGGGCTGGAGGGGCCTTTGTTAACTGCATAGAGATGAGGCGCTGTGCTTGGCCACAGTCAAGGGCCAGGTGCTATTCCACTCATTGATTAAAGTCCACTCAATATGAAGCAGGGTTTTTAAAACACTTCCTCCCTCTCTCCGGCTATCTTTAAAGAGCCCAAGAAGGAACTCACAGATAAAGCAGAATGTGAATCACACACATTGATAAACAATTAGCAGGATTTGGTTGAAAACTATCCCTTGAGCATAGATTTAATGAATCAATTAGATTAATTAGAAGCATTTCACCAAAGGCTGGTCAGTTTCACACTTTGCCCTCTGAACAAAAGGTATCACTTTGCCATCTGAGTAAAATGTTTTGGTTATTTACAAAACAGATGCTTGTTGCTGCATAAACATGGTTTAAATCACTTTCTGACAATACACCAGTTATTTAAGGAATAGCTTTTGCCAAAATAAGGAAATTCAATTTAGTTTCCCTTAATCTTTTTTCTCCCACAACAATGCCTAGAAACCAGCTGCCCACTTACTTATTCAATCACTCATACATACATTAAAAATAGTCGTTAAGCACTTTGTTTCATTTCAATTCCCATTTTATTAAACAGTTTTGGAGACAATTCTATAAGAACACCAATTTACACTGCAGTAAATTTATTGTCTCCAGATTTAAATCTACTTTAAACGTTACTCAGCAATATTTTGTAATAAAATGGCAAAAGTAGATTCTTAATTATGGAAAAACATTAACAAAGTATAGAGTTTAAAAATCTCAGGTTTTTTTTTTTTTTTTTTTTTTGCGATACAGTCTCACTTTGTCACCCTCAGTAGAGTGCTATAGCATCAACTCACAGCGACCTCTAACTCTTGGGCTCAAGTGATCCTTGCCTCAGTTTTTCATTTTTAGTAGAGACGAGGTCTTGCTCTTGTTCAGGCTGGTCTTGAACTTGTGAGCTCAAGTGATCTGCCCACCTCAGCCTCCCCGAGTGCTGGAATTACAGGCATGAACCGCCATGCTTGACCCTAAAAATCTCAGATATAGAATAAATGTTTCTCATAAATATTATGTATAAGTGATACTTATTACAGAGTCACTTCATAAACATGGCTGTCATTGTATTACCCCTGATGTCCTGAATGTTACCAAAATATTTTCAATATTTCCTTCATCTTCAAGTGAGTGGTACATTATTATGGGGCAAAAGCCATGAGTTTTTGGCCAAGATATTCATTTAAGATTTCCCTAACCATTTATCTATCAATTTTTACTTGGTCCACTATGCTTCTCATAGTCAATGTTTTTTTTTTTTTTTTTTTTTGAAGACAGAGTCTCACTATATCACTCTTGGTAGAGTGCTGTGGCATCACAGCTTATAACAACCTCAAACTCATTAGCTTAAGTGATTTTCTTGCCTTAGCCTCCCAGGTAGCTGGGCCTACAGGTGCCCATTACAAGGCCCAGCTATTTCTGGTTGTAGTTGTCATTGTTGTTTAGCAGGCCTGGGTTGGGTTCGAACCCACCAGCCCTGGTGTATGTGGCTGGCACCCTAACCACTGAGCTACAGGTGCTGAGCCCAGCCAATGATTTTGATGCACAATTAGACAATTTTTTGCAACATTTTCATTAGATCTGCTTTTACTGGCCACCCTGATCTCTCTTCATCAGTGACACTTTCTCTCCCCTCAGAAAAACAATTAATCTGGCTTGGCACCTGTAGCTCAAACGGCTAGGGTGCCAGCTACATACACCAGAGCTGCGCGGAGCCTGCCCAACAATAATGACAACTACAACCAAAAAATAGCTGAGTGTTGTGGCGGGCACCTGTAGTCCAAGCTACTTGGGAAGCTGAGGCAAGAGAATCACTTAAGCCCAAGAGTTGGAGGTTGCTGTGAGCTATGACGCCACAGCACTATACCCAGGATGACAGCTTGAAACTCTGTCTCAAAATAAAAATAAAAAAAAAAGAAAATAAAAACATTTAATTCATTTGTACACTGCAATTTTCTTCATGGCATTATCCCCATAAACTTGGGCTGACATGTCCTTGATTTCATGTACACTCTTGCCAGGTTTAACAAGAAATTTACTAATGTTTGTTTATTGCTCCAATTCGAACTCCAACATTCTCTTGATAGCATACAGAAACATGCAACAATGATAATGAATGTCACTTAGCAAGACACTGCCACCATGGCAAAGCCAAAGCCACCCTGTCAACATGAACATGGCTGCAAGATGCTGATATACCAAGGTTATGAAACCTCACCAAGCTGTTTGTATAGTGCTAAAAATGTAAGCCACAGTGGGAAGTTTGTGAACTTAATTGTCAGACCTCATACATTCTCCTGAATTAGTTTATCCATTTCAAACAACTGTTTGTTTTTATTTGCAGTGTTTAAAGTAGATCTATGGATGATTATCACCTTACAAAATGGTTGTCTTAGAGAGAATTGCATCTGCAGTAGAGCTATAGGGGCTGACATGGGTGCTGGAAGGTGGGGCATTGAGGATGAGAGAAAGGATATTAAAATTGCTTATATAAAAAGAGAATTGGCAAAGTTCCTTGCTCCTTGGCCAATTAACCAACAAATAGGTATTTCTTTATCTGTGTAGCAAACTCTGTGAACATACTCAGAGACCCAGACTTGACTAAAGCCCCCAAATGAGACAAGCTGGGCCACACACAAGCAGATGACACAGGTCTGGAGTCTGGGGAGGGACGGACTGACTTGGGACGATGACAAACAGGGAGTCCGTTAAGCTGATCCCTAAATAATGAACAGACATTGCCAAAGGAGGAAGGAAAAGGCCCAGACAGAGGGGATCATCTGAGACAATGTACTAGCCTTTGGGAGCAGAATGTTCTGGAGAATGAGATGAAGGTTGGAGATGTGAGATCGGAGGACTAAGTAGGTAGCAGACAACTGAAAACCAGACGTCAGATGACAAGGAATTTGGCTTTATTGAGTAGATGGGAAGGAAATAGAAGCAAGTTAGGGATGAGATGAACATTCTTGCTTTCTGCTCTAGGGAAGTAAGTAGGGAGCGAAGCGGAGGACAAATTAGAAAGGGATCAGGCTCCAGGCAGGGAGTAGCTTCCTGCCAGAGAATCCAACTTGAGGGAGTGACGACGCCACAGAGCAGGGGCTCAGTTCTGAGCCAGCCTGACACAGAATAGCCTGAAATCTGGCAACCGGATGAATGTGAAAGCAAACAAGAGAACAGAACAGAATGGAATAGAACTAAACACAACAGCGGTTTGGAATGGAAAGCGCTGTTGGGGAGGTGATGATGCTGTGCACTGACTTCATTAACACAGGAAGTAAAATCAGTGCAGATTCTAATAAAAAAATCAGTTTTTTCAAACCATATTAAGATGCCCGCAAGGAAATCCCCTTGCTACATCAATATAGAACTGAACCTCAAAGAAGAGGGTAAGCTTAGAGATATAAATTTGGGAGTCATCAGGGCAGAAATAATGTCATAAAAGCAGGTGGAATTATGCTGAAAAGTGAAAAGACAAGATCTGGAAGGAGCACTGAGGGCCTTCATCATGCAGGGAGCAGGTGAAAGACTTGGGGCAGAACCCCCAACTCTGCCCAGAGCTCTGACCACCCCAATCAACCGCAAGAGACGTCGCTTGATGCAAAAACGCAAGAGGATTTTTATTCCTGCATGCCGGGGCTTGACCCACAACTCTTTTAGAAGCCGAGGAATCAAGCCCCGCACAGCAGTTTTTACAAGCTTATAAAGGCAAAAACTACAAAGTAGGCGGGAATAGCAGACATGGCAGGGGCTCTAATCATAAAGTAAGAGGGAATAGACATAGCTGGGGCTCTAACCAGATAAGAAGAACTCTGGTTCATTATTCAACTGTCTTAAGATAAGATCAACAGTCAAATATTTGTCTTTAACAATAAACATTCGCTTTAGCTCGGGGAGCTATCTTCTGGAACAGTTACGAAAGGTCACATTCCTATGTAGGGAGTGAGAGGTGGTCACATTCCTATGGTAGGGAGTGAGAGGTGGTCACATTCTCATGGTAATATTTTCTTTCACAGGCAAAGGCCTTCTGAGAGCTGACTCTAATACAGTTTAGTACAAAGTTAATTGGAGAATATTTTTCTTCAGCATACCAGGATATTAAGAATAAGATGATCATATTAATAATAAACATTAATAATTACTACCAGAAATACATAAGAGCAACATGTCATCACATGTTCTTGGTGTTAATAAAGAATTAGGATTTTAATTAACATAATAATATGGCATTTAGCCAGGACATCCTGGAATACCTAATCCTGCTCCAGGCTGTAGTCACTTCTTTCTATCAGGAGTCCAAGTCATATTTATATGCAAAGACAGCAGAAAGTTCTTAATGGATCCAAAGAAACAAGTTATTGTTAGCTGAACTTGGGCAGTCAACTGCCACTAACAAATACTTGAATAAAAGGGGCTGGTCTTTTACTCTAAATTCCTTAGGTCTAAATTATTTTCAAATAAAAAAAGAGTGATTCAAGCGTACACAGGCTTCACACCAAGAATGCTGAAGGGAGCACATTTGAGCCCCATGATACCCCCAGTAACATCTGGGCTGAGTCATGGCAAAGCCAAAGCTATCCTGACAAAAACATCAGATGGTGACCGGGCACAGTGACTTATGTCTATAATCCCAGCACTCTGGGAGGCCAAGGCAGGTGAATCCCTTGAGCTCAGGAATCCAAGACCACCCTGGGCAAGAGTGGGACCCCATCTCTACTAAAAATAGAAAAACTAGCTGCATGTGGTGGCAGATGCCTATAATCTCAACTACTCAGGAGGCTGAGGCAGGAGGATCACTTAAGCCCAAGAGTTTGAGGTTGCTGTGAGCTATGACATCACAGCACTCTCCCCAGGGTTACAAAGTGAGACTGTCTCAAAAAAAAAAAAAAAAAAAATCAGATGGCCTGGCTTTTGTCTTGCACTGTGGAGACAGGAGAAAGTCGCACCTATGTAAAGGCATTTTAGCACAAAGTTACTCATTAGCAAGTGTATCCGATCTGTGTCCTCAACCAGATCAAAGCTGCTGAGAATGGGGAGAAGAGTATCTTGCCTACCCTAGAGTTATCTATATTACACACATGTTCTCTTTGGGTACAGTTTTTATGATATCCAATATACAAAGGGTGCCAAAAAATGTATACACATTTTAAGAAAGAAAAAAAGTATTACAATTCTAATACTCAAGTCACATTTGACTTCTGGAACTACAAAAGATACAAGCTACAATAGACAAGATAACAAAGGTTATCAGACTATTGAGCATTACAGAAGCACTTTTTCTAGGATGAGTTCTCAAAATTAATTGTTAGACGGGATATGACAAAAGTTCTGATGGCCATTCCAGAAAAAAAGAGTTCCAAAATTGCTTTGGAAGGTGGACTAGGCTGGCGTGGGTGCACAGCTTCCCAAGGGGAGGCCCTTGAAGGTGACCGTAGTGATATTCAGCAATTGAGGTTCTTCCTGTAATTTCTCTCTTTGGTAGGTCCTCAGTCTCGGGGATTTAAGGAATGAACCCACAGACCACAGATCAGTGTTGAGATAGAATTTTATTAGAAAGGAATACAGGAGAAGTAAAAGGCACCAGAGCTTCTGGCAGAGGGAGAGACCCAAGTGGAAAGAATCTTTGCCTAGGGGTATTCAGTCTTGCAAATTAAGGCCAGGACTTGGCAAATGGAAACATGTTTTCAATGTTAATAAGTATTATGACAAATGAATACAGGCCCTCCGGCTCAGGCAAAAGATTAGGGTGCTCCCTTCATGAAATTATCCAGGCCCAGGAAAACTGGGGTCCCCTGTCCAGCCTTAAATGGGGGAGCCCTGTATCAAGGTATGGAGCACTTTTTCTAGGATGAGTTCATGAACTTAATTGTATGACTTTAAACATTTTTTGCCACCCTCTGTATATTACTATATTAATGTTGCAGATAAGAAAGTAAAGTTCAAGTACACTAAATATTACCCAAACTTTAAAAAAAATTAAATTAACAAACCTGAGCTCGCACCTGACTCTGACTCCATGTGCAGCCTGTTTTCCATTGTATTTCCCTTCCCAAGCTATGTGGAAATAACTGAATATACCAGAATGTATCCATATTTTAGGCCTCCTGAATCCTCCTACAGTGTGATAGTTGATTTCCATGTAGCCCCTAAAAGTGTTTTCAAAAAGTTAACTCAGAACCTGAACATTTGCTATGACTAGGGAAAGCGACCCTATGTTTTTGGCACCAACTCAAAAAATAATTTCACAACTTTCAACTTGGCGTGTATTATGCAACTGAAATGGAATCTAACTGTGCGATAAGATCAGATCTTGAATAATTTCAGAAATTGTGCTTAAATATTGTGTAAATCATCAAATCCCATAATGGCATAAATGTATTTCTGATCTATGTACAAATGACTTAATAAAAATAAATAAATATTGTGTAAAGAACTGTGCCTAAAAATTACCTATATTTAAAATGTACTCATGTAAGGGATGCCTATTGCATAAATTTAAACATGAAATAGGGATGATTAATAGGCTACTTAGAACTTGGGGCAACCATCCAGATCCTCTTCTGCTAGATTCCATGAAATTAGGGTGACCCTGTGATTCTAGGTTTCACGGGCTCAGCATGTTATACGACTTGAGTCTTCCTGCTTCTCTCAAAGATGAGTGCTCAAGTATTTCAAGGTTATCATTTCCATTATGTAAGTGAATTTTCTCCTTCTGTGTTCCAATTGAATGGGAAATCCTTGCCCTTGGCATGTGCCTCTGTTATAAGTAGAAACTTGTTTAGGAACATCACTTGAATTCCCCCTGGGCCACATGGACAGTGCATCAGTTACAAACAGACAGCTCAGTGCTAAGTGTTCAGAACTTTAAAAACCAAAGACTGATATTCAAAATAACTGGCTAGAATCACTTTGGTTGACTGGTTTTTTATTCTGGTTCAACAAGACCTAAACCCTCAACAATGTGTTTAACAATCATATTTATCAAAAAATCACAACCACTATGATTTGAAGTTTTTAAAGTCTTTATTCTACCAGGAGGGTCCAACCTGCAACCCGTGGATCATGCAGATTACCCAAAACAACTCTGATTCTTCCAATGTGTGGCAGAAAAGGAAAAAGGTTAGACACCCCTGTACCCCTGACACCAACAAAATTCTACTATAAGTATCTATTATAAGTATGTCATGGTTCCAAATGAGATCATAGAATACCAGATCAACTCATCGGTTAAGAAAGAGCATTGTCCTTCTTGATAAAGTATTGACAACATTATTTGCAAGTTACTCAAAGGTCTTGAAAATGCCTGTGATTGACTTTTTCAATCAATAGTCATAAAAAAAAAAATTGGAGGAGTAAGGAAGCAAAGTGAGTTTGAATTTCATTTTTGTTTTACCCCAAATTCAAGTAATTGTGAGAAATTCAAGCAAGGAGGAATTTCTCCATTGGATCTGAGTAGCTGTATTTACCACCTGATGCTACTTGGGATAAAAGGACTTGGGTTTTTTTTGTTTTTTTTTTTTTTAAATTATATAGAAGGAATTTTATTGAGCATATCATGAATAAAAGCTGAAGCAAAAAATAACAATTCAAAGGATGGAATATACAAATATAAACTCCAAAGGATGTGGCTGGAATTGATAAACATCTACTTTAATGTAAGATACTATGCTATTTCAAGTGCTACTATGGCATTTAAAGTACAGTTCTTACTTTCCCTGAGATTTCAACCTAACGGGGACAATAGATAAAAGGGACATGGACATAGACTAGGTATGTGGATGATATAATGTAAAGATGATTGAAGGACTTGGGTTTTTAGAAAAATTAGAAATTGGGATAAGTGCATTGAAGTTGTTAAAAGAAATTTTACACACTTTGGTCATGTGCCATCTTTTTTGATGTTTTATTGTATAAATGTTTATTTTGTATATGTTTTATTTGTATAAATTTATATTGTGTTTATGCTGCTTTAATCAAAGTGGGACATCTAACTTCCTACTGCACCTGTGGCTTTGACTGCTCCTAGAAAAGATGTTGGGGTAGGGCATAAAAATCTTTTTTGAGTAAAACTGTATTCTTAGTATTAAAACACACACATCAAATACATAATCTAGAAGGAAAAGATTTGGTAAAACAGTATCGGAGTAAACACATAAAATGTATGAAAATCTATTTAAATGTACAAACTCCAAGAGCTAAACTTCCATCTGTACTAAAACTGAGAGTAGGCTACAATCCCAAACTGCAAATTGTAAAGTGATATTTATCAAACATAGTGAAATTTGGTCAAAAAGAGGAAACAGAAAGTTTATACGGCAATGAGTTGCTTGCATATCTCATTTTTATTTTTCTACAGCATAAATAATTAAATAATAAAACTGTCAGGTGAAACAGAGAGGAAAAACTGGAGGTAATGAAAAAACCCACATAATCCCAAAGGCTTCCTTCTCCATGAACTTGAAGGGCTATCTGAGTGCTCAGCAAGAGTGAAACCACAGAGACCTACAGAGTAGTCACCACTGATGAGATGAGAGAGACCTTTCTTTGCAAGATAGACAGTGGTATCTCAGAAGCCTTGGGCTAGTAAAGAATAAAAAATAAGAGATACAGTTTTCACCTAAAAAAAAAATGTGTAACATCATTTAAATCAAAACAGTCTTCTAAAATCATATTCAGTTCTGGATTTTAGAAATACTTTTTAAACTTGCAATGTAAGTAAGATTTTTAAAAATATGTATTCAGGGTAAATTGACATCTTCATTACCTATTGGATTTAAATATTGCATGATTGCATTAATGTACACAGCTGTGATTTAATAAAAAGAAATAAATATTGCAAATAGTTTAGTAAAGAATATTTGCTTAGAAAGTAATTCAAGAAATCAGGTTTTTTGTTTGTTTTGTTTTGAGACAGAGTCTCACTTTGTCACTCTTGGTAGAGTGCCATGGCGACATAGCTCACAGCAACCTCAAACTCTTGGGCTCAAGCCGTTCTCTTGCCTTAGCCTCCTGAGTAGCTGGGACTACAGGCACCCGCCACAACACCTGGCTATTTTCCAAGACAAGGTCTCACTCTGGCTTAGGCTGGTCTTGAACTTTTGAACTCAGCCAATCCACCTGCCTCAGCCTCCCAAGTGCTAGGATTATAGGCATGAGCTACCACACCCACCTAGAAATCAGTTTTTATGAAAATAATTAACATATTCACAGTGCTTCTATTTAATGTAATTGCTTAATATTAATGTGTAGCACAGATGGTTTAGTTAAATTGGTTTTAATTTGGTATAGATCATTGATGATTTCCAGTGAGATTAAGTTTCACCAAATAAGCTGTATTTCTAGACACGCACAGTGTTTAAGGATAGTGATTGGAGAAACATTTCAACATAATTGAAAAATTCTAATAGGAAATCCCGCCATTGGCCTTTGCAGTCAAAGTCAAATTGTTGAGTCACTGTGATGCAAATCTGCCTAAACTATGAGAGTACAGAGCTCATACTAAGTGAGCATCACTGAGGAGACAGACAGAGAGTAACCATAGAAATACAGATGAAGGAAATATCTTCCTGTTTTATGCAGTATTATTTTCAGATGTGAACCAGCAATATTCAAGCTTCTCCGCGGGTTTAGAACTGCTTTCTGAGAATAGGTTTGGTCAGCCAGCGAACTCCCTGCAGCCCATGTTGTGCAGAAATAGGAATGAACTTCCACTCAGAGAAATATGAGCTTTTAACTTTCTATTCTAGCCTTCATATTAGCTGGCAACATGGCCAGAATCTAGAGATCAAGAGAATCTTGATCAAGAGAATCAAGAATCAAGAGATTCTTCTTTCAATCCAACAGATTCCTTGCAACAAGGGAAGACTGTAATTTAGCTCACACACCTATCAAAAGTCCAGGAAATGAGGGAATTGGTGAGCTCCCACCTAATGGGCACAATGTAAGGGTATATAGCACACCTTCTGGGTGTGGGACCCAACTACCCCAGGGACTCTACCTAACAAATGTAAACGCTGTAACCAAATAGTTTGTACCCTCATATTAATCTGAAATAACAACAAAAAAAGTCCATTAAATGTTCATGGATTGGAAAAATCAATATTGTTAATCTGTCCATACTATCCAAAGTAATCTACAGATTCAATGCAATCACTATCAAAATACCGATGACATTCTTCACAAAAGTAGAACAATCCTTAAATTTATATGGAACCACAAAAGACCTCAAAGAGCCAAAGCCATTCTCAGCAAAAAGAACAAAGCCAAAAGAGAATAGTATTGGCATCAAAAGAGACAAATAGATCAATGGACAGCTCAGTGAACCCAGAAATAAATCTGTACATTTATAGTCAATCTATTTTTAGCAAAGGCACCAAGAACATACATTGAGGAAAGGACGGTTTCTTCAATAAATAGTACTGGGGAAATGGGATTTAAATAGTACTGGGAAAATGGTATAGGCAGCCAAATAAAAAATTGATAGGCTTGGTGCCCATAGCTCAGTGGGCTGGTGGGTTCAAACCCAACCCAGGCCTGCTAAACAACAATGACAACTGCAACAAAAAAAATAGCTGGGCATTGTGGCGGGCACCTGTAGTCCCAGCTACTTGGGAGGCTAAGGCAAGAGAATCGCTTAAGCCCAAGAGTTTGAGGTTGCTGTGAGCTGTGATGCCAAGTGCTACATAATGAGACTCTGTCTCAAAAAATAAATAAATAAATAAAAATAAATTGACAAATTGGACTATATCGAACTAAAATGCTTCTTCACAGCAAAGGAAACAATCAACAAAGTAAACAGGCAACCTAAAGAATGGGGAAAAATATTAATAAGCTTCAACTGATAAAGATTAATAGCCAGAATATGTATATATAATTAAATCAAATAATAAAAAGACAATCTGATTTTTTTTTTTTTTTGTAGAGACAGAGTCTCACTTTATGGCCCTCGGGTAGAGTGCCGTGGCCTCACACAGCTCACAGCAACCTCCAACTCCTGGGCTTAAGCGATTCTCTTGCCTCAGCCTCCCGAGCAGCTGGGACTACAGACGCCCGCCACAACGCCCGGCTATTTTTTGGTTGCAGTTTGGCCGGGGCCGGGTTTGAACCCGCCACCCTCGGTGTATGGGGCCGGCGCCTTACCGACTGAGCCACAGGCGCCGCCCGACAATCTGATTTTTTAAATGAGCGAAAGAGCTGAATAGACACATCTCAAAAGAAGACTTACAAATGGCCAACAGATATATGAAAAAATGCTCCACATCAGTAATCAAATGGAATGCAATGGAAATGCAAACAAAAAATCACAATGAGACATCACCTTACCCAGTTAAAATGGGTATTATCAAAAAGAGAGAAAATAACAACTGGTGGCAAAGATGTGAAGAAAGAGGAATCTTCTATATTGTTGGTAGAAAAGTAAATTAGTGCAGCCATTGTGGAAAACAGTAAGGAAGTTTCTCAAAAAAAATTTAAAAGTCAAACAATTGTATGATCTAGCAATCTCACTGTTGGATATATATCCAAAAGAAGGAAATCAGTGTGTCAAAAATATCTGCACTCCCATGTTTATTGCAGCACTATTCACAATATCCAAGGTATGCAGTAAACCTAAGTCTCCATCAACAAATGAATAAAGAAAATATTGCATGTGTATATATACACACAATGAGATATTACTCTGCCATAAAAAGAATGAAATCTTGTCATCTGCAACAACATGGATGAAACTGGAGGCCAATATAGTGTGAAATAAGTCGGACACGGAAAGACAAATATCACATATTCTCACTCATATGTGGAGAAAAGAAATTGATGGAGATAGAGAGTAGAATAATGATGACCAAAAGCTAAGAAGAGAAGAGGGGAAGGGCGAGCTAAAGAAGGGCTGATTAGGATGGCGTCTGTGGCTAAAAGGAGTAGGGAGCCAGCCCCATATATCAGAGATGGTGGGTTCAAACTCAGCCCCGGGCAAAAACTGCAAAAAAAAAAAAAAAGGTGGGGGGCTGATTAATGGGTACAAAAATACAGTTTGATGGAAGGAATATGACTGAGCAACTACAGCTAACAATAATCTCTTGTATATTTCAAAATAGCTAGCACAGTAAATTTGGAATGATCCAAACACAAAGAAGGGATAAATACTTGAGGTGATGATATCTCAACTATCAAGATTTAATTATTACACATTGCATGCTTGCATTAAAATATCACATGTACCCCATAAATATGTACAACTACTAGGTGTTCATAAAAATAAAAATTTTAAAAAGCTTTAGATGTCCATGGGAGAGAGTGGTTCAAAAGGAAAGACCACACAAAGCCCTAAATATTCTTCAGAGATCTCTAAATATATTATAATTATTATAACAGTTGTAATTTCTTGCAGTGCAGCTACTTACAAATTTGTAATTATATGTCAACCTGTTCTGAGAATGACATGCTTCTTATGACTGCAGGCTTTGGATCCAGACAACACTGTTACTATCTCAGACCTTTCACTGACCAGCAAGATTTGTACAAATTTTTTAACATCTTTGCTTCTCCCTTCTCTCAACTATGAATGATAAATAACAGTCACTCCTTCAAAACGTTATGGGGATTAAAGGAAATGACACCAAAAAAAGTACTCAGGTAACACTCAGCATACAGTGAGCACTCAGTAAATTTATATAATATTATCATTATTACAAAATTGTAAGCAGAATTCTCTCTTTTATAACTATCTACTGCAGTGTTTGATACAGTATCTTGTAACAAGTAAAGTACATTACCTTCCACTCCCCACTTCACCTAACTTTGATTTATACTTCAAACTCAGGAGGTCTGCCCTGATTCCAGGAACATTAGAAATCCCTTCTGTATCTTCCAATAACAAGTTGGGGCTTATCACTCTTCCCTGGATGACTTGATTTTTTTGATCTCCCTTGCAAATGTATAAGCATCAAGAGGAATCATTTATGTGCTGTTTCACTGTTGTATCAATAACAAATAGCTTAGTATCTGAAATGAGGGGTACTCAATGAATACGTGTTGAATGAATTAATTAAAATAACAGTTTAACAGCAGATGTGTGTCCAGATGCTAGTGCTCACATTGACAAAGTTTTTTTTTTTTTTTTTAAAGCAAGCTTTACATGCTAGTAGAGCAAATCAAAAGAGAATCGAGCAGTGACTATTTTTATATTTGGCACACTTAACAATATTTGCTACTAACAATAAAACTAGCACTTCCATGTCACTAAGTAACGCAGTCACTTGTAGGAATCAGGAGTGTGAATAAGTGAAAACAAGTGATGCTGTGAGGCAAAAGCTCTAATCCCCACTGGTTTCTGCCTTGAGGTCTTTCCCTTCCCCTCTTGAAAAGCCCTTTCATGTTCTCCCTCCCCCTGAGTACACATAAAACATGACAATCAATCTTGTTCTGTGCTCTGTTCTGTACTTGAAGTAGAAAGTTCCTTTGACATCAGCCATCACTTGCCATGACACCTCCTCAGCAGCTGCTCTTGCCTTGGGAATGTTGCTGATAATTCCTTGTATGATGAGATTTTTCTCAATACTAGCTAAGATTGTGGTCTGAATATTATAGAAATTTGAAATTAAAATTGTGCCTACAGGATATTTGATTTCCCAACAGACACCTTTCTATATCGTGGAAATACTTATTCTTTTTTAAAATGAGTATATGACCTCTTTAGAAAGGCTCAAAGTCATCCCCAACATGCTAATTGCACAGAAATTTCTCCGAGATTAATAATCATTCTATTTGTTAAGGTAAGCAATGCAAATAAAAGGATATGTTAATGCTTCTAAAATTATAGATTACTCCAAATACTATTTATTGCTGCAATAATAACTTGCAATCCATAATGTATACCAGAGCATTATCTATCACATTTTTGTAAATATTACATTACATATACACATAAAATCATCAATATGATATAGAAACAAAATTGATATTCTCACAATAGCTTTAAATTGTTGCATCTGTTTCTTTTATGTTATATTGTTATTGATTTTTATAATTGTGCCATGATACCATATAGCCCAAAGAAATATAGTAAGTTACTCATCCACCCACACAGACAACTCATACTTATGTAGTTTCCAGTCATCATTTCCTTCATTTTGTTCACGTCTGTATTTGTTAAAAAAACTGTTTAATACTTTTAGAAAGTAAGTGAGGACTCAGGGAAAATTTTCTCTGAACAGTAGGGGGCCAGAATGATAGAACTATCTAACACAATTTTAACATCAGATCCTAGACTTAGTGATTTTTTAACAATCCACTCAGATTGTGAGATGGGAGAACATTTCAGATTTTACGCTGCTTTTATAAGGAAAGCAACTTTTGACCCAGGTTCCTGCCACCTTCTTCTGTACTTCCTTCTACCCAGGCCACATCTTTTGCCCATAGAAAGAATTTTCAATTATGTCCAGTCATCAACAAGAAAACAGAAAAATAAATTGGAATATTCATCCCTGGGTAGGCAAACAGACATATTCGCCCCTTACTCTCCTTGCAAAAAAGATAATTCAGCTTCCTTGACATCTTGCCCTTACCAAGGCAGTGGAGTCCTTTTTTTTTTTATTTAAATCATAAAGAAGTAGCTCATGTATACATTAATGCATTTATGGGGTACAATATGCTGATTTCATAAACAGTTTGGAATGCTTATATCATACTGGTTAATATATCCCTCACCTCATTTACTTATTTTTTGTATTAAGATATTTATATTCTATACTTAATAGATCCGACATGTACCCTTGCAATATGCATCATAGGTGTGATCCTACCATTCACCCTCCCTCCATCTGACCTTCCTCAACCCCTCTCATTCCCTCTCCTGCCTTCATCCTGGGCCATAGCTGTGAAGAATATGAAAGTGTGAGTGATTGTAAATTGGCTTCATAATAGTACTGAGTACATTGGATACTATTTCCTCCATTCTTGAGATACTTTACTAAGTAGGATATGTTCCAGCTCCATCCATATAAACATAAAAGTCTCCATATTTTTTAGGGCTGCATAATATTCCATTGTATACATATACCACAATTTATTAATTCATTCATGGGTTGATGGGCACTTGGGCTTCTTCCATGACTTGGCTATTATGAATTGAACCGCAATGAACAATCTGGTGCAGATATCTTTGTTATGAAATTATTTTTGCTCTTTTGGATATACACCTAGTAGTAGAACTGCAGGATCAAATGGCAGGTCTACCTCTAGATCCCTGAGTATTCTCCATACTTCTTTCCAAAAGGGATATATTAGCTTGCATTCCCACCAGCAGTGCAGAAGTGCTCCCTTTTCTCCACATCCATGCCAACAGCTGTGGTTTTGGGATTTTGTTATGTGAGCCGCTCTACTGGAGTTAGATGATATCTCAAAGTGGTTTTGATTTGCATTTCTCTGATGATTAAAGACAATGAGCATTTTTTCATGTGTCTGTAGACTGTGTGCCTGTCTTCTTCAGAGAAGGTTCTGTTCAAGTCTCTTGCCCACAATGAAATAGGATCACTTGTTCTTTTCTTATTAATAAGTTTAAGTTCTCTGTGGATTCTGGTTATCAAATCTTTGTCAGAAACATAACCTGCAAATATCCTCTCCCATTCTGAGGGCTGTCTGCTTGCTGTACTTACTGTGTTCTTGGCTGTGCAGAAGCTTTTTAGTTTGGTCAGATCCCAGTAATGTATTTTTGGTGTTGCTTTAATTGCCGGGAGGGGGGAGGTCCTCCTCATAAAGTATTCTCCCAGGCCAATTTCTTCAAGTGTTTCCCCTGCACTATCTCCAAGAATCTTTATAGTTTCGTGTCTTAAGCTTAAATCTTAATCCAGTTAGTGTCAATTTTGTTAATGGTGAAAGGTGTGGGTCTAATTTCAGTCTTGTACAAGTCACCAGCACCATTTACTAAACAGGGAATCTTTCCCCCTCTTTATATTTTTGATGGGCTTATCAAAGACCAAATGATAATAAGTGTCTGGGTTCATCTCTAGTTGGAGATGTTAACACCCCTTTGGCAGTGTTGGATAGATCCTCCAATAAGAAACTAAGCAAAGAAATTTTAGACTACATTTCACTATACAACCGTTGAATTTAACAGACATCTACAGAATATTTCATCCTACCAAAACTGAATATACATTCTTCTCATCAGCCCATGGAACATCCTCCAAAATTGATTACATCTCAGGTCACAAGTCTAACCTCAGCAAATTTAAAAGTATAGAAATTATTCCTTGTATTTTTTCAATCACCATGCAATAAAAGTTGAACTCACCAGTAACAAGAATCTGCATACTCTTACAAAGACATGGAAACTAACTTTATGCTGAATGATAGCTGGGTCATAGATGAGATTAAGAAGGAAACTGCCAAATTTTTGGAACAAAATAATAATGAAGACACAAATTATCAGAACTTTTGGGATACTGCAAAGGCAGTCCTAAGAGGTAATGGAGTCCTTGATTCCTCACTGGAGTTACTGACAGAAATGACCTTGATTGAAGGATTATTATTTCTTTTTTGAAATTAAATCATAGCTTTGTACATTAATGCAATTATGGGGTTCAATGTGCTGGTGATTTAAGGATTAAGAAGCTATTTCAATGACATCTTAACATAATTAGGATGGTAACTATTTGAGTAAGGTGGCTCATGCCTGTCATCCCAGCAGTCTGGGAGGCAGAGGCAGGTGGATTGCTTGAGTTCAGGAGTTCAAAACTAGCCTTAGAAAAAGCAAGACCCCATCTCTACTAAAAATAGAAAAATTAGTCAGGTGCGTTGGTGGGTACATATAGTCCCAGCTACTTAGGAAGCTGAGACAAGAGGATCACTGGAGCCCAAGAGTTTGAGGTTGCTGTGAGCTATAACACCACGGCACTCTACCCAGGATGACAAGAGTGAGACTCTGTCTCAAAAGAAAAAAAAAATGAGAAAGGTATTGAAATAATTTTAAAAATAAAAAAAGGATGGCAGCTCTCCTTATGGAGGAAAGCTTCTCCTAGAACCTAAGATAACATCTGTGTAACACAGTAAATGTATTGTTTGGAATTCTAATAGGAAACTCTGGAAAGCTCCTAAATGTCCTCTTTTCCTACAACATCCTTTTCCTCTTTCTCTTTCACATAGTGCCCAAGGACTTCAAAATTTGCACAGTGAAGTCCCAATAAACATATTTAGGGTCTGTGTTCAGTGCATAAAATATCGATTCAGATCAAGTCATAAAGGGTACATGTTTCACTGATGAAAAAGCCAAAGGCATTTTCCTCTGCTAATCTCTCTTATACCGAGTTGAAGTTACAATTTTTATTTTGAAATTTCATCAGTTGGCTCAGTGCCCATAGCTCAGCAGTTAGGGCTCCAGCCATGTACACCAACACTGGTGCATTGAACCTGGCCCAGGCCAGCTAAACAACAATGACAACTACAAAGAAAAAAAAATAGCCAGGCATTATGGTTATTTAAGATTATACCTATCTTCTAGAATTGTATGTCCTTGTGTTGGCCCTGGCTGAAGAGGTTGACCATTGCAAAAACAGCCCCATCTTTTCTACCTAGTGCCCCAGAATCTCTCCTCTTAGTTCTGCCTCCTTGAGTGCTATTTATGCTGAATTAGCTCTGAGTTAGCGATTCAGTGCCTCAGACACAGTAGGCACTCTTAGGTGTGGATTGAGTGAAATTGAGACATACTGCTATCTTGTAAGGTAATTTTTTGGAGAAAAAAGTTGTTGTAATTATGGCTTATTAAAATATTACTCTTTCTTTTTTTCTCCATTCTCCAACACTACTAAACAATAAGGCACATTTTAAGTAATGATGGCCTAATCTGAACATATTTCTCAACAGGATTATGTCAGCAAAGCAAGTATGAAATTTGAAAACACTTTCTTCTCCCAACTTCATATTTCTCTAAAAAGAATGACTCTAACTCACCTCTTCTGAGTGGCCTCCCCACTCCTGATATCACCACTGCATTTCATCAAGGGTGCTTAATACCTTTATCCAAAGGCATCTCCATGCAGAGGGGTAGGCTAGTTGCAGCATCTAAGGGTGAGGTAGAAAACACTTCTGCAAAGTCAGGATTTCTTTATCTACGAGCTCAGACAATTAAGTTCTCCAACTCACCCTAAAAAGAGTGCCACAGACCTCGTTATTGAAAATCACTATAGTTACCTTTGAGGTCCTCCCCTTGGGAGGCTCTGCACCAACACCAGTGCCTAGTCCACCCTCCAAAACAATTTTGGAACTCTTTTTCTGGAATGGCCATCAGAACTGTTGCCACATGAGATCTGACAATTAAGTTTGCAAACCCATCCTAGACAAACTTGCTATATACCTCATGGCTGAATATCCCTGTGTTCACCAGATGGCAAAGAGGAATACTTCAAAGGTGGCCATGGTGATGTTCAGCCATTGGGTATGAAGCACTTTTTCTAGGATGAACTTGTGAACTTAATTGTCCAACTTCATATTTAAACACTTTACTACTCCCAAGTTTATGACAACATAGTCCTTCATCATGCCTTGTCCATGGAGGTTTGTTTTAAATATGAAAATATGTTCAGACAAAAGGAGGCTGCTGGAATAAAAGAAAACAGACACAAAGAGAACAGGCATTTGACAACTTATTCTAAGTCAGACAATTATACATCATAATTATTATAAAATCCTAGCAGTAACTATTAGTATTTTTATTATGTAAATCAAAAAATTGAGCTTGGAGAGCGTTTCCCCAAAGCTCACTGCCCAGGTTTATGTGTGCACTCTCCACCGTAACCTGCCAATTAAACAGATGTGTTCTCTGCACCATGTACCACGGTGATGGCCAGGCTAGAATCCCACACCCCTTGTCCTTCTGTCAGAGCCTCTGCAATACACAAATGAAGCCTATGTGCACATTAAGTAGCTAGAGAAAGACACCAGTGCTGGACTCTTGTTACCCTGAATACAAGGCTGATGTTACAATTCATAAGAAAGAATATTTACTCTTCTCCTAGTCCACTAAAATAGGAGGAAACATGAATACATCAAATACCATTATTGGAATCTAGGCAGATTCCAGAGTATAGCCTACAAGTATATGCCTTTAAAGAAAGTGAATGGAACTAAAAAAAATAAAGTAGTTGTTTAAACGTAAAAGAATTTCTATTCTATTTATTATTTATTTATTTATTTTGAGATAGCGTCCCACTCTGTCACCCTGGGTGGAGTGCCATGGTGTCATAGCTCACAGCAACCTCAAACTCTTGGACTCAAATGATCCTTCTCCTTCAGCCTCCTGAGTAGCTGGGACTATAGGTGCCCACCACAACAACTGGCTAATTCTTCTATTTTTAGGAGAGATGGGGGTCTCACTCTTGCTCAGGCTGGTCCCAAACTCCTAAACTCAAGTGATAAAGCCACCTCACCCAGTCAAAAGAATTTTTAGATTATAAAGGACTATGAATGGATTAACTTCCTGAATTTTTCACATTCAACATCTAAGCACCTAGTCCAACATCCTTCCTTTCTCTTCTTTTTTGAGACAGAGTCTCAAGCTGTTGCCCTGGGGAGAGTGCTGTGGCGTCATAGCTCACAGCAACCTCCAACTTGGGCTCAAGCAATCGGATCCTCTTGACATAGCTTTTATATTTTTAGTAGAGACAGGGCCTCGCCACCTGCCTCAGCCTCCCAGAGTACTAGGATTACAGGAGTGAGCCACCGTGCCCAGCCCCTTCTTCCTTTCTAGACCAGGAATTGAGGACCTAAAACATGAAATGATTTACCTTAACATGCAGTTGTTATCTGTCCCTCACACATATCTTTTCAAAGCAGACTCCCCTGAGATGTTAAGGTGCCCTTCTCTACATGCAGGTCTACTTCTGCAAACTATTTTTATGAAGATTAATTATTTGTGTAGCACTGATGAATCTGGCATTGTACCAGGCAGAAAGAATATGTGCCTGGGGCTCAAGAGACATACAATCTAAATCAGAAAGACAAATAGCTGTTTTAAGAGCTCAAAGGGTGATCCAAACCTTGAATCATAAGTCACCATGTTCGCCTTTATTAAAAAGTGCTCTTCTCCATCGCGTTGCTTTAACAGCTCATAAACGTCAATATGACGGGAAGGTTGACAATATGAGCATTTGTGAAACTGCATGCAACTGCTTGAAAATATTATTCATTTTAGTGAGTTTATGACTGGACAGCTGTTTACAAATTTAGGAGCAGATTGGTCCACGGATGAATGAATTTTGGTTGAAGAAGCCAGAGCATGAGAGGCCTTGAAGGTCCTTGCTGATAATATTTATACTAACCAATATTTCACAGACCCCCATGGGCAATGCTTGGATTCTTCCACACCAGTTGATCTCTGGTAAATATTCTCCAAATTATTGTGACAAAGTGTAAAGTATAAAACAAACCTTCAGGGACGTGGAAAGCCCAAGAGTCCATCAGGAGCCAGGAAAAAAAGAAAAATTTTTAAACTTCACCATGAAAATGCTGTATGGTTTGAAATCCCTGAAGCCCACTACGTGTCATCAGACAGGTCATATTCTTGTGGCCTATGTTATTGCCAAAAAAGTTTCCAGAAGAACCACTTTTAAAAAATGTTAAGAATATAGATTTATTATCCTCATCACTGATTTCAAGTCCTAGCATTGCCCACATGACTTGGTCAAGTTAATGAAACTTGAGCCTTGGTGTCCCCTTATATGAAATAGGATTACTCATGCCAATATTGTAGAGTTATTTTGGGGGTAAAATGAAGGTTTTCTGGGTAAAAAAAAACAAAAAACAAAAAAAAAACCCACAATGCTTGACCCAGCAAAAGTGCCCAATAAATAATACATACAATTATCATTATTAATGTTACTGTCCTCACTTATCTAACTTAATCAATTTGGGATGTTCTCCACCCACAGAAAGTTAAGCTATGTTTTTCAGTATGTGCTATTAAAAAAAAAAAAAAAAAAAAAGTGTTGGCTTTAAAACCAGAAACCAGATAGACTTAACCATGAAGAATGTACCAATTGTTCAGGAGGCAGTTTTCTGATTGGAAAAGAAAGGGATTAATAAAGCATCACTCAGAGGGCAATTGTGAAAAATCAAGTAATAAATTATACATTAGTAAAGGGCTTGGAACATCATTAAGTATCCCCAAAATTCACTTATGTATTCACAAGTAAAACACATAGCTTTGTTTTAATAGGCCCCATCTCATTGTGATTGGCTGCCTACTTCATCCACACAGGCCTGAAAGGAATCAACTGTTTTCCCATCTCCACAATTCTGAGTCATCACTAATTTTGCTGAGTAAATGAAGGTATATTTTATTTGTTCATCATTAATGACTACAAAGAGCTTTTAGAATTATAATAAAAGTTATATGTCATATGATGTTTGCATTTTAACTCATCAAAAGACAACCCTTACTTATAGGCAATGTGCAAGAATTTCTTCAATGAAAGAAAGAGGAGTAAATATATGTTTTTTAAAAACCTAGATCTCTCCTTCTCTAGTCATTAGTTCATCTGATCATTAACTCAAAAATGCCACATGCAGATTGTCTAAGATAATAGGAAGTAATAGTGAACAAAACAGACCCCTCCTCCTCATGGAGTTTCAGTGCAGTGGAGAAGACAGATACTGGTAAAATGACCATCAAAATAATTGTAAAATTATTGACATGGCTGTGTTGTTATCGTCAGAATGCCTTGGAACCTTAAGTAACAGAATATCAAGTGAAACTTTTCTCTTTCATCTCTAAGTTTTGCCTGAGGTCTTCTCAGTTGATGACTCTATAGAAGAAAAGTGACCACATCTTCTGAGCAAGACATTGCCAGAGGTGACCCAAAAGTCTCTATTGATTCAAATCACCTACCTCCAGTCCATTAAAGGGCTAGAAAATATTTCTGAAGGAAGACTCATTGAAAAAGAGATCTCCTGGGATGAAATTCAGAGAGTGGCAGTTCTGTGGAAGCTTCAGTCACCCCCTCCTCCTCCCCACAAATTCAAGCCTTCTGTTAGAGGCTGGGGTTGCACGCATGAGAAAAGACTTAATCTGACTCAGGGCTTGGGCACTATGAGTCTATGCACTTGTACACAGAGCACTAGGGAGCCTGGCTGCATTCCCCAGAGTTTCAGGTCTTCTATGAAGGAGTAATGAGCGACTGAGTCTATACCACAGAGTACTAGACCACGGGAGTGGTGAGGAGGACTGCTCCCAACAGCAAGACCAGGGTCCCTGTGAGCCCAGCAGAGTCTGCAGCCAGGCTTGGTCATCCTAGAAGATCCTACTCACAAGGGTGGCCTGCCAGGTGTCCCAGGACCTTTAGTGCAAGAGTAGAGAGAGATCACCAAGGGGTCATACAGAAAGGCACTGCCTATACAGGATACCAAAGAAATTTTAAGGAGACAATTAGGATGCCTGCCATGGCAGAAAAGACAACTATAGTAGAATGAGTTTGAAGGCAATGATAGAAAAACAAATATACAAATAAAAAACACCCACTGCCCTAGTTGAGGGAAATAACTCAAAATTCATCACTGGCAATCACTTGTCCTTCCCAGGGCCCAATATTGCTTTTGCTCAGTTTCGTTTCTTACAGGGTAGTTGAAATGAGGCAGTCCGTTCCAAATAGATGTTTAGAGGGTGAAGAAGGGTACCCCAGGTGTTCCACTATTCCTTGAGAAAAGATGAGTTGATTACTGATACTCTGAGTGAAAAAATTCTGGGTCCCATTGATTAAACTGAAAGTTGATTTTAAAAAAACAAAGAAAAGCTTGCCTTTTAAAATTTAATTTACAAACAAAATGCATTCTTATCCATAATCTAAATCAGCAGTTCTCAACCTGTGGGTTGTGATCCCCAGGAACTATATTAAAGGGCTGTGGCATTAGGAAAGTTGAGAACCACTGATCTAAATCATTCTTTCAAATAAACACAGGGTGAGCAGGAACAGCCTCATGGGGAAACCAAAGGGCAAGCCCACTTGTACAAGGTAAGTAGGAGCTTCAGAAGTGGGGGCCGTTCAGCTCCAACAAAAGGGGTTCACTGCAAGGGGTTTCCCTGGTTCTGTCTGCTCATGGCCTTGTATTTCCCAGATTAAAAGCAACCTTGCAAAGCTTAATTCTACACTAGCAAGTTGCCCCACCTGAAAGAATTCCCCAAGATTCTAGTTTTTTCTGGAACAAGAAATGGCCCTTTGTGGTAGTATTCCTAGTCCTCACGGTTTCTAAGTTCCCTGCCTCAAGTCTGTAGAAGCTCCTTTGAGTTCATCACTTTGGGTGATTTCCCAAGATACAGTACATAAATAGTGTTAGTTTCTTGTACCAATTTACCCAGCGATTAGCTCTCTCCCAGGGGAGGAAATGAACACCCACTGCAGTCATATATAAAACCTGACAACTGGTCTGTGTAGATGGAACTTGGCACAGCGATGTAACTTGACTTCTAACTCCCTCACAACTACAGCATATATTTAACCATACAAATGATTCCCACTCTACATCCAGCCTAGCTCAGTGTTCAATAGTAATGCTCTTTATCAGAGAAACTAATTACATCCTCCTTGATTGTGATAAAATTCATCTTACTAACTTCACACGTTGTATTTCTACACTGTATCTTTAAAGTCTGTGCCATTTTCTCTGCACCCTTCATTTTTGGAATGGGCTGTGGCCTTAAGTTGTTATCTGTATTTTCAATTCAGTTTTCTCCTTCCCTGGGACTGTTCTGTACCTGGAAGCTTCCTTTCCCATCACTCTCCCTCGTTTTCTGTGTCCCTGAGCAGCACTACAGAATCCTCAACCTTCTATACTTCCCCTCCCTTTTTCCTACCTAGAATAAAGGTAGGGAAATGACATATGCAATCCTATGCAAATCCAAGGATATCTAGTTTTTTCCTTAAAGCTCTCTTTCATGGAGAAGACACAGATTTTTAAATCAAAGGCATTACTGCAACTTAGTTTCCTTGTTCCATTCTTTAAAAAAAAAAACATATTGGCTGAGCAAAGACTATGCTGTATAAGTAATATAAGAAGACAAGAGATTAGAAAGAATAAAACAATTACTACTGCAAGAAGCTTACCAGATGGGACACAGAGAAGAAAATGGCATAATAAATATGATATAAGCACCAAGAGTAGTTCAAAAGAGGGTTATAAGATGCTGAGGAAAGCATTTTGAAAAAACTAGATTACAGCTGGGTGAGGCTCACACCTGTAATCCCAGCCCTCTGAGAGGCTGAGGTGGGAGGATTGCTTGAGCTCGGGAGTTTAAGACCAGCCTCAGCAAGAGTGAGAACCCATATCTACTAAAAATAGAAAAACTAGCCAGTGGTGGTGAGGGGCACCTGAAGTCCCAGCTACTTGGGAGGCTGAGGCAGGAAGATCGCTTGAGCCCAAGAGTCTGAGGTTGCTTTGAGCTATGACACTTGCATTATCAAAATTTAGCAGTCTATCGAATACCACTATGAAAAAAGAATTAGTATAGTATTTTAAAAATTAACAATGTCCCATAGAAATAAATCTGCTATTGGAGTTGCTGGGAAATTGAGCATTACATTCAGCTAAATGTCCTGCCTCACAGAATATGTAACACCAGTTACAATAATTATAATACAGAAATAGTCACTTACCATAGCAAACTCCCTGAACATAAAGTGACTTTTTTATGGTTCAGAAAGAATTTTAGAAACTTACAGTACATCTGAGTCCCTATTATGAATGGTGGCTGTTTGTAAGTTTATGAGAACTGTTTCATGAAGTAGTTTACATACATATCCGCAGCAATCTTTTTGTTTTATTTTATTACAGATATTAGCCAGTCACTGGAGCTGGATCAGAGTTATAGGCACAATTTAGTTATGCAGACATAAAATTTTAATTTTTCCATCATTGAACTCAACCTACAGCTTAGCTTGTGCTGATGTCATAAAGACCTCAATCTTGCTACATTAAGGTAAACTCAGCCCCTTCTGGTCTAAAATTTAGATTCTTTTAGGTAAACATTTTAACAGATTGAATATTTCACTTTCTCACAATGCAGCATTTATAGTTGTCTGTAGACTGATTCCTAGTGTGACAGACACTTCCTTCCTCCCCTTTCCTAGAATTTGTCTGAGGGCAGAAGGATAACAAGAGCACATCCATGGCACGGTGTCCATAGCTCAGGGGTTACTGCACCAGCCACATACACCTGAAGCTGGCGGGTTCAAATCCACCCCAAACTGCTAAACAACAATGACAACTGCAGCCAAAAAATAGCCAGGCGTTGTGGTGGGTGCCTGTAGTCCCAGCTACTCGTGAGGCTGAGGCAAGAGAATTGCTTAAGCCCAAGAGTTTGAGGTGGCTGTGAGCTGTGACACCACAGCACGCTACTGAGGGTGACATCCTGAGACTCTTTCTCAAAAAAAAAAAAAAAAGTGTACATGCATATTGAAAAGTGGATATCTGGGGGATCTGAGCAAGATGACAGCCAAGTAACAGCTTCCTTGCACTGGTCATGGTGAGTCTCGGGAGACAAGACTCCAGGCACCTGTGGCTGGTGGGATCTGCCTATAATCATCCCTTTGAGGACACAGGGAGTCAGCAAGAGACTTCTGGATGCCAAGAGGAGGACAAAAGCAGTGGAAACAGGCAAGTGGTTGCAGGTGTTCATTTGGTCTGCTCCCATCGGCAGCTATGAGTACAGCAGCAGTGAGATTGCAGGCTGGAGGGGCCTTACCTGTGAGCTATTTTGGTGTTTTTGGACTTGGTACTCAGTTGAACTGTCTTGGGAGAGCTTGGACAGGAGTGCAGAGAATTTTGGGCATTGTCCAGGGCCCCAGACTGAGCTGCTGAGCTGGACGGAGCTAATAGTGTTTGGCTGTGGACCAAGCTGAGCCATTATGAGAGAACTGCCCTGGCAAGGTCTGCCCTCAGGGTCACAGAGCAAAGATTGGGTGGGAGCTAGTAATCTAGTGACGGAGCAGCCTAAAGGCGGGGACTGAGCCGCCTACATCCTTAACCCTCAGGGACAGAGTGAGACTGGTTTTGGCACACTGGGTAAGTGGATAGCCACTTCAGCAGTGATCCTAGTGACAAGTGCTTTCCTGGGAAAGCTTCTGCTTAGCCAAGTTTAGAAGTTTAAAGTGCCTTTTAAGAGGGCTGAGGAGAGATTTAGGGTCTCCACCCTGCAGGGTTTGAGAAATCAGCAGAGGACTCCAGTCATATCAGCATTGTGATTAACATCTCATACTCCAGAAGACCACCTGTTGCCCAGACAATATTCAACAAGATATATATACTGCTTTGGTTTTGATTGTTTTTTTTTGTTGTTGTTGTTGTTGCTTTTTTTTTTTTTAATTTCAACCTTTTCCCTATAGATTTTTCTTTCTTTTTTTCTTTCTTTTCTTTCTCCATTTTTCTTGTTTAAATACAATTTTATACATTGTTGCCTTTTTCAATAATTAGAACTTCATTTTTCTAGTGTTTCTACCCTTATTATTTGGTTTTTCCCCCAATTTTATCCTGTAAAGTTTTCTGTTTGCTTGTTTTGGTTTGATTTATAGCATTTTTGTCTTTCCTTTCTACTTGGTGGAGGTGGGGTACTGTGTCCAATCAAGCTAGCAAAGAGCTGCTGACCTTAAGGGAACCACTCAACCAGGCACTCCCAGAGGTTGGTTTTCTTTTAAGGTTGTGTCAAAGTACCCTACTATACACCTATATTGCTCTGTCTCCCTCTTTCTGTGCCTCTCTTCTTTTTGTCAATATTCCCTTTTATCCACCCCCTCTCCTTTGTCTTTTTTCTTTTCTTTTCTTCCTTCTTTCCTTTCTTTCTTTCTTTCCTTTCTTGCTCTCCAACATTCTCATCTTTCTTGTCCTGTTCCAAAAGAACTCATCAAAACCCTGGTCCACCGGCAGGGCAACTTAAAGAGCAAGAGGAAGTGAAAGGAAAATTAGGGCAAGTAAACAGATCAAATAAATTACTCATGAGGAAGAATCAGCAGAAAACTGCTAGCAACATGAAGAACCAGTCCAGAGCAATCCCTCCAAAGGACCATGAGGTAGCTTCTGTAGAGGATTCCACCTATAAAGAAATGTTAGGAATGACAGAAAGAGAATTTAGAATACACATGATGAAAATGATGAAGGAAGTGAGATGGGAACAATGAAGGAAACTGATGATAAAGTGGAAAATAACCAAAAGAAATCCAAAAACAGAATCAAATAAGAGATGAACAATATGAATGTAGAAAGGAGGTAGCAGAGCTGAAGGAACTGAAGCAGTCAATTAGAGAACTTAAAGATGCAATAGAAAGTATCAGCAACAGGTTAGACCATGCAGAAGAAAGAATTTTAGAGGTAGAGGACAAAGTTCTTGAGATAACTCAGATAGTTAAAGAGGCAGAAAAGAAGACAGAGAAAGCAGAACATTCACTGACAGAATTATGGGACTTGGAGACAGAGCCTTAAGCTGTCACCCTGGGTAGAGTGGCATGGCATTACAGCTCACATCAAACTCTCATTCCTGGGCTAAAGTGATTCTCCTGCCTCCACCTCCCAAAAAGCTGGGACTACAGGTGCCCGCCACAACGCCCAGCTATATTTTGGTTGCAGCCATCATTGTTGTTTGGTAGGCCCGGGCTGGATTCGAACCCGCCAGCTCAGGTGTATGTGGTTGGCACCTTAGCCACTGGAGCCACAGGTGCCGAGCCAGAATTATGGGACTTTATCAAGCATTCCAACATACAAGTAATAGGAATCCAAGAAGGGGAAGAAGAATGCCCCAGGGGAATGGAAGCCATACTAGAGAATATTATAAAGGAAAATTTACCAAATATCACCAAAGATTCTGATAAACTCATTTCAGAGACATATCAACCCCCAAGTCGCCTCAACTCTCACTGAGCTTCTCCCAGGCACATTGTGATGAACCTGTCCAAAGTCAAGACAAAAGAAAAGATTCTGCAAGCTGCCAGGAATAAGCACCAGTTGACCTACAGGGGCAAATCCATCAGAGTGACTGCAGACTTCTCTAATGAAACTTTCCAAGTGAGAAGACAATGGTCATCTACCTTTAATCTACTTAAACAGAACAATTTCCAGCCCAGAATTCTATATCCTCCTAATCCAAGCTTTAAAATCGACAGAGAAGTCAAATCACTTACTGATATACAAACGTTGAGGAAATTTGCCACAACAAGACCAGCTCTATAGGAAATACTTTGACCTGTTCTACACACTGACAATCACAATGGATCAGCAGCAAAGTAAGAACTCAGATATTAAAGAACAGAACCTAACTTCCACACTGATGCAAAAGATAAAACTAAGCAAGGGACTCTCACAAAATAGGATGAATAGAATACTACCATACTTATCAATTATCTCAATAAATGTTAATGGCTTGAATTCCCCACTGAAGAGACATAGATTGGTTGACTGGATTAAAAAACACAAGCCATCTATTTGCTTTCTGCAAGAAACACACCTGGCTTCAAAAGACAAATTAAAACTCCGAGTCAAGGGTTGGAAGACAATTTTTCAGGCAAATGGCATTCAGAAGAAAAGAGCAGTTGCAATACTAATTTTCAGATACATGTGGATTTAAAGCAATTAAAGTCAAAAAACACAAAGATGGTCACTTTATATTGGTCAAGGCAAAAATACAACAAGAAGACATTTCAATTCTAAATATTTATGCACCCAATTGAAATGCTCCCAGATTCTTGAAACAGACCTTACTCAGTCTGAGCAATATGATATCTTATAATACCATCATAACAGGGGACTTTAACACTCCTCTTACAGAGCTGGACAGATCCTCTAAACAGAAATTAAACAAGATATAAGAGATTTAAATGAGACCCTAGAACAACTGTGCTCGATAGATGCATATATTTAACACTCCAATCCAAAGATAAAGAATATATATTCTTCTCATCACCCCATGGAACATTCTCCAAAATGGACCATATCATAGGCCATAAAACAAACATCAACAGAATCAAAAGAATTGAAATTTTACCTCATATCTTCTCAGACCATAAGGCACTAAGGGTGGAACTCAACTCTAACAAAAACGTTCAACCCCACACAAAGGCATGGAAATTAAATGACCTTCTGGGTGCAGGATGAAATGAAACAGGAAATAATTAACTTCCTTGAGCATAACAACAATGAAGACACAAGCTACCAAAACCTGTGGGGTAAGCAAAAGCACTCCTAAGAGAGCGCATCAACAAACTTACAAGACATCTTATGGAACTGGAAAAAGAAGAACAATCTAAGCCTAAACCCAGTAGAAGAAAAGAAATATCCAAAATCAAATCAGAGATGAATGAAATTGAGAACAAAAGTATCATTCAGAAAATTAATGAAACAAGGAGTGGTTTTTGAAAACATAAATAAAATGGATAAACCGTTGGCCAGACTAACTAGAAATAGAAAATTAAAATGTCTAGTAACCTCAATCAGAAACAATAAAGGGGAAATAATAGCTGATCTCACAGAGATACAAGAGGTCATCTCTGAATATTACCAGAAATTCTATGCCCAGAAATTTGACAATGTGAATGAAATGGATTAATATTAGGAATCACACCCTCTCCCTACACTTAGCCAGGAAGAAATAGAGCTCCCGAACAGACCAATTTCAAACACTGAGATTAAAGAAACAATAAAAATGTTACCAACCAAAAAATGCTCTGGTCCAAATAGCTTCACACCAGAATTCTATCAAATCTTCAAGGAAGAGCTTATTCCTGTACTGCTGAAATTACTCCAAAAAACTGAGGAAGAAGGAATCTTCCCCAAAACATTCTAAGAAGCAAACATCACCCTGATACCAAAACCAGGAAAAGACCCAAACAAAAAGGAGAATTTCAGACCGATTTCACTCATGAATATAGATGCAAAAATTCTCAACAAAATCCTAGCCAATAGATTACAGCTTATCATCAAAAGAGTCATACATCATGATCAAGTAGATTTCATCCCAGGGATGAAAGGCTGGTTTAACAAACGCAAGTCCATAATCATTATCCACCATATTAACAGAAGCAAAAATAAAGACCATATGATCCTCTTAATAGATGCAGAAAAAGCATTTGATAAAATCCAGCATCCTTTTCTAATTAGAACACTGAAGAGTACAGGCATATGTAGCACATTTCTGAAACTGATTGAAGCTATCTAAGACAACCCCACAGGTAATATTTTACTGAATGGAGTAAAACTGAAAGCTTTTCCTCTTAAAACTGGAACCAGACAAGGTTGTCCTCTGTCACCTTTACTATTCAACATAGTGCTGGAAGTTCTAGCCCATACAATTAGGCAAGACAAGGAAATAAAGGGAATCCAAATGGGAGCAGAGGAGGTCAAACTCTCCCTCTTTGCTGACGACATGATCTTATACTTAGAGAACCCCAAAGACTCAACCACAAGACTCCTAGAAGTCATCAAAAAATACAGTAATGTTGCAGGATATAAAATCCATGTCCACAGTCAGTAGCCTTTGTATACACCAATAACAGTCAAGATGAGAAGCTAATTAAGGACACAACTCCCTTCACCATAGTTTCAAAGAAAATGGAATACCTAGGAATATACCTAACGAAGGAGGTGAAGGACCTCTATAAAGAAAACTATGAAATCCTCAGAAAGGAAATAGAGAGGATATTAACAAATGGAAGAACATACCATGCTCATGGATGGGAAGAATCAACATTGTTAAAATGTCTATACTTCCCAAAGCAATCTACCTATTCAATGCCATTCCTATCAAAATACCAACATCGTACTTTCAAGATTTGGAAAAAATGATTCCGCGTTTTGTATGGAACCGGAAAAAAACCCGTATAGCTAAGGCAGTTCTTAGTAATAAAAATAAAGCTGGGGCATCAGCATACCAGATTTTAGTCTGTACTACAAAGCCGTAGTGGTCAAGACAGCATGGTACTGGCACAAAAACAGAGACATAGACACTTGGAATCGAATTGAAAACCAAGAAATGAAACTAACATTTTACAACCACCTAATCTTCGATAAACCAAACAAGAACATACCTTGGGGGAAAGACTCCCTACTCAATAAATGGTGTTGGGAGAACTGGAGGTCTACATGTAAAAGACTGAAACTGGACCCACACCTTTCCCCACTCACAAAAATTGATTCAAAATGGATAAAGGACTTAAATTTAAGGCATGAAACAATAAAAATCCTCAAAGAAAGCACAGGAAAAACACTGGAAGATATTGGCCTGGGGAAAGACTTCATGAAGAGGACTGCCATGGCAATTGCAACAACAACAAAAATAAATAAAATGGGACTTCATTGAACTCAAAAGCTTCTGTACAGCCAAGGAGACAACAACCAAAGCAAAGAGACAACCTACACAATGGGAAAGGATATTTGCATATTTTCAATGAGACAAAAGCTTGATAACTAGGATCTATAGAGAACTCAAATTAATCCACATGAAAAAAGCAAACAATCCCATATATCAATGGGCAAGAAACATGAATAGAACCTTCTATCAAGAAGACAGACGAATGGCTGACAAACATATGAAAAAATGTTCATCATCCCTATCTGTTAGAGAAATGCAAATCAAAACCACCCTGAGATACCATCTAACCTCAGCAAGAATGGCCCACATCACAAAAATCTGAAAACTGCAGATGCTGGAGTGGATGTGGAGAGAAGGGAACACTTTTACACTGCTGGTGGGACTGCAAACTACCCTGTTTCCCCAAAAATAAGACAGTGTCTTATTTTAAGGTGTGCTCCCAAAGATGCACTAGGTCTTATTTTCAGGAGACGTCTTATCTTTCCTGTAAGTAGGTCTTATTTTCAGAGGATGTCTTATTTTCGGGGAAATGGGGTAGTACAACCTTTTTGGAAAGAAATATGGAGAACCTCAAAGCACTCAAGCTAGACCTCCCATTTGATCCTGCAATCACATTACTGGGCATCTACCCAGAAGGATAAAAATCCTTTTATCATAAGGACACTGGTACTAGACTGTTTATTGCAGCTCAATTTACAATCGCCAAAATGTGGAAACAGCCTAAATGCCCACCAACACAGGAATGGATTAACAAGCTGTGGTATATGTACACCATGGAATACTATTCAGCCATTAAAAAAAATGGTGACTTTACATCTTTTGTATTAACCAGGATGGAAGTGGAAGACATTATTCTTAGTAAAGCATCACAAGAATGGAGAAGCATGAATCCTATGTACTCGATTTTGATATGAGGACAATTAATGACAATTAAGGTCACGGTGGGGGAAGGGGACAGTAGAGAGAGAAAGAAGGAAGGAGGGGTGGAGAAAGGAAGAGAAGAGAGAGGGAAGGGGGGGGCCTTGGTGTGTGCCACACCTTTGGGGGGAAAGACATGATTGCAAGGGGGACTTTGACTAACAAACGCAATCAGTGTAATCTAGTTTATTGTACCCTCAATGAATCCCCAACAATAAAAAAAAAAAAGTAAAATTGAAAAAAAAAAAAAAAGAAAAGTGGATACCTGGCCTTCAGCCTTCTATGGCCTCCTTGGAGGTGTCTAATCTGACTTGGTTTGGGGGCTCCCCCTTAATACCGGGGAAGGTCCTGCTGATGTCAGGACTTACAGCCTTTCTTAACTGCTGCATCACACTGTGAGTGGTAGCGGGAGCTGACTCACATCTTCCCCAAAAGGCAGCACCTCCTGTCTGTCATGCATTTTTTTTCTTAATTCTAGAAAATTCTGAGGACCCGTGGAATACCATTGCCCCCACGGGAGTCAAAGGAGAGCTGGGAGGCTTTTCCTTCTCTGCCTGAACACACTCCCTACTCTGTGCCTGGGATTCCTCTTCCCTCTCCCCCACATCCCACCAAGCCAGAGAGCAAGAGCACCCTGGCATTTTAGGGGTCCAGACAACTTTTACACTCTAAACCCATATTCCCAGTAAGAGCAGAACCTACTTTCTTTGCTCTGTGTTGGAAATCTCCCCATACGTCCTCATATCCTGTATCCTTCCGCAGCCTCTGATATCTACCCAGAATGTGACGTTCTCAGACCTCCAAAATGCAGCTCTGAATATACACAATGTCCATAAAGTTTGTGTGCAATTGACTATTTTAAACTATTTTAAATTGCACACGAACTTTATGTCCACCGTGTATAAATTCAGAAAGCAGTTTTTTCTCAAGTGGTTGAATTAAAAGCCTGGTTTTCAAATCTGGGGTTTCTTCTCTCTATTTAAAATTGATTTAGAAAGTCAAAGTAGGTGGGACCAGGTGGCTCACACCTGTAATCCCAGCACTCTGGGAGGCCGAGGTGGGAGGATCCCTTGAGTTCAGGAGGTTGAAATCAGCCTGAGCAAGAGCAAGATCCCATCTCTACTAAAAATAGAAAACCTAGCCCATAGTCCCACCTATTCAGGAGGCTGAGGCAGAAGGATCACTTGAGCCCAAGAGTTTGAAATTTCTGTGAGCTGTGATGATACCACAGCACTCTACCCAGGATGACAGAGTGAGACTCTATTTAAAAAGAAAGAAAGAAAGAAGGAAGGAAAGAAAGAAAAGAAAAAAAATAGTCAAAGCGGAAAAATGCTCTTACGGAATATTTTCCCCTGAAGAAAGAATACATGGAAAGCTGTTGACACAGGCTGGGCCTAAGGGTAACAGTAAAAGGTACAGAAAAAAAAGAAAGCCAACTAGCAAACTATTATCATAGCCGTATATGGGGCATATTAGTCAGGCTGCCAAAACAAAATACCACAGACTGGTGGCTTAAACAACAGAGATCTATTTCCTCAGTGTCCCGGCTGGAAGGGAGACCCACCCCACTGACTCTGGGTGATGGCCCTCCGCCTGGTCTGCAGGTGGCAGCTTTCCAGCTGTGCCCACTTGGCCTTTCCTTTGTGTGTGCAGAGAGAGGACTCCAGTGTCTCTTTCTCTTCTCACAAGGACACCAGTCCCCTCCAGGTAGGGCCATGCCCTATGACCTCATGTCACCTTAACACCCCCCTTGGAGGCCTTGTGTCCAAATACAAGGGCCTTATGGCTTCAGTATGTAAATGTGGGAGGGAGAATTCAGCCCATAACAATGGGCAATAACTTAAATTATTCACAAATAATTTTTGAGAAATCAATAATCCTTATATTGCTTCTGAAAAGGAAAAGTGCTAACTCATTGCCATGATTGTAAAGACACCTTGAGATGGCCCTAGTGTGCTTTTTGTTTGTTTTTTGAGAGAGAGAGAGTTTCATTTTGTCGGCTTAAGCGAGTCTCTTGCCTCAGCCTCCCTAGTAGCTGGGACCACAGGCGCCCACCACAATGCCTGGCTACTTTTTGGTTGCAGTAGTCATTGTTGTTTAGCAGGCGCTGCCAGGTTTGAACCCGCATAAACCCTCGATTTATGCGGCTGGCTCCCTACTCACTGAGCTACAGGCGACAAGCCCCTGTGGTGCTCTTAAAAATGTCTTGGCAGGTTCCTCTTTATCAGGTACTCAAAGTTAATAAGGAGAACACTGGGAGAGCGAGTTAAAGGAGACAGATACATTCAGCTCACTATCCCTTTGTGCCCCAGTGTCAGTAGAGAAAGGAGAAGAAACTTCTGAATGAATGGATAATGCAAATGGTGGTTGACAGTTTAAAACTTAAGAGTTAAAGCTCAGTATTTTAATAACCAAATGGCCTCAAAATGCAATGATTTTTCAAAAATAGAAGTGTACGCATTCAGCATATCCATAAAGTTCATGTGCAATTTTAAATTGTACATTAAACTGCACACGAACTTTATGGCCACTCTTGGACATATAGATAGTAGCTGTGACCTATCATGCGACCGCATTCTACCCAGGGTGAAAAAGTGAGACTGACTCAAAACAAAACAAAGATAGAAGGAAAAGAAATATATAACTAAAAATATAAAAATGTGTTTTAATTATTTATTTCTGGAACTCCCTGAATATCTCCTTAAATATCTTACAATCAAAATATCTTACACTCTACATTCCCAGGCTTAAGTAACTAGTTCTATAATGACACTTTTAAAAAGGCTTCTTTGTTTCCATATTGATAGCTCAAAGTTTTTCATCAGTCAAGAATGTCCTTCCCTCCTCCAATTGCCAGCAACTATTATATTCAATATGAGTGTTCGCTCTGTGGAAAGACACACAAAGATTATTAAAGCAAAACTATTTAATGAGTTTATGCCTCCATAGGATTATGTAGGGTAAGAATTGGGCTCACTGACTTCATTTCACTTCCAGGCTGGCTTTAGTTTCCACTGGACTAGAAATATTAATAATCTTATTGTATTTGATAATTCTCATCAGTTGTGCATTATTCAAACACATGTTCAAGTCTACATTTGACTTAATGTAGACACTAAATAGATTAGTGCGTCAAAGAGTTACATTCCCTTACTATTGATCCATACAAAAACAAAATAAATGAGAACACATCTACCATTAAAATAAACCCTATAGCAACAGACAAGGGTAAATTATTATTAATTTATATTTTATATTACCTAGATTTGCCTGGAGAAAATCTGGGCAATGTTAGCTGTAGATTCATTGTGACTCTTAGATTCTCAAAGCAGAGTCTAGAATTCATGTCCTTTAACATAGAAAGGGGAGGGTCCAAGTTCATGGTTTGCAGAAGCTAAGGAATGATACTCAGTTATGCCCTTGCAATGAAAAGAGTGACTACAATGTAAATTATTTCAAATGTGCTAAACCAAAAATATGCTTCTTTCTTATTAAACTTATCTGAAATAACAAAACTTGGAAAATAGAAATAGAATGGTGAAACTATCAAATTCTAGCGCAGGAGGGAGTAACTGAGATCATCTAGTCCACAGGTTGGGAAAGTGCAGTCCTCAAGTTTACACAAAGACCAAGACCACACGTCTGCAGTTAACAGTATTTGCTAACCTGTCTCTTTACAGAAAACATCTGCCCGTGACCCAGGCAGTCCAATTCCTCACCTAACGATGTGTGGATACTGAATTCAGGAGAGAGTTCAGAGGATGAAAAAATAGATCCTACATCTCTGGTTTCACAGGCCTCAAAAAATAAACATTTAAAGTAAAACTTACTTCTGATTAAATTGATCCCAGCCTAAGCTCTGATCCCAGCCTAAGACTGGTCTGCTCAGACCAAGTCCTCTCTGCCCCTGTACTTTCATGGTTATGCCACTGCCCAAGCACTTCTTCCATCTATTAGAAATGTTACTTTCTCTTCTAGAAAACACCTACATATTCTGGAAGGCCTGATGCAGATGTCATAGCACCTCAGTAGCTCTCCCTGATCTCACTGAGCAGAAATAAAGGCTCTCATCTATATTCTTACAGAAATTTATGTGTACTATGTGTGTGTGTGCGTGTACGTTTTAAAAAATGTAATGTCAAGGGCCAGGAGCAGTGGCTCATGCCTGTAATCCTACCACTCTAGGAGGCTGTTTGAGCTCAGGAGTTTGAAACCAGCCTGATCAAGAGGAAGATCAGGTGAGGTGGCAGGTGCCTGTAGTCCCAGCTACTCAGGAGGCTGACGAAAGAGAATCGCTTGAGAGTTTGAGGTTGCTGAGAGCTATGCCACCATGGCACTCTACCAAGGGCATCAAAGTAAGACTCTGGCTCAAAAAAATAAATAAAATAAAATAAATATAAAAATAAAAAAAAGTAATGTCAAACCAACACTCTCCAGAAAGAATGTGTAATGCCACTAAACTGCACATTAATAGTTAAAATGATAAGCTTTATGCTATGTATAATTTAGCATAATCTATTTTTTTTTTTTTTGAGGCAGAGTCTCACTCTGTCACCCAGGTTAGAGTGCAGTTGCAACCTCAGATTTCTAAGCTGAAGCGATCTTCCTCCCTCAGCCTCCTGAGTAGCTGGACTACAGGCACATTGCTTGGATAGTTTTCCTATTTTTGGAAGAGACGGGACATCACTTTTACTCAGGCTGGTCTCAAAACTCCTGGCCTCAAGTTATCCTCCCTCCTTGGCCTCCCAAAGTGCTGGGATTACAATTGTGAGCCATCGCACCTGGCCAGTTTACCTCAATCTTAACAGAGAAAAATAGAGAAAGAAAAAGAAAGAGTAGGCTGCCATCATGTACCATTCTGGGAATTCTGAAATGCATACTGCAGGGACAGGCACTAATATCAAATGTCATCAGTGTCTACCACATTCAGGCATCTTTCTAAACAGTTATCTGAATATGTTGAAGGCCTTCTTTCTAAGGAATAGGAAAATACTATATATTAGTTGAAAATTATGTAAAGCATTGTTCTGTCCTAGTTTTAACCACCATCAACTCCTTAGCAACAACAAACTATTTACAATACCTATTTGTCGGGGTTCTAGTCTACATCTTCATCTTCTACCATCACTCCAGTTTGTCTCTTTCTGTTTCTGTTTAGACAAGTCCCCTCTCTCAGGCATGTCTGTTAAAGCAGGAAATGTTAGCCACCCTACTGGAGGGATTAGACACAGATGCCTCCATCTCCCTGCAGTTGCCCAAAGTTCAGACTAAGAAGAGAGAATGGAAAATTAAAATACCTTTTAACTATACCATAAAGAATGCTGGCTCTTTCTGTCTTCACTGGTAACTACACAAGTATGAGGTCTGTGAGAGTTCCCTGACTACTTACTACTTGCCTGCTTTGAGCAGAGTCATTCTATTAACACTGTAGCTGTTTCTTTAAGGGTCTGGCCCCTCCAGTGGCTTTAAGATGTCAGCTGAGTCTCTGGCTTGTTCACCTTTAAACCTACACTCCTAACAAAGAACCGGACATAATAAGACACACTGAAAATCTAATCATACTATATAGGGAAGAAAAAAAGTTAATGGAATACTGCTGAAGAAATGGTCATATTGGTTGAGCCCTAAGGCTCACACCTGTAATCCTAGCCCTCTGGGAGGCCGAGGTGGGTGGATTGCTTGAATTTGGGAGCTCAAGACCATACTGAGCAAAAATGAGACTATCTCTAAAAATAGCTGGGAGTTTGGGCAGGTGCCTATAGTCCCAGCTATTTGGGAGGCTGAGGCAAAAGGATCATATGAGTTTGAGGTTGCTGTGAGCTATAATGCAACTGCCCTCTACAGAGGCTGACAAAGTGAGACTCTGTCCCAAGAAGAAAAAAAAAAAGAAAAGATATGGTCATATCTAAAAATTTGATGAATTCAAACACTTGCAGGTTGCACACCACACATCTAGACAATTGGCCAACCTGCCAAATTATATGTTTAGGGAACATTGATGAAAAGCAAATAAAATCACTTGTAAATGTATTAAAACAGATGAACAAACTTGTGAAAAAATACTCAGTGTCACTAATGACCAAAGAACTGCAAATGAAAATCTACTTTTAATGATAGTACTGCTCCCAGGCTAAGGTAATGTAAACATCTTTCTTTAGCATAAATTGGCTAAACTTTTTAAAAAACAATTTGGCTAAATCAATCAAAAGTTTTTAAATGGATATATTTGAATCCAGTTATTTAATTCCTAAGAAAAACTACCTAAAGGGCCAGTGCCTGTGGCTCAGACGAGTAGGGCACCCGCCCCATATACTGGAGGTGGTAGGTTCAAACCCAGCCCCAGCCAAAAACTGCAAAAGAAAAAAAAAAGAAAAACTACCTAAAGAAATATAATGTATGGCATGTCATGTACAAAATACTCAGCTTGTTATTATTTATAATAGCGAAATGTGGGAGCACATTAAATATGTAATATGCCTCAATAGTTAAATAAATTATGGTACATTTACTCAATAAATTATCATCAATTAAGCATATACTTCTAATAGGTTAAAATAACTTGGAAGCAGGATTAAATATATATTTATATGTATAAATTTATATTAAATATAAACATATACATTAAGACCATAAATATGTAAACTAAGAAAACAACAAGAATAAAAAGAACAAGACAATGAAAAGAAAAACAGGAAATACTAAAGGAATGTCACAAAAATATTGAGAGCTTTCTTTAAATTACATCAATATTGTGTTTTGATATAATTGCCTTTTTTCTTTGTTTCCCAATTTGCCTTAATCATCTTTATCATGTAGGTAATGGGGAATATAATTTTTAAATATTGCTAAATTCTTTTCAAATTAATTTACTGCAATATCTTAAAGCGATTAAAGAGTTTGGATGTTTTTATTAACCAGTTTGATGAAAATATTTCCAATGGTATATAAAACCAGCACATGGTGCCCCCTGATTGCATTAATGTACACAGCTATGATTTAATTTAAAAAAAGAGTTTGGGTATTTAGCCTTTTAATATTTCACTCAAGATCAATTATTCAAATGGCTGGAAAAATGCTGAAACATTCTTACAGTTGTTTCTTCAGTTTGCCAAGTTTGCTGTTGGAATTCAGGTATTGCCCTGTACTCATTATGTCAACTTGGAAATTCCACATTACCCCTCTGAGCCTCAGCTTTCTCCTATGTGAATGGCAACAATAATAACTACTTCACAAAGGTCTTGTGAGGTTTTCCAGGAAATAGTATTGCCAGTTTCTACTTAAAATGTTATTTTTTTTCCTGCAAGAATCTCTCTTTTTTTTTTTTTTTTTTTTTGTAGAGACAGAGTCGCACTCTATGGCCCTCGGTAGAGTGCCGTGGCCCCACACAGCTCACAGCAACCTCCAATTCCTGGGCTTAAGCGATTCTCTTGCCTCAGCCTCCTGATTTTTTTCTTTTTTTGAGACAGAGTCTCAGTGTGTCGCCCTGGGTAGAGTGCATGGCATCACAGCTCACAGCAACCTCAAACTCCTGGGCTTCAGCGACTCTCTTTCCTCAGCCTCCCAAGTAGCTGGGACTACAGAAGCCCACCACAACAGCCAGCTATGGCTATTTTTTGTTGCAGTTGTCATTGTTGTTTGGCTCTCCCGGACCAGGTTCAAACTCACCAGCCTCACCATAACCACAGTACTATATGGCCGCCGAGCCCAAGAATATCTTCTTGACCTCTAATACCACAAGCCACTATCCTGTTCTTTAATTCAGCTTAGTTTAAGTTGGAAAAACTAACAATGTCACAGAGGCTAGCATATTGTATTTGCTTGTAATTGAGATAAGAAGTATTAGTAAGAATAAGGAAAGAAGTTTTTAATCTCGTCTGGTGGAAATTATATGCTCTTGGGAAAGATTTTAAATAACCTTTGATATGAAATACACCACTTCTATTAGGATCCAAATACTATTAAATGTGTTAGACAATGGTACAAGTCCCTTTTAGAAAGAATATAAGTCTTGTTAATATGCTAATTTCACAGGCATATTTCAACTTAACAACTGTGGATATTATTTTAATTAGAGTCATACTTACATTCTAATATAAGAATTACTACTAAAAACAGTCTTAATTTCCATCAAGAATAATTTATTGCATTCTTTTTACTTCATTCTCGAATCCACACCCACTGCAAATTATCTTGTCTTTTTTAATTAGTAGCCCAAAGCAGTCTTCTTGTTTTCTACTTCCTCTGTGCTGTTTATATCAATTATCTTTCTTTCTTCTTCAATTTTCTCTTCATTTAAATTTTGATGTGATAAAATTTCAGAATAAAATAATGATAAAAGGATTTTGCTGGTTTTTAAATAACAACCTAGTAAGTATTATTCCAAATAGTGGGGAAGGTATATACCTTACTGAGACACAATGAAAACCTTAAGTGATAAACAAACCCAAGTACTCACTATGTTTTAGTTGGAAATATTTGTTTTATCTAATCTCATGGACTTTTGGAGTAATAAGAATTTAGCCTAAATTGTTCTATATTTTGCCATCTTTCTTATATGATTCCAATTCAGGCCAGTTACATCACAGGTAAAAGATAAATTATTTTAAAAGAATATTACTTTATTTTCTTAACATTGTGAATCTATTTTATTTAGCCTAAAATATCCAATACATGTATCCATGTCAACACATAATCAATGTATTATTAATAAAATCTTTTGCATTAATTTTAATGTTGAATTAATTAAAATTAGATGTAAGTATTTAGTCCTTTGGTTGCTCTAGCTACATTGTGTTTTAATTAATTAATTTACTTTATTTATTTATTTATTTTGAGATGGAGGCTCACTCTGCTGCCCAGGCTAGAGTGTTCTGGTATCCTTATACCTCACAGCAACCTCAAACTCCTGGCTTAGGAGATCCTTTTTCCTCAGCTTCCCAAGTATCTGGGACCACAGGAATCCACCACAATGTCCAGCTAATTTTTCTATTTTTAGTAGAGACAAGGCTGGTCTCCAGCTCCTGAGCTGGTGATCCTCCCACTTTGCTTGGCCTCCCAGAATGCACTGTCTACATTTTAAATACTCAGTAGCAACTGTGACTAGAAGATACCATGACAGACAGCATGGGCTCTCAATTATAGAAACTTTTTAGTTTAAATTTGGATCTAGACAACTGAGTTATGAAAATATGTGTTTTACCTGAACTTGAGGGTCTATTCTCTCACACAAAAAAATTTAGTTGTACATACCATCATGATAATAAACGCTCACTATACAGGTCAGTCTATACAAATCTGAGTTTTTATGGTAAACTAATGGATAAACAGGCACAATTAAATGTCTCTTTCTTGTTTTTTCTGCAAATACATAATAAATATTTAATTAACCTATTAGATTTCCTTCTGATATTAGTGACTACTTCAGTAATAGTAGTAATTGAGTAATAGTGAATTAACACACATCTTGACAACAAATATATTGGGTGTACATAGATTGGACCAATTTCCCAGTTTAAAAAAATCTATTAACATAATTAGATATGAGAATTAATTCATTTGTCAAAGTCACTAAAAGCTCCATTTAAATATTTTGAAACAAAATTTAAATGAAGTTTTAATAGATATGGACTTTTTTAGTACTAGTAGGTGAGCTAAATCTATAAACTATAAATATTAGATGTCTCCCTACAATGAGAATTTGTAAATTTAACAGTTTTCTCCAGTATAAGACATTTCATGTGATCACCTAACAGCAGCTGGTAGCACTGGTGTTTTGTGTATGTCTTTATTTCTAACTACACTGACTGAAATGCTTTTCTATGGACATATTTGTTTAACATATGATAATTTTTCATGGTACCCAACGTAATCTTTCTTCTAATATTCAGGTGATTTTCTCTAATTTAATCACCATCTATAGAATGCAGAAGTTTTCAGAAGTAGAGATTAACTGTGAGCAGAATAGACATTTTCACCATATGCAGAAAATTCAAGTGTCACACATTTGTTTGGCAGTTAAATTTCCCACAGTTGGTGTTGATCTTTATCAAAATAGGATTGTAAATAAACTAAAAAGCTTCTGCATAGCAAGTGAAATAATTAGCATAGTTAACAGACAACACAGAATGGGAGAAAATATTAGCAAACTGTGTCCCACAAAAATATCCAGAATCTATAAGAAACACAAACAAATGAGCAAGAAAAAAAAAGCAACCCCTTTAAAAGTGGGCAAAAGACACGAACAGGCATTTTTCAAAAGAAGTATACATATGGCAAAAAACATATCAAAAATGCTCAATATCACTAATCATCAGGGAAATGCAAATTAAAACACAATTAGACACCGTCTTACTCTAATTAGAATAGCTGTTATGAAAAAAATCAAAGAACAGTGAATGTTGGTGTGGATGTGCTGTACAGGGAATGCTTGACACACTGTTAGCAGAAATGTAAATTAGCGTAACCTCTACGGAAATCAGTATGGAGATTTCTCAAAGAACTAAGAGCAGATGTATCATTCAATCCTGCAGTCCCACTATGGGGTATCTACCCAGAGGAAAATAAGTCACTATATCAAAAAGATATCTGCACTCACATGTTTATTGCAGCACAACTCACAGTCACTAAGATAAAGAATCAACCTTAACCTAAGTGCCCATCAACCAAGGAGTGGATAAAGAAAATGTATACGTTTATACACACACACACACCCTAGAATACTACTCAGTAATAAAAAAGAATGAAATAATATCTTTTACAAAAACTTAGAGGAAACCGAAGACTATTATCCCAGGTAACTCAGGAACACAAAAATATGTGGGTCATAAAAGTTTTGAGATAAATGCACAAATTCTAGAAATGTAAAATCTCCACAGACAGAAACAAATAAAACCCTCCTAGCAACACTGATAAGCTGAGTTGAAACTTGCATGGATGAATCAAAAAGGACAGTGTTGACTGTGTTTCTCGGAAGTGAAGTAAAGGACCATAACACAGCCTATCTCAAAACTTTCATAGTGATCCAGGTATATGCCTCAGGTTCTTGTAAGTGGGAGCTAACTATGACTACACAGGGACGCAGAGTGGCATAATGGACACTGGAGATTCATGAAGGGAAGGGTCGGAGGGGGTGAGGGATGGAAAATCATCTAGGAGGTACAATATGCACTACTTGAGGGATGGGTACAGAGCCCAGACTTTACCATTACACAATGCCTAGTTTACACAGGTAACAGAATTCAACTTGTATCCCCTAAATCTATCAAAATGAAAAACAACAACAACAAATTTCCTAAGGAATTTTTTAAAACCTCATTCTTAAGTACCCATCAGTGATTCTGATTATTTTGAAACATGTTCTTTGATTATCTGTATGTCTCTGCTCTTAGAACTTTCCAAAGATCTAGCTCCTGGCTTGCCTATTTTCTGACCTTCTCACTGTGCTCTTCCACCTGATAACTTCCTTTCCTGCCTCTGTCTGTTCGGCTGGATTCTGACCACAGTGTTTCTAACTCTTTCTTCTCACGGTGCTCTTCTACCTAATAACTTCCTATTCCGCCCCTGTTTGTTCGGCTAGATTCTGACCACAGTGTTTCTAATTCTTTTTTTCCTGAAAGCTCAGATCCTGGATTTCCATTTAGTCCCGAAGCTTCCATATATGAATGAGTACAATAACATCTCTGATGGCCATTCCAGAAAAAAAGAGATCCAAAATTGCTTTGAAGGGTACACTAGGCTCTGGCATTGGTGCACAGCTCCCCATGGAGAGGACCTTAAAGGATATGACTGTGGACACAGTGATATTCATCAATGAGGAACGTAGCACTTTTGCTCGGATGAGTTCAAGAACTTAATTGTCAGACCTTTTATGACAAACTTCTTTCTGCTCTGTTGGAATCATTGATCCAGAATAATATTGAGAGCTGCTACTTTAAAAACTGTTAGTCCAGAGCCAGGCCAGTGGCTTCTGTTGCTTAAAGCCAAAAGTTTGAAACCAGCCTGTACAATATATTGAGACCTCATTTCTATAAAATATAACAAAAAAAAAAACCCCAAACAAAAAATAAACAATCAGCTAGGCATGGATGGTACACAGCTTTAGTCTCGGCTACTCTGGAGTCTGAGGCAGGAGGATAATTTGAGACCAGGTGCTCAAAGTTACAGTAAGCTATAATGATGCCATTGCACTCTAGCCTGGGTGGCAGAGCAAGACCCTGTCTCAGAAAAAAAAGTTAATTCTCTTCTTTATACAAAAATACCTTTCTGACCTCTCTAGCAAAACTACCATCATATTCTTCAATTGAACTGTCTACCTCTTGGTTTAAGTTGGAAAAACTAATAATGTTTGTGGGTAGCATATGGCATTGCATCATTTCTTGATGCGTTGTTATCAATGACTCAACTTGATAACTTTTTTTGCAACTAATATTTCAGAGGACTACATTACACAAATATCCAATATCTTAGCTGAAAGGAGAAACAGAGCTTAGTAATTTCTTAGAAAGTATATGTGCATTTGTGTAGTTAAAACATAATTGATTCAGCAATTGAGATAAATGGAAGTTAGACAACATTCATAATATAAATTTATATATCATTCCAAAATTACATGAGACAATTATTCTCCCACTGTCCATATTCCTGTTTAGAGAAAGACATACAACAAATGTGACTAATTTGTGTGTCATTTTTTTCTAATTTTCCTGCCTGACCATCTCACAGTAGTTGTCTTTAACAACTACATGTATAAAAGTAGGAAATAAAATTAAAAAACTGTCACTTATAGTTGAGAAATAAGTATTTTCTAACAGAGAACTCACAGTGGAGAATTGCTTGGGTTAAAGCTCAATTGCATGAAATTCTTCAACTCTTATTTTCTTGTTTTTTGAACACTCTTTTAACCACATGTTAAGTGGAGACCTCATCTTTATTTTTTCTAACTTTCTTATTTAAATATCTTTCCCATAGTCCTTACTCTCTATGGCGCAAACAACACAACAAATCTGAAATGGTCACAGGCAGGCCATCATTTGGCCATCAGGAGTCACCATGTCTTGTGGCAAATATGACCACACCAAATACCTCTAGATTAGTAGACTGTTTCTGTTTGTTAATAAGCCCTTGGTTAGAATTTATGACGGCATCATTTTCATTGCAGTAAAATCCTCAAAAAAAAGTCAAATAAGATGTCTAATTTTATAATTTCTTATAATTTTTTATAATTATATTTAGTACATAGAGAAATTTGATATATTTAAGTAAACAGAAAAAGAAGAATAGTAAAATGGCTGGGCTGTAAACATTTAGCTAAAGTAATTTTATATATTTTATGTAAGTTTGCCCCATTATATAAAGAAGGAATTTATACCAGACTTTTGAATGTACATGAGATATTTCTTAAATTTAGCCATAATTGGATTTCCATCAACGTTCATAATAATTTTTAGAAAGCCTTGAAGGAGGGTAAGTGTTTGCAACTGCAAAGCCTGGTAGCTTGTGTGCATGAGTGTACGTGTGTATATGTGTGTGTGTGCATGTGTGTGGGTATGTGTACATGTGTGAGTGAATGGGTGTGTTTGCGTGTGTGTACGTGTGCATTCATGCGTGTGTGCTCACTACCTAGCTCCTCAAAGCAGGTGTCAAGTCACTGAATACTCACCATTGCTATTAATGATAAAGACAGAATATAAATGTTTTAACACAATAACTAAGAAAAAGCCAGACAGGCTATGTTAACCAGTGTGATGAAAATATTTCAAATTGTATATAAAACCAGCGCATGGTACCCCTTGATTGCATTAATGTACACAGCTATGATTTAATTTAAAAAAAAAAAGAAAAAAATACCCACTGAAAGGAAAAAAAAAAGAAAACAGCAGAAAGTTAATGATATTTTCAGCTACTGTCAAGGTCAAAGATGATGAACTCTAGTCAGAGAACAGAAGAATAAAAATCAAAGGGAATTGAAGAGTTTACGGTAATTGAGAGGAAATAACTAAATGAGATTCCAGGGAAAATCAGGAGCCTAAGCTTCTGAGGAGCATCTGAGAGGGGAGAGGGGAAGGAAACCCAGCCACTCAGCAGCTGGAGAAATGAGAAAAATGTATGTTCAAAGGCAAACTGAGGGTCACAACAGGCACCAACTGTGAGGCAGTTGTCAATTGCTTTGGCAGGCAAAGCCAATGGGGACAGAATTTCAAGAGATGTATTTTAGCCGCAAATAAAAAGTCAAATCTTGTTAAGGGAGTCTCTTGACTTAGAATTAGAAAGGTTTCCAAAGACTTGGAAGGCATAGCTAAAAATCTAAGAGGCTGATGATTAAATTCTGTTAAAAAAAAAAAAAATCACAGGTGAAATTAATCAGTTAAGGGTCAGGAATGGGGTTCTCTTCCCTAACTACCTCTCACATTGACTTGTTTTTAGCCATTTTACCACCATCCTGATCCAAGCCATCATCATCTCTCACGTGAACAAGGCAATGGGCTCCTAAATGGTATTGCCACATCCACTTCATTCTCTAATCTATCCTCCAAGTATTCACCGAAGAAGGGTGTTTTTGCTTTTTTGTTGTTGTTGTTTCAATTATTGAGGGAAGAGGAACGTTTTTAATGCAAATTGTCGTGGCCACAAGAGCCTCCTGCTACTCAGAATGCACTGCCTCTGTGTGAATTTTTATTTTTATTTTTGAGACAGAGTCTCATTCTGTCTCCTAGGTAGAGTGCTGTACTGTCATAGCTCACAGCAACCTCAAACTCCTAGGCTCAAACAATCCTCCTGCCTCAGCCTCCCAAGTAGCTAAGAGGACAGGCACCCACCACAATGCCCAGCTAGTTTTTCTATTTTTAGTAGAGATGGGGTCTCACTCTAGCTCAGGCTGGTCTCAAACTCCTGAAATCAAGGGATCCACCCACTTCAGCCTCCTATAGTGCTGGGATCACAGGCATGAGCCACCATGCTTGGCCTGTATGAATTTTTAAAGGTCTCTTTTCTTCAAGACACTGTATTCCATCTGTCAAAAAAATTATTGAAAGATACTAACTTTGTTAGAACAAGACATTTTATCACCATCTACTGGGAAATCACTGTAATAAGTATATACAGTTAAGAGGTCCACAATGTGAATATTACCCCACATATGATGTCATGGTTCGGATATGACAATGTACAGCAGTCCTGCCTGTCAGTCCCATTAGGGACATGTCCAATGGCTTCGTTTTTTCCCAAGTTCAAGGCTTGAAACCCTAACCCTAAGTTCAAGGCTTGAAAACCTAACCTGTCCTGTAAGGTTCTAAAGCAGTGATTTTCAACTAGGGTGCCATGACAATTTTTAAAGATCACTAATTAAATTATTTTTGGATGATGCTCAAAGCACAGTGAGTATATTTTCTTTTATTCTTTTTTTGGATTGACATAATTGAAGTGTGCTGTGGAAGTTTAACTAGAGGTTCAAGTGTGCCATGAGATTAAAAACAGTTGAAAAACACTGGTCTAGACGTACAGGTGCCATTTAATCCCAATTAACAAAGGTGCAGATGTACCAGCTCTCTCAGGAAACATCTCCAAATTCTTTCTCCATCTGTGACATATGGCTATCCACCTGTGCTTAAGTGTTTTCCATTGCAGAGGAATTCAGTACCTATTCTACCATTCAACAGAAAAACTTGTTATTCAATAGAATCTCAAGTTTAGCTAATTTCATCAGGTGACATTATTTGTTTCCACGGGAACAAGTTTCGATGGTGATTATCATTCTCCCTTGGTCTATACTGTAATTCTTGTAACGCAGCCTCTATTTGCCTCAACAGTTTTTAGGAATTACGTCACTTTGGCAGCTTTTTAAAAGTTGTGGTTAAATATATAAGCAACTACATGCCCACAGGAAAGTAAAAACACAAATATAGTCTAGCAAGGGGGAAGATAAGGGAGGGGAAGGGAGAGGGAGGGGAAAGGAGAGAGAGAGGAGGAGGACGACGAAGCGGGAGGTTAGCGGAATTTCACCTAAAGTGCATAACGGGAGGGTGTTCAATACAGTCCCTGGGTGAAGGGCTCAACTACAACTTGAACTTTACCTTAGAATTGAAAACAATGTAACCTAAACATTCGTAGCCTCATATTAATTTGAAATAAAAAATGCACAAATAAAAGTTGTGGTCAAATTTCTCAGAGCCTTTCTACACACGTTCCTGCCAGTCAATCAGTTTCTTTTTTCTTCTGAAAGCAATTTTTCACTTAACACAAAACTGTGATTTTTTTCCTTGTTATGCTAATTTTCCTGTCTTGGATTGGCTCAGCATATCCATCTGTGATGATTGGTATCCCCTGAAATTCACATATTAAAGTCCTAGCTCCTAGCACTTCAGGATGTGACCTTATTTGGCACGGTCATTAAAGATATTAGTTAAAGTGACGTCACACTGGAGGTGGGTGGGCCTCTCCTCCAATAAGACTGTTGCCCTTATGAAAAGGGGAAATCTGGGCACAGACATCACAGAGGGAACCGCAGGTGCAGATAAAGACAGAGATCGGAGCATTCGTGTGACCGGGTGAGGCTTATGTAAACCAAGAATGACAAAGAGTGCCAGCAAAACACCAGAAGCCAGGGAGGAGCGTGGAACAGACTGTCCCTCACAGTTTTCACTAGAAACCGATCTTGGCAACACCTTATGTCAGACACCAGAGCTCCAGAACTGTGAGGCTGTAAGTTTCTGTTGCTTCCTCCATTTGTTATAGCAGCCCTGGCAAACTAATACAGTTGCTTCTAATTTGGGATCTATCATTTAATCTGAAACATCTCATAGTATTTCTCCCTAGAATTTATTTAAGACATAGGCTAACTTCATAAAATTGAGGTTTATGAAATCCCACTTCAAATGTCACCTATCCAGGCATCTTGTCATGAGAGTGCTCTGCCCTCACTCCTCCATTACCACTCTTGCCTGTTCTGACATTCAATTGTAATGATAGTTACAAGGCCAAGACATGAAAAGAGCCAATCGACTGTGCTCTTGGAAGATGTTTCCAGCCTGGGCTCTCAAGAGTCCATCGGTCCTAAAAGTTGCTGGCTTGTTTACTTTGATATTTGGAAAGACTTCAGTTTATATGTATCTATGTCAAGCTAATTTAAAACATCAAGTACTGCCTCAGGCTAAATGTGTACTAACTTTATGCTTGTAATAACATAAAAACTTTCTGAAGTTTCAAAGTGTAAAATTTCTAGGCATGGCACTAGAAATATATTATATCCATTATCCCATTTAAACACCATGAATGTTTCCTAGGAGGCAACACTGTTATTTATTACCCCTTCAAGAGATGAATACACCAAGGGCTAGAAAAGTAAATTAAGTATCTTGCAAAATTCAAATACAAATTGGTCTGACTCCAGTCTCACTCTGTTAACTATGTGTATGCTTCTATTAACTGAAGAACAAAATGAACATTACTTCAGCCATTTGATAGTTGCATGGGGTTGAACAAGTTCATTAACCTTCATTTTTTCCTCTATAAAATGAAAATAGTGATGATACTTCCCTTCTGAGATTATTCTATGAATTAATTGAAATAATATGAAATTAAATATACAGTGCATAGCAAATTGAAAGCCATTATCTTTGTTGCTTAGTAAATGTAATTGATTCAGTTGACTCGGTAAATAAAATCAATCATAACAGCAGAAAAATGAATAAAAATTTTGGAAAAATAAATGTTCCTGAGTGCAGTCTAGAAGGAATAATTTGGCTTTACTTCCTATGCTTTGGCAAATAAACTTCATTGAAAAAAAAAAAGGAGGAACAATTTCTGTTTCCCAATTTATTGTTCAAAGAAAAAAACATGTATACACTGTATATTCTTTTAGGAAAGACCCTTGGAATTGTTGGGTTTAAAGGATTCAGTGTCACACTATTCACACTACTCATGTCATGGTATGTTTGTAGTGGGCCGGACTGGGGAGAGGAGCACGAGGATGGAAAATCATCCCTCTCTTCTGGGCACTGATTCTTCCCGTGCACAGCACTAGAGTCGTCAACTTTCAAACCAATTCAAATTTTCCTGCCAATGTGGACTTCCCTTTTGTTAAATGAGCAACTCTGTTTCTTTGGCAGTTTTGAAATGGATATTATTTTGTATTTCATAACTAGAATTATGAGGTGTGAGTTGTGATCATTTCAATCACTGCCATAGTACAGTCTAGGCCCAGGGGTGTCCGACCTTTTTTTTCTCTTCTGTATATCAGAAGAAGAGTTGTCTTGGGCCACACAGTAAATGCAAAAACACTAACAAAAGCTGATTAGCAAAAAAAGAAAAAAAAGAAAGAAAGAAAGTCCATGCATACTTTTTATGATATCGACACCACAGATAAGCAAAAAAAGTCCTCACAAAAATCAGCATTTGGCCTGCAGGCTACAAGTTAGACACCTTGGACGCCCATGGGTTTAGGGCTTTCTATCAACTCAGCCTCTTTCAATCATTGTGAGAAAGTGACCAGACTAGTCCCCTTTTGTTCCCAACATTGGGGATGTTTTAACAATTAGATGACATTTTTTGTATGACAAAGCAACTGATTTATCAGTAATCAACCTGGAAACAATCGACCTGGCCAAAATCGTCAAACTTTTTTTATTATCCATTCATTTCCTTTCCACATTCTATTTCTTCAGTTCAACAAAAAGCATCAAAAAGTATATTTGTGTCATGTATTTCCTTCATTGTTTATAAAATAGGAGAAAGAATACCTAGGAAAGATATCTTGCTTCGATTTTTTTTTTTTAAAGAACTACTTTTTAAGGCCAGGTTTTTATAAAAGAATGAGTATTGTAAATAGTGTCTGGGAAGTATCTTGGAGAGGTCTCCCGCCACCATCAGATGAAAGTGAAAGGAGCAAAGCTGTGAGACACAGTAAAATTTAAAGAATGAACATGTTTTCCCTGAGTTAGTATTCACAATAATTGCACTTGGTAGAGCCTGGAACAGCCTAATTACACTTTTATTTTTGCCCACATAATTACCTTATCTGAACTCAAATCTGGTACATTTATAGTCTCAGCATCATCATTAAGCTAAAAATTGAACATTCTATCTTACCCTGCAAAATTCCAATTAAGCCCATTTGGAGATCTCCACGGAATGCCAGCACTAATTCCTTTCTGCAAAGATCAAAAGTACCAGGATGTCACACCAAAGAGGGGCCAGCAGTCAACTCATTAACAAGACTGATGAACTGTACTAGTATTCCTGTTGATGTGAGCGTCTCAAAGTGGACTGAAGTCCCACCCTATGAGCCCGTATGGAAAACCCAGGAGGTCATCACTCATTAAAAACCAGTTTGTATGGACTGTTCAAAATAGAATGATCTAAAGAACAAAACTCTGGAATGATGCCAAAACTTAAGTAGTAGATGAATGTAGTTAGGCACGTTTTTGTTTAAATGGTTTATCTATTGATACCAGCAACACAATTAAAACTCTTTTAACCTCTTTGGTTTCAACTCACTAGGAAATGCAAAATCAAAGCTGATTATTTTTACTTTCCTCCCAGCTCTCCATTGCTAAAATATGATTTTGTTTTCTCTAAAACCCAACTTAAGCATGGAACCTAGATCAGTCTATCTGCTAATTATTTCACCAGTAGTATAACAAATACTAATTAGCAGTTTCCATATTTTTTCTGTTCTTCAATGAATTTAGAATATGGGTCTTTCAAGTAAATTGGCAAGTAGTGTTGTCAATTTGTGTGTGTGTGTGTGTGTATGTTGAGACAGAGTCTCACTTTGTCACTTTGTAGAGTGCTGTGGCATTACAGCTCACAGCAACCTCAAACTCCTGGGCTCAAGCGATTCTCATGCCTCAGCCTCCCCAGTAGCTGGGACAAGTGCCAGCCACAACACCCAGCTACTTTTTTAGAGACATGGTCTTGCTCTTGCTCAAGCTGGTCTCAAACTCCTAAGCTCAAGCAATCCACTTGCCCTAGCCTCTGTTCTCAATGTTTAAACACAGCTACACAAAAGAACTATTTGGACAAGAAAGCAGACATTGTAAAAGTGCATTTTTAAAGCAACAAAGTTGTCATTTAAAGAATCTCACAGCCAGACCAGCCAGTTCCTTCTAGCCCTACTAGCTAGCCAATCAACACAGATCAGAAACTAGTCTAAAAATTAAATATTTTTCATGGAACCTAGAATTCAATGAATTCAGTAAGCTAGGCTAACTCTAATCAATTACTGGAGTTAAACTATAATGCAAATTTATCCATGTTTAGGTACTTTAATACTGATTTCCACTCTACAGATGGAAGTGGAATTAATCTTCGAAATGTTTGTTGATCAACATTGGCTCTCAGAAAAGGTAGATAATATTGAAGAACATTTAATTATGTTGTGATTAATTTGAAGTAAAAAATAATCTTTCTCCATAACAGTAATACAGGTCTGCCAAAACTAATGTAACTTTTGAAAAAAATTCTCTGCCTACCCTGAATAAAAATGGATTAATCCTCCCTACATCTGTGCTTTCCTTTCCCACATACATGACATTTTATTAAAACCATTTCTTTCTTTTTTTTTTTTTTGTAGAGACAGAGTCTCACTTTATGGCCCTCGGTAGAGTGCCATGGCGTCACAAGGCTCACAGCAACCTCCAAATCCTGGGCTTAAGCGATTCTCTTGCCTCAGCCTCCCGAGTAGCTGGGACTACAGGCGCCCGTCACAACGCCCAGCTATTTTTTGGTTGCAATTCAGCCGGGGCCGGGTTTGAACCCGCCACCCTCGGTATATGGGGCCAGTGCCTTACCGACTGAGCCACAGGCGCCGCCCAAAACCATTTATTTCTTAAAAGAAAAAGTTTACAATTAATTTCATGGAACACAAAATATGTTTTTGAGTTTGTTCATATTTTTGTGAGACTCTGCCTCGACTTAATAGGAACTAGGTATTTCCGATGAGGCAAAGATGAACAGATATCTTAAAATAAGTCACAGTTATAAAAAAAAAAAAATAGTGACTAATTCTCACATAAGTTGGATATAATTTTGACCAAAGTACATTATTTAAACAATAACTTTTAATTCAACTTGTTAATATATTGTTTAGGATATTGTGTCTACATTTGTAAGTGAAATATGTCTGTAATTTCCCTTTGTAACAATTTATTTTTCCAATTTTAATATCAGGTATATCCAGATGAAGTAGAATGAATTTGAAGGATTTCTTCTTTTTCTATTGTCTATAAGATTTGGCAAGATCTGTTTCTTTGAAATTATCTTCTATTTTTATTTATAAATAGTAGTAGTCTATTTTTTGAGACTTTGGAGAAAAATGAGTATTCCTGGAAATAATTCTCCTCACTATTTAGAATCCTTTCCTTTGGGTTTGTTTTTTCTCTCTTACCATCAAAAGTTTCCATAATTCCAGTAGCTGGCATTTCATGTGGTTTCTGTGTTTTCTTGCTAGAATTTTACCTTTTCATAATTTCAAGTTTACTCGTATGTGGGATTGAGGCAGAACTTGGCTGTAAATTATGAAGTATGTATTGTTCTTTTTGATCATCCGTAGTCGAGGCTATGATGCACTTCCCAGACTCTCACAGATCCCCCAACCCTTTGAGGCTGAAGCCCCTTCCCTCAGCTGCTGGGACTATTGGTAGTTGGCTGCTCTCTGCTGAGTTCTTCTCTAGAAATTGCCCCTGGCTAAAGAGAGTCGTCTCACTCAAGGTTCATGTTTGTGGAGCAGCAGATACCCAAAGACTGGCCATTGCCTCAATTCAGACATCTGTGAGGGGCTCTCCCAACTTCACGGGTTCCTCAAGGGACCAACTGAGACATTTGTCGGGACTTGGATAGAGTTCAGCTTCTTGCTCTGTGTCCTGCTTCTTTCTTCCACTCTCCCTGGTCCTCATCTGGACAGCACTGCCCAGTGAACACACTTCCTGCTTGTACATTTCTACCACAGAGTCTGCTTCCCAGGAAACCTACACTGCATTGTTACCACTGTATGTTATTTAATGTATATAGTATCTTGCATGGAGAATATATTTCATTATCCTTGTGCTTGGACATAAAAATTAACTCATGTAATAAAATTTGTCATTTGTTTCTATTAAAAAAAAAGAAAAGAAGCCACACTTTAGAAGCAAAAGTCATCTATTTCCTTTTTTCTTCCTGTTTTAACTTTACTTCTGAATTCTGGAGACATTCAAACTCATCTTGAGGGAGAACACTGAATCCTCTCAGAGCATGAAGGGAAGGAGACTTGTAACCCTCCTCCACACACACCACAATTAACAGCATCATTACATGTGTTGAACATTGTTTAAGGTAGAGGAAGTGGTCATGAAACAGGCATAGTCAAGGTGCTGATGGAGAGGGTTAGAGGTGAGAGACACAGAGCTCTTCCATTACAGAAAATATCCCTTGTTCTAATGATAAAAAGGATATCTCTTAGGATGTCTAACCATATGACTTATGCACACAATACTTTGTGTTCATTGTGATACACAGACTATAAAGCATTTTGTGTTTTTTTTTCCTACTATTTATTGATTTGTTTATTTATATAAAAACAATTCTGGTCTTAAATCCTCTTCTTTCACTTACTAGTTTGTATGGCTTTGGGCAGGTTACTATGATTCTCTGAGCCTCCATTTCCCATGTACTTGTAAATCTGAGTCAAATAATACCTAACTTGGATGTAGAACAATCCAAGTCCCAGAAACCATCTAGCCACGTAGAACATACTAAAAAAGAAATGTAACAATAATGAAAAAGATATGAATCGTTATAAACATGCAGGGCATGCATTGAAATCCCTCATCCAAATCTAGTTCTGGTGATGTTGCCTCACCTTCTCTCACCCCTCGAGGACTGGGTGTGAGCGGAACTTGGTGGTGCAAAACAGAGGAAATTACAATGTTTTGCTAGGAAGGAAAGAACACCTCTCCCCCTTCCCCTGGTGCCCCTGTCAATACTAACTATGCTGTAACTTTTTAGATCCCACCCTCTGAACTCCATCTAACATTGCAGCAGGCAATCCTAGGCTTTTCCACCCTTGAAATCCTGCCTGGAGGGTTTGCAGTAAGGGATTAATCATATTACCATCTCAACGCCCCAATCATTAAAGAACCAAATGCTACCTTCCTGGGAGTTACATAGTCCCTATTTGGGGATGCTGGAACCACACTGTGTAGTGACTTGTCAGTAGTAAGGACTCCTCTCTGTTACGTGTCACTACAGAAGTCAGAGGCCAGACCCAGAAAACCTGCAGAGCAGTCACCACGGCGTGACCATCTAAGTGGGCCCACAGCCTCCTAACAAAAAAATGTCCAGTTCATAGCACCATGTTTAGCCAATAAACCATCCTTTGGACAAAATATCCAAACCACCTGTGATTACCCAAATTCCCTTTAAGTAAAAGGCGATTGTGATAGTTTTTTATGATTTTAGCAAACTTCTCAAGTGGGAAGGTCTGAGGAGGAAGGAATGGATCACGTTCTATAAATAGGTTCCCATGGCCCCGGGGGGTGGCTCACATTTGTAATCCAGCAATCTGGGAGGCCAAAGTGGGCGGATCCCTTGAGCTTGAGTTTGAGGGCAGGCCTCAGCAAGAGCAAGACTCCGCATCTACTAAAAATAGAAAACTAGCCAGGTGTGGTGAGGGCTCCTATAGTCCCAACTATTTAGGAGGCTGAGGCAGGAGGATCACTGGAGCCCAAGACTCTGAGGTTGCTGTGAGCCATGATGCCACAGCACTCTACCCAGGGGGACAGAGTGAAACTCGGTCTCTAAATAAGTAAATAAATTGATTTCCACTTCTTCTGAGAAATGCATTAGGCAGCAGAAGAGGGCTATAGGGAAAGATCTGTCTCTAAACCTCCATGTGGACTCAGCCACCTGCTTCAGCAACCTGGAGAAAGGAACAAATGGGGTTACATTCAGCAATGATGCATTTTTCACAACCTTCATCATGTCTTAAACCTAAGATTAAAGAAGGAAGGTGAGAAAGTCCAAAGAATCAGTAATCAGTCCCACCCGCTGCTGCTCATCCTCAAGCTTCTGCCACACATAGACCAGTTGGCTCCTGGTATGTGACTGGAGCAGGGGTGTGGGTCTGCTTTTTCAGGGTAAGATGGTGGGGATGTTCTGGGTGTCGTTGGACTATCCACTCCCCATTGCTGGCTGGTTTCACTGGTGAGTGATGTATCCAGGCAGGGATGTCATTCACCTTCACTGCTGTGGGTGTGGACAGGATCACCAACCTTTTCACCATGGTTTCAGCAGGCTCGGGCACCAATCTTTAATCCACACCTGGTTATCTGGAGACGGCGGATGGACTCGGGGTGATAAACTAACAGGATATCTATCATTTACTCGTTCTGAATTTTTTTTCCTTATTTTTCCCAGTGACATTAGTTGCTTAGTAAGTTAGTAAATTTTGTTTCTTCTTTTCTACCATAACCACTAGAAGACCTTATTATTCACACAAATGATCCTCTGTCCACTTTTAAGCCCTGCCTGAGTAGGAACTGAAACAGTTCCTTAAGTTTCTCTCCTAGCCTTCATTCTCCCTCCTGAGGGGCCTTCCCTGGCCTTCTTGGTGAAGAAAAGAACAGCTGCAGTAATTATGCCCACGGCTGCAGGCTGGTTGGAGAAGAAATCACAGCAGCTAAAAATATAAACGTTCAGTAGTATTCTGATCTAGAAGTGGTTCTAACTGAAACTGTCTAAAATACTACAAGATCTGTATAAAAGTCACAGAGCAAAAAAAGAAGCATGATCTTCTGCCAAAATTTTCACATACCAGTCAGATCACCCAGACATGCTCAGGGACCAGCATTAAATGGGGCAGATTTCTGCCTGAGTGACTTATTTTGCTATATTAATCAAATTTCTCATCATAGATATCTACTTGATAAAGCTTTTGATGTTTCAAATTTTGGATTATTTATTAATCTCAAATGTATGTGTGAGTGTGTGTGCACAGGTTTGTGAGTCTTTAACTTGTTTTTTTAAGTACTGGTGATTTAGATAATGCATACAGATTTGCCAAGCTATACAGAAATAGAAAAACAAATTCAGTGTGAAAGGTAAAGTAACACATGGGTTAACTCACAGACCTTTTGCTACATACAAACTAATACAAGGTTTTGTCTTGCTTTTGCTTGCTAATTGCCAAGTTCAAAATCACGCTAAAGGATGTCATCCAAAAGAGCATGGCCATAAGACAGCTAAAGATTTATCACAGCTAGGTAATAAATAATCGATTTTCAATGAATGTCTTGAAGTTTTGAAAGAAAATACGTTTATGATAGTGTTTATGAGCCTTTATTAGAAATGTAGTTTAGGGGCGGCACCTGTGGCTCAAAGGAGTAGGGCGCCAGCCCCATATACCGGAGGTGACAGATTCAAACCCAGCCCCGGCCAAAAACTGCAAAAAAAAAAAAACAAAAACTGTGGTTAAAGTCGTAAAAGCTAAGCAAGCAAACACAAATGGAATGAAAATGGAAGTTCAACAATAGAATACAAAGACTTAGACTTTGATTCTATATAATTCTTTGTCTAAAATATTGCAGGCTCAGTGCTGTGGCTCATACCTATAAACCTAGCACTCTGGGAGGCTGAGGTGAATGGATTGCTTGAGTGCAGGAGTTTGAGAGCAGCCTGAGCAAGAATGAGACCCTGTCTTTACTAAAAAAAGAAAAACTAGGGTGGCACCTGTGGCTCAGTGAGTAGGGTGCCCGCCACATATGCCTGCCTAGGATGGTGGGTTCGAACCCGGCCCCCGCCAAACTGCAACAACAAAAAAATAGCCGGACCCTGTGGTGGGCACCTATAGTCCCAGCTACTTGGGAGGCTGAGGCAAGAGAATTGCCTAAGCCCAAGAGCTGGAGGTTGTTGTAAGGTATGACTCCACAGCACTCTAATGAGGGTGACAAAGTGAGACTCTGTTTCTAAAAACAAAACAAAAAAACTAGCTGGGCATGGTGTTGGGCACCTGTAATGCCAGGTACCCAGGAGGCTGAGACAAGAGGATTGTTTGAAGCCAGGAGTTTGAGGTTGCTGTGAGCAAGGCTGAGGACACTGCATTCTAGTTTGGTCAACAGAGTAAGACTCTGTCTCAAAAGAAAGAAAGAAAGAAAAATAATAGCAGTGGCTATTAGCCCTATTTAAAGATGCAAACTGTAAATGTCCTTTTGCATGCATACTTAATCAAATTCCCATAGTAATTATGTTAATGAATTGTACTAGAACAGTGATTTCACTTAGAATGAAAAATGTCTGATTCAAGCATGTAACATCTTGCCCTTGAAATATTTTTCTAAAGGTTTTAAATAACTAGTCAGGTTCTATTTGAATCTGTGTGGATCTGTGGCTGTAGTCTACAGCCCTTGAAAGGTGTAACTAATGGAGCATCATTTTACTTTACATTCAAGTAACAGCCACAGAGGCACATGGACAGACATTATGTTTACTTTATCTTCCTTGAAATGTAGACTTTGAGACAGTCTGTCCATTTCTATCTTTATTCATCAGGAATGTTTGGAAAGCCATGCATTAATTTTTATTGCATAAACCATGTAGCTTTGGAGCAGTCATGCTACTTTTGGTCAAATCAAGTTTCAGCCTGATCACAGGACCCAATTGTGTCGATACAACAGGGAAAGACTCACTTTTTGTCCTTAAATTCCATCTAAAATTCTCAATCACTTTTTTAACCTCTGACTCAAGAAAGAAAAGTCTTCAGTTAACACCAATCCAGTTCAATATGATAGTTCTTTAACTGTATTTTATCAAAAGGAATTAAAAATGCTTTAGAACTTTATGCACCATGGTTTTTAAACAGCTTTTGGGGGGGTTATTGAATATTACTTATTATTTCTTATTAAATTGTGCTAGAACTAACCTTATTTAAAATGGGGGTGTATGTTCATCTTTAAAATTAAGCATGACTACCTATTAAAATAATGTTCTGTAAAAGATTTGTTCTTGCTTTCAGGTAATATTTTGGTTTGTTTGTTTGTCTAATTACATTTGTCTCCCATTTAATTTCAGAAATATTTCTAACTCTAACATGCTGAGTTTACTTACTATTTATTTTAATGAATCAATTGTATTTATGTGGGTTTTATCAGTGAATAAGTATTAAGTAGACATATATTAGCTTAAAGTATGTATACAGCTTGACATTATATCTCCTGCTGTAAAAGTTTTTATTTTATAGAAAATGGAAAAATAACTTTAAAAAGAGGAAGTTGCATTCAAGTTCTGGGTGAGTATCTGAATTTGATATTTTCTTCTTTCTCCAAATCCCACAGCTTGGTGACCTTTACGTTCCTGGTGCAAAGATCCAGCACAAAGTCAGCTGCACTAGAAGAAAATAATCTTTGTGCTAAGCTTTCTACCACAATACTAGTTCAAGAAAAGAGACTTACTCTTAGGTAATTTTTTTAAGGAAAAAAACTATAAATTACAAAGCAATGAAGTCTGTAAATCTTTTCACAGGTACCCACATTAAATTCCACCCAACCTGGTTTCTATGTGGTGTTTATTAAGTTCCGTCTCATTAGACTGGCTCCTTTCCACCTTCTTTTGATGACTCACACCATGAAATAGTGAGCACAACAGGGCTGAGGACATAGGTGTACAGCAGGCTACGCAGACATGTGTCCAAGAGAATCAAAACCAGCAGGAGCATTTGTGAAATAGGTTTTTCAGTCACTTACAAAGAATTTGAATTACTATCTTGCCTGGAGCATTCCAAAAGTGCCTTTCTCACCTGGTGTACTGAAATTCAGATATGCCACATTTAATGCATTGTCCAAATCATCCTACCTAAAAGTACTATCTTAAAAGTATTTAATAATTTGGCCTTTCTTGATCTTAGTTAATTCATCACCCTTTGTAATGATTACCTTTGCTTTCTGAGAGCTCATAAGCCACTTTATAATAATTCATTCTAGAATTTTATCTTCATTTCAAACTCCCTGAAATGGTCTTATATTTTGTACAATTTACCCTGTTGCTTTTTTCAATCACTGCTCTTTTTTACTCTAATTCACATTTTCCATAATTACATACTTTTACGACAAAAAGAAGGAAAACTATGCTATCCTGGGTAAACTCCAGTGATTAAGTCTTGAGATTCAAAAGTTCTCCAAGTGAAAAGTGGCCTGAAATGAACCAGAAACAAAAAGAGGAAAGAGGAGGCTGACAAGTGTTGACATTTTTATGGCAGAGACGGTCATCTTCGTAAACTGCTTTGTAAGGATTTAATTGAATTTGCTTAACAAGTATCACAATGCCTACATTTCAATTGGGTACATTTCTATGTAGAGAGTTTATACCACCCTAACCTGTGCCACCTACACATCTCCATTTATTCTCTTTATGTGTACTGGAATAATGAAGTATATAATAGGATTAGACTATCAGGCAATTGTGAAGTAGCTTAAAGACCGGCGGAAAAAATAGGGTCTATTCACATCTGATTTTCTTGCTGTTATTGTTCCTGTGTAATTATTGAGAAGAAAACTGCAGAAAGAAAACAGTATTGGAATTCATAATACTTACCCTACAAACACTGCTTTCTAGGTCTCTTAGTATAGATGAATTGAGCACAATTATAAAAAATACTCAGAAATACCTATTCCACATAAGCAATGGCAGCCTTTTCCTAAAAACAAATTCCTCTCCAGAAAACTTATGATACTTTATTTTGGATATTTGGATTACTTGGACCTTTTCAGATAAAGGATTTCCGATGGGTTGGGCTATTAAACTGTGCAGATATATGTTCTTCCCATATTCTAAGAGTATGTTTTGGAAGCTAACTTGACATTGATGATTTTTAACATTTGAATTTTGAAGACAGAAGACAAATACTCCTTGACTTAAGATGGGGTTAAGCCCTGACGAACTCATCATAAATTGAAAATTCCCTAAGTGGAAAATGCATTTAATACACTTAACCTACAGAACATCAGAGCTTTACCTAGCTTACCCAAACATGCTCAGTACTTACACTGGCCTACAGTTGGAGAAAATAGTCTAATATAAAGCCTATTTTATAGTACTTTGAACAGCTAATGTAATTTACTAATTACTAGGCTGAAAGTAAAAAAGAGAATCCTGGTATGGGTATTGGAAATACAGCTTTTACTGAAAGCCTGTAGATTTCAGACCATTGTAAAGTTGAAAACTCCTAAGTGGAACTACTGTAAATCAAGGGCGACCTATATGTATATATTTTTTAAACTCCATGCAACATCTTACACGGTTCCTATTTCAAATTTATTAAATAATACAAAACTGAGAAAACACCATAATTATATTCATAGACATATACTTTGGCCCTGCACTATATATTTTTGTTAGCATTTTTCTTTTCTCTCATTTCACTCGTTTGTTCATTTGGTTGTTTAAAAAGTGAATGGCTACTATGTGAGAAGTCTTCATGTAGAAGGGTCTAAAGCAGGAGTGGGGACCCTTGTCATGTTGAAGACTCCATTAATTTAGCTGTAATCAAATAAGACTGCATTCAAGAAATTTCAAGTAGATACACTTTAAAATGTACATTATTTTGTAAAAATCCAACCACCATATACTTAATATTTTTTAAAAATCAAAATTATACTAATTTCAAAGTTAATTAAACTTCTAATGATTTTTTTGTGTCTGTTTATTTATTTATTTATTTTTGAGATAGAGTCTCACTTTGATGCACTTGGTAGACTGCACTTGGTAGAGTCATAGTTCACAGCAACCTCAAACTCTTGGGTTCAAGTGATCCTCTTGCCTCAGGTCCTGAGTAGCTGGGACTAGGCACCCACCACAATGCCTGAGGCAGGTGGATTGCTTGTATCTACTTTTGTTGAAAAGCATTTGAGTATTTGTTTACATGTGATGTCATGATTCTCAAAGTCAAGGAACTTTTCATTGCATTCTTCAATTAATAAGTCTATAACAGCTGTGTATTCTTCAAATGATTGGAATATATTATCTCTTTCATCAATGACCTTTACCAACTAGGGACAATACTCGTGTAAAACTTCCTTTTGAGAAAGAAGTGTTTTGAAAAAAGCAGTTCCCCTATAGATGCATTTTAAGTAAAAAGAAAGAAAGAAAGAAAAAGCAGTTCCCTGTGCTGTTCTCTGTGCTTATTTTTTCCCAAAATGCTTGGATTTTTTGCCACTTATCATATATAGCAGTGTTTTTCAACCTTTTTTATCTCAGAGCACACTTGAACCTATAGTTAAATTTTCACAGCAGACTTAAATTATGTTGGTAAAAATAAAAGAGTAAAAAGGAGTATATAAGGTGGTGCCTGTGGCTCAAGGAGTAGGGCGCCAGTCCCATATGCTGGAGGTGGCGGGTTCAAACCTAGCCCCGGCCAAAAACCAAAAAAAATAAATAAATAAAATAAAATAAAATAAAAAAGAAAAAGGAGTATATACGTACTGTCCTTTGAACTTCTTTCCAAAATAATTTAATTAATGATCTTTAAAATTTTTTGACAGTACACCTGAGATCTTCTCTTGGCACACCAGTTGAAAAAGTCACTGATATATAGACTGAGTTTTACCTTACAAAGACATAGTCAAATCAACAAAGGTAGAAACCAGCAATTATCTTACAATGGCAAAGTGAATGCATGTGCCAGCTACCTTGAAAACAAACATGAACACACAGCTATGTTTGCCAGGAGGGGATAATTAGATGGGCTTACATTTTCTTATGGCACACCCCTGCTCCTCATGTTCAGAGCTTCTAAGTAATTGACCTATTATGTAATCTATCATTTCCTAATTGATACTATAGATTATTTTTTTACTTAGGCCACTGATAAACCCTGCCATATTACTATTAATGATTATAAAGAGGGCAGAAAGTGCTTAACTTAAAATCAGGCTACCATTTGAAAAGTTGAGAGAATATGTATGCTCAGTTAATATTAATTAATGGTAACAATGTCAGTGCAATTAAAACTGTATTTTCTTTTGCAAATTAAAAGGATGTGCTGAGAATAAATTTGCACTTGAGACTTTTTCAAACAGCAAAGTTCCTTCCATCCCTCTTAATAGGTTGTTTACATTTACTTTTTAAATAGTGCATTTTCATGACAACATGGGCGCAATACCTCCTGCTGTTAGTTTTTGGGAGATGGAGAATGGGCAGAACTATTCTATCTATTGAAGGACTAGTGTGATGAAATCCCTCTCACTTCTTTTAATGACTGTGAAATGAAGAGTTTGCCTTAGTTCAATCAGACTTACTCATTATTCCTGAAGTATCCTTGGGCACCAGCCCTAGGGCATCAAGCCAAAAAAAACAAACAAACAAAAAAAAAATGACTTTTTGATTGGATAAATCTTATAGCTCAGGGGTCTAACACCATGCTTCTATGACTTAGGTATTTTTTGTAGTACAAGATATTAAATACTCAAACATTATGATGTAGGCATTGCAGTCCTCGGCAAAGGACAACTCAAGCAAACACAAGACACCATAACTCACAGGTGTTATATCTTATCCATAAATTACCAGCAGCTATGGATGACAGTGAGGAACTGACCCCAATTCATCTCTGCATCGCCTTTCAGCTCTCAGGAAGTCTATGAGCAAAGAAGTAAAACATGATTTATGGTAAGTTGCAAGACAGAATGCTTGCATATTGCCGTGTGGAGCAGAGATCAATTCATGGCTTACAAATTTGTCACAGTACAGTGCATCTTCCAGTCTGCCACCTTTAAATTAAGTGTCATGATGAGAGAAAAATATGGCAGTGCCTTAGGAAAAAAATACCACTTTTTGATTAGGCTGGAGAAATGGTGTGGGATAGTGAAACACAGGACACCGAGTGCTCGTCTAATCCCAGCTTTCAATATAAGATCTAGGAGATAGAAATATGACAGAAAATGTGTAAAAGACAAGGGGAAAATGGGAATCCTTACAACCAGAGTAAAAGTGGTGTCTGAGATTATAGCAAAACAAAAAAAAGCAAATTCGCTGGTTACAAACAAGGGGACAGTCCTCTAGGTCCCCACCACAGGTCAACATGTTGTAAAGGAAGCCAGCGTCTTGTTTTACCGTTCAAATAAATTCAGGCAGACATCACCATTCTGTGAGTATTTCTTTGAAAACCTTGATTTACGTGCTTTCTATTTTATGACTTTAAGGTGAAACAGATTAGGAACAGATGATCAAATAGTAGTTTTATTTCTTCTTCTATAATCATCTGTGAGTTAATATTATTTTAAGGCTTAGGCTTAAAATCTATCTTGGGCTGGTGGGTTGGGCAATTAAATAATTAAAGCTCTGCTTTCTAATATAAACATTATTCTGCAGATGCAGATCTGCCTTTATAGAACTTCTCAGTTTGCTTTGTGTTCATTCCAGTTGTTAATGTCAAAATCTCAAGATGGAATCTGCAGATATGAGCTTGGCATTCACAATTCTCTTGCTTTAGACAAAGAGCCAAAGGTCTTGTTTATGTATAAAAATTAAGTGTGGGTTTTAATTTGATAAACGGTAAGTACCCAGATATTCAGCATGACTAAGTGTCTTCTCAGATTTCATACATTCATTTTTAAACTTAGCAAATCAGAATTCTTGACCTTGTTCCCCAAACTGTTTTTATTTCTTCTCAGTAAAAGCACCTTGATGATCTCTTTGATGTTTTTCTCCATTATCTCCTACATATTACACTTCCACCAAGTCCTATTGCTTATTCGTCCAAAATCAACTTCGAGTACATCCTGTTCTCCTTCCATCAGCCCATCCCTGTGTAAACCATCGTCATCTCTTTCCACTCCTACAACAGCAGCCTCTCAATTGGTTTTGCCATTTCCACTCTCCATTCCAATCATCTTTTAAAAGATTACTCTAACAGTGTTCCTTCCCTTCTGTAAGGTCTTCAATGTTCAGATAAGATTAACTACAACTCTTTAATGTGACACATGAAGTTCTTTAGTTTGCAGCCACTACCTACATCTTCAGCTAAAACCCACATGGTACATTTCTTCTCTTCTGCTGTGTGCAGACATGCAGGTTGCTTTCAATTCTGTGTCTCTTTTTTACACTTTCCCTGTGCGGTTCTCTGTGCTCAGACTCTCTCCATCCCACCCCCACATTCCTGAGTAATCTCTGTCCTTTGGGTATCAATTCCTCCAGAGAGGCTTTCCCTGATTCTGATCCTGGCAGATCATCCCTGTCATCTCCTCTCTCTTTTTTAAATTTAAGATTAATATGGTACAAACATGTAGCTTACACTCTCTGCGTTTCTACAGTCAAGTTCAAGTTGTACTTGAGCCCTTCACCCAGGGGTGTGCTGAATACCCTCACATTGTGCACATTAGGTGAGATCCCGCCAGTCACCCTTCCCTCCTTTCTCCTCCCCCTTGCTTGTGTTTTTTCTTTCATGTAGGCCTGTAGTTGTTCATATATTGGTCTCTATTAGTACTGAGTACATTAGATACCTTTTTTCCATTCTTTAAATACTTTACTAAGAAGAATGTGCTCAACTCCATCCAGACAAACACAAAGAAGTAAAGTCTCCATCTTTTGCTATGGATGAATATTACATATACCACTAATTAATCCATTCATGGGTTGATGGGAACTTGGGTTGTTTTCATGTCTTGGCAATTGTGAATACCGAAAGCATTTTCATTTAGAACTGGAACCAGACAAGGATGCCCACTATCACCAATGTTATTCAACATAGTGCTGGAAGTCTAGCCAATGCAATCAGGCAAGGGAGGAGATCAGGGGTATTCAAATGGGGGCAGAGGAGGTAAAACTTTCACTCTTTGCAGATGATATGATCTGGAAAACTCCAGGGACTCAACTATGTCACCCTCTCTCAAAGCATCCTAGATTGATATAATATAGAATTTGTAGTTTTATCTTGCATTTGTTTATTTAATATTAGTTCTGCCTGCTCAACTGTAGACTTCATTAAGTCAGACAGTTTCATTCACAGATGTGCACCTTGCAGGTAGTGTAGCCCTTGATATGGGATCCACACTCACGGACCTTTGTGTATAATGGTTATGAATCTCTAATCACAAGCTCAGATGCACAAGACATGATGACTTATTTAATTCCTTTCATGAAAGCAAATATTGGGTGGCGCCTGTGGCTCAAAGGGATAGGGCGCCAGTCCCATATGCTGGAGGTGGTGGGTTCAAACCCAGCCTCGGCCAAAAACCACAAAAAAAAAAAAAAAAAAAAGAAAGAAAGCAAATATCATTCTGAACCTCCATTCTATCAGGCTGGTAGAAAATCTAAGTACAAACCTTACAGGACCCTCTCTTTTCTAGAACCTAGTTATGATCTCCCAAATGGGAAGGGTCCATTCTTAAGCCTCTTTGTTCACAAGTGACAACTGCATGGTTCACAGTCATGTGGACCCTTGACGTGACAATTAAGAGTTCTGTCTAGGGCACATTTCTTTCCTGAGAACCGTGAACTTCCCAGGACACCACCAGAATGCAGGGATAGGTCTTCCCTGCTCACAAAACTCTCTCTCCTCCCCAGTGTAAGGGCCACCATGCTGGCCACCTGTCTATTCCCCACATCTTCTTACTTCTCTTTTTTTGCTGCCCTTGAAGGAGTTAGCAGGCATACAAGGTGTGTGCTCACTGCCTGAGGGGGAACGCTAAATCCAACCCTTTCTACAGCTAAGTGGCCTTAAACCACTCCGAACCTCACTTCCCTCATCTGTAAAATTGGATAACAATAATAAGGAATGACCTACCTCATAGGATTATCAGAAAATTAAATTAATACATAAAACACCTTCACAAAGAAACTGATTCATAACAAACACAGAATAAAAATGTAGTGACTATCATAGGTACAATCCAGGCAATCTCTGTTTTTGACTTAATAATGAAAATTCCTGGAGAAATGAGGCACAAAAGCACCTGGCTTTAAATCTTTCTGACCAGTATACATACTAGAGAGTAAGAATTGTTTATCTTTTATGCCATTGTATATCTCAGACACCAAGAAAGATTCTGAGCCCATAGCAGGGACTCCGTAATACTTGTCCAAGGGCTTGCTAAAAATCACTGCCTAGTTTCAGAGGTGGCAGAGGAGGACAGGAACCCACTTGGGCACATTCTTAGTGAAGTGAAGCAGAGAAAGTGCTATCTCAGGCCTCAGGGCAGTGAGCCCTGTAGCATCTGCTAGCACAAGGTCAAGACCCACCGTAAACAAGGGAGGAACTTGGCATCAGAGCAAGAGTAGGCATAGAAGAATCTGGGGTCCTGGGATCGAGCAAAAGTGAAATGGAAACAACCAGAGCTTCTTAAAGGGCTGCACGTCTGTGTCCGGCACATCCAGGTGAGCACCTGAAGCATCACTGCTTCCTCCCAAAGATGTGGGAGGAAAATGGAGTCCACCTTAGGCGGGGAGCTGCTGTCCAAGGATTTACCACATCAAAGGTTTCAGAAGAGTGCCTGGAAATAGGGACTGGGCTAACAGGAGTGTGGCCCACCAAGCCCTGTTTCTCACTCCACCCCAGGTTTCAGGGAGTGGAGTCAACCTGTCTCATTAGTGATTGGAGCCCAGGTACCTTGCATACAGCCTAAGGTCCAGTAGGACCAGTAATTACCTTGTATACAGCCTAAGGTCCAGTAATTTAGCTCAGTAATTACTTGTTTAATTAATGAACAGGGGGGAGCAGAGATGAGACAGAAAACAATATGTGCACAGGCTCCCAAGGGCAAATTCAACATGCAAAGGAGGTAAAGGGTAAGGGAGGGCATTCTAGAAACAGAGAAGAAGGAAAATGGAATGCATGGGATTGCATGGGATGCATGTAGTCCCTGGTAGCAGGAAAGAGAAGAGGGATCAGAGACAAGGCAGGTGCCAGAAGGTAGTGGCTTTGCAGGCCACGCACACTTGCTTGTTGCTAAATGTGTTTGCCCTAGCCAACTAATTTGCTAACCCCACTGAGGGAATAAAAAACCAAAATCACAAAACAACCTTGTTACGCAGTCAAGCACAGAGTTTCAGTACACCTAATTATATAGCTTGTTGAACTCGGATAAAACATCACCACACACAAACTGTTCCTTTCTAAGCATTCTTTGTTTTTACTAGGAGCAGATGATAAGCCTGAATACTGATGCCTTGGTCTTCATTAGCCAGAAATTCTAATGACACTGTCAAGGGACAAGAAAAGCAAAGTCAGACCTAGTCTCACTGTCATCATTTTGAATTTTTAATTGTTTGTAATATTTCTGTATGGTTTAAATTACAAAATAGCAAGAAGGCAATAATAGTTTCCAAAAGTGAAATAAAACTATTTCGAAACTCTTCATAGTACATAATTTCTATCCTTGTCAACATACATTTTTCTTCTATTTCCTATTATATATATCCTTTAAATCTTTTTGTCAGACAATTGAGAAGGATTTCCGCCCAAGAAAAATTATTATGGGTGTGTTTTACCGAGAAAGAGTTTTTCACCCTGTCAAAAACATTTATAAATTTTCCTCTTTGCTAGTAGTTGAAAAAGCACTAGGTTCATTAACCTTTCTTTTAAATAGGGAAAAAATAAAAATTGAACTGGACAAGTCTCTCCTGTCATGACCAAAGTTTTTGAAATCTCCTCTCCTCTCGTATCCTCAGGCCCAGACTTCTCAGGTACTCTGGGTACATTTTTCATTTTTTTGCATTGTATTTCAGTTTATGTGTGTGGGCTACCTTGTCACTAAACTGTAGGTTCCTTCGTGTCACATGGGGTATTCTGATATGTCATATGAAAAAAAAAGAAAGAAAAGGAAAAAAGAACCTTCTTTTCTCCCCCTACCTCACTTTCCTTCCTCTCTCTTTTTATCTTATTTCTTTTTTCTTTACAAAAAAAAAAAACTTCCTTCCTCCCTCCCTCCCTTTCTTCCTTCCTCTCTCTCTCTCCCTGTCCTTCCTTCCTTTATCTCTTTCTTCTTTCTTTTCTTTGTAAAAATAAAACAAAAAAAATCCCATGAATGATGTCAAAATATCTAACGATAAATTCCTATAAATATAGAACTTAAATTAGAAAATATATTAGACTATCCATCCATAACAAATTATATTTCAGGTTTCTAAACACAAATTCATTGACTAGACATAGAAAATATAAATATAAGTGAACTACATATATATTTTTTTTCTTTTTCTTTCTTTCTTTTTTTGTTTTTTACTCAGTCTAACCCTCTGAATATCCCTTTATTTACATATTCTGAGCATCTTTCCTTCACGGTTTGAGCTTCAAAGGAGAGGTTGAGAGTGGAGGCCAAGAGTAAAATAGATTCAATTTTGTCTCTTCTTTTCTCTTTATCATTTGGCTTTTTAAAAAACTTCACTGAAATAACTGATATTTCTTTTTTATTTTTAATTTAAGATTAATACAAGGGTACATACAATTAGATTACATAGTTTGCATTTGTAAGGTTAAAGTCTGAGTTGTAGAAATAACTGATTTTTCAAAACAAATTACCATTCTCTCTTCTTTCCTACACGTCAGGAAGAGAGCCAGGGTCTATCTTCCCTGCTTCAGTCATCACATGTGGTGCAGCCTTGTGGCTCACACCGAGTCGTGGGACAGCAGCCCTGCGTGTCACGGGGCGATGCCAGAGGCTTCTCCTTCCCGCCTTCCCACTGCAGAGACTACAGGGTGCAGCCTGGCTTGGGCGCCCCGGCCTGGTCCTGACGCCGAGCACCACGAGGTTCAAGGGGCGTTGCTGCCATTGCTGACGCACACGGCCCAGCCCGCCCTCCTGGACTGCGGTGCCTTCAGCTTCCCACCTTCAGCCCGAGGGCATAGGTGTCCTTCCAGTCCCCAGCTTCTCTCCCTGACAGGTGGAGCCACAGTGGCTAGGCCTGAGCAGGAGACTCACTGTCAGACCTCAGTGTCTTTAGGTGACTGAAGTGAAGGGTGTGGCCAAGGGGTGTGGCTAAGGGTGTGACTTAGGGTATGAAGGGCGGCTGAGGGGTGTGGCCGAGGGTGTGGCTGGGGTGTTAAGGGTGTGGCTGAGGGTGTGAAGGGTGTGGGTGATGGGTGTGGCTGAGGGTGTGGCTAAGGACAAAGAGTAGGAACAAGTGACAGAAAGAGCCTGTTCCCCCACCAGAACACATAGCGAAGAACCCCTAGTGACTTTACACTGACCTGGACCTATTGGGCTCATTATTGTATATTTGTAAGTATAAATTTCAACTCCCATGGGTTCTTCAAGAAGGTTGGGGTGTAGTCTCTTGCCTACTAAGAAGTTTTGTTATGGAACCCCAACATTTCACTTACTCCTAAGGAAGGAAGCAACAGCCAGTCCTGCAGCAGGGGAAGACGGGACAAATAAGATGGCTGAGCTATCCTGTGACATTGTGCTCCGACTGGGGGTCCCTTCTCTCACAGAGCGGACCCTTTCTGGCTCTTTGAGACATATTTTTCCTATACTTTGTATGCTGTTGTTCTACAATAAATGTGGGTAGGTTGTGATTAATTTGTAATTGTGGTCACTCTGTCATCCACTAGACACCAGTGCTCATTCTTGTCACTGGGAGCCAAGGAACCGGGAACGTCCCCCTCCGTGGGGACCCAACAAGACCGCACCTTTCAGGTGGCAGCACCACAAAGCAAAAGCAGTGTGGGTCATTCCGGAATTGCTTCCCGCAGAACTGTCCGTGATCCATTTTATGGTAACACCCAAATTAGACTTTAAGGTATTGGAGTGAGAAATAAGCATTTATTGTGATTAATATAAGTTGAGGTTGTTTGTGACAATAGTCTACATTCACCTGCCTAATAAGCCAGAAGACTTAGGAATATGTTCAAATATCATGACATGGTAAATATAATGCCGAAAAGGATTTGGTATGACCTGGATAGAGCAAACCTTTCATTTGTTATGTTGCAAAGTTTTGGGTTGAAACTCTGCTTTAACAAAAGATGACCTTGGGTGAGTCAACCTCACTTAACTTCACTTCCTCAAAGAGGATATAATAAAAAACAAAAACTAGTGAGATTAATATATGTTCCTCAAAAACATATATTAAAAACCTCTATGTAACTTAAGGTAGTCTTACAGTTATTGTAGAATGAAACAGCCAACAACAATGACCCTTGAGTTTGCTCAGTGTAGGGGATTTGTAGTAGCTACCAGTAGTGTAGAATTGTGGACCCTCTTGGGTACCCAGCGTGAGAACATATTTCATCATGAAAACATGAAGTTTCTCTTGATGCTAGTCCTCTAGACCTAGTTCCTTCATTTTCCTATCAGTGAATAATGGACAGTTGGATTTAGGCTAACTCTAGTCAAACATAAGCTAGGCTATCTCTAGTTTAGCCTAGCTTATGTTATGTTTAGGCTATCTCTAGTGAAACATAAGCTTCAGGATAAGGTATTATATTTATAATTGGCTTCTAAAAGTCAATCATAAATAATATGAACACATAGTAATTTTTTGTTGTTGAATGGGAATCGATACATGACTATAGAACCAATCATGTGCTTTCCAGCCACCAACATTTCTGGTCACATATCTTAGCCTGTAAGATGGTTAGAGATCCGTACCATTGTACCCGACACAGAAAAAGGTTCTGAATCTTACAGGTCTTAGGTGGAATTAACTTGGTAGAAGTTTTCCAAAATTTGACAACAATCCTAAAATTTTCATGTAACAAGTTACATAGCTAAAAGAATTCTTTCTAAAACTCAAATTTTGGCCAAGCATGTCTAGAGTATTTCATATTTTTCTGAAATCCTCTAGACATGGGGAAAGAGAGAAAAGAGATTAACTCTTCATTATGGTGATTTGTTTTTATTCAATATAAAAAGAAGGGAAACAAAATACTCACACATATACCCCTAATTAATTATAGCAGGTAACTTCACTGTATTAGCCTTTAAATTCCTTGTAGGAAACTATATATTTTTGTAGTTTGTGTAACATTGTATTAAACCCAGCATCTAATAGACTGCTCAGTAATCATTGCCATCAGCATATGCCAATAGTTGAATTTTTAAAGAATAAATAGATTATGTAGTTTCTTAATTTTTATTTGAATGAATTTTATAGTGATAAGATAGTCTATATTCAAATTACCACAAAGTAAGTTGGCCAAAAGTTCAAAAAGTTGTCAGGTTAGATTTTATCATTATATATTGATTTTTAAGTGTCCATTATGCAAAAAGAAAACACTAGATTTGTGTTTTTTTTAATTGCCTACTCAAATATTTCCATATTTTATGATGCAAAATTGTATCTTTCAATTAAGACTTAAGTGTATTATTTAAAAGGACTTGTGTAAACTAGAAGGACTATTGGCCGTCTGAAAATGTTGCAATAGTAATGTTGAATTATTTTATATTTATAGGAAAAATTTTGTAAATTTTTTGCCCTATAAAATTTGGGAGATTGCAAACTCTTATTTTTTGGGGGGGGAGGGCGGTATTTTTATCATAGATTGATACATTTTTGTTGTTATGTTATTATGATCAGTTGTGCTATGCTATATTGTGGTATATAATGTTAAATTACATTACATTGCACTATGGGAGAAAGTATACCCTTAAAGTGAATAGAATTCTGCAGTGGCTATTAGATTTTGAGCTGTAGCACAAATGTGATCGCCACCCTATAATGTTAGCACACTGCTATAGATGGTTGGAAATTGGTCTATCTCCCTTTCTCCCCGGAGGAATTTAACCCATTTGCAAATGTGAACATTGTTATCTATCTTCCTTGACTTTGCTCTTCTCTGGGGATCCAACTTTAGGACCTGGAAGAGGTAGACAAGACATACTGTGTGAGCAGTAGATTAAATTGTGAGAGGTCCTTCTAAATAAACTTTTTATTTCCCTCGTGATAGTATGTTGCAAATAAATCTCAATCAAATGGTTTCAATGCCCTTAGCCTTGAGAAAGGAAGAATGGAAAAACATAAGAGAAATACAAGTCTGTTTTATACATGTATTCACCTCTAAGCATTGTCTTCCTAGCTCATATAAGTTTTCTTTAGTCATGGAAGGCAGTCAAAAACATTCTGTTTTACTTTATCATAAAATAATTACCAAAGTCTGCCTTTGATTATATGAACGTTCTCAGATTAATGAACTAGTACAAATTGAAAAAAGATACTGGATGTTATGAGTTAACATAATTTAAATCTTTCTGGAAGAATTGAATAACTAAATGGATTGAAATTTTTACATTGACATTACAACATTTTAAGTAATGCTTAGTTATACCAGTTAATTTATAAAATGAATACAAATAAGTTCTTTTAAAAATCATAGCATGGGCTGGGTGCAGTGGCTTACACCTGTAATCCTAGTACTCTGGGAGGCTGAGGTGGCTGAATTGCTTAAGCTCAGGAGTTTGAGACCAGCCTGAGCAAAAGCAAGACTCATTTCTACTAAAAATAGAAAAACTAGCTAGTAATTGTGGTGGACACCTGTAGTCCCAGTTACTCAGGGGGCTGAGGCAAGAAAATCACTTGAGCCCAAGAGTTTGAGGTTGCTTTAAGGTTATGGGGGGGAAAGCAGAAAGAGGGATGGAGGGAGGAGGGTGGGGCCTTAGTGTGTGTCACACTTTATGGGGGCAAGACATGATTGCAAGAGGGACTTTACCTAACAATTGCAATCAGTGTAACTGGCTTATTGTACCCTCAATGAATCCCCAACAATAAAAAAATAAATAAATAAATAAATAAAAAAAAGAGTTTGAGGTTGCTGTAAGCTATGACACTATGGCATTCTACCAAGGGTGATGAAGTAAGACTCTGTCTAAATAAATAAATAAATAAATAATCATATCTTGTGTGTTCATTCATTTACTAAAGAAGACACTCAATGTTTAAAAAATACTGAAATATCAACTTCTTTAACATATCTTTCTAATATGTAAATAATACAATATATAATTAGATTTATCTATACTCTAAAATGTTTTTATAATATTAGAAATAAAACAATTAAATTACAAAACACTTTGTAGGAAAGAGTTGAACAATTTTATTTTTAAAACTATGGTTCGGAGAGACATTAAAGATGGCGGCCGAGTAACAGCTTCCCTGCAACTGGGAACAGCAAGTCTCGGGAGACAAGAGTCCAGCCATCCCTGGCCAGTGGGATCTGCCTATAATCATCCCTTTGAGGATACAGGGAGCCAGCAAGGGACTTCTGGACCCCAAGAGGAGGACAAAAACAGTGGAAAACTGGCAAGTGGTTGCGTGTGTTCGATTGACCTAATCATGCCGGCAACTGTAAGTACAAGCAGCAGTGAGACTGCAAACGGAAAGGCCTGTGAACTGTTTGGGTGTTCTTGGACTTGGCACTCAGTTGAACTGCCTCGGGGAGAGCTTGAGCAGGAGTGTGGAGAATTTTGGGCATTGTCTGGGGCCCCAGACTGAACCACTGAGCTGGGCACAGGAAGCCATTGTGAAAGAACTGCCCTGGGAAGCTCTGCCCTCAGGGTCTCAGAGCAAAGATTGGGCGGGTCAAAGTAACCTACTGACTGAGCAGCCTAAAGGCGAGGGCTGAGCAGCCTTACAGCCTTAATCCTTAGGGGCAGAGTGAGACAGTTTTGGCACACTGGAGCCTTGGGCTGTTGCCCTGGGTAGAGTGCTGTGACGTCACAGCTCATAGCAACCACAAACTCCTGGGCTTGGTGCCGCCCAGCCCTCCATAAGAGCTGTGCAGCGAATCCCGACTGGTGACCTGCACCCACTGGGCCTCCACATTACCTGACCAGGAACTGCGGAAGCCACACAACCCTGCGTCCTCCCTTCTGTGTCCTCCCAGCTTCCACACTAGCCCGTTCATCTGGACAGGGACTCTGGTAGCTGTGTGCCCTTTGGAGCCCTCCCTGCCTCTGTGCAGAGCTCTTCTCCTGGCCAGAGACTGCTGGAGACTTTGGCTCTCTGTACCAAAGTCACTGGGTGCCTGGCACTCCCAGAACCGTGAACACCACCCCCAGCCCTGTTGCTGGATGCGGGTGTGTCACAAACCAGAGCTGCTTCCACAACCAGAACTCTCTAGCTAGAGCAGCCCCAGAGGAACTACACAGGGTCACTCCCTACAAAGATCTAGCAACAATAGACTGATCCCGCTGGGGTCTAATCTTGGAAAGACACCTCCCCAACTCTGAGGATGGCCAGAGGCAATGGTGAAAAGCAATCATGAGGCGAAATCAACAGAAAAACTCTGGCAATATGAATAATCAGAGTAGATCAACTCCCCCAAGGATCAATGGGGCAGAAACAGCACAAGACCCCATGCACAAACAAATAGCTGAGATGTCAGAAATTGAATTCGGGATCTGGATAGCAAATAAGATCAAATTAGAATTCCAAAAGTTATCTCAAGAATTCAGTGGATTCAAAGACCAAATGACCAAAGAATTCAACACATTGAGACAAGAAGTTACATCCCTCAAAGATCTGAAAAACACAGTAGAATCCCTCAGTAACAGAATGGAGCAAGCAGAAGAAAGGATTTCTGACATTGAAGACAAAGCTTTTGAAAGCTCCCAAACCCTCAAAGAAGAGAAATGGAGAACAAAAACAGACCACTCTCTCAGAGAGCTCTCGGATAATTTGAAGAAAACCAATATTCGTCTTATAGGGATCCCCGAAAGTGACGAAGTGGCTTCACAAGGCACAGAGTCTCTTCTCCATGAGATTATGAAGGAGAACTTTCCAGACATGCCAAGAAATTCCAAAATTCAGATAGCAGACAGTTTCAGAACTCCAGCACGACTCAACCCAAATAAGACATCCCCCAGACACATCATAATCAATTTCACTAAAGTTAATATGAAGGAGAAAATTCTGAAAGCTGCCAGACGAAAGAAAACCATTACCTACAAGGAGAAGAATATCAGAATAACTGCAGATCTCTCTGCTGCAACCTTTCAAGCTAGAAGAGGATGGTCATCGACTTTTAATCTCCTAAAACAAAATAACTTTCAACCCCAGGATCCTATACCCAGCTAAACTGAGCTTCATTTATGACGGAGAAATTAAATACTTCAACGACATTCACATGTTGAAGAAATTTGCCACAACTAAACCAGCTCTCCAGGACATTCTTAGATCTATCCTCCATAAAGACCAGCATAATTCTCCACCACAACCCACCCAAAAAATTTTTGATCAAATTCCAACTTCCACAGTCGCAGAAGGATTAAAAATGTCCACCGGTCTCTCGAAAGGCTTATCAATACTCTCAATTAATGTGAATGGTTTAAATTGTCCTCTAAAGAGGCATGGGTTGGCGGACTGGATACAAAAACTTAAGCCAGATATCTGCTGCATCCAAGAATCGCATCTTACATTAAAAGACAGATATAGACTCAAGGTGAAGGGATGGTCATCTATATTCCAGGCAAATGGAAAGCAGAAAAAAGCAGGCATTGCAATCCTGTTCACAGATGCAATAGGCTTTAAACCAACCAAAATAATCAAGGATAAGGATGGACACTTCATATTTGTTAAAGGTAATACTCAATATGATGAGATCTCAATTATTAATATTTATGCACCCAACCACAACACACCTCAATTTATAAGAGAAACTCTAACAGACATGAGCAACTCGATTTCCTCCACTTCCATAGTAGTTGGAGATTTTAACACCCCTTTAGCAGTCCTGGATAGATCCTCCAAAAAAAATCTAAGCAAAGAAATAGATTTAAACTCAACCATTCAACATCTGGACTTAACAGACATCTACAGAACTTCATCCCCAAAAAACTGAATACACATTCTTCTCATCAGCCCACGGAACATACTCCAAAATTGACCACATCCTAGGCCACAAATCTAACCTCAGCAAATTTAAAAAAATAGAAATTATTCCTTGCATCTTCTCAGACCATCATGGAAAAAAGTTGAACTCAATAACAACAGGAACCTGCATACCCATACAAACACATGGAAGCTAAACAACCTTATGCTGAAGGATAAATGGGTTATAAAGGAGATTAAGAAGAAAATCACTGTATTTTTGGAACAAAACAACAATCAAGACACGAATCACCAGAACCTCTGGGATACTGCAAAGGCTGTCCTAAGAGGGAAATTTATAGCACTGCAAGCCTTCCTCAAGAAAAAAGAAAGAGAGGAAGTCAATAACTTAATGGAACATCTCAAGCAACTGGAGAAAGAAGAACACTTCAACCCCAAACACAGCAGAAGAAAAGAAATAACCAAAATCAGAGTAGAACTAAATGAAATTGAAAACAAAAGAATTATACAACAGATCAATAAATCCAAAAGCTGTTTTTTTGAAAAGATCAATAAAATAGATAAACCTTTGGCCAACCCAACCAGGAAAAAAAGAATAAAATCTCTAATTTCATCAATCAGAAATGGTAATGATGAAATAACCACAGACCCCTCAGAAATTCACAAAATCCTTAACAAATACTACAAGAAACTCTACTCTCACAAATATGAAAATCTGAAAGAAATCGACCAATACCTGGAAGCACGCCACCTACCAAGACTTAGCCAGAACGAAGTGGAAATGTTGAACAGGCCTATATCAAGTTCTGAAATAGCATCAACTATACAAAATCTCCCTAAAAAGAAAAGCCCAGGACCAGATGGGGTTTCTTTCTTTCTTTTTTTTTTTTTTTTTTTTTTTTTTGTAGAGACAGAGTTTCACTTTATTGCCCTCAGTAGAGTGCCATGGCCTCACAGGCTCACAGCAACCCCCAACTCCTGGGCTTAGGCGATTCTCCTGCCTCAGCCTCCTGAGTAGCTGGGACTACAGGCACCCACCACAACGCCCGGCTATTTTTTTGTTGCAGTTTGGCTGGGGCCGGGTTTGAACCCACCACCCTTGGGATATGGGGCCAGAGGTCTCCTCACTGAGCCACAGGTGCTGCCCTCTACCAAATATTTAAACAGAACTAGTACTTATACTACTAAACCTCTTCCAAAATATGGAAAAAGAAGGAATATTACCCAGCACATTCTACGAAGCAAACGTCACCTTGATCCCCAAACCAGGAAAAGAACCAACAAGAAAAGAAAATTATAGACCAATATTACTAATGAATACAGATGCTAAAATACTCAATAAGATCCTAACAAACAGAATCCAGCAACACATAAAAAAAAATTATACGGGCGGCGCCTGTGGCTCAAAGGGGTAGAGCGCCGGTCCCATATGCCAAAGGTGGCGGGTTCAAACCCAGCCCCGGCCAAAAAAAAAAAAAAAAATTATACACCATGACCAAGTTGGATTTATCCCAGGGTCTCAAGGCTGGTTCAATATATGTAAATCTATAAATGTAATTCAACACATAAACAAACTTAAAAATAAAGACCATATGATTCTTTCAATTGATGCAGAAAAAGCTTTTGATAATGTCCAGCATCCCTTCATGATCAGAGCACTTAAGAAAATTGGTATAGAAGGGACATTTCTTAAACTAATAGAGACCATCTACAGCAAACCCACAGACAATATCGTATTGAATGGAGTTAAATTGAAATCATTTCGACTTAGATCAAGAACCAGGCAAGGTTGCCCATTGTCTCCATTGCTCTTTAACATTGTAATAGAAGTTTTAGCCATTGCAATTAGGGAAGACAAGGTGATCAAGTGTATCCACATAGGGTCAGAAGAGATCAAACTTTCACTCTTCGCAGATGATATGATCATATATCTGGAAAACACTAGGGATTGTACTATAAAACTTTTAGAAGTGATCAAGGAATATAGCAATGTCTCAGGCTACAAAATCAACACCCAGAAATCTGTAGCCTTTATATATACCAACAATAACCAAGCCAAACAAACAGTCAAGGACTCTATTCCTTTCACAGTAGTGCCAAAGAAGATAAAATATTTTGGAGTATACCTAACAAAGGACGTGAAAGATCTCTACAAAGAGAACTATGAAACTCTAAGAAAAGAAATAGCTGAAGATGTTAAAAGATGGAAAAACATACCATGCTCATGGCTGGGAAATCAACATTGTTAAAATGTCCATACTGTCCAAAGCAATATATAATTTTAATGCAATTCCTATTAAAGCTCCATTGTCATACTTTAAAGATCTAGAAAAAATAATACTTCGTTTTATATGGAATCAGAAAAAACCTCGAATAGCCAAAACATTACTGAGCAATAAAAACAAAGCAGGAGGAATCACGCTACCAGACCTGAGACTGTGCTATAAATCCATAGTGATCAAAACAGCATGGTACTGGCACAAAAGCAGAGAAGTAGATGTCTGGAACAGAATAGAGAACCAAGAGATGGATCCAGCTACTTACCGTTATTTGATCTTTGACAAGCCAATTAAAAACATTCAGTGGGGAAAAGATTCCCTATTTAACAAATGGTGCTGGGTAAACTGGCTGGCAACCTGTAGAACAGTGAAACTGGACCCACACCATTAACTAAGATAGACTCTCACTGGATAAAAGATTTAAACTTAGGACATGAAACTATAAAAATACTTGAAGAAAGTGCAGGGAAAACTCTTGAAGGAATCGGCCTGGGTGAATATTTTATGAGGAGGACTCCCCAGGCAATTGAAGCAGTATCAAAAATGCACTACTGGGACCTGATCAAACTAAAAAGCTTCTGCACAGCCAAGAACATAGTGAGTAAAGCAAGCAGACAGCCCTCAGAATGGGAGAAAATATTTGCAGGTTATACCTCCGATAAAGGTCTAATAACCAGAATCCACAGAGAACTCAAACGTATTAACAAGAAAAGAACACGTGACCCCATCTCAGGGTGGGCAAGGGACTTGAAGAGAAACTTCTCTAAAGAAGACCGATGCACAATCTACAAACACATGAAAAAAAGCTCATCATCCTTAATCATCAAAGAAATGCAAATCAAAACTACTCTGAGATATCACCTAACCCCAGTAAGAGTAGCCCACATAACAAAATCCCAAAACCAGAAATGTTGGCGTGGATGTGGAGGAAAGGGCACACTTCTACACTGCTGGTGGGAATGCCCACTAATACGTTCCTTCTGGAAGGATGTTTGGAGAATACTTAGAGACCTAAAAATAGACCTGCATTTGATCCTATAATTCCTTTACTAGGTTTATACCCAGAAGACCAAAAGTCACAATATAACAAAGACATTTGTACCAGAATGTTTATTGCAGCCCTATTAATAATTGCTAAGTCATGGAAGAAGCCCAAGTGCCCATCGACCCACGAATGGACTAGCAAATTGTGGTACATGTATACCATGGAATACTGTGCAGCCTTAAAGAAAGATGGAGACTTTACCTCTTTCATGTTTACATGGATGGAGCTGGAACATGTTCTTCTTAGCAAAGTATCTCAGGAATGGAAGAAAAAGTATCCAATGTATTCAGCCCTCCTATGAAGCTAAATTATAGCTTTCACATGAAGACTATAACCCAACTATAGCACAAGACTATGGGGAAAGGGCCAAGGAAGGGGAAGGAAGTGGGGAGGTTTTGGTGGAGCACTAATGTACACAGCTATGATTTAACAATAAAAAAAAAAAAAAAAACTATGGCTCAGCGCCTGTGGCTCAAGCGTCTAAGGCACCAGCCACATACACCTGAGCTGGCAGGTTCCAAGCCAGCCCAGGCCCGCCAAATAACGATGATGACTGCAACAAAAAATAGCTGGGCATTGTGGCAGGTGCCTTGTAGTCCCAGCTACTTGGGAGGCAGAGGCAGGAGAATCGTTTGAGCTAGGAGTAGGAGATTTCTGTGAGCTGTGATGCCACAGCACTCTACCCAGGGCAACAGTTTGAGACTCTGTCTAAAAAAAAAAAAAACTCAATGAATTTGGTTTGCTTTTTAATTGTGGTGATGATGCTACTTTCCTAATTTAAAACTGGAAACAATTATTATACATAATCAGCTTATGCAAAAATGGAACAAGTTGAAGTAATCCTTAATAATATAACGGATTTTTCATTAGAGCTGGAAATTTAGTCAAGTCTGCATATTAGAAGAAAAATTATCTTACTTTGCCCTATATGATTTTAATTTTAATTTCTAGGCTTTGAAGCAATATTTCTCATAAAGTTTCTGTTTTCCCTTCCTCATGAAAAAAAATGTTGTTAATTGCCAGCAACACCCTGTCATTGTAGTTCCCTCCTAAAACTCTGACGCACTATGGAAAATTTTCCTTACAACATATGGATATGATACAAATTATCAGGATGGTTTAGGAGTCTGGACCCTGTTAGCATCAATGTCATTGCTATAAAATCTACAACCAACAAGCTCTAACGCTGCTTAATTCAGGTAGTCATTCGATTTTGTCTATAAAACAAAGAAAATTACTTTTCATAGCTGACAAGCAATTATTGTACGTTAGCTTGGATGTGTGTCTTGTATAACAACATATAGGTTGTTTTAAAACCACAGTCTTGTCTGTTTCTTCTAGTGCAAAAGTTAGAATTTTCAGTAATTACCAGAATCTTAAGTCATTTCTGATCTACTGCTTAATTTCATAGTTGGTTCCTTTTTGATTTTTAATTCACTGATAAGTACTGGCTTTGTATATAAAGTTCTAGTTATTTTTGTTGGTGGTGATTTTGTTGGTATTTATTTATTTATTATTTTTTTTTTGAGACAGACATTATTTTTTTTGTTGCTCTCAGTGGAGTGCTATGGTATCACAGCTCACAGCAACCTCCAACTCTTGGGATCAAGCAATTGTCTTGCCTCAGCCTCCCAAGTAGCTGGGACTACAGGTGCCTACCACAACACCAGGCTATTTTTAGAGATTTGGTCTCGCTCTGGCTCAGGCTGGTCTCTAACTCCTGAGCTGCAGCAATCCACCCAGCTTAGCCTCCCAGAGTGCTAGTATTATAGACGTCAACCACCACGCCTGACCTGTAAGTACTGACTTTGAAACCTGCTTTAAATTCCAAAAGTGTATTAGTTTTCTCTTCTTTTATTTCCTTTCCTTTATCTTATTGAATTTTGGCTATCAAGTATCATTTTGGTATTACTAGTATTGATAAAATAAATGGATGCCAGAAATATTATCACTATAATTTACAATTATGGAATAATCTCTTACCCTAATCTCTATGAACAATGATGAATTGATTACCAATTTAGTAATGATAGTCCAATTTGCTCAAAAGTCAATTCCAAAGCTAAACAGATTCATTGTCATCATGTTAAAGAGTGTAGATAGAAAAAGAAGACCAGAGATGCAAGGCTGGTTTAACATACGCAAGTCCATAAACGTTATCCACCATATTAACAGAGGCAAAAATAAAGATCACATGATCCTCTCAATAGATGCAGAAAAAGCATTTGATAAAATCAAGCATCCTTTTCTAATTAGAACACTGAAGAGTATAGGCATAGGTGGCACATTTCTAAAACTGATTGAAGCTATCTATGACAAACCCACAGCTAATATTTTACTGAATGGAGTAAAACTGAAAGCTTTTCCTCTTAGAACTGGAACCAGACAAGATTGTCCTCTGTCACCTTTACTATTCAACATAGTGCTGGAAGTTCTAGCAATACAATTTGGCAAGACAAGGAAATAAAGGGAATCCAAATGGGAGCAGAGGAGGTCAAACTCTCCCTCTTTGCTGACGACATGATCTTACACTAAGAGAACCCCAAAAGACTCAACCACAAGACTCCTAGAAGTCATCAAAAAATACAGTAATGTTTCAGGATATAAAATCAATGTCCACAAGTCAGTAGCCTTTGTATACACCAATAACAGTCAAGATGAGAAGCTAATTAAGGACACAACTCCCTTCACCATAGTCTCAAAGAAAATGAAATACCTAGGAATATGCCTAACTAAGGAGGTGAAGGACCTCTATAAAGAAAATTATGAAATCCTCAGAAAGGAAATAGCAGAGGATATTAACAAATGGAAGAACATACCATGCTCATGGATGGGAAGAATCAACATCGTTAAAATGTCTATACTTCCCAAAGCAATCTACCTATTCAATGCCATTCCTATCAAAATACCAACATCGTACTTTCAAGATTTGGAAAAAATGATTCTGCGTTTTGTATGGAACCAGAAAAAAACCCGGATAGCTAAGGCAGTTCTTAGTAATAAAAATAAAGCTGGGGGCATCAGCATACCAGATTTTAGTCTGTACTACAAAGCCATAGTGGTCAAGACAGCATGGTACTGGCACAAAAACAGAGACACAGACACTTGGAATCGAATTGAAAACCAAGAAATGAAACTAACATCTTACAACCACCTAATCTTCGATAAACCAAACAAGAACATACCTTGGGAGAAAGACTCCCTATTCAATAAATGGTGTTGGGAGAACTGGATGTCTACATGTAAAAGACTGAAACTGGACCCACACCTTTCCCCACTCACAAAAATTGATTCAAAATGGATAAAGGACTTAAATTTAAGGCATGAAACAATAAAAATCCTCAAAGAAAGCATAGAAAAAACACTGGAAGATATTGGCCTGGGGAAAGACTTCATGAAGAAGACTGCCATGGCAATTGCAACAACAACAAAAATAAACAAATGGGACTTCATTGAACTGAAAAGCTTCTGTACAGCTAAGGAGACAATAACCAAAGCAAAGAGACAACCTACACAATGGGAAAGGATATTTGCATATTTTCAATCAGACAAAAGCTTGATAACTAGGATCTATAGAGAACTCAAATTAATCCACATGAAAAAAGCCAACAATCCCATATATCAATGGGCAAGAGACACGAATAGAACCTTCTCTAAAGATGACAGTCGAATGGCTAACAAACACATGAAAAAATGTTCATCATCTCTATATATTAGAGAAATGCAAATCAAAACAATCCTGAGATATCATCTAACCCCAGTGAGAATGGCCCACATCACAAAATCTCAAAACTGCAGATGCTGGTATGGATGTGGAGAGAAGGGAACACTTTTACACTGCTGGTGGGACTGCAAACTAGTACAACCTTTCTGGAATGAAATATGGGGAAACCTCAAAGTACTCAAGCTAGACCTCCCATTTGATCCTGCAATCCCATTACTGGGCATCTACCCAGAAGGAAAGAAATCCTTTTATCATAAGGACACTTGTACTAGACTGTTTATTGCAGCTCAATTTACAATCGCCAAAATGTGGAAACAGCCTAAATGCCCACCACCCCAGGAATGGGTTAACAAGCTGTGGTATATGTATACCATGGAATACTATTCAGCCATTAAAAAAAATGGAGACTTTACATCCTTCGTATTAACCTGGATGGACGTGGAAGACATTATTCTTAGTAAAGCATCACAAGAATGGAGAAGCATGAATCCTATGTACTCAATCTTGATATGAGGACAATTAATGACAATTAAGGTTATGGGGGGGAAACAGAAAGAGGGATGGAGGGAGGGGGGTGGGGCCTTGGTGTGTGTCACACTTTATGGGGGCAAGACATGATTCAAGAGGGACTTTGCCTAACAATTGCAATCAGTGTAACCTGGCTTATTGTACCCTCAATGAATCCCCAACAATAAAAAAAAATTAAAAAAAAGCATGTAGATAGAAAAAGAAGAGATTCAGGAACCAATCCTGAGACAATAAGTACACTGGAAACATTATTATGAAGACAGATGGGACCACAAACCTCAACTATGCTTGATAAATATATTTATGAAGATAAGAAAGATAATAGCAATGTAGAACAAGAGCAAAACACCACAAAATCTAAACTAAGTGAAAATATTAAGTACAAAAACTATAATGGTAGAAAAGAAAAACAAAATACTCAGATAAACAGCAGAATAAACATAGATAATGAATAAATTAGTAAAATAAAACAGTTTAGGAACTTCCCAAAGAATGGCAATAAAAGACAAAGAGGAAATAAAATAGAAAATTTAAGAGAAATAAATGAGCCAGAATCTTGATTATAAGAGTCTCAAAGGAGAGGGAAGTAAGGATGAAGCAAAAGAAATATGTAAGAAGTAATAGAAATAAATTTATCAGAATTAAAGAAAGATGGATGAGCTCAATTCAAAGAGCTCACAGAGAGGGGAGGGGGGTGGGGCCTTGGTGTGTGCCACACCTTCTGGGGGCAAGACATGATTGCAAGAGGGACTTTACCTAACAAATGCAATCAGTGTAACCTGGCTTATTGTACCCTCAATGAATCCCCAACAATGAAAAAAAAAAAAAAAAAGAAAAAGTGAAAATTGAAAATTTCAGCAGAAAACTGAAATTAAAAACAATACCAATATAATATGGTTCAGGGTGGATGTGGGGACTAGCAGACAATATGACATGAAGATATGTTAGTGTGTTTTCTAATTAAGGAAAAGGAAGAGGTAATATTAATAACAGAGTAATTGAGAATCAAAGGATGAAAAAAATATACTAAAATAATATGAACCAAGGGAGAGCAAGAATAGAAATCTTAGTATTTGACAAAACAGATTTTAAAGCAAAATTGTCATGTTGGGAAAAAGAATATTATATAAGTATATGATAATGAAGGAACAATAGAAGTGATTCCTTACCATGCCTACCATAAATGCATATGTACCGAACCATGTGGCCTTAAAGACTGTCAAGCAACAATTAAACTGAAGGGAAGCTGGGCATGGTTGCTCACTCCTTTAATACTAGCACTCTGGGAGGCCAGGGCAGGTGAATTGCCTGAGCTCAGAAGTTCAAGACCAGCCTGAGCAAGAGCAAGACCCCATCTCTACTAAAAATAGAAGAAGTAGCCAGACGTGGTGGTGGGTAGCTGTAGTCCCAGCTACTCACGAGGCTGAGGCAGGAGGCTTGCTTGAGCCTCAGAGTCTGAGCAAAGACACTACAGCACTTAACCCAGGGCACAGAGTGAGACTCTATCTCAAAAGAAAAAAAACAACTGTAGGAAGAAATCCAAGAAGTACAATTGTAGTTGAAGATTACAATACATCCCTCTCAGAAAATGATGTAGTAAGCAGGCAGAAAACAAGCAAAGTTATTGAAACCTATGAATATAATTGACACTTGAGCTACTGAATACACTCTGTATAGAGTATAGAATACTGGGAGTCAGTCAATACCAAAGAAGCAATGGAGCATCTTATTATACGTCCAGCAACCACAATTACAATCATCTTATTTTTTTAATCAGTATTTTGAGCTCATGTTTTGTATATTACCTGATTTTAAGGACATTATCTGGCAACAAAGATTGCATAATGTTGAAAGTACCTGTAATGGATCAAATCTTGATCAGAGTAATTACTTTTAATTATAAATAACAAGATACAAAGAAGATACAAAATTTTAAAATAGAGGGGATTCTATGTCCCCATAAATACCTATCATTTTTATGCAAGTTTAGATTTTATTTGTTTTAAAGAAGAATTTGGATTACCTAATAGAAATGTTAGGCTAATTTTCTTTTCTTTTTGAGAGACAAAATAGTTGTGGAGGCATTTCAACTGTTGAGACAAATATTAAGATCTAACACTAAATTTACATCCCATCTATTTTTTTATTGAAAACATACTGGACCTATCATTCAATAACCCAAGACAGTTCATCCAGGGTCTGTTAATTCTGGGGTCAGTGGCTATTATGTACTCACTGTATAGATTGTAGCAGCTCTTCCATTTCTAACTTTTAAAAGTGCAGACACAAAGTTTCACAAATAAAAGCAGCTTGAATTTAGGTGTCATATTATCAGAGCTAATGTTATCTCTGGTATGTGGTTATTAAGTTCATTACTTTTGTCAGCACCTTCTCATTTATGGCCTTTGAATATTAGTTGAGTGACATTATATATTCCAGCCAAGAGTTTATATTAGCCTTATTTGTTGTTTTCTAAAAAGCAGGTTCCTTTTATTGTTGTTACATTTTAAGCCTTTTTAATTTTATGAAGGCAAAAAGTGGAAGCCTAATGAACACATGTACATGTGAAAAAAAAAAAAAAAAAGCAGCTTCCAAGTAGGTAGAAAACATTAGGTACGCTTTCTTTCTCCTAAAGTAAACAATTTTAAAAATAATTTGGTGTATGTTGTACAGTATATGACCAAGCGATAAAATCTACTGAATGGGCTTGGTGCCTGTAGCATAGTGTTTTCAGTGCCAGCCACATACACTGAGGCTGGTGGGCTTGAACCCGGCACAGGTCAGCTAAAGCAACAATGACAACTACAACAACAACAATAAAAATTAGCTGGATGTTGTAGCAGGCGCCTATAGTCCCAGCTACTTGGGAGACTGAGGCTAGAGAATCACTTAAGCCCTTGAGTCTGAGGTTGCTATGAGCTGTGATGCCACAGCGCTCTACCGAGGGTGACTAAGACTATTTTTTAGAGACTCTGTCTCTAAAAAATAAATTAATTAATAAAAATAAAATAAAATCTACAGAATGATAGGAAGCAAGGCAAATATGTAAGACATTAACCCTTAATTCCAATGGAAGGACAACCATAAAACACTTGATTTTAACATAGTCCACATATAATATTAACTAAAGTAATATGCAAATACTCAGACAATTATAGTCTGCTCTCTGCAATAAGGGTGATTTAAAATATCACAAAAGAGCTGTTATAATCTATCAAATTATTCCTAACTGCTTATTCACCAGCTCTAATTTAACATTAATATTTTTCATTTTCATAAGTGATTCTAACCAGTGAAGGCTGAACCATTTAAAAGGTTATTTATTAATTAGGCTTGATTAATGATTATAGAGCAGAACATTGTGATTTAATGTCTCCAGATTCTTGTGTCTCTTAAAAGTGACAACTTTTCATTCATGGGCTTTAGATTTTCTCACAGTGACGATCATGAAACTTATTAGCTCATCTGGTAGTTACTGGGCTTTTCAATAAAGCATTCTTTCTGTCAAATTTCATCTCTAGAAAACAAACATAAACAATGAAAGAAGTTACTTGATTTCAAATCTTTCACTGAAACAGTATATATATATTTTTTTATTGATTCAAACCAAGAAAATATAGACCTGAGTGTTGTAGAAGAATTTGGTCCTGAGTATTTGTGTGTCCTTCGTGGTCATTAAAATAGCTGCACATAAGCGTGTTCTATCCTGTGCACCAAGAACGGGGGATTTCCTGAGCAGTGACAAAAGACAAATGGCCTGAAGGGTGCAAAATGCTTCGATAGGTGGTTAGTTGATAGACCCTTCCACTGTTACATCCATCCTTCATGCTCCAAGTGTTGGGACTCTTTATTCTGACTGATTATACACGTAGAAAATCTAAGTAAACTTAGAGAGGTGGCTGGAAGTCAATGCATAAAATCAAGTGTTTGCTATAGACCGGTAATAAACCAATTAGAAAATGATCTTCTCGATTTCATTACCAATACATCAAAAATATCTTTGTTTAAAATGTATTTATTTATTTATTCTTATTTTTTTTTTTTTTTGAGACAGACTCTCACTCTGTCACGCAGGCTAAAGTGTTGTGGCATCATAGCTCACAGCAACCTCAAACTCTTGACCTCAAGCAATCCTGCCTCAGCTTCCTGAGTAGCTGGGACTACAGGCGCCTGCCACAATGCCTCACTAATTTTTTTCTACTTTTAGCAGAGAAGAGATCTCGCTCTTGCTCAGGCTGGTCTCAAACTGGTGAGCTCAGCCAGTCCACCTGCCTTGGTCTCCATGAGTGCTAGGATTACAGGCATGAGCTGCCACGCCTGAGTAACATAAAAAAATATCAATAACAGTCATGTGTTGCTTAACAACAGTGATTGTGCAAACATCACAAAGTATACTTACACAAACCTAGATGGTACAGCCTGTGGTTCCCAGGCTACGAACATGTACAGCCTGCGACTATACTGAATATCATAAGCAAATATGCAAATAAAGAAAAGGTACAATAAAAACATACTATCAGCTCGGCACCAGTAGTTCAGTGGTTAGGGCACTGGCCACATACACTGGGGCTGGCAGGTTCGAACCTGGCCTGGGCCTGCTAAACAACAATAACAACCACACACACACACACACACACACACAAAATAGCCAGGCGTTGTGGTGGGCACCTGTAGTCCCAGCTACTCGGAAGGCTGAGACAAGAGAATCACTTAAGCCCAAGAGCCACAGCACCTTACCAACAGCGACATAGTGAGACTCTGTCTCAAAACGCAAAAACAAAACAAAACAAAAAACCCCACAGTGTTATAGCCTTCATATACCACCATATATGCAATCTATCATTGACCATAATGTCATTATTCAGTGCACAACCATACCTAGAAATAAATTTAAACTACAAAACATTATTGAAAGATATCAAAGAAGATCTAAATAAACACAATGATGTACTTTGTTCCTAGGTTGGGAGAGTCAAGATTACAAAATGCCAATGCTTCTAAATTGATTTACAAATTTCATGGTGGCTCCAGTAAAATCTCAGCCTTTTTTTTGTGATTTTTTTTGTGTAAACTTATTCTAAAATATAAATGGGAATGCTAAGAAAATCTTAACAAAGTGACAAAGTTACACATGAATATAGATAGACCACAAAGATGGCATCCAGAGGATAAGATAGTGTTTCCTTTAACAAGTAGACATAAATTAGAAATCCTTCTGGGCCAGGCACGGTGGTTCATACCTATAATCCCAGCACTCTGGGAAGCCAAGGCAGGTGGATCACTTGAGCTCAGGAGTTGGAGACCAGACTAAGCAAGAACCAGATTTTGGGGTAGGTGCCTATAGTCCTAGCTCCTTGGGAGGCTGAAGCAGGAGGATCACTTGAGCCCAGGAGTTTGAAAGTTTGAGGTTGCTATGAGCTATGACACCATGGCACTCCACCCAGAGTGACAGAGTGAGACTGTCTCAGACAAAAAAAAGGAAAGTTAATGCCTGTATGACTTCTGCTTCAACCATAAACAAAAGAATACAACACTTCAATATGAAAGGAAAAGAAAATGAGAGAATATCTTTGTCCATGTAACAGACAAAAATAGGACACAAAAATTATTATTCACAAAAATTAGAATTACATTAGAATTAAGAACTTTTGTTTTTCAGGATTCAACTGAGAGACTGAAAGAGCAGCTACCTAGTACGGGAAGAGAGATATAATCAATATCAATATGTAGCCAGCAAAGAATTTATCCTAAAATACATAGTTTTCAGAAATGAATAAGAAAAACATAGTCAACCTTACATAAGAGTAAACAAAACACAAACCGGTTAGTCATAAAAGAGAATATCCAAATGGCCAATCCAAGACATTTCTGTAAGGGAAAGGGGAGCTATTATTTTCCTATAACAACTGGTATAAACTGGCTGTCTTTGGAAATTGCCACCACATGCAGAAGATACATATGGAAAGATCCTGAACTTGGCTCAAGATCAGTGGAATGTCAACCATGCCACGATGAAATACCATTACCAGAGTGACTGATATTAGCGTAAGTGACACCAGGAGCTGTCTAGGATGCAGTACAACTACGTCTCTTCACTGCTGGGGGAGAGCTAATTGTCTAGCCTATGTTGGAAAACCGGAATTATCTACCAGCATAAAATATGCATTTCCTGCAGTTCAGCAATCCTAGTCCCGGGGATATTTCCAACTCAGCTGTGTACTAATGTGAACCAAAGGACAGGCACAAAAACTGCTCATAAAAGCACTATTCATGATAGCCAAAAATTGGGGACAAGCCCTATGTTCATCAATGATAGTATCAATAATAATTTTTGCTTAGTTCAGACAATAGACTATTATTCAGAAATGAAGATGAGGACCTGGCCTAGATGAACCTCAAATACACAATTTAAAAGCAAAAGCAGTCAAGCTGTAAAGAAAGCCTACTCCTACATTGCACAGGCATAAAGCGCTGAAACAGCCCAACGTCACCCCTGGTGTCAACAGTCGGGGGAGTGAGGAGTGGTGTCTGGGAGACCGGCTGAGCAAGACTCTGGAAAACCCACTGATGTTGTATTTCTCATCTGGTTTGTGGTTACCTGTGTGATCATTACTATCATCCAACACACTGCACATCTTATGATTTGCTCTTCTTTGTTATATAGTATTTTATTGGTTCGGTAAAAGATTCATTCAAATTTATTAAAAATATGTGTGATAATTGCATCAAATTCCTCTCAAAAGAAAATAATGGATGTGGATGGCATATGCACAAACAAAAAAAACTGGTGAAATGTTCGACCAATTCTCAAAATGTTGAGAATAATTCAAGTCAAACAAAATTCCTCAAGCACTTGAGTTCAATTTAAATTACCTAGAAACTTGCTAGATGTTTCCTTATATAAGCTGAGTCTTGGTTTCGCAGTGTAAATGTAAGTGTAGATATGAAACAAATCCTGAAGATATTAAATGTAGAATTAAATATGAAAATGCTATTCTAATTAGCGAACCCTACAGATTAATGCAGCATAAAAAAATTTTGGCAAGAATACATATTTGTTTAAAAATATAAATTCTCAATTATCTCCAAATTTTCTCCTTTTATTTCTATGAGATGTGCAGAAGGATCACAAGCAAAACGTGACCTTGTTATTGTAAACACCACAGCCTTCTCACGTGTCAGTTCAGGTTTATTTTGCCTGTCCACACCACAAAGTCAGTCAATCTGCATTCTTAGTCCGTTATAACCCTCATCAAGAAAATAAGACTGAACAAACGAACAAAAAATCACAATACTGAAAACATAAGGCTTAATTACAAATACCAAGTAATAACGGTTCGCTGAGCTGGCGGCTATGAACAAGGTAGCCCTACGGAGACATTTTTTTTTTTTAATATTCTTAATAGACATGCATTTGAGAAATCACAGAGTTTATACAGCAAATTTTCTTGTATTTTAAAATTTAGGCAGAAGTATCTTATTTTAACACCTCAGTATCAATCACTTAAGATAGAAAAGGCTGAAGCCTTGATTGTTCATAGCATTCTGTGTGGTTATCATTTCTTTTCATAAATTTTCCTGTGTCACATAGGAGTTTGAAGTTTTGCAGTCTTTTATATAACAATATTTTTTTCTTGTGGTAAGAACGCTTAACATGAGATCTACCCTTTTAACAAAATGTTAAGTGCACAATACAGGACTGTTAACTATAGACAAAATGTACAGTAGGGCATCATTTGGTTTTGATAATAAACTATTTGGTTAGAGCAGTTGGGTGTTAGGGAATATGTTGCAAAGCTTCTCTTATACTTTGATTTATAAACCTGTAAGATCATAGTTCTATTATAATAGTTCTACCAAATCCTTTTAGAGACTACGTTTCAGTAGCATTGTTATTGTCCCATACTACGGAGACATTTTTAAATAGGGATATTGACATGAAAGTGAAATCCACAGTTGACTGATGAATATCATGTTGCCACAGTCAGATGCTTTGCTCTGTGTTTGGTGGACAAATACCAAGTTCTGGGCCCACAGTGTTAGGTGAGAAATCACTGATCTATTATTTCTGTTGAATTGACTCATAGAATCCCCAAATTATTAACTATTAATATCAGAAAATATTTTAAAGGGCTTATAATTCAACCCCCAATACCAAGAATCCTCCATAGTTGTCCATTTGATCTTCCTAACACAGTTAAAATACAGTCTAGGAAATTCTTAGTGAGGATTCCTGTTGCCCGGGCTTATTGCAACAATGGTAATTTAGAAAATATTTTGATACTTCAAGTCAAAAATTCATTTCCCTTCACTGGCTGTAAATTTTATTTATTTACTTATTTAATTACTTACTTATGTATTTATTTGTTTATTTTTGTGAGGGTACAAACAACCAGGTCACAACATTGAGTTTGTTAGGTAGAGTCCCTCTTGTAGTTATATCCTGCACCCAAAAGGTAAATTTTACTGAATAAAGCTTCTTCTGATGCCTATTACTCTTTTCATTTCTTTTTCTTTGAGACCGAGTCTCACTCTGTTGCTCTGGGTAGAGTGCCATGGCATCATAGCTCACAGAACCTCAAACTCTTAGGCTCAAGCTATCCTCCTGCTTCAGTCTCCCCAGTGGCCCAGGGCAACAGGCATGTGCCACTACCCTTGGCTAATTTTTCTATTTTTAGTAGAGACAAGGTTGCCCTCTTACTCAGGCTGTTACCGGAATTTCTTTCTTCAATAGGTCCTTGGCCTCAGGGATTCACGGAAAGAACCCACAGACCACAGATCAGTGGTAAGATAAGATTTTATTAGATCTATCAGGTGTAGAACACAAATGTCTTAATGCTGTAATTGGGTAAATGAGGTGAAAGCTATGTTGATTAGTAGGACGTAAGCACTCCAATTTGTACAAATAATAAACACATCAAATCCCGTAATAGCATAAATGTATTTATGATCTATGTACAAATGACTTAATAATAATAAAAAAAAGATTTTATTAGACAAAAAGGAATACAGAAAAAGTAAAAAGCACCAGAGCTTCTGGCAGAGAGAAAGACCCACGAGGAGACCCATGTGAGTCCTTTGTCTAGGGGTATAAGGTCGTGAGAACTTCATTTGGCCAGGACTTGGTGTTAATGAGTGTTTTGATAAATGAATGAAAGCCGTCTGTCCAGCTCAGGACAAAAGGTCAGGGTGTTCCCTTCATGAAATTGCCCAAGCCGAGGAAAATAGGGTCCCCTGTATAGACTTGAGTAGGGGAACCCTGTATCAAGGCTATTGATTTTTCTTGTTTGTAGTTGGTTTTGGTAAAGAGTTTTTGCTCTTCTATCCTTAACCTCAAGAATGGTAGACATGTACCTAATGAGATGACTGTATTCATTTCTGGAAAAGAGCTAATGTATTTCTTTTCTTCTGATAGCATAAATTATGTAACTGTAATGTTGCTTTGGCTATAAGGAATCTTGGAATACCCTGAGTATGATTGGATTGCAACACTTTTTGAATCCTAAATATGCAGAGGCTAAAACAAAATTATACTATGCTTGGCATTGTCCATGTACAGGAATAAGCCTCTAGCAACCAGACTTGAGAATATAAAAATTGTCAGATCTCATACAACAACAGCTCTGGATGACAATTCTAGAAAAAATTTCCAAAATTGCTTTGAAGGGTGGACTAGGTGCTGGCATTGGTGCACAGCTTCCCAAGGGGAGTATTCCAAAAATGCCCACGGTGATATTCAGCAATGAGGTAAGCAGCACTTTTCCTAGGATAAATTCACATATTAAGCTAAGACTATCGTGCAATGGCCTTATTGTTACCCTCAGGAAAACTGAAACTCATCCTCTCAGGAAAACTGAGACAGTATCAAGACTTGGGGAGGAAGTAAGAATCTGGAAAACAGTCCTCAGATGAGGGAGAGAGGAAAAGCTTCCTTCTCTTTCAGGGTCTGTCTGTGAGTCTCTTTTGACCTGAGTTCTAGAATCTAAGGCATAGTAATCCCTGAAACCTTCACATGGTGAATAGAGCTGTTCTAATCAATGGACAGAGGCAGAAGAGGGTGAGGGTCAAGAGCTGGCCTGCAAGGGCTTCTGTGGCTATTCTGAGCCTTTTTTCTTTTGAGAGTCATCATAACTCACAACAACCTCAAACTCTTGGGTTCAAGTGATCTTCCTGCCTCAGCCTCCCAAGTAGCTGGGACTGTCAGAGCCCGCCACTACACAAGGTTAGTTTTTATGGTTTTTTTTTGTTTGTTTTTTTTTTGCAGTTTTTGGCCAGGGCTGGGTTTGAACCCGCCACGTCTGGCATATGGGGCCAGCGCCCTACCTCTTTGAGCCACAGGCACCGCCCTAGTTTTTATGTTTTTAGTAGAGATGGGGTCTTGCTCTTACTCAGGTTGATCTTAAACTACTGGGCTTGAGGGATCCTCCTGCCTTGGCCTCCCAGAGTGCTGGGATTACAGGTGTCAGCCACTGTACCCAGCTGTTCTGAGACTGATAGCTATATATTATCCTCTGTGTGTGATTTCCTTTCATTGGCCAAGAAAAAAAATTTTATTTTAAGTTTTAATCTAGCACCTATTCATGCTGTGGAAGGTTAAGGAAAAGCAAGTCTCATTCTCACATGGGCTAGCAGAGAGCACTGTGACCACAGCCCTGTGGCCAGGGACAGGAGCAATGCCCAGCAGAGATGTCTGTGCCTATGGATGCAACTACTTCACAGATAGGCCTGGGAGCCATGCTAGCAGTCCAGAGTTGGAGAAAAGAACAGAGAACTTGGAGAAGTGGTTCCCAAACATAAAACAGAACTCTGAAGACCACTCGGTCAACTCTGAGGGTCACTCAGAAAGGAGGTCATTTCTCAGAATTAGACCAGTGGGTCATCATACTATCATAAGTTAGATATTAAAAGTAAATGTGACTTTTTATTTTTGTCACAAGTTGGTAAGGCTTAAAGATGATAGCAAATTCAGATATTAGGCCCAAATTACAGCTCAGATGGAAGCTTCCACAGCATGCATTTGTGTTTTGCTTTGTCTTGGCTGTGAACTTCTATTGTCATTTAAGTTCATTTTTGTTTTTACTCCTATATGATTTTATATTTTATTGCATGTGTTCTTGTTATAAGATGCTTGTGTAGACAAGGCAAAAACGAGGCAGGAAATTATTAAAAACAATAATAAATAAGCCACCCAAAAGCATTGCTCTAGATTTTCATTTTAAATGCATTAGCTTTTCAACAGGCAATGTGACCTAAGGAAATACACTGTATATTACTGTCGTCTAGTTTCTTTCTCTGAACATGAGGGAGTTGGGCTAGATACTGTCTGAGGGCCCTTACACACCAGGAATCAACCATGCAATTTATGTTCACATAACCTGGAATAATATCCTGAAAATATTTTCTATTAAGCGAAGGATTTCATTCTTAGAAAGTTTGTAACTAAAATATATTGAAAATCTCAAGAGAGGCTGTGCTATGTTTTTTCAAATAGCTAAGTATGAATACTAGGATATTTTCTGAGAGAGAAATGTGAACAGTTGGGAAGTCTATTGCTATAGAAATGAGAAAAATACTATAGGTTTCACACTATTTTTTACATGGGTTAGGAGTCACAAAGATGTATACAAGAATTTAATACACAGAACAAGTAGCACATGGTGGTAATTCAAAGGTACATGTAAACAAAGAAATTATACCTTGAGGTTGAACTAAATAACTTTTGTCTTCATACACAAAATAATGAAATTGATAAGTAATAATTTTGCTGTAAATGCTCGCACAGATGTGGAGAGAAGGGACATGACTACAACAGGGACCTTACTTACAACATTTTTACACTGTTGGTGGGACTGCAAACTAATGCAGCCTCTTTGGAAAGAAGTATGGAGAATCCTCAAAAAACTCAAATAAGACCTTCCATTTGATCCTGCAGTCCCATTACTAGGTATCTATCCGGAAGGACAAAAAAATGTCCTTGTCATTTTATCACAAAGACATTTGCACTAGACTGTTTATTGCAGCTCAATTTACAATTGCAGATTGTTTATTGCAGCTCAATTTACAGTCACCAAGATGTAGAAACAACCTCAATGCCCAACCCAGGAATGGATTAACAAACTGTGACATATGTACAACACAGAGTACTACTCAGTCATAAAAAGATAGAGACTTTACATCTTTTGTATTAACATGGATGGAGTTGAAACACATTCTTTTTAGTATGAAGCCAGTAGAAAAACTAATAGGCACACACATAGGAGAAAAACTCAATTCAATTCAAGTTGTGGAGGGGAGAGAGGAAGGAGAGGAGAGGAGGGAAGGAGATGGGTGAGCTCCTACCTAATGGACATAACATAAAGGTATACGGTCCTTCTGGGTGCAGGACATGACTACAACAGGGACCTTACTTAATAAATGCAAACCTTGGAACCTAACTGTTTGTATACTCACATTAATCTGAAATTAAACATAGAAGAAGTAACAATTTTGCCTTCTATAGGTGGACTGTTTTATTGAGATATTTATATACTTATTTCTACTCACTCATTCACTTTGCATTTCTGCATTATCTTCTCACTCTTTTAGTCAACAAGCATGACTTGACCTAGTATGAGCCTAAAGATCAATGTTCAATGTTAAGAAGGAATTGAGACAAAATACCTTTAATGCAAAAATTGTAATATTTTTTAGTGATCCTTCAGTTTGAGAAGATGCTTCTGTGTTGGCTTAATAAGGAGACAACAACCAATTGGATTAAACTTCCCAGCTAAGCATAGACTTGGAGCTATAGCTGCTGTGGTTGTGCAGCCCACCCCAAGTAGAAACATAGGTCATGTATATATTTGATCTTCAATGTCGGCCCAAAAGTTTTCAGTCCTCATGGACAGGTGCTAAGTAGTTGCAAAAAATGTCAAATAGTTACAAAAAGAAGATCTAAAGAAATGTTTGGTCAGAAGACTCACTAAATTAAGGTTGTAGTCATTTACAGAGGCTAATCATTCTTTCCCTTTTGTTTCTAGTAATGCTCTTCTACCAGTCCTTTTATATAAATTAAAATGTCACATTACTTGGGTCTTGAACCCACAATGAAATCATGAGGCAAGGAAGTATTGTGTCTATTATAAATGAATAACAGATTGCCTTCATGTCTTTACTTTGGCAACTCCAAATACTGTAGTTTCTGAAAGGAAGTCCTGATACTACTTATAAAAACCTAGAACTGGTGTTTCATGTCTGCAATCCTAGCACTCTGGGAGGCCAAGGCAGAGAGATTGCTTGAGCTCAGGAGTTTAAGACCAGCCTGAGCAAGAGTGAAACCTCATCTCTACTAAAAACATAAAATTAGGTGGTGTTGTGTTGGGTATCGTTAGTCCCAGCTACTCAGGAGACTAAGGCAGGAGGATTGCTTGAGCCTAGGAGTCTGAGGTGCTGTGAGCTATGATGATGCCACAGCACTCAACTCCAGTTCGAAAGAAAGAGAGAGAGAGAGAAAGAGAAAGAAAGGAAGAAAGACAGACCTAGAAGTCAGTTATATATCTAATTTTACAACTACTCTTGGGATTCAAATAAGAAAATCCTAGAATGTGGCTAAATGAGGAGTCTTAAGGACAAGTCTTCCTACCACAAAAATTCCTCAGAGGAAGAACCTACATATAACTCCAATGTCTGATAAATAACTTCCTTTCTTGACTTATTATAAGGCCCTTTCTACAATAAATATATAATTCTTCTTATCCACCCTAATTCATGTTAATATATTTGACAGCTCATTTAGAATTTTTTCAAACTTTAATGAGTCTTCCTTCAATTCAAACAACATTGGGTTTGAATGGAAACAAATAGACACTCTATAACATTAAAAACCAGATGACTGTGTTTTCCATTTATTAAACCTTAAATATTTTCTTATTACACAACATAGATAGCTTACATAAGACTCAGAAATATTATTTTCTAAATTGTACTTAACTGAAAACTTTCTAGAAATGAAAGAATTCAGCACCATATACAATCACATGTCCCTTTGCAACAGGGATACATTCTGAGAAATACACCATCAGGCAACTTGGTCACTGTGTGACCCTCACAGAGGGCACTTGGGCAACCTGGATGGTACAGCCTGCTGCACAGCTCAATGACACACCTGTGCAGCATGTGACTGCACTGAACATGTAGTCACTGTAACACAGTACATTTGTGTGCCAACACAGATCTAAACATGAAGTAATGGGATGTGTTTTGATGCTGTGATAGCTATGACATCACTAAGCAATAGGAATTTGTGAGGCCCATTATAAACTGAGGGACCCCAGAAACATCCTTATGCAGCACATGACTCTAGGTGTATTTTTTAAAGAAGTTCAATAGCTATTGCAACTCAATTTTCAATTGCCAAGACATGGAAGCAACCCCAGTACCCAGCAACCCAGGAGTGGATTAACAAACTGTGGTATATGTACACCATAGGATACTATTTAGCCATAAGAAAAGATGGAGACTTTACATCTTTTGCATTAACCTGGATGGAATTGAAACACATCCTTCTTAGTAAAGTATCACAAGAATGAAAAAGCAAGTATCCAATGTCCTCAATGCTAAAAAATCAGTAGATAAGCAAATACACACCCACATAAGAGAAGAACACAGCTGATTTCAAAAGGAGTAGAGGGGGAGGTGGGGAGGAGGGGAGGAAAGAAGGGGAGGAGGGAGGAGGATTGGTGAGCTTGATCTAACATGCACAATGTGAGAATCTACAGCACACCCCCGGGTAAAGGGCTCAACTAAAACTTGAACCTTTCCTAAGAAACACAAACAACATAATCTAATCATTTCTACCTTCATATTAATTTGAAATTAAAAAAAAAAGGCCAATAGCCTTAAACATAATCTAGAATATCTCCTGCTCGTTTCCTTTACTGATTTCCCTCTGTAAAGGTATCAACACAAACTTTCCCATGACTTTAGAGTGTTTTTGTGCTTTTCTTGCTTTCCCTAGACCCTGTTCAAAGCAATTTATTTAGTATTTCTGATGAGGCATGGAGAAGTTAAATAATCTTTTCGAGACCCTGCCAACTCCAGAAGAGCTGCGCCGGGACCCGTGATCGGCACCCTCCCGGACCGATCTGTTCAGGCTGCACCCGCCTGAACCCCAGTAAGACCTGTGTCGGGAACCACTACCCCACACACTGGGCATCCCCACACCCTGACCAGGAATGCCAGGAGCCATGCAACCCGACATCCTAACTCACGTACTCTCCCTGCCTCCACACCGACCTGCTCATCTGGCCACGGACTCTGGTAGCTGTGTGCCCTCTGGAGCCCTCCCTGCCTCTGCACAGAGCCCTTCTCCTGGCCAGAGACTGCTAGAGCCTTGGGCCCTCTGTGGCAAAGTCTCTGGACATGAGGCATTCCCAGAAACATGTGCACCACACCCCGCCCTGTTGCTGGATCCGGGTGTGTCACACTCTGGAGCTGCTTCCACAACCAGAACTCCCCGGCTGGGTCATCCCAAGAGGAGGTACACAGGGTCAGTCGCTACAAAGATTCAGAAACAATAGAGTGATCCTTCTGGGGTCTAATGTTGGAGAGACACCTCCCCAACTCTGAGGACGGCCAGAGGCAACGGTTAAAAACAATCATAAGGCTAAATCAACAGAAAAACTCTGGCAATATGAATAATCAGAGTAGATCAACTCCCCCAACGAACAATGGGGCAGACAGCACAAGATCCCATGCACAAATAGCTAAGATGTCAGAAATCAAATTCAGAATCTGGATAGCAAATAAGATCAAATTAGAATTCCAAGCTGTAACCCAAAAGATATCTCAAGAATTCAATAAATTCAAAGACCAAATGACCAAAGATTTTGACACATTGAGACAAGAAGTTACAGCCCTCAAAGATCTGAAAAACACAGTAGAGTCCCTCAGTAACAGAATGGAGCAAGCAGAAGAAAGGATTTCTGACGTTGAAGACAAAGCTTTCGAATGCTCCCAAACTCTCAAAGAGGAAGAGAAATGGAGGGCAAAAACAGATCACTCTCTCAGAGAGCTCTGGAATAATTGAAGAAAACCAATATTCGTCCTATAGGGAGGGATCCCTGAAAGCAACAAAGTGGCTTCGCAAGGCACAGAGTCTCTTATCCATGAGATTATGAAGGAGAACTTTCCAGACATGCCAAGAGATTCTGAAATTCAGATAGCAGACAGTTTCAGAACTCCAGCATGACTCAACCCAAATAAGACATCCCCCAGACACATCATAATCAATTTCACTAAAGTTAATATGAAAGAGAAAATTCTGAAAGAGGCAGCAAAAGAAAATCATTACCTACAAGGGGAAAAATATTAGAATAACTAAAGATCTCTCTGCTGAAACCTTTCAAGCTGGAAGAGGATGGTCATCAACTTTCAACCTCCTAAAACAAAATAACTTTCAGCCCAGGATCCTATACCCAGCTAAACTGAGTTTCATTTATGATGGAGAAATTAAATACTTCAATGAAATTCACATGTTGAAGAAATTTGCCACAACTAAACCAGTTCTCCAGGATATTCTCAGACCTATCCTCCATAAAGACCAGCATAATCCTCCACCACAAAAGTAAACCCACCCAGAAAATTTTGATCAAATTCCAACTTCCACAGTCGCGAAACAATTAAAAATGTCCACTGGACTCTCGAAAGGCATATCAATATTCCCAATTAATGTGAATGGTTTAAATTGTCCTCTAAAGAGGCACAGGTTGGCTGACTGGATACAAAACCTCAAGCCAGATATCTGCTCCATACAAGAATCTCATCTTACATTTAAAGACAAAAATAGACTCAAGGTGAAGGAATGGTCATCTATAATCCAGGGAAATGGAAAACAGAAAAAAGTAGACATTGCAATCCTATTTGTAGATGCAATAGGCTTTAAACCAACTGAAATAAGGAAGGATAGGGATGGACACTTCATATTTGTTAAAGGTAATACTCAATATGATGAGATTTCAATTACTATATTTATGCACCCAACCAGAATGCACATCAATATATAAGAGAAACTCTAACAGACATGAGCAACTTGATTTCCTCCAGTTCCATAGTAGTTGGAGATTTTAACACCCCTTTAGCCGTGCTGGATAGATCCTCCAAAAAAAAGCTAAGCAAATAAATCTTAGATTTAAACTTAACCATTCAACATCTGGACTTAACAGACATCTACAGAACATGTCATCCCAACAAAACTGAATACACATTCTTCTCATCAGCCCACAGAACATACTCCAAAATCGACCACATCCTAGGCCACAATCTAACCTCAGCAAATTTAAAAAAATAGAAATTATTCCATCTTCTCAGACCATCGTGGAATGAAAGTTGAACTCAATAACAACAGGAATCTTCATACCCATACAAAAACATGGACACTAAATAATCTTATGCTGAATGATAGATGGGTTATAGACGAGATTAAGAAGGAAATCACCAATTTTTTGGAACTAAACAACAATGAAGACACAAATTATCAGAACCTCTGGGATATTGCAAAGGCAGTCCTAAGAGGGAAATTTATAGCACTGCAAGCCTTCCTCAAGAAAACAGAAAGAGAGGAAGTTAATAACTTAATAGGACATCTCAAGCAACTGGAGAAGGAAGAACATTCCAACCCCAAACCCAGTAGAAGAAACGAAATAACCAAAATCAGAGCAGAATTAAATGAAATTCAAAACAAAAGAATTATACAACAGATCAATAAATCCAAAAGTTGGTTTTTTGAAAAGGTCAATAAAATAGACAAACCTTTGGCCAACCTAACCAGGAAAAAAAAGAGCAAAATCTCTAATTTCATCAATCAGAAATGGTAAAGATGAAATAACAACAGACCCTTCAGAAATTAAAAAAATCCTTAACGAATATTACAAGAAACTTTACTCTCAGAAATTTGAAAATATGAAAGAAATCGACCAATACTTGGAAGTACGCCACATTCCAAGACTTAGCCAGAATGAAGTGGAAATGTTGAACAGTGTTATATCAAGTTCTGAAATAGCATCAACTATACAAAATCTCCCTAAAAAGAAAAGCCCAGGACCAGATGGCTTTACATCAGAATTCTACCAAACCTTTAAAGAAGAACTAGTACCTATATTACTAAACCTCTTCCAAAATATAGAAAAAGGAAAAATACTACCAAACACATTCTACGAAGCAAACATCATCTTGATCCCTAAACCAGGGAAAGACTCAACGAGAAAAGAAAATTATAGACCAATATCGCTAATGAATATTGATGCAAAAATACTCAATAAGATCCTAACAAACAGAATCCAACAACACATCAAAAAAATTATACACCATGACCAAGTGGGATTTATCCCAGGGTCTCAAGGCTGGTTCAATATATGTAAATCTATAAATATAATTCAGCTCATAAACAAACTAAAAACAGCTCATCAATTGAGAATCATATGATTCTCTCAATTGATGCAGAAAAAGCTTTTGATAATGTCCAGCATTGCTTCATGATCAGAACACTTAAGAAAATGGGTATAGAAGGAACATTTTTTAACCTAATAGAGGCCATCTACAGCAAACCCACAGCCAATATCATATTGAATTGAGTTAAATTGAAATCATTTACACTTAGATCAGGAACCAGGCAAGGTTGTCCATTGTCTCCATTGCTCTTTAACATTGTAATGGAAGTTGTAGCCATTGCAATTAGGGAAGAAAAGGCGATCAAGGGTATCCACATAGGGTCAGAAGAGATCAAACTTTCACTCTTCACAGATGACATGATCGTATATCTGGAAAACACTAGGGATTCTACTACAAAACTTTTAGAAGTGATCAAGGAACACAGCAATGTGTCAGGCTACAATATCAACACCCATAAATCTATAGCCTTTATATATACCAACAATAACCAAGCCGAAAAAACAGTCAAGGACTCTATTCCTTTCACAGTAGTGCCAAAGAAGATGAAATATTTGGGAATTTATCTGACAAAGGACGTGAAAGATCTCTATAAAAAGAACTATAAAACTTTAAGAAAAGAAATAGGTGAAGATGTTAACAAATAGAAAAACATACCATGCTCATGGCTGGGAAGAATCAACATTGTTAAAATGTCTATACTACACAAAGTAATATATAATTTTAATGCAATTCCTATTAAAGCTCCATTGTCATATTTTAAAGATCTTGGAAAAGTAATACTTCATTTTATATGGAATCAGAAAAAAGCTTGAATAGACAAGACATTACTCAAAAATAAAAACAAAGCAGGAGGAATCACGCTACCAGACCTGAGACTGTACTATAAATCGATAGCGATCAAAACAGCATGGTACTGGCACAAAAACAGAGAAGTAGATGTCTGGAACAGAATAAAGAACCAAGACATGAATCCAGCTACTTACTGTTATTTGCTCTTTGACAAGCCAATTAAAAACATTCAGTGGGAAAAAGATTCCCCATTTAACAAATGGTGCTGGGTAAACTGGCTGGCAATCTGTAAAAGACTGAAAACCCACACCTTTCACCGTTAACTAAGATAGACTCTCACTGGATAAAAGATTTAAACTTAAGACATGAAACTACTAAAATACTTGAAGAAAGTGCAGGGAAAACTCTTGAAGGAATCGGCCTGGGTGAATATTTTATGAGGAGGACTCCCCAGGCAATTGAAGCAGTATCAAAAATACATTATTGGGACCTGATCAAACTAAAAAGCTTCTGCACAGCCAAGAACATAGTATATAAAGCAAGCAGACAGCCCTCAGAATGGGAGAAAATATTTGCAGGTTTTACCTCCGATAAAGGTTTTATAACCAGAATCCACAGAGAACTCAAATGTATTAGCAAGAAAAGAACAAGTGATCCCATCTCAGGGTGGGCAAAGGACGTGAAGAGAAACTTCTCTAAAGAAGACAGATGCATGATCTACAGATACACGAAAAAAAGTTCATCATCCTTAATCATCAGAGAAATGCAAATCAAAACTACTTTGAGATATCACCTAACCCCAGTAAGAGTAGCCCACATAACAAAATCCCAAAACCAGAGATGTTGGCGTGGATGTGGAGAAAAGGGCACACTTCTACACTGCTGGTGGGAATGCACACTAATATGTTCCTTTTGGAAGGATGTTTGGAGAATACTTAGAAACCTAAAATAGACCTGCCATTCGATCCTATAAGTCCCTTACTTGGTATATACCCAGAAGACCAAAAATCACAATATAACAAAGACATCTGTACCAGAATGTTTATTGCAGCCCAATTCATAATTGCTAAGTCATGGAAGAAGCCCAAGTGCCCATCGACCCTCGAGTGGACTAGCAAATTGTGGTACATGTATACCATGGAATATTATGCAGCCTTAAATAAAGATGGAGACTTTACCTCTTTCATGTTTACATGGATGGAGCTGGAACATAGTCCTCTTAGCAAAGTATCTCAAGAATGAAAGAAAAAGTATCCAATGTACTCAGCCGTACTATGAAGCTAATTTATAGCTTTCTTATGAAGGCTATAACCCAACTATAGCACAAGACTATGAGGAAAGAACCAAGGAAGGGGAAGGGACGGGGGAGGTTAGGGTGGAGGGAGGGTAATGGGTGGGGCCACACCTACTGTACATCTTAGAATGGGTACGGGTGAAACCTACTAAATGCAGAATACAAATTTCTACATACAATAACTAAGAAAATGCCATGAAGGCTATGTTGAACAGTTTGATGAGAATATTTCAGATTGTATATGAAACCAGCACATTGTACCATTTGATTGCACAAATGTACACAGCTATCATTTAACATTAAAAATAAATAAATAAGAGAAAAAGCTTGAAAATCAAGTAAGCAATGTAAGGACGTTCAGTCATTAGTGTGGTTAAGACTAAATTTTATCTCGATTAGAAAATGAGCAAATTGTCTTTAGCTGGCACAATCTGTTTTATGAAGAAAAATATCAAATTGTTTTGGTGCTGACATGAGCATAAATGATCACTATACACATATGCATATAAACATATTAAATATATATGGAAATCAATAAAGTATTTGTATATTTAAAAAAACAATAATAATAATCTGTTCTAGCAACTTACAAGAAGAAAGTGTCAAATAAGGCTCCTATACAAGGAAGATGAGCTCTAGAAGCAAAGCTGTTAAACACTAAATCATAGAACCACTCTAAAAACATTAGAAGTATCCTGTCCACATCTTCCACTCTCCGTGCCAGGGGGTAGAGTGGGAAGATTGACAGGGATGGAAGAAGAGAGTATAGGGAGAAGGAAATGCCAACATTCTGATGGCAGCCAAAGCATTAGCAGCATCCAGGAAGGCATGGGGAAATACAAACCACAAGCAAGAGGGTGGCTTCAGGCTCTACTGGACCCCCATCTGGCAGCTCAGCACTATGTTCAACCAAGGACAGAGGTGACTGCAAAGGTAACTAATGAGTGAATCTAAGTCAGTGTTGTTTTCTACGTAAAAAGACAGAATATAAGGGCTGATGACTGAGAGATGGCAGGGGCCTGGACTGGCAGGAGAGAAGGTGGTTTGCATGAGTTTTGGAGTGGAGACTAATGCAAGAGTCACCATGCCAGGAGTCAGTATCACACAACACGTAGGGATAGATGTACAGATCCGTGGAAAAGGGCTGAGAATCTAGAAATACGGTACATCTATGATCAACAGATTGTCAACAGAAGTGCCAAGGCTATTCCATTGGAAAAGGAACAGTCTCTTCAACAGATGGTGCTGAGACAATTGAATACCCATATGCAAAAGAATGAAATTGAGCTCTAATCTCACAAGAATTAGAGCAAAGACCTAAATGTTAAAGCTAAAAGCCATAAAACTCTTAAAATATTCATGACCTTGGATATGGCAGTATGATACCAAAACACAAGCAACAAAAGAACAATATGTATTTTTAACTTTATTTAAATTAAGACTTTTGTTTTTTAAAGGACACTAGCAAGAAAGTGAAAAGACTATCCACAAAAGGAGAGAAAATATTTGCAAATCATATATCTGATAAGAATCTACATCCAGAATATATATATAAGGAAATCTTTTAACTCAGCAACAAAAAAGACAAACAACCCAATTAAAAGAAGAGCAAAAGATAATCCAGTTGGTGCCTTTTTAATAAGACAGGGACACACAGGGAGAAGGTTACATGACGACAGAGGCAGTGACTGCAGTGATGCAGCTGTAAGCCCGCAGCAGCCTGGATTAACAGTTGCTACCAGGGACTCCGAAAGAGAAAGGAAGGATTCTCTGCAGAGCCTCAGAGGACGCCTTAATTTGTACCTCCAGACTCTAGAACTGTGAGAGATACATTTCTGATGAGTGAAGTTACTCAGTTTGGGGTACTTTGGTACAGAGCCCTGGAAAATGAAGAAAGGGGTTCAGGAAGAAGATCAGGTGAATAACAGGGATGTAATTGTATGTGTATGTAACTGACACACAAGTGAAGTGAGGACTCTTGCAGAAAGAGGGCACCCAAAGTGAGCAAACCCTTCCTATGTGCCCAGCGCTGCGCTAAGCATTTTATAATTATCATTTTATTTATCAATCATATGAGTTAAATTCTAATGCCACCCCCAATTTATTATTTATTTATTTTTGAGACAGTGTCACTCTATCACCCTGGGTAGAGTGCCGTGGCCTCATAGCTCACAGCAACCTCAAACTCCTGGGCTTAAGCAATCCTCCTGCCTCAAGCTCCTGAGTAGCCGGGACAGCAGATGTTCACCACCATGTCTGGCTAGTTTTTCTATTATTAGTAAAGATGGAGTCTTGCTCTTCCTCAAAGTTGTCTTAAACCCTGAGCTCAAGCAATCCTCCACCTCCACTTCCCATAGTGCTGAGATTACAGGTGTGAGCCACCACCCCCAATTTAGAGGCAAAATCTGTATAATTCAGTCTAAGGAAGTGTCCTTTTCAGTGTCCTTTTCCTTTTGTCTCTAAATTTTCTGCAGAACAATGAAGATCTTGTGCCATTATGCAAATATCATTGTGTAAGTGCTAGAAATTTAAAATGTTTAATTTATTTAATTGGCAGCCCTCTCTTTCTTCAAAGCTTGTTACATAAAAGTGAAATCTATACTTAAAAGGACAATATAGATATGGTCTCTGTTATATTCTTGTAATGTTCTAATAGTCATACATAATAAATGCAAGTGGCTCAAATATTTTGTTTGTTTTACAAGTGGCTCAAATATTATCATGATTATTATTCATGGAAAAAGGCCCTTTTAAACCATTAGGTTTAAAACATATCTGCCCTTTAGATGGATTGTTTACAGGTTTACAAGAACTAAAATTATAATTTAAATTTACCTAACAAATGCAAACATTATAACCTAATTTCTTGTACCCTTATGTTAATGTGAAATAAAAATAAATAAATAAATAAACAGGAAATAAAATGCAGAGGTGGTCATATTGTATAAGGGGGAAAATATCTAGGTATGTTATGTTTTATGACGTATTACAAGACTATAGCAAGGTTGAAAATTCAGGGATATAGCACAATCTATACCAGTCAAATTATAATGTAAGCTGGAGACAGAAAATTTTCTCTGTAAATGGTTTGATGGTAAATATATATGTGTGTGTGTGTGTGTGTATTTATATATAATTTAAGTAAAAACTGACATAAGCCATGCCAAATTTAAATGACTTTAGGAAATATTTTATTTTTATTATTTTTTTTATTATTAAATCATAGATGTGTATTTAGGAAATATTTTAATTTATGCTTTGCGTTTATGTTCTACCTATTTTTTTTTACTTTCTTTGTTCATAAAGTATTTCAAAACAACTGCAAACTGCTACTTAATGATAGAAGATCTCAGACTCTTTTAGTACTCATATATCAAGATTGTGCATGGAAATCAGAGAATCTCTAAATTCCTCCAGACATACGGTTTACCATGAAGTAGTTTATTGTTGAATAAACATTAATCTCAGCTAGAAATAGCAAGCGCCAATTCTCTACCTAAAGATTTTCGTAAATTCATATTCTCTGTGCTGAAAGAAAACACATCAGTCTGAATTTGCTTCATGCTTGTATAGCCTAATTTCAAAATACCAAGAGCTTTCATTGTTTGGCAAACCCTAAAGCAGGCGTCCTCAAACTGCAGTCCGCAGGCCACATGAAGCAGTGTGAAATGTATTTGTTCCTGTTTTGTTTTTTACTTCAAAATAAGATATGTGCAGTGTGCATAGGAATTTGTTAATAGTTTGTTTTTTTTTTTAAACTATAGTCCGGCCCTCCAACAGTCTGAGGGACAGTGAATTGGCCCCCTGTTTAAAAAGTTTGAGAATGCCTGCCCTAAAGCCTTGCAGTTGATTTTTGTCATTATTATTCCTTATTGCCAATTTGGGTACTCTATCAAACTCAGCAGTGTTGGCTTTAGAATTTAACTGCTTCATAGCAAACATGAAGTCATACAAGCGCAGGCTCTAGTTTTTGCATTTGGCAAATATATCATGCATATGAGTGTTAGAATTCTTTTACAATAATGTAAGATAGCATACATTTATAGACTAAGAAAGCTTCATAATTAATATATAGTAAAGCAGATAAAACATTGATATACACAATATATAGGGTATTTCTGAAGTTAACCATAGTGACCTATAAAAGAAAGTTAAATTTATGAATACTAAATGATGAGGAATAACTATGTGTGGGAAAATTATCTAATGATACAAATGTGCAGACCATAGTGGCTGCTGATAGGAATTGGTATACAGGCACCTGAAACCTGCAAGGTAAGGTGGCTCACGCTTGTAATCCTAGCACTCTGGAGTCTGAGGGGAGAGGATTACTTGAACTCAGGAGCTGGAGACCAGCCTGAGCAAGAGTGAGACCCCGCCTCTACTACAATAGAAAAACTAACCAGGCATGGTGGCTAGTGCCTCGAGTCCCAGCTACTCGAGAGGCTGAGGCAAGAGGATTACTTGGGCCCAGGAGTTTGAGGCTGCTCTGAGCTATGAAACCATAGCACTCTACCCACAGTGACAGAGTGAGACCGTCTCAAAAAAAAAAAAAAAAAAAAAGTAAAAGACACCTGAAACCATGTGGTCCTATCTCTTTAGCTTTTTGGATACAATGGAATTACCGATCTTTTTCCCCCACCCCTTCCTCCAGGAAAAGGGGGGGTTCCAAGTACACCCCATTGTTCCCAGCTGAAGTGTACAGAGGACTACAGGCTAGTGGTTTTACATACACAAATATATTTGTTCATACATTTCATGAACACATATTTATTGTCAGACAACAATTATATTAAAATCAACAAGATCGTTCCCAACTTTAAGCATCACTGTCAAGCATTAGAGTGTGCAGCTGCCTAGATGGCACAGCAGGACTCCCATGTTATCAACTGCTGAACAACAAGCCACACAACGAGTTAGCACTTTAGAACAATGATCTCACAGACTCTGTGTGTCAGGGATGTGGGCATGGCCTGGTTGTGCCCTGTGCTTCTTGGTCTTTCACAAAGTTTCAATCAAGACATCAGCTTGGATCTGTGGTTTCATCTGGAGACTCAACTAGTGAAGGAGTCTCTTTTAAGCTCACCAGCCTTCACCTTTCTGAGGCTGTCCTGCAAGGCAATTTTCTTCATTAAAAATGCAAACCAAGAATACAATAAAGAAAGTCTACTCACACCTGGAAATCATGAACATTTGTCATCTGATCTCATAAGTAGTGTTCCCTGTAGTCTGCTATATTCTACTAGAAAACCAAATTACTATCTGCAGTCAGCTGTCAAGAGTAGGGGATGACACAGGAGAGATAGCAGGGGGCACTGCTGGGGGCTGTCTTAGAAGTCTATTAACAGAGAGAGGGAAGGAGGGAGGGGAGTGGGGCCTTGGTGTGTGCCACACCTTCTGGGGCCAAGGCATGATTGCAAGAGGGAGTTTACCTAACAAATGCAATGAGTGTAACCTGGCTTATTGTACCCTCAATGAATCCCCAACAATAAAAAAAAAAAAAGAAAGAAAGAAAAAAAAAAAGAGAAGTCTATTATTGGCACTAAGATGGCCTCCTTCTCACTAGTAATTTGTGTAGTCTAAGACACCCCACCCCACCCCCACCCCACCAGGAGAGTCATTCTGGGGCCTGTCCTGAGGTATCCTTCATTATGGAAAGATGCTACCGTGGCTTTGTTAGACTATTAATTCTCTAGTGAATACCAAGCTATGGGACAGAGGGAGGGTAAATTGTGATGAGATGCAGTGGCAAAGGAAATTATGGAATATGAGCTTTTGGCTGGGAGAATGGGTCTGGAGCATGGCCTATGGAGAAGGGAGAGAGGAGGAGAAGAGTTTTAAGTCTTCTCTGAGAAAACTATCTCTGAGATATTAAGGATAAAATGAATAATAGTAAGGCTGTCCAATAACCAGCTTAGCTTGGTCCCTGAATATTTCTACAGAGCAGGGGGGCCTCTCTTAACCTCTATGGCTACTGCTAGTAACTAGACAAGCAGAGTTCAGAACTGTGGGAACAACTCTTCTGGGCTTGTCATGGGTGTGTTGAAGGAGACAGCTCAGCAGGTGTCAGAGCTTTAAGAATAGAAATGCCACGGACAATTTTCCTTAGGAATTATAACTTAGGACTCTATTTATTTATTTATTTTTAAGAGACAGAGTCTCACTTTATTGCCCTCAGTAGAGTACCTTGGCGTCACAGCTCACAGCAACCTCCAACTCCTGGACTTAGGCAATTCTCTTGCTTCAGCCTCCCAAGTAGCAGGGATTACAGGTGCCCGCCACAACGCCCAGCTATATTTTTCTTGCAGTTTGGTCAGGGCCGGGGTTTGAATGGGCCATTCTTGGGATATGGGGCTGGTGCCCTCCCCCCTGAGCCACAGGCACTGCCCATAACTTAGGACTTTAAATATAGTTCAGCCTATGGGGCCTATTCAGTTTTGTTTTGTTTGAGACAGAGTCTCTCTCTGTCGCCCTGGATACAGTGCTGTGGCATCACGGCTCACAGCAACCTCAAACTCCTAAGGCTCAAATGATGCTCCTGCCTCAGGCTCCTAAGTAGCTGGAACTATAGGTGCCCACCACAATGCCCAGCTACTTTTTCTATTTTTGGTAGAGATGGGTTCTCACTCTTAATTCAGGCTGATCTCTAACTCCTGAGCTCAAGGGATCCTCCAGCCTCTGCTATCCAGAGTGTTGGGATCATAGGCGTAAGCCACCATGCCTGGCCAGGACTATTCATTTATTACCAAAGAGTCAGTACATACTTGGCTAGATTAGAGAACTTAGTGAGGTAACAGTGCCTTTATTAGCATGCATGGGCCCAGAACTTCAGCTGTTTTGCCAACCTGTGCTAAGTGACCTTACCACCAACCCATCTATTTATATGGTGATTTTCATTGCTGCTGAGAAAGTTAGGCAGCAACTGCTTACAGGCTCAGTTTCTCTTTGCTACGAATGTGTGCAGTACTGCTCTCAGTAGAGAGTCAGGGTCTCTCACACGTGTTCCTTCCTGGACCGTGAACTCCTATTCATCACTGTGCTCCCTTTTCTGGTGCACACCACTCACTCATTCATGTTACAGAGGACCAGGACTCCCAACGTCTGTCTATCGTCTTAGTGAATTTGCTAAAAATAAGAATTTGATTGGTCAAGGTCATTGGAGACATTTAAGCAATGACCTACTTGACAAAACCATATTATGACAATTATGATTTTTTAATGGATAGTTATTGCACTCATATATTATGAATTAAGAATTACATGTGACCTCTATGATTTTACTTAATTTAAGAAGTTATAGCATGGCTTAGTGCCTGTAGCTCAAGCAGCTAGGGCATGAGCCACATACACCAGAGCTGGTGGGTTTGAACCAGCCCAGGCCTGCCAAACAATAATGACAGCTACAGCCAAAAAAAAAAAGCTGTGTGTTGTGGTGGGCATCAGTAGTCCCAGCTACTTTACTTGGGATGCTGAGCAAGAAACTCGCTTGAGCTCAAGAGTTTGAGGTTGCTGTGAGCTTTGACACCACAGCATTCTACTGAGGGCAACACAGTGAGAATCTTTCTCAAAAAAAAAAAAAAAAGATAAGTGGCAGAGTCTCCTGCCACTCCTACTAGGGACAGTCAATGTCATATTACTCAGATCACTTAGACCAGTGTTTTTCAATCTTTTTTATCTCACGACACACTTGAACCTATAGTTTAACTTTTGCAGCACACTTAAATTATGTCGATCAAAAAAGTAAGAAAAAGAATACACTTACATCTTTGAGCATCTTTTGAAAATAATTTAATGAATGATCTTTAAAAATTTTCTCAACATCCTTAGATCCTCTCACAGCACACCAGTTGAAAATCATCATGTTGGAAAGTAGCATGGAAAGGCCTAGTGAAATGAGGTCCGGGCCACCTACTTCCTCAAAAATACACATTCATTCTTGGTAACTTCCATTTTTAAAATCAGTATTCCTAGGAAAGATATTAAGTTTGAATACATTTTCAAATAAATAGGATACTTAAATAGACTTCGTCTCTGATCTCAATTTGCCTAAGTTTGGACTGGACACTTATCTGCTCAAGGTAGATAGTGATTTATGGGAAATAGATAGGAAACACTCATACATTAATTGTTTAAATGGGCTAGGCTCTCACTTGTAATCCCAGCACTTTGGTGAGCCGAAGCAGGAGGATCACTTTGGGCTATAAGTTCAAGAGCAGCCTGGGCAACACAGTGGGACCTCGGTCTCTATTTTAAAAAGTGTTTTTAATTAGCCAGGCAGCTATAGTCCAGCTACATGGGAGGCTGAGGCAGAAGGATCACTTGAGCCCAGGAATTTGAAGTTGCAGTGAGCTATGATGAGATACCATTGCACACCAGGAGAAGAAGGAAGCTGGGCACAGTGGATTGTGCTTGTAATCCCAGCCCTATGGGAGTCTGAGGCAGGAGGATTGCTTGAGCTCACAAGTTCGAGACCAGCCTGAGCAAGAATGAGACCCCTATCTCTAAAAAAAAAAAAGCTAGCTGGGTGTTGTGGTGGGCACCTGTAATGCCAGCTACTAGGGAGGCTGAGGCAGGAGGATTGCTTGAGCCCAGAAGTTTGAGGTTGCTGTGAGCTATGATACCACAGCACTCTACCCAGAGTGACAGAGTGAGACCCTGGCTCAAAACAAAAAAAAAAAAGAAAGAAAAAGAAGAGAGCCTTCCCACTGACTATTCCCCATGCAAGACTGTTCATGAGCATTAAATACATTGTTGCTGTGTGAGGATATTTTTGTTATAGGAGCTATTATTATATTACTAATATATGCACATAACTGTGGAGGGATTTGGATCAGAAATATCTAAAAGTAAAGTAGTATCTCCTACTTATGCAAAATGTGCCAATTAGTGTGGATTATATTAACATCTGAAGTTTATTTATGTAAATAAGATTAACATGAGGTGAAGGCTATGTTGATTAGTAAGATGTAAGCACTCCAATTTGTACAAATAATCAACACATTGAATCCCATAATGGCATAAATGTATATATGATCTATGTACAAATGACTTAATAAAAAAAAAAGATTAACGCAGAAAGGTAATTATTATCAGGTGCTTACTTCCTTTGAGAAAGCATGTCAGTGAAAGATGTCTGTAATGAATAGCAAAAAGGAAAGTATATCAAGTATTTATATATGTTCATTGATAGCCAAAACATAATTGATTAAATATTTTACATAAGTCTAAAGCAGTGGTTCTCAACCTTCCTAATGCTGCAATGTATTTTCATTGTTACAAAGGGGTGGCAACCCACATGTTGAGAACTGCTGGTCTAAAGAAAGAAAAAAAAATTATTTTTTAGATACAGAGTCTCACTGCATCACCCTGGGTATAGTGCCATAGTGTCATAGCTCATAGCAACCTCAAACTCCTGGGCTCAAGCAATCCTCTTGCCTCAGCCTCCCAAGTAGCTGGAACTACAGGTGCCGACCACCACACCTGGCTAGTTTTTGTATTTGTAGTAGAGGCAGGGTCTCGCTCTTGGTCAGGCTATTGAGCTCAAGCAATCTTCCCACCTCAGCCTCCCAGAGAGCTAAGATCAGAGGCATGAGACACTGCACTCAGCCAGAAAGAAAAATTTTTTTAAATTACTTAAAAGTCTCTCTGGTCACTTGTCTACTATACTGCTGGAGAAATAAACAATGTGAATGTTAGCAGTATTCCCTAGAGTCATATGAATTTAGAAACTATAATTTTGTGGTATATTATAACAATATAAAAAAAAATCTTAAGTCAGAATTAATTTTTATTGCCAAATAGAATCTCTCTGGAAATAAGATTTATAATGAAATTACTGACAGACTTTTAACTATAATCACATAAACTAAAATAAAAAGACTAAGAAATTAAAACGCAGTTTTTGGTTTGAGGTCTGTCAAAATAATAAATTGGATGTTTTTTATTTGGTTGGTTGGTTTCTTCCCTAATCCTTCATTAAATATTCAAAATTGGTGGTTCAAGCTAATTTTCTATTACTTCATCTAAGATATTAAACATTCAGTGGTATTAATCTTTTGAAAAGGCATTTGTCACACAAGATAAGCAGGCAGTAAAGAAATATGCAGAAATGAACTTCCTACTGAGTTATTTACTTGGAATAAGGGTACCCTATAAAATATCTGACCTAAAGTACTTAACTATAACAACCCCAGAGCCAATAAAACATGGTTATACAGATTTCATCAAAATTTCATATGAATCACACATACACAGAATTAACTCTATGATAACCTGAAAGCAGTAGAGTCACAGTACTAAGAGCAAAACAAAAAAAGACAAGTAAAAAACTTGAAAGAATATGAAATCAAAACTTCTGCAATTACACTTATCATTGGAGAAATAAATAAATTTTAAACACAATACAATAAGGTATTTTTGGATAGTATTTGCAAACTTGCAAAATTTACATCGCTTGAATACTCTGTAGGTAAAACAGAAATTATTATCACTACTTTACAGATAGATAAACTATTTAACAGATTCTTTAAAATACCAGTTATGTGACAAAGGTGATAATTTTCAATACTTCAGGTCACTTGCCTTATGACTCATTTAAGGAACACAAATAAGTGATGTTTTCTAACCTAAACTACAAACTATAATTTTATGGCTCAGTTAAACCGCACATATACTCACAAAAGTTTTGAAGAATTTAGTCAACTTTCCACAATTTTTTCACCTAGAACTAAAGTCTCCTTTCTGACTTCTAATAAGCCTGCTATGAGAAAACATTTTTCTCTTTTCAGTGTCATATCTGAATTGGATCACTCAGTAAAATTTATATGTTAGTTAATCACATAATTCCAGCCACCTCCCACAGAACAGGCACTGAGCAATACTGGGGGTTGAAATTTCAATGGAGTTGATACTATTCATGGTGTCATAAGGCTTAGCATCAAGAAAAAAAGGGGCACATTTTCTGAAAGAGATATTGGTGGCATCTACGGGTCTAGGCAGAGAGGTAGACTTTATTATCTCAATAGCTTATTTCATTTAAAATGTAATTTCCTGAGATAGCCACCATCATTTTTCAAGTTTACACTTGAAGGCTTAACATTTCAGATTCAATATTCTACAGGAATCTCACTTGCAATTGAGTAGTTGATACTTGAAATGTTAGGTTAGAGCTGTGAGAACCCTCTAGCTTAACTGGTTAAGGAGGGGCTAGGTGCTATGACTCATGCCTGTAGTCCTAACACTCTGGGAAGCCAAGTTATGAGGGTCACTTGAACTCAAGACTTAGAGACCAGCCTGAGCAAGGGTGAGACCTCATCTCCACTACAAATAGAAAAACTAGCAGGGCAGGATTGTGGGGGTGCCTATAGTCCCAGCTACTTGGGAGGCTGAGGTAGGAAGATTCCTTGAGCCTAAGAATTTGAGGCTGCTGTGATCTATGACTCTGAAGCAGTCTACCCACTGTGACAGAATGAGACTCTTTCTCAAACAAACTACAAAAAAAAAAAAAAACTGGGTGAGGAGAGTTAAAAAAAAACAAAAACAGTATACTAGGCAAAATCTGCATCTCATCAACAGATATAAGAGTCCTCTCACAAGAGAGAGCATTTATCCAACTCCCCTCCCCTAATCCGTTCAGCTGGGGGCATAGTTGTACCTCCATTTGATGACTCAAAGTCACAATTCATTCACTAATTCATTCAGCTGTTCATTCAACTAGAATAGTGCCACTGATGACAGTGACAACACCACAAACAAAACACCTGGAAAATCCTGTCCCTATGGAGCATATATTCAGAAAACACATGCAGCACAACATCCATATTAGACCACCTCCCTACATTGACCATCTCCTTACGTTGACCTAATTATCATAGACCAGACACATACTACATGTACATATCAGAATGGTAGGTCTGTGACTCTGTAGGCAACCTCTGTATGTTGACCAGTGTGTTACAGTCCCTTGGGTGGTCACCATACTGAGGTTCTACTGTTGCATGTAAAATATATACCAGTCAGGGACAGGTGCCAAGAAGAGTATGCTCAGAGCAGAAGTAGGAAATAGGAGCTGCAGGAAGTACGAGGCAGGCCTGCAGGAGTTTCAGATGAGAAACAGAAAGGGGGCTTTGATTCCTATCAGTAAAACTTGAAATAAGAATTTTCCTCCAGGAAACATGATACATGCAGAAAATGCACCTCTGTGGTCCCCACTGTGCACTTGCCCTTCCCAGATGTTGTGCTCCTCAGCCACCTTCGGAAGGAGCCACTGCTAATATCCCTACAGAGGAAGAGACTGAGATGTGATATTTGTATGAGGTCGCATATCAAGTGAGGGACAGAGCTGGTACTGGAACTAGTCTGTGTGACTCTGAACTCTGCCATGTTGTCTTTTGACCTGCAGATGGATTCAGGGCCAGAGATGGGGCCTTTTATCTTGTTGAGTTTCAGAAAATAGTACCCTAAAGAATGACACTTTTATATGCCAAGTTCTTTGAGCTGAAGGTGATGGGAAGTCCTCAGAAGCCCTAGAGCATACCTAAGCTTTCTGTAGTACATTTTTCTACTTTGGTAGTAAATTTGGGATAAAACTGTTTTCAAGTTATTACAACTCTTTAATAAAATGACTCCTTTTAAAAGTAATCCTTTATGATAAATAGGTAGAAAGTGTCCTCACCTTAACTTTCACTCTCTAAGTATTTTCTATAAAGACTTGCACAGATCTTGAAGATCTGTGATAAAAACACTCGATGGAATGGAGAAGACTTTTTTGAACTAAAAAATCCCAGTAAAAGACAGACACAGTAATTCTATTTTCAAAACACAAAATTGTACCAAAAATATCGTAACAATTCAAAGTATTTGAAAAATAATTTTCATAGTTTTTTTCTGCTGACAACTAAATGGTTAATAAGCTATGATAAGTAAAGTCCTCTAAAATTAATATTAAAAAGACAACAGAAACCAACAGGAAAATGGGCAAAGGGTATGCAAAGAAAAGTCCTACAGCAGTGGCTCACACCTGTACTCCCAGCACTCTGGGAGGCCGAGGCGGGTGGATCGCTTGAGCTCAGGAGTTTGAGACCGGCCTGCACAAGTGCAAGACTCTGTCTCTACTAAAAGTAGAATAATTAGCTACATGTTGTGGCAGGTGCTTATAGTCCCAGCTACTTGGGAGGCTGAGGCAGGAGGATCACTTGAGCCCAGGAGTTTGAGGTTGCTGTGAGCTAAGATGCTACAACACTCTATCCAGGGTGACAGAGTGAGACTCTTATCTAGAAAAGGAAGAGAAGAGGAGGAGAGGAAAGGAGGGGAGGGGAGAGGAGAGGAGAAGAGAGAAGGGGAGGGGAGGAGAGGGAGGGGAGGGGAGAGAAGAGGAAAGGAGAGGAGAGGAGAAGTGAGGAGTCCTAGAAAGGCAATTCCAAATGGCCAGAAGATCTTTTACAAGATGATTAAACCCACTAGTAGTTAGGAAATGCAAATTCAATTAAAAATGGAATATTACTTTATAGATCCCAGACACATAAAAACTTAAAAGGATCATTAAACCTATTGTGAGAAGGTGAAAGGGTACTTTCATATACTGCTGTGGAAATATGCTCTTAGCTTTACATCCGACAGCATCTACTCAATTTTAAAACATGCTTTCCCTGGCAATGTAGGTGTGTTACAGTTGCCTATAGTGTTCATTGCAGTCACCTGCTATATAGGTTTGTATCCTAGGTGTGATCGGCTGTACCATTTGGCCAGGTGGGAAGTGGACTGTATCTTCTAGGTTTGTTTAAGTGCAGTCTGTGATGTTCACACAACAAGGAAGTTGCCTAACCATGCATTTCTAAGAATCTATCTCCATTGTTAAGTGGCGGACGACTGTAACATCACATCAGTGCCTTAAATCCCATGCAGGCAATAAAAAGAATAAAGTGGCTTCTATACCAGTTTACTCAGAAGATCCCCATTATAGATTGTTGAATTAGAAAAATAAAGTACATCGATGATGTATTATATAATACAAATTTTTAAACAATAGCCAAAAGTATTCTATAAAGTCAAATATATGAATATACATTCATATGTACAAATATGCAAATTTTACACATGATATCATGAATGTTGAGAAAAGTACAGAATGAAATTCATCAGATCTTTCCTATGAATTAGCTACAATAGTAGGGGCCACATTTGCTGGCTCATGCCTGTAATCCCAGCACTCTGGTAGGCTGAGGTGGTTAGATCCCTGGAGCTCAGGAGTTCCAGACCAGCCTTAGCAAGAGCAAGACCCCGTCTCTACTAAAAATAGAAAAACTAGCTGGGCATGTGGCAGGAGCCTGTAGTCCCAGCTACTGGGGAGGCTGAGGCAAGAGGATAGCTTGAGCCCAGCAGTTTAAGGTTTCCGTAAGCTATGACACCATAGCTCTCTAGCAAAGGAGTGAGACTTTGTCTCAAAAAAAAAAAAAAAAAAATAGAAGAATGGTAGAAGGTTTGAGAGGATAATACAGGAAAAGGTTGAAAGATGGAGGGAAACCAAAAGACTAGCTGCAAAATCATGTATTTTTTCCTGTATTTATATTCATAAAAAATTAGAAAATATTTATTTAAGGTCAATTGTCCTGCTTGAGAATTTGATGAAAACTAAGCACTCAGAAATTCCATGTTTGCACATAGATACACAAATTTGTTTGTAGTTTTAATAGGATTATAGGTGCCTTTAGAGGACATCGTGATATGACATCAAGGCCGTCTCAATCCCTGTGTGGGTGTGTGGGCCAGGAACCCTTACTGAGCAAGTGAGCTCCACCACCATGACATGTGAAATGATCAAACGGCGTTGCGGCCAAATGTGACTGCTAGATAATTCTAGCAAATAATTCTTCCATTTAAATGCAGCTTGTGTATACTCAGGGAGTAGCTGGTTCAACCTGATGCATCTGATCAGATGTGTATCTCTCCTTCATAAGAGGTATGAAAATCCATATTGTTACTGTTTGTGGCAAGAGAATCTCTGGGCTTGAATTTTTATATAAGAAAAGCTTTTGAATTTCTGGGAAAATCATTCTAGTGAATCCAACTAAATGAAGCCCTTCTTTTTGGCAACCGAAGCTCAGAACCTCATCTCAGGTTTGCTCTTTCAATTGCTCTGCGCCTATGTCAATATATGCTCCCTTAGGCAGTGCGTGCAAAGAGCAGGAAGCCAGCCAAAATGCTTTCCATCAGAATGTTCAGGTAGAAAAGGGAAAAGAGTTAACCGCTTTGGAAATACAGAGGCAATCCTAAAGGTCAGAATGGGACTAGATTTTTGAGTTTAGCTTTGCCCTTTTCCAGCTCCTGGGTATTTCAGCTACGATGTAGAAGTGCATTTTCAAAGGACGTTTTTAGAAAAGGTATGTCAAGAGCCCGATGCGGGAAGATCACCTGTCAGCCACAGCCTGCCAGGAGCATCAGGTACCAACGTAGAGTGCCGAGGCACGTGGCTGTACTTTCTCCTTGCTTATTCAGTCCTGAGGGTGCCCCTGATGAAAAGTGGCCAAGTCACATGGGGACCTGGTAATGGGACTATTATAGACAAGGCACTAAATGAGTTGGAGAAACTCGATCATCTCACCCGTGCTTGCTGTCTGCAGAGAATACGATTCCTCTGAGCACAATACAAATAAACGTCTGTAACTCCTCTGATGCAAACACATCCAAGGCACTTTTCAGCAAAGTACAAAACTGAAAGGTCCAAGTGCCTTGTTAGAGAAAATGGACCAGTACAATTATATAAAATTAGAATTTAGGTTTGAAGAAAGCTTTACATTTAGCATTTTGTTTTCTAGGTTAAACCACAGTCAAGAATGGGTACTAGGGTGTGCACTGTAAATACATAGTCAAGACCTGGAAATTTCAACATTCATCAGGATGTCAGTTGTGTTGGATGATCAATAAAATGCCCTCGTAAGGCCGGTGCGGTGGCTCAGACCTGGGACCCAGACCTGTGACCCCAGCACTCTGGGAGGCTGAGGTGGTGGATTACTTGAGCTCAGGAGTTAGAGAGCAGCCTGAGCAAGACCTAGACCCTGTCTCTAAAAAAAATAGCCAGGCCTTGTGTCGGGCACCTGTATTCCCTGCTACTTGGGAAACTGAGGCAGGAGGATCACTTGAACTCAAGAGTTTGAGGTTGCTGTGAGCTATGAGGCCATGACATTTTATCCAGGGTGACAGAGTCAGACTCTATCTCAAAAAAAAAAAAAAAAAAAGAAAATACCCTCATGTATTTTATGATTGAACTGTATAATCTGAATTTTATAATATCTGCTCTGTTCAAGCACTACATCACAGTACAGATTACTTTGGAAGCTATTCATTTCAAATCTGGGTCATCTGGTCTGGCCTGCTTCCTTGACTGATGATTGTCCTTGGTCTGCTTCCTTATTCTTTTTTTTTTTTTCTTTTCTTTTCTTTTTCTTTCTTTCTTTTTTTTTTTTGAAACAGTCTCACTCTGTCACCTTTGGTAAAGTGCCATGGCACCATAGCTCACAGCAACCTCAAACTCTTGGGCTCAAGCAATCCTCACAACCTCGGCCTCCCAAGTAGCTGGGAGTACAGCCTCCCACCATTATACCTGGCTATTTTTAAAGACTCAGTCTTGCTCTTTCTCAGGCTTGTTTCCAATTCCTAAGCTCAAGCAATCCACCTGCCTTGGCCTCGCAGAGTGCTAGGATTACAGGTGTGCGCCACCATGCCCAGCCTTGCTTCCTTAATCTGATATTAACAAGGCTCAGCCAACCATCACCCAAATGATGTTTTCCACATTTTCATAGCTGCTTCCCAAATTGTTACAGCAAAGACAGGAGCCGATGTCTTCTTACACATCCCTGCTACTGAAAGCATCTGAGGAAAACCTTCAGAAAGGTGCTGTTTCCTGACAATAATACTAAGTATATTTTCAACATTCTATGGAAGCTCCTTGCAGATCCACTAGAACAAACATTAGTGTAATACATACTCTTTACATTTCAGCACTCTGACGATGCTGCAAATATTACATCTGATTGTTCAGTGAAATCTAGGGTTTTTCCGTATAAGGCTGGTACACGTCCCTGATCAAATGAACTTCATCTTGGCCAAACTGCCATTTAACATTGTGCCATGATGGCCAATAAAGATGAGAGAATTGGTGTATTTCATGCTTCTCCTTTATAAGAATTATTTAATTTTTTTTTTTTTTTTTTTTTTGTAGAGACAGAGTTTCACTTTATGGCCCTCGGTAGAGTGCCGTGGCGTCACACAGCTCACAGCAACCTCCAGCTCCTGGGCTTAGG